>NW_027181771.1:3693445-4340168 GCF_029961685.1 Aristolochia californica
CAAAATGTGGTATTTGTGACAGATAGGGTGTGGCAGACAAATGATAATTAATGATACTGAAGAGTTGCTTGAAAATGATGAGAGCAGCTGATTCATATTCATTAATTACTTACTCTATTATGAGTGTCCACCACGAAGAAGACGAGCCACCCAGGTTCTTGATTCCCGAACTCTGGATTAAAATATTTGGCATCACTTAACCAGCTTCTGTATTTCATAATGGGCGGGGTAAGTAGAGGGCAATCTAGTTAATTTTGTCCTTGGAAGTCCTCTGAAACTCCATTAATTGATCATCAGGCTTTCCAGTTCCATAAAGATCCTTTTATTTCATACTTAAGTGAAAGTTTGCTTCAAGCAGCACGTAGCCATTAATGAACCAATCGTTTTTTTTTTTTTCTGCTAGAGTTCTTCCTTCTAAGGTTTTTCTCAAAAGGAACGGCTTAAATTTCCAAAGGAAAAAGAAAAAATCACGGGAAAAATAAAACTTCCTGCTAACCAGCTGCCACACCTTCTGTGCAGTAGGAAAATGGAAGAGAAAGAGAGAGAAAATACAGCTTATCCACAAGAGATCAATAATCACATAGTCGATCGAATTACGAACGAGGGGCCGGGCTACGAGTCTTCTCTTATGCTTTCGAGATGAGGCCGCCAGATGTTAACCCTGCCGCTCCGGCGATCTCGTCGGGAAGACTTCTTCTCGGAGAGAATCTCCGTGAGGTAGTGATCACCGATCTGCTGGAGATTTCTGGCGGTGGGCTTGACGCTCTTCTTGGACGAACTCTTCTTGCTATGGGTCCTCTTCTTCTCTGGCACCGACGACGCCGGGATTAGGAAATAGATGTGACCCCTTTTGAGGTCCGATTCCGGCGACAAGATCAAAATCCGGTGCACCATTCCTTGAGAGGTAGGCTTAGTAAGTACATGATTGGGATTTGCTTTGAGAATCTCTCCGGCGGAGGTCGGGCGGCTTAGCTCCTCGACTTGGCCGTTAATATGGACGATTCGAATCACGTCTAGAGCTCCGCAAGGGAGAACGCAGGCCAAGCAACATCTCAGACTGTTTCCCATCTCCTTCTCACTGTACTTCCACTTTCTCCGAGGCTTCTGTGCGCTTTCTTTCTCTGCCGATGAGGAGAGGGAAGATGATCCTCCGCCGACCAGTTTTTATAGAAGCTCGGCTCGCCCCCCCACCGGAGGGAAGAGATTAAATAGATTATGCGCGCTTTTATGAAATGACAGAATTACCCTTACAATGGGTACGGTACGGGCGCTTAATACAAGTGGGAAAAATCGCATTAGCGGCCGCCCAGCTGTTTTTCTTTGGACGGGTTATGTTTGTATCCAATGTAGGTTGTGAAATGACGAAAATGACCCTCTAATAATACACCTCAGGTGGGTCCATCAGATGCTTGAGATCTAATAGTTAGGAGCTTAGGCGCGTGGGCCCTATCGTCTATGGTTCTAGCGATTGTGAAAGGGCCGGGTGGGTACGAATTGAGAGGGAGCCAATCATGTTCCATCTGCAAACAATCAATGGAGTAGGGATGATAAAGAGGGTGGGCCCTGTTTTGACTTATCGATTTGTTCCAATCAATGGAGAAGGCAAATGCCTGATGGGAGTGTGGTGGGCCTACCTACGCCTTTGCATCATTATTCTCCATTACAACTAATAAAATAGAAAAAATCAACCCAATAAAGTTTTTTTTCCTATACATGGTATCCAATGAAAATCTACAAGTTTGGGCTCCTCTCTTTCCCTTCCTTTGGTGGCTCTATATCTGGATAATTTAGGTGAATGCCCACATATAACTATTGTTCTTACACCATGTGAAGTTGGGTCTAAGGCTCATCGTCCCAAAATGACAAGCACCTTTCTACTCGTTAATCTATGTGAAACTATTTTTTAATACTCTACATCCATCACGTATAGGCTCTCTTTTATAGCTCTACATAACCAGTACTGTTCTGATACTATGTGAAGTTGGGTTCAAAGCTAGTCCCAAAATGAGTAAAAAAAAATTTCCGACTAACAAACTCAACATCTTTTTACTTACTATGTGGGACTAATCTTTAACAGCACAAACTTAGGAAGTTTCATGGTACGATCATTGCCGGCACCGACCACCATGGCGAAGCACCTACGCCTGATTATATATAACACCGTTTTGCACGAGACTAGTGACCCTAAGGCCATTTTTAAAAGGGTTTTGGTTCTTGATTATTGGATTTTGAGCTTGTCTTTGTACCAAAGCCAAGGTGGAGGCTCTATTAAACTACAGGAATTTTTTTAATCTATTTAAGCTCCAGAGACGAACCCACTACGGTAGTCCTTCCCTTCATCATTTGTACTCGTAATCTTCTCTCTCTCTCGACGTTTCTGGAACCCCTTACGGTAGTCCTTCCCTTCATTATTTGTACTTGTAATCTTCGCCTCTCTCTCTCTCTCTGTCTTTGAAGAATATCAGAGATAGAGGTCTGGCCTTGGATTGCGGGGTTAGTCGGAGATGGTGAAAGGAGATAAGGATACGATGATTAGGGTTTGAAGAAGGAGATGAAGTACAGGTTTGACTGGATTAATAATGGGGAACATTTCCTTTTCCCTGCCACTGTTTTGTGCCGGTGATGGTGCGTCTGGTGTTTTTAGTGGTCACATTTCAACTCTGCTTTTTTGGTGCCTAAATTCCTTTGCTCATGACTCGATGCACTGCATGGCTTTCTTTCTTTCTTTCTTCACGTCCAATCATTAAACTAGAAAGAACACTCTTATGCTGGTTCGAGGAATCGATCGTCTCTTTCGAGTCCAGGTGCTGGCCACCTCTTTGCCAAAGAACAAATTCTTCTCAAAGTCTCAACTCACACTCACACAAGATGTTCTATTTTAGGTCTTCTATAATCATTTTGACAACAACTTCAATGTTATCCTCAACAGTTCCATTCTGACTACGTTTATATCTTCTTCCTTTTTATGAAATCCTCATCCTTAGCTTCTCCACTCACTTATTGTCATTTCAAGTCCAAATAGTTGTATCAAACTTATCTTTTCCCAACTATTTTTAAATAAGACTAAAAATTTTGTTTATTATTTTTTAGTATTTATAAAAATATTTTTTTATTAGTAAATTTATTTTTAAAAAATATGTATCTTTTAGTTGTATATATATAATATTTTTATGTATATTTTAATATTTTAAGTTTTATCCAAACCCTATCTGCACTCGAAGAGTCAAAGTCCTAGGTTTACATTTTACACCTATCTGCACCCAGGTTGTTTAGCACATGGATTGTCATTATCCTTTTCGGTTATTTTTTTGTTTCTGAACCAAATCTCTTTCTCTCCTAAGTTTAACTTCTTTGATTTGTAAACATTTGAAGATAACCTAGTGGCTTCTCAAAGGGTAAATTGAGAATATAAAATAAAATTTGAGTGTTGAATGTGCAGAGACGAATTAAAGAACTCAAGTAAAATTATACAGACGACGAGGTCAATTTTTTTCTTTTCAATGTTCCCCTAGTGGTAATTACTACCTGAAAACCCCTACTCAAAAAAATTTCACTAATAAACTCTATTAGCTAAGATTACAAATAAAGAAATTATGACTCTCTTTAAGCCAAGTATAATACCCTATTACACAATCCAAATCTCTCCTAATGAGATCAAATACAACTGGATTCTATCTCTAGTGGGCATTTGAGCTTAGAGAACTAAGAACGCCAATTGAAAGCAAGAGATTTGAAGAATTTTTGGATGAAATTTGAGTGTGCTCTTAGAAGTGAGCAAAATTGGAAGTATGCACTTGGAAAATAATCTTTGAATGAGTATGTTTGCTAATATAGGCCTAAGGGACAAGTTTCCAATGTTATTATAAGAATCCCTATTTATAAGTTTTTTGGCAAAAATAGTCATTTGAAATCGTTGCCACAAAGCTATACAAAGGGTTGATTGATCAATCGACCACCAATGACTATAATTTTAGCCTTATAATTGATTATGCAAAGTGGTTAGCTGATCATTTCCATAGGTTGATTGATCATGCTTTAAGAGGGGTTATCAATCATTCCCCAAGAGTTTATCAATCAAGCTTCATAGCTTGGCATGTACACTTTCTGATTAATCGATCTTGCCCAAGGATTGATCCATGAAGCTTGTATGTTGCAAGTTTGTTGTCGATGTATGATCGATCATGCCTTGTACTGGTTGATTTATCATGATGTTTTAAAAAATTTAAATTCAAAGCTTTTGCATGATTAAGGTTAAAACAAAGAGAATGGAATGTTCCAAAATATTTGTATGAACTTAGAAATATTTGTACTACCGAGTCGACTCCATCTACCATAAAGTACAACTCAATCTTATGCAAAGTAGGCACACGCTCAAACTTTTCACATTTTCAAGTAACTTTATTATTAGTTTTTTGCCATGTCTACCTCTTTTATATTATGTATGAACATTGTCATGCTTTTGTGTCAGTCAAACTCAATACTAAAATGAATTATTTTGTATGAAAAATCTTAACGGATGCAGTTCTACCGAGTGTTGTGACACATTAATGAAACTTTACCAACTCTAACTAAAAGCATTTTGCAACTAGTTGTTGATGAAAGTGTTAAATATATAAAAACAAATGTTGTAAACCCAAAATACATAGCATGGCTACAAAGATAGCAAAGTTTATTCTAGATTAAATCTACAACATCTAAGGTTTAATTACCTTGACTAGTCATTATTTCCAATACATTTGATCAATGGAAAGACATTGAAGGATTCATATTCCATGCAAACGGATGCTCAAGTTACATAGATAAAGCATCCTCTACAAGAGCAACGCTATAAGTTCATCCAAGAGTTTTATCATGAAGTTAAAATAAATAAATCGATTAGCTTGCCATAGTTGTTATCCTTGTTCTTTTGATTATCATCCAAATGTACTCTTCTTATTGTTGTTCCAAGTTTTCGTGATCGTCATAGTTTGAGAAGGTTCCAAAAAAGTGTTGCTTGGAAAAGGGAACAATAAAGGAGGTAGAAAGCTTCATGTGAGGAAAGGAGAATAATGAAGGCATGGAAGAGTGCAAAAGAAGATTGTAAGAGAAAGAAACTAAGAGGTCTGAGGCAAAGAAATAAGTGAATTAAAAGAATAAGAGTAAAAAAGAGTTGAAGAGATAAGAGAAGAGAAGAAAAGAGAATAGGCTTGTGAGGGAGAAGAGAAGGGGAGAGATTTTAGGTTTAAGGGATGTGTAGGGAAAAAGGATAGAGAGAAGCAAAGGAGAGAGAGGTGTTGGTTCAAGAGGCTTCTCGAGGGGGTGGACGTTGAGAATTACATGTTAAAATTTTTAAGTTAGGCATGGAAAGCAATGCATGCAATATAACAATTTCAAAGTAAAAAATGAATCACACACCATAGGAGACAAGATAATTTTTGTTATCGATGTTCCCCTTGCTTGAGGAATTCCACTATATAAGCTCTAATAGCTGAAATTTACACAAAGAGATTCTCTCTTTAAGCCACGTATAACTCGAGTACACACTTTTACAAATACAATTTTCCCAAGAGATTGGTTAGATTCTAGCTCTACATACCCCTTTCCATCTAAGATTGAACAAGTTCTAGATGAACCTCTCAAAAAATAAAATCAAAGAAAAGAAAAATCACTTATACGCTTTCACTTGGAGAGTATTTTCTCCTTAAGAGACCCAAACATCCATTCTTTTGTAGCACAAGGTGTATTTGGGAGGTGATCTAATTGATATGCAAGGAAAGTAAAGGAAAGAGGAAAAGATTTTGCAAGGAGATGACTCTTTTTCACTAAAAAATATGTTAGAGAAGAAATTGCAAGACTTTGTGAATAAAGGTTTGAAGATTGCCAATAAAAGTTCATTGACTTCACTATGTGAGGTCTAGTATTATTGATGTTTTCATATTGGTATTCATCGCCCAATAACCCTTGCTAGGAAAATTCTACTATATAAGCTCTAATAGTTGAAATTTACAAAAAATATTTTAGCTCTCTTTAAGCCACGTGTTGCTCAAGTGCACACTTTTACAAATATAATTTTCCCACGAGATTGGCTAGATTTTAGCTCTAACTAGCCATTTCTATCTAGATTAAATAGGTTCAAGATGGACCTTCCAAACAATAAAATCAAAGAAAGGAAAAATCACTTACACCCTTTCACTTGGAGAGCACATTCTTCTTGAGAGATCTAAGCATCCACTTTTTTGTGTAGCACAATGTGTATTTGGGAGTTTGTCTAAATGATATGCAAAGAGAGGTAGAGGAAAGAGTAGAAGTTTTTGCAAGGTGATGACTCTCTTTCACTCAAACACTTTAGAGAAGAAATTGCAAGACTTTGAGAATAAAGGCTTGAAGATTTGCCAATAAATGTTCATTAACTTCTCTATGTGAGGTTTTGTAGGGTATTTATAACTTTTCTAAGCCAAACTAGCCATTTTCCCCCTTTTTAAAAGTCAATATTTGGATTGATCGATCATTATAAAGTGATTGATCAATCAATTGTGTATAACAACTACTTTTTTGTCAAGACGTGACTTATTGATCGATGGTATGATCAATCAAAACCTTTCTATTGGGCCGAACATGTTAAGTTGATAGATCATTGACAGAGATTGATTGATCAATCAAAATTTCCTCTAGTAGTGCAATGCAAGTACGATTGATCAGTGAACTTCTTATTATCAATCATGCTTTGTATCCCTGACTGGCAAGATTTTGTCTAATCGATTAGTCATGTGGGATGATCGATCATTCAATATAATAAAATTTGCTTGTCTGAATAGTATTGATCGATCAATCCAAGTGGGATAATCAATCATGCTTTATAGCATAAAATGGCCATGTTCTGAGTGATCGATCAACCTCATGTTTTATAGAAATGGCCATGTTCTGTGCAATCGATCAATCGACTTGGGTTGATCAATCATGCTTTATAAATTTGGCCTATGCACTTCTGGATGATCAATCATTGGCAGAGGGTGATCGATTATTCTAATGACAATTCATTTAAAACAACTTTAAAAGCATGATAATGAATGATCTTAAATGCTCTAACATGTTTGAAAATATGTACTTGATATTTTGAAACATGTATGAATACAATGTATGTCTTAAAACTCCATATTTAATATTGTACCTCAAACCGAAGGAGTTTGGATAACTCTCTTTTTGGGACTGAGTCCTAAACTCTAGTCTTATCATTGTCTCCTTCTTGAAAAGTGCTTCTTTAAGAGTAAACTTATTATGATGCCTAAAGTCTTGAGTAGACTCAATTTTTTTTTAAGTATTTAAACCTTGAGATGCACATCTCTTGAAAGTGAAGTATTTAAAATACTTGGTTTTATAAATTGTCAACATTATTAAGTTTTGTTATCGTCAACCTATGGTCAACAAGAGGAATCACAAGTAGTGAAAGAAGAGAAGAACAAAGAAAAAGTTAATGGCTTGGGCATTAACTTTCATAATTTGCCTTTGCTAAGTTTCATCTATTAATATTTTTCTCTATTACATGAAATAGGAAACTCTTACTAATTACATGCAATAAGAAACTCCTATTTTGCTTAAGATTCTAACTCTAGAAATTAGGAAATCAAATATTAGATGAAATAAGGAACTCCTATTTTTTTAGAGATTCTTATTCTAGGTTAGAAACTCCAACTTGGAAACTAAAGATTTTGCAAGTTAGAATTCGTAAGATAAAACTAAGACTCCTATTATTACTACACTTTGACCTGTCTTGATAAAATGCTCAATTGACCCCTTGGCTAGTGCCACTTTGACAGAGTGCCCAAATTGCCTCTTGCTAGTTTCCTCCTTGATAGAATATCCATATTGCCTTAGCCTCCCATGCTTCTCTTCCACTTTTCTAAATTGAATCCCATAATTCCTCTTGCATGGCTCATATTAGAGTTGTAGAGAACTTTTGAATTTCATCTTTATGCATGGCTTACAAAAATGTTCTACAAAAATTTATGAATCTATTATAAATTTTCACACGATACACTTCATGATCCTATAACTCAAAAAGAAAATTATTATTTTGCACACCTCCCATAAGTCACTTCATCTTGAACAATTAACAACCGATCATTGAGAAAAAATATTATGCCCTAAATGTTACTCATGAAGAAATTCTATGAATGCAGAAAAGACATTTCTAGTAAAAATACGTTTTCATGGACCCATTAATGCCTCATGTTTCTGGGAAACACTTTTATAGCTGAATTTTTTTATCAGAAAAATCATATAATTTTTCAAGTAAGATTTTCCAACCAAGGCCAGAAAACTATATAATTTATTTTTTAAATAAGTTTTTAACAATTAATATTGTAATATTTTAAGCACAAAGATAATTTTTGTAATAGTTTGTATTTGATATTTTATTTTACTGAAAATTTATCGGATAAATATGATAATATATGAGATTAATTATTATTTTTTATTTATTTTCCTAAGCTTAATTATCTACACACTAAAGCATATATGGGAACAGCATTTCAAAATACTTGGAGATGTATGAACTCAAGCAACAACCTCACCTCCAGCTTCAAGAAAGGATCTTGAATATCAAACTCGAGTCTAGTCATCTCGATCGAGTAGACTCGACAATGTATATGTTAGTGAGGGAAAATTCTCTCCTAAATCTTCTGAAGCCAATATAAAGGCTTAAGGCTTATAGACACTGGTAAACTCAAATTATATTCTTCATTAAATTTATCAACAACCACGGGTATCAAGAAAGAACTGGAGGTATACTCGAAGAAATGAAGGAGAAGCATTACATAGATTAGGGCAGTGAGATACACTACTTGCACTAATCACTGACCATACAAAATTTTTGTTGATGACTATCATCACTTACGGATTAGGATTATCACCTGATTGATTCGTTATTTCATCTGAACTAGCCATCTCAAAGGTGTTGCAATCCAATGTAGATGATTTAAAAGTATCTGGCGGTTGAGAAACTGGTAAAGAAGTCTTCTGTGTCTGCTGCTGCAATCCGGAAAATCTTGCAAGATCTACCCATTGCTGCCATAATTCGGTGTAAGAACCAAAACAGAACCTTTAATGGTAAGAAGGCATTTAAATGATAGATTATAAGATAAGAACAAAATTTTAAAAACTTACAAATGTTACTTTTAAGTTTAAGTAACAGTTAATTATACATTCTGCAAACTTAACTTCTCCACCACACAAGGAGAGGATTAAAGACCACAAAAATACAAAACTACCCTTCCATATGTAAGTGTATGATTAAAATCTATAAATCTACCCCTCGCTTTGTTTGGGTAACTAGGAAGAATTAAATAAATGGTATGTGGATAAATAGGTAAATCCTTACACAGTAAGGATTCGTATTTCATATCCATCTATAAACAGGCAGACAACAAAATAGAACGGATAAACAGGCAGACAACAAAATAGAACAGATAATCAGGTAAAATTGTCAGTCCTAGAAAGAATCACAAATTCAACAATTTAATGAAGCTTTCAATTCTGCCACAAGAATAATAGTAGAAACAAGTCATTTCAAAATTATGATCCAGATGCCTTTACTTTCTACTTCCATGTAAAATCCACACACAAAAAAAAAAAAAAAGGAACCAAGTTAAAAGTGTTTTCATTTCAAAGTGTAGACGTTGAATATTGATGCAGAAAGGAGGGAAGAAAAAGAGAAGAGGAAAAGAGAGAAAGGGAAAGCGGCAGTCATTAGGAGGAAAAGTCAGTTGAAGGGTAACACATAAAAAGTAAAATAACCAATACGCCCCTAGATACGTAATTCAACACAAAGTTAAAGTTAAAGAAGAACTTAAAAGTTGAACTCACTTTCCACATAATACACAGTAAAAGAGACCCAGTAAATTTTTTTTGCCAATTCATGTTCTGAATCAAGTTCTAAAACATTCATCCTAGTAAAAACACTTTATCCTTATCAGTAATACATACAACAATACAATTTTTTCAAGCTGATTGGACAACTATTATTTTTCAGAACCATGAAATCTCATTATCATCATTATACCAAGTAACCTACAGTACTATGGAGTAGCTAACACTTTATAAAGACACCTTATCCTTATACATACAACAATGCAATTTTTTTCAAGCAGATTGGACAAAGACGATTCTATTATTTGTCAAAATTAGGAAATCTCATCACCATCATAAGAAAGTAGAATAGAAGAGAAATTGAAGCGAATAGAGAGGAAAAGAGGTAGAAGAGGAGAGGAAGGGTCTCATATAGCCGGCTGGAAGGGAGAAAAGTCGACCCCCCATCTAGTTTTATTACTCAATTAAGTGTTTTTACAAAATGACTAAAAAAACCCTAACTTAAGGACTTATACATGAGTATGTAAAACACCCTTATAAACCCACAGCAGTTACACAATAACCACAAGATTTTAGATACTCTAGTCTGGACCCTTTGTCTAACAAAATTACAGATCTGCCTATAAGAAAAACTACTAAAATACCTTTGAATTTTGACACTCCGCCTCGAACTGAAGCATATATATCAAGTAATCCCAGCTTGGTACAAAATTTATTAAAATCTCACTTTCCAAGAGGTTTTGTCTGCTCAGTAATCCTAAAATATGCGATAACTACCTTACAACTTATCACTACAACCCTTGCAAAGTGTAGATCAACTTCAACATGCTAGGAATATTGGCTTACTTCCAATAAAGATGGTTGCTTGATTGTCACACTTAAGTACCATGGGGTCCTCTGAAGCAAGTTTTAACTCTTTCAATACTAATTGTATCTACATGAGCGCGCTAACAGTATGAGTCATTGATCTATATTCTGCCTCAACATTAGAACGTGTCATAACATTTTGTTTTACACTCTTCCATCTAACAAGATTCCCTCCAACAAATACATAGTAACCTCTAGTGGACTTCCTGTCATGTTTAGAGCCAACATAATTTGTGTTTGAATATCCCTCAACTTTGAGATGATCATGTGGAATATACAGTAGGTCTTTTCTTGAAGCCCCCTTCAAATAGCTTAAAATTTTTTGTGCAGCTTCAAGATGAATTTTGCACAGAGATTCCATAAATCAACTTACCACTCAAACAGGAAGAGTGATGTCAGTTCAGGTGACAGTTGCATATATCAATTGCCCAACTACCCTTCTATACATAGTCCTGTCTTTCAACAAAGTGCTACTCTCATCCCATAAATTCTGACCAACCTCCATAGGAGTATCCACTGGTTTGGCTCCTAACAATCCATACTCACATAACATTTTAATAATATATTTTTTCTGTGAAAGGACTACTCCTTTCTTACTCTAGCAACTTCAATACAGAAGATAAAAAGATCATTCTAATACAGAAGAATTACTCTAAAACTTGAATCACAAACCTAGCAGGTAGGTGGGTGGGTGGGCAAACTTGTACAATAATAAAGTTGATTCTAACAGGCAATTATATAATGTCATATCAAACAGAAGAGGTAGATGTCTAACCTGGGTTCCCCAAAAGGAGTTGAGGGTACGCACAACAAAAGATAGTAAGTTTGCAACCAATGGCTGAGATGAAAGAACATGATCTGATATTCTGTGCTCCACTAGTCCAGCAATTATCTGCAATAAGGCACTTATTAATGTTATTTCAGATTCTTTGAACAAGAAGAAAGCAAAAGAAAATAAGGAGAGTTAAAACTGAACTGCAAACTCAAGAAGATCAATTACTTAGCAGTTAAATGAGGTGAACACTTCAGGGCATTGTGCATTTTTGAAGTTTACTTCTTCAGAATTAACATCGGCATGTGTAACTTGAAATAGTACCACAAAATCATACATTCAAAATAGTAATGAGAATGATTCAACAAAAAACTACTTCCAACTGGCAACAGATACAGCATTTTTACCATGAACAAATAAAGATAAATAAACAACATTAAGGATGACAGAGTGAGAATATTTGAAAGCTTCTATGCTGGCTAGTTGCCAATTGCATAAAAAGATGAAACAAACAAAGATAATTACATTTCAAAAACATGTAACAATACCTGATAACGCAGATTAGCTGATGTTCCCAGAAAAGAAGAATAAACAACAGCTGTCTTAAAAATCGGAGATCTTTTGTTTCTCATTTTGTTGGCCACCTCTGGGTTCAACAATTGACGTATGGAATAGAGAGCATTTGATGCTGCGACAGCACTTATACTAGAAACAAAACCAACCCCAGAAAGTTTAACACCCCCAAGGAGCACAGATGCAAACCTATGACTCAAATTCCAGTCCTTCCCAGCCATATTCTCTTGAAAAGCATTGTCTGGAATAGAACCCAAAATTCCCTTCAATACCTCCAAGTTATCAGGAATAGAGGTCTCATCAGCATATGAGAGGAAGGACAAGGTTGGAGCAGGGAGCCACACGGTAAAAAAGTCAACAACAGTTCCCCTCATAGTATCAGTGATTACATAGTCGAGCTCATCAAAGAAATTTTCTTTACGCCTTTCATATTGTGCTAAAAGAGTTGTTGTTATGGATATGGCTTCTTCAATAGCCAATCTGTGTAGAAACTTGGGATCTGCCAACAGTCTTTCCCGGAAACCCTGAATTATTAAAATAAATTTTAATAATAAATGGCAGTAAATCAGCAAACAGAAAGCATATAAATGGCATGCACAGAACCAGGCCATCTTTGGCCAAACCATATACTCCAACGAGAACGATAAAATTTAAAACGGCTATCATAAACATGAATCCAGATAGCCAACTTGGACAAGGTCAGTAACTCTACACCAAATTGATGATAGTCGCTCTTATAAAACATATTTTGTAGCAAATAAGGGTACAAGATTTGCTAGAGAAATCAACAAATAGAGAAGAAAGTAATAATTTTGGATACATGTCCAATACCTGGAATCGATGTGTAAGTTCTGCAATGAGAGGATACTGCTCAAGATCAAAGAAATTTTGTAAAACCTCAGGCGATACCAAACCAAGATCAAGCCCTTTCTGAAGGTCCTGGTGTCAATGCAACAGAAGATATATAGCATATTCATCAGAAGAAGCCATGAAAAAGGCCAAACAAGAAATGAATGTTCTTAAACAAAATACATGCAGACAATTAATAGTAACACCATCTTTGTTGTGCTTTTTCTAATCCAAAAGAGTATCACAAATAAGTGGACTACAGTGCCCAAACCTCAGTGTTGAAGCATAAATCATTTTTCAGCTCCTCTAAAAGCTAAGGAAGGCATTAACTGTAAGTCAGCTGTTATTTAACCTCAGAAAGAGTCTGAGGGTATATTTATATATTTATAAGTCAACCATATCCCACAGAGAGAAATCTTTCCACTTGCTAATTTCAACATATGCCTGAAAGACCAAAAAATGAACTTCCCTTTGAGCAAGCAAAGTGCAGATTCAGAAGCTTTATAAGGCAATGAAAAGTTGGGTAACCGAATCATAAAAGTATAGCAAACAGGAACACCCATGATTGAGTAACAATATAATAGGGTTTTTTTTTTCTCAGAAATAAATACTAGGCAATTCACTAACCTGAGGTAGAGCATCTCTCTTTCTTCCTGCTGCATTCATTACTCGGGCAATTTCAGCACGGTCAAAGCAATTCCTGCTGCAAGGTCTAGCAGCGGAATACCATAAGAAATCAGCAACAGGGACTTCTCCTTCTCTTCGAATGTCTTGCCTTTCAGGGTTAAGTAATATTACAGATTGGTTTTTCTTTTGTAACTTTTTTGAAACTCTTGCCGGCACACCAATCCCTCTTGAACCATACATTACATGGCTTGCACCTGTTACCACTATTAGCATACCAGATGAACCCCCTTCAAGTATAGCTTGCAAGATTATTTGGGACATTGTGTAATCCTCAACAACTCTTGCTTGTGCAGATAGATATGAACTGGGTCCAAAAGGCACTGCTGAATTTGGAGACATCATATCTACTGATGACCTGCGAGCAATAGAGGTAAACCCAGCAATGAATCCTGAGCCAGCTGGGGGAGTATAGGTCTTGCGTTCTGCCTTAGAAAGACCATGAATACCTTCTGCTTGAACAGTTCTTATAACCTATTCAGTAAACAAACAAGACCCAGGATACATGAGAAAAAGCAAACGGGAGGCAAATTATTTATCAAAAGTGAACAATTTAATATAAGGAATGTAACTAGGTTGTACGGTTCACATGGCAGAAAACAACTTAAAAAACTTAGTGCTCCAAGTGTGCTCCTTAAAGGCTCCTTAAAGGAGGCAAAAAAAAGTGGAGCATTGGAATAAACACTTGAGTCTGGACAACAGAAGAGGGGATGCCTGAATAAAAGGTCCCATGATAAAACCAAACAACTTCGCAAAAATTGTTTACAAATGTTATCTATCACAGCTTTATTTTGGACTTCATTGGCATGCTATTGTAGTCAATAACTACTTTCAGTCTTACAGCACAACCTACTGAACAAGAATGAAAGAAAATGGTGAATAAAGGCCAAGAAGCACCATGCATTAGTATGTGAGGACTAGTTAAACATTTTTATTTTTTATGAACTAATGATATATAATAATAATATACAAACAATATAATTACAATGGTAGGGGCAGAGGAAAACCCTCAAGCCCCTAATAGGAGAGAGACCTCTTCAGCAAGAAGCATAGATAAACATATGAATTTCATAGCCCAGGCTTCCCACTACTCAATTTTAAAGGTCAAGCACAAACTTTAGAGCCCAAACTCCATGCAGTGTCAGTATAGTGAAAATTTGCTGCCTACCCCAATACAAAGACATGCACATCAGGAAAAATATAACCACGGATATTTCAAATCAGGCAGTATTCTACATTGTACACAAATATCTATGTATTGAACTAGCTTTGAAGCATACCTCGGGTGGAGTGCCACAGGCGACAAGTCGAACTCTATTATCACGACAATAATTTAATATGGGTTCATACTCCTGCCAGCGATGAGGTGGCCAGTGCAAGGTAAATGACTTTAAGCCTTCACCATCAATCCTGGCAAACAATATAAGCCCAATTACAGGAAAAACGATGGATTCTTTTCTGTGCTTAGGAGTAGTGTCTACTCCCATAGGACCCTAAACTTGTTCTACAGATTTCGTGGTACATAAACACGTGAGCGTGGCACAATGAGAAGTTCTGTTTCATCGATGGACTTTGAGAGAGTCCAACAATGAGAAAAGAAACAGAAAGTCACCGAAAAAACTGCATGCATCTAATGGCAAATACATATTCAAAAATCAAATCGAGTTCAGCTTGTAACAATGGTAGCAACAGCCACCATAAAATAAATAACAATGGAACAGTTGTCTCCTCATGGGATGGTTTTCTATTCAATAAAAGATAATCGACGAAATATAACGAAGGAAACTCTTGACATTGTTGATGTCGAACGCATATTTTGCATCCCACAGTGACCCAAATACAAGCTCAAAGTCAACTAAGAAGAGAGAGAGAGAGAGAGAGAGAGAGAGAGAGAGAGAGAGAGAGAGAGAGAGAGAGAGAGAAAGAAAAATAGAACAATATCTGAGTTTTCCCACTAACCTTCCATCCATGAATTGATTTAGCTGCTCCTGCAGAGTGCATGGAAAAATTTCCAAAGCCAAAGAAACCGGACGTCCCTGCTCAATACACTTATTCCTCACTTTTCTCACGATCTCCAGCTCAAGATCCCTATCATCACGAACAGGTACCTGTTCTGATTCCCCTAAATAGATGACCCGTGCAGTCAAAAGCTTCTCCCAAACCCTCTGCTTATCCTTCCCAATCGCCATAGGCTCTCCGATAGCTGTCGCATCGTAAACCCTAGAAGTAATCACTTCTTCCTTACTCTTCTCCTCCGGCACCGTTTGTTCCTTCTCATCTTGTACGGTTGCAACAACCGCCTCCGACGACTTCATCGTCGTTTTTTCTTCCGCGCCAGCAGCGGCAGAGTATAGGAACGAGGCTCCAACGGCGAGGAAAGGCGCGAGAAGTACATCCCTCCGCTTTTTGACGCATGAACGGCTAGTTTCACCAGAGGACTCCTCATTTCCGGCGGTAACACGACAGAGACGGACAGTAAGGGCTCGATGCCGGAGACTCCGCCTCGAGATACGTCGGATATTTAGATTCTCCAGAGAGCATCGCCTATTGAGCGAGCCATTCGGCCGCGATGAGAAGAGCTTGACAGCGTCGCTGGTTGACGCGGCAGAACTCATCTCCCGCTGGCGACGTGGAACGTTATGCCGCGGCGCCTCATCGTACGTGCTTACGGAGGTTGAATGGCATGCTAGGAAAACTTGCTTGGTCAGATTAACCGGACGGTTCGCTGGGAGCCGAGTCTTCTGGATCTGCAAGCGTGTCAGGCCATTGTCCATAGGTTACTAGAAAAATATTAACTCCCAATCTAACCCGGTCTCGAGCCGACCCGAGCCGACCGGACACTCTAGACGATCCGGTTCTTTTTTTTGGCGAGCTATCGTGCTTGCGTTTGACTAGCATTTGAATTTGTACTATTTTAATATTATTTATACATGGTTGGAGGTTAGGATAAGAACTTACTTTATGTGGTCAAAATTTTGCATTAAACGTGCCAGGTTGGAGACCTCATGTTCCACGTGCGGTCCTTCTTAGTCACAGAGCACGACCACACATCACTTGCTGGGGCTGGGGCTGGATCCGTGGGCCACATCCCCTCCACACACATATAGGATAAATTCCAAATTTAATGCATATCAGTTTGAAAACATAACTCAAAGAACTATTGTACCCAATTCATGACCATATCTACAGTTTCTTTATAGATGAAATCCAAAATATCCAACAAGTATCGACTTCATCATCTATTTTATCCCCAACTAACATATTATTCAAAAACTTAATTTATTTAATTATATTGAACTTATTTTTAAAATTGCTAGTGTAATATTTATGTAAATATTAATTTTTTGTGAATCTAATGTTATTAATTATTTTATACAAGTATTTGATATAACATTAAGTCAATATAAAGTATATTTATATAAATTCATATAAATATTAATTATAGTTATAATTAAATTAATCTTTCTATAATTATTTATTAGTTGTAAATTAATTTAATGTTTATTAATTATATTTTTAGTGTATAATAATAAATAATAAATAATAAATATATTAAATTAGATATTTGAGCTTAACTAGAATTGAATTTAATATTTTAATCATAATTAATTTTGAATCGTAATCAATGTCACATATTTAATTATTATTTTAATAAAAGCTTAAATCAACTAATATTGGGAAAAAAAACCTAAACATACAAACCTAAACCTAAACTTATACCCACCACATTCATGTTTCAACATTTTTAACTCATCTCTAAAATACTAGGGGGGGTTAGGCAACTTGAATCAGGATATGAACTTCAGGCACATTACTCTGTTTATCTCCTGATGTCGTAAGTAGAACACCAGAGCCCAATTCATGTTGATGAATCAGATGAATCCAAAGATAACACCTACGGTTAATTTTAGGATTTCAGATTCTGTAATATATTGCGAATCATCCGAATGAAACGAGCAAGACACATCGCGAGAGGCCGAATTTTTTTTTCTTTCTCTCTTGCTCGCTTCTCCCTCTTGGCCTCCCTCTCTTCTCTCTTCTCTCTCTCGGTCTGTCCCGACGTCTTCGTCGCAGTACGCCACTGTACCTTCCGACCTCCCAAAGTCGAACATCGTCTCCATTGCATCACTGCCTCCGTCGCAGCCCTCCCAGTGCCCCCCAAGGCCGCCTTCGTCACATAGCCCCCGTTGCAGCACCGTGAGGAAGAAAACGCTGATTTAATTTTTCCTAAGTTACGAAAAATTAAACCACTAGTTCTACCTGAGTCTTGGACCAGACCCACCCGAGTTCAGCCGAGTTAAGCAGGGTCAACTCAGTTTCAAAAAAATTAACCCATTTTTATAATTAATAAAACCAATGGTTTTAAATTTAACGGGAAAATATTATTAATTAATTATACATAAAAATATATAGTGTGTTAAAGTTAGCATTTGATCAATTTTTTTTGTTTAATCATTCCTTTTTATATTAAAGTATATCATATGTTATTAATAAATTAATAACTTAATTTATTATATTCGTTTATGTTATTTGTAACTTTATTTTTATTTTTTATAATTAATCATGTCTGCAATTAATTGGCTCGCATAATTACTGTATTGATGTATAATAAATTGCAAAATTTTAAATAAAATAATATATAATTTAATTGGTTATTATATTAATATATTTTAATTATACATTGAATTACTTATTCGTGTAGTAATCATGTTTGTTCTACCTAATTTGGGGTTTAGGTGTTATGTTTTATTTGAGTGTATTATTACAAGTTACTCATTCTCTTGTTTTTTATATTTTTCTCGTTTTGGGACACTAAAACTGGAAACTGTTTCATTGATTAACTATTTAACAAAATATTTATACCTTGATCATCGAAAGTTTTGACTTTGACTATCGACCAACTTACCATTATATTCCTTCAATCTTGATTGTTAATCAATGTCGACAATTTGGATCATTGATCGTAATAATTTTTTTTGTTTTTAGATTGAACGATACAAATCAGATTACATGTATATAAGGGAATATATCCTGTATAAATTTAAATTATAAATCTTCTTATCTTCAAATCTCAAATTTCCTTATCTTCAAATTTTATCTTCAACACTCCCCCTCAAATCGGAGTGTATGCTAATGATACCCAACTTGTAATGCCTCAAATTGGGATGAACTCAACGCCTTAGTGAATAAGTTTGCAGTTTGGTTGTTGGTTCGTATATGTGTTGTCTTAATCATGTCTATTTGAATTTTTTCACGAACTAATCAATTTCGATGTGTTGGGTTCGCTCATGAAAGACCCGGTTTGAGGTGATGTGTAGAGTAGTTTAGTTGTCACAATACAACATGATCGACTGAGTATGTATGATTTCCAAGTCCTTAAAAAATTCTTCAACCGAGTAATTTCACAACATATAGTAGCCATAGAACGATACTCTTCCTCTGCAATTGATCGAGCCACCATTGTTTGCTTCTTTGTTTTCCAAGAAATGGGTGATTGTCCAAGAAATATACAATACCCTGTAATGACCTTCTTGTGTCCCTGCAGCAAGCCTAATCTGCATCACAAAATGCATTTAATTGGAGTATATTTGTGGAGGATAATAGAATACTTTGTCCTGGAGTTTGTGTTGGCCCAAGGTGTGGCGTACATGATTTTTCCATAAATTAGTTTAGAGCATGAACGACGTAGACCAGATCTAGTCTAGTAATGGTCAAGTAGATCAATCTTCCCACAAAACACTTGTATAATGAAAGATCATTTAGGAGTTCTCCATTGGGAACCTTATAGGTTTCGCTCCTAGAAATCCAACATCTTCTAATATCTCTAAGGCATATTTCTTTTGTGAGAGGGAAATCTCCTTGGAAGACCTTGCTACAAATATTTGAACTAACCAAAATCCTTATGTTTGAACTGTTTGGATAATAATTGTTGTACTTATTCAATGTGTTGTAGATTGTTACCTGCCAAAACCACGTCATCAATATACACAAGTATTACTGTAAAACTTTCCTTGTGGGATTGGATGAATAATGAATAATCTGCTTTTGGCTGATGAAACCTAGCAGTTTTTAGGGTTGTGGAAAACTTAAAAAACCACTGTCTAGAAGCTTGTTTCAAGCCGTATAATGACTTGTTGAGTTTTCACACTCGAGTCTCCCCATTTCGTCTAAAACAGGTAGGGACATGTATACATCTTCATCGAGATCATCGTGTAAAAATGCATTGTTGACGTTGAGTTGGTGAAGATACCATCCTTAATAGCGGAAATACTCAGTAGAACACATACAATAACCAGTATGGGAAAGTTGCCTAAAACTAGGTGAAGGCTACTGAATTTTATATGCCTGTACTTGACAAATTTCATAGGTAAGTGGAGAACTGCGATCACTGCAAAGGTTCTTGAGATGGGAACTAACAAAAACTTCCCCAATGAAATGCTTGCTCCTTTGCCTGGAAGTTCTTGTATGGAATAAAAGCAAATAGGAAAATTCCCAAGATTCTTAATATGGATGTTTGTGGAATCTGTTTAGTATTGGCCATTTTGAACTCGTGTTTTATATTAAATATAATGAAATAAATACACATGGGAAGGGAGAATCAGAGTGTCAAGCCTCAGAAAAGGGGGGAAGAAATTCACCAAACATTAAGAAGAGGTGTGATTCCTCCTCATTGACAAGTCTGTTAGCTACAGTATTAGTAACATGAGGTGTATACTGTCTTGCAATCTGCATTGAACTACATAGGTCAATGATTACATCAAAGATGTATCTTAGCCTCTGTGCTGGAGGAAGTTGCTTCATGAGCCAATTGATTACAAGGGTTGAGGCTCATTCAACTATCACTGGTTGGAGAACTGATGCAAGAAAAGCTTTATTCCTGTGAGTAGAGTTTTTAATTCTGCTTCCGTGGAGTCTGTGTTCGTCGCACTGGACCCGAGAACACCACCAATGTTTGGCCAGAACTGGTCAGACAGTCCAATTAATTCCTGTTGGTTCTGGGTTTCTAATAGAACTCCCACCATACATTAATTTTTAGTCATTCTGTGAGGGAAGGAGACCAATTTGCCATATGTGGGGGAGAATGGTCTATCTGGTTTGCAACATCCATCCAATTTCTTCTAATGATTGAGCTTTGTTGAGGAAGGAGAGGGTGTCTGAAGTCATGCCATCATGATAAGATGCCATGAATTATACTTTCTGTTATTCCTCCAGTGGATTTCTGTGTACTGTAGAACGCCATTGCATGTGTTATTTCCTAACATGCGATAGCACAGCAACTATGGAGGTTTTCTTTAGTGTTTTACTTGTTTTATGGAATGGGCTTGAATGGTTTTGTTTGAGATATTCTGCAATGTTTTCTGGAAAGCAAATCCTGGTGTAGAAATTCTTGAGATAGCCCCTCATATTTTAAAGCTGAGGTTGAAATGTAGGAATAGATGATTAGCTGTTTCTTTTTCCTGCCCACATAATGTGCATAGTGAAAGAGCGACTGTTTGCCACCCTCTTTCCTAATTCATCACAAATTTGAGTATTTTCTCTCTTGTTGCTTTCTAGACAAAATGCTTGACTTTTGTTTGACATAAATTTCAATGAAATTGTTGCCATGCAAGCTTTTTCTGGTGCTTGTGAATTTAATATGAGATTGTAAAAAGATGCTGTGATGTATTGCTCAGCAGTTTCAGTGACCCGAATTGCTAAATCAGCCTCTTGTTCTTTTATGTAGACCTTTTCAATTTGCCCCTTGTACATTGATGGAAATCCATTGACTGTTAAGAAAAGAGAAAGTTCTAGTTAACTGAAAGTCATAAGGAGCTGATGCATTCCATGGAACTACAGCGAGTAACTTCTTTGAAGTGATAATTTACTTCTAGTTATAGTCACTGATGATATCTTTGTGCTTATCTGATAGCTTCTCTTGAGTGAAAATTTATGTTGAATGTTTTGGTCTCACAATGCAGATAAAACACTAGGTTTCTGACAACTTTTAAAGGAAAACAACTAGCAAATGGATATATTAACAAAATTAGAGAAGCAAATCTGAGAACATTGTATATTGTTCATCCAGGATAGTGATTCTAGTTATACAGGGCATGGAGTTCTAATACCTCAAGTTTGCCTTGTTCTATTGATTTCACTAGTAAGTCCATTTATTATTAAATTGCTTGTACATCTGGTTATTTGCTAACTGTGTTCATCATGGACTCCCTAGAAGCAGAAAAATTGTATGGATGCAAGTGTCGGGTGATGAAAGACTTGAAGAAGGTCAACCTTATGATAAATCTATTTTTATCGGATGTCTTGTTTGCAGTTACAGTAATGTGATGTTTATCCCAAGAACTAGTCCCACATCAAAAGGATTTTTGAAGAATAACAAAGGCCAATGTAGTTTGCTTAGACTTAGATCCCTACTGTTAGTTTAGTGTATATCTGAGTATCATAATGCAACCCTTCATACCTGCATGAAGAACTGGACTTTTGTTATTGTTGGCCCTTCCCAGTAGATCACAGTGAACCAGAAGATGTTGCTGTCCCTGGCATAATTGGGACAAAGCTTTTGCAATGGTTTTGATCATGATAGTAGCTTGTTGGATGTGTTCATTGTCTTTTAATGTGGTTTTATCATTTATTATAATTAATGCTAAACTTCCTCGAGTATTAGGGATTGTCTTTTCTTTGTTTCCTTGTATCTCTATTCCAACTAGGTTCTAAAGCTACAATTCGATTTTTAAATATTCTGTTGCTTTTCTGGTTACTCTGCTTCTTAGCTGTGTATTTTTTGTCCAAATTCTCGAGAAGATGACCACATCCATGAAAGTCGATTCACTCTTAACTGGTATTTGAGAAGTTGCTCCTGCTATGCTCGGGTCATGTCTGCCTGTATAAATGGAAGTACAGCAACCTCAGTGGCCTCCTCTCTGCTATTGTCTTCTTCTTCGTCTTATCATTATCTGTAATGCAAGATAACTGAAGTTTGATTATGTAGTTCAAGACTGAGGAAAGCGAATCTGGCTGCCCTCAGAATCCTGATTCTTCACTACTAGAACAAACTCAAAGTCCTCAAGTTGCTTGCCTATAACTCATTGGTGTCTCGTATATAAACCTGTGCAAGTTCGCCTGTTTTCTATATGTCACCAGTGCAAGTCCGTCTCATGTTTTGGGAAGTCTAGTCATGTGAGTCTTTGTTATAGCTCTCCGTTTTTGTTGCTGGTTACATCCTTAGCAACTCGGGTAGTGATGCCTTCAACTTCTTCACAGAGTTTCAGTTTCTTTATTTTCAAACTCCATAGGTCAATCCTCAAGAAATTACTCAATTTTTACCTCTTTGGGATTAGTCAACCCTAGCTCCTCCAAAATTAAATTTTGACCAGTGGTTGACAACATTTGGTAATTTGGTTAACTTCACAACTACATGATCTACTTGTGTATTGAAATTGTTCATTTGTGTTGGAAGACATTTTAAAGTGGTAGTAAGGTAAAATACTTTCTCCACGTCAAGGAGGATGGCACAAGGGTGTAATTATAGAAAATAATGTATGTCTACTTATGTCTTCCTTTTGAGAGTTTGTAACTCACGGGACATTGTAATTATTGTAAAATTTCTTCCACTGTTATAAAGAAAGATTCAAGGTATGATATATATCATTAAGTCTCTCCTCTTCTCTCTCAAATTCGTCTTTAGACTTTTCTCTCAATTTGTCTCTCTTTCTCTCCATCTCCTTAGCCATCCCTCTCTCTTTTTTCTATCTCTTTAACCTTTAGTGTCCCTATTACTCCAAATCTTCGTGTGCCTTCTTCATTTGTTCATTCTGATGTACGACTTCTAATAAAGATTTTAGTCTCTCAAATTGTTGTATGGAGTTGCAATCATTCGATTGGTCTTCCTCATCTTCAATTTTGAGTTTTACATGTAGTGTTCGATCGATTCAACTTAGACAAATAACTTTCTTTGCACCCTTCTTTCCTTCTCCTCTATTAAGACTTTTTGCTTTCTTTGCATATGATCGGACGACCTTCATCGGTCATGTATTTCTTTTTTCTCTTCTTTTCTCTTCTCTCTTCTTTCACTTTCTTTACTAGAGTTTTGCTTGCTTGCTATGCTGAGATAGGTAGATTGGATGTGTGTTTGTTGGCATGAGCCGCTTGCTTCTCTTTTTATATAAAACTTCCCCAGAGTTCCAATACTATGTTTCTTTGCCCCATTAGTTTGTTTAATATGAGAATTCAACTCAAATCTCTCCCCTTTTTTTATGCATTTTTGTATGCTTACTTCAAAATTTGTCCCCCTTTTTAACATCATAAAAATACTTAAAGAGGTTTAGGTATGCTCCCCCTATCATCATGTAATGTTGATACTCCCTCTTTAGGCAATCTCACATAATATCACAATCAAGGCACTAAACATTACACAAATCAATTTCATACACATTGACAGTCAAATCTATATCCCTTATTTTGGGAATTTGATACCAACCATTGTGTCTCATTTTAATTTATTTAAACATCACACATTTTAATCAATCTGGTTAATTTGGGGGGTTTTAACTCCATTGTGGAAGTTGAGTCAACTTTTGGTTTCAGAGGGTACTTTTTCGTTCTCCTAAGGATGATCCCTTCATCATCTCATACTTAGGTTGATTTGATCCTTGGGCTTCATTTTACCTTTTGTACTAGATTTTTGGGTTTCTCCGTCTTCTCATATTTTACTTCATTTTCTTCCCTTTTTGTCTATTCTCATTTCCACTTCATCCTTATTCTCAGTTTTCCAGTTTTGTTTTTCCTACTTAAGGTGACTCATCAAATTTTTCCTAATTTACCCAAACTTTTCATTTCTTTTGTCTATTCTCTTACACCAATTTTTCTTTTGGTATTTCCTCCTATCTTACTTCTCTCTCCACACTTCAAATGAGATAAAGTGATTTCAAGATCTGAGTTCTATCTCATTTTTCCCTTCACTCCTTTTCTTCATGGTGAGATGAAGAAAAACTTTGTAACTATGTTATATTTGATTGTTCAACCTTTGTCACCATGATCGATCATACGTTTTAAGCCTCCTCAACTACATTTTGTGTAATCGGTACCCCTTACACCATTGATCAATCATACATTCAAATACATCTTTACTACTTTCTATCTAATCAATTGATCTTGCCAATTGAAGGTTTATTTTTACTTTTTTTAACACTCATGGGTCCCTCTTTGAGGTTCTTTGAAAAAATTCAACCATGTTTGAAGAGAATTTTACTAAAGTTTTTGGAAAAGGTGAGATTTTGAGAATAACAACATTCCATTCAAAGGGATTGTCCAACTACTTAAGTTAGTCACAATTGGTTAAGAGATTTCTCATTAATAGGCACCTTTTCGACCGTTTGATTAAGTCCCCTCCTGTGGTTGATGAAGAAAATGTTGTGTATATAAAGGTGACTTAAAGTGGACACATTGGTGATTAGTTGGTTGATTAATAGCATGGAGGAACATGCGACAACCAACATGGCCCACATTATTTACAACTGATATATTTTAAACAAGTTCAAAACTTCTAAAATTCAAAATATGAATATAAGTTAGTTAAACACATTTAAATACAAAAAAATTATATAATTATTTAAATTTTATTTTTTTAATTTAAAATAATATTATTTAATAAAAATATTAAATATTAAAAATTGTCCACTCCTTTTCACTTAGGTTAAATAATAACATAATTTATTTTATTATATTTTTTTATTATTATCATTATATATAAATATAAAGTAATTCTTTTAAATTTTTAAGAAACAACTTTTAAAGGATCATGCATAGTATAAAAATTAACTTACTTTGGGTGAAAATAAATTCTTAAAAATAAGCCAAATTTTTTAATTTAAAAAAAATTGTAGTGGAAAATTATTTTTGCAAGAAAATAGAGTTACATGGAGGTTGGCCAAAAAATAATTATCAATGACAAAAAAAATGCTAGAAAAAGAGTTTTTCGAGGTTCTTAGAAACAATTGTTGGCTAAATACAAATTATACTATAAAATAAATTTTTTTATTGAAGAAATTTGTTTTCACTAAAGAATTTCTTCACTTCTCAATAAAATTAAATTCCACTGAGAAATATGCTTTTTGTGGGTAAAAAAAAATTCATTGATCAAAATTAGTTGCCAAGGATCCCCTTTTAAAAACATTCATCAAATAAGTAAGGTTTTTTTAGTAAAACGTTACGTTCATTTCTTATCATAACTCCTTTCTTGACAAAAGGGTTTGATTCCTACCTCAAAACCAAAACACAAACTTTCTGAAGTTGTCTATAGAAAGCTATTTTTGTGAGTGTGTTACAAACACCAACTATCCTTAAGAACTTACGAGTCAAGAAAATCTTGTTGGTCCAGGTAGCTTCTCAAGAGGGGGGTGAATTGAAAATTACAAGTTTAAATTTTTTTAAGGTGTGAAAAGTAAAATCATGCAAGAATGAAAATTAAAACATAAAACATTCACACACCACAATAGTAACACAAAATATTTTGTTATTGATGTTCCTCTATTGGTATTTACCGCCCAAGAACCCGTGCTTGGGAAATTCTACTAATCTAGGTCTGTTAGTTGGAATTTACATCAAAGACATTACGACTCTCTTTAATCCAGGTATAAATCAAATATATGATTTATGAAATAATCTCCCCAAGAGATTGGGTAGATTCTAGCTCTAACTTGGTTTTTTCTATCTAGATTGAAACAGGTTCTAGATGAACCTTTCTTAAAACAAAATACAAAAAGAAGGGATAAATCTTACACCTTTTATCAAATGGAAAGAAACTTCTCTTTGAGATATCCAAGCCTCCAATCTTTTGCAATAGAATGTAGAATGTTGGAACTTGTCTAATGTGTATGCAATGGAGAGGATTTGAGCAAAGAGGAATGATTTTTTAGAGTTGGACTCACTTTTTCTCACAAAAACATTTTAGGAAGATTTTCAAAGGATTGAGAATATAAACTTGGGATATACCAATAAATACTTATTAACTTCTCTATAGGAGGTTTGGTGGGCTATTTATAAGTTTTCCAAGCCAAACTAACCGTTTTTTGCCTGTTTACAAAAAGTTGAGTTTACATTGATCAATTAGTGTAAAGTAGATGATCGATCAATTGAGTGTAACGACTATTTTTCTGTCAAAATATGTCTTATTGATCAATGATATGATTGATCAATATCTTCCTGATAGGTATGGCTTTTTATGTTGATCGATCAATGACATAGTATGATCAATCAATTAAATTCCCTCTGGTAGTGCATTACAAGTATGATCGATCAATGACTTTCCTATAATTAATCATACTTTATCTCTATCTGACAAATTTCTGTATGATCGATCAGTCTCAGAGGTTGATCGATCGATCAATGTGAATTTTCTTTGACTGGACAGTATTGCATTGACATAGGTTGACTCCTTTATTGATTTTAATGATAACAAAACTTAATAGAGTTGACAATAAGCAAATCAAGTATTTCAGATACTTCACTTTCAAGAGACATGCATATCAAGGTCTATAGCTTCAAAATGAATAAGCCTACTCAAGACCTCAAGCATCATTGAAAGACAACTTTGGAAGAAACACCCATAAATAAGAAAACAATACGAAGACTAGAGTTTAAGTGTCATTGATATATATCAAAACTCACTAAAAAAATGTAAGAAAACTTTCCTAACTCCTCTCTTTAGAGTACAATGTTATAAATGGAACTTTAGGACGTACATAGCATATTCACATGTTTAGAAACATCATACACATCTTCTAAAACATGTAAGAACACTAAAATTTAGTCATTCTTATGCTTTAAAAGTCAACTTAATTAAACAAGCACTGGAATGATCGATCATCCAAAAGTGTGTTGGCCAAGCTTATAAAGGATGATCGTTCAACCATAGACAATTGATTGATCATCCAGAACATGGTCATTTCATACGGTAAAACATGATCAATCATCCCATATGGTTGATCGATCAATACTAACTAAGCAATAAAAAATTGCATGGAATGATCGATCATCTCACACGATTGATCAATGAGACAAAATCTTGTCAGTCAGGGACATAAAGTTTAATTGATCAAAGGAAATTCATCGATCGATCATACTTGTAATACCCGAGGGAATTTTGATTGATCGATCACTCCCCAATAATGATAGATTAACTTAACTTTTCAGGACCAATGGTAATATATTGATTGATCAGTCCATCGACCAATAAGTCACATCTTGACAAAAAAAAAAAGAGTTGTTACATACGATTGATCGATGAATCAAAATACTAACTTTTGCAAATAGGTAAAAAAAAGCTAGTTTGACTTGAAAAAGTTATAAATACCCCAACAAGCCTCACATAGAAAAGTTAATGAATATTTATTGGCAAATTCACAAGTCTTTATACCCAAAGTCTTGAAATTCTTCTCTAAAGTGCTTTTGAGCGAAAGAAATGAACACAATTGTATTTTCGTCATTCTTTCTTTCACCTATCCTTGTATCTCTCATTAGTCAAGCTCACATACATTCTATATTGTGTTGAAAAGAAGTGGAAATTTATTCTATATTGTGTTGAAAAGAAGTGGAAATTTGGATCTCTTAAGGAAAATGTATTCTCTAAGTGTTGGGTGTAAGTTTGTCACTTTCTTTGTGTTATAGTTGTAAAAAGTTTATCTAGAATTTATTCAATCTAAATAGAAAGATCTAGTTAGATCTAGAATCTAACCTATGTATTGAGCTATACGTGACTTAAAGAGAGCCAAAATCTCTTTATGTAAATTTCAGTTACTAGAGTTTTAAATAATGAAATTTCTCAAACAAAGGTTATTGATCGATCAATCTCAAAGGTTGATGGATCAATCAACATGAATTTGTTTTGTTTGGATAGTATTGATCGATCAGTCCAAATGGGTTGATCGATCATACTTTATATCACACATTGGCTATCAATCAATCGACTTAAGTAGATCAACCACACATTATAATGATGTGAGTCTTTCTCTCTATCTAATTAACTTTATTTTTGTAATGAAAAAAATTCATGTAAAAGTGCTTCGTACAAAGAGTAATAACACTACCTAGGGCATAAAAAGTTTTACATGCATGATAAAAAACTTAGAAATTTGTTAAATTTTACTAAGAGATTAGTTAATGTGAATTTCTTCATGTATGTCAGACAAGAAGCCAAAGTCCCGGACCGGAAAACAGATCCGAGTGGGCCGGCAGACCGGAAGCTAAGCCTCATGCTCTCTCCTCGCCATCTCTGATTGTTTCCAAATCGGTCAGAGACTCAGAGAGAAAGGTGGCAGCAATGGCGGAGGAGACTCCCTACGCTAATCACGCTCCGTCATCAGCGAAGAAAAACCATCTCTCCTTTCGACCCCTCGTTGCATCTACGCGAATCCCCACGCCCCCAAGAGCGGAATTGCAGCAGCAGTAGCAGTAGCTGCAGCAGCAGCGAGGAGAGAGAGATCCGTCCCCTTTTTCTCTGCTGTTAAATATTTTGACAGAGGCAATATGCCTATCAATCAAACCAGGCCGACAAACCAGGCGCCGTACGCAAGAAATCAGAAAAACAAAGCCGTCGTAACCTCTCCGTTTTCACACTTTCTGGGTTCCTCCCGTGACAAGACGCCAATCTCATCCTGACCGTCCAAATGAATGACCATCATAATTTATCATTAGACGTACCTAAATTCCCTCCTGATCGAAGGTCGAGAATCATTAATCTTGTTTCCCCATAATTGGGTTTTTGCTTGGTTGGGGACAAAGCAAAAAGTGGAAAAGCGTTTCCACTCTCGTGGGTTTTTCGTTACTTTAGAATTTGAAAGTAAATTTAAGAAAAGAAACCGCTTTCTGGAAAATTTGAACGAGGAAGGATGGATGGATGGATGGATGCCTTCCGGTCTTTGGTGGGTAAAATGATTAAAAGGCCTAAACCACCACTTTACCCCTAATCTCATCATGACCCCAGACGACGCCGCTTTTCCATTTTCCCACTTTTCTGACCAATTCAAATTCAAATTTAATTAATTAATTTTTTAATTCATATTAATTATTTATTTATCAATTTTATTTCCGATCTCCTGATGGCGACGTTTCTCCTCCCTTCAGTCCTATCATGGCAATAATATCACTTGAAAGGGGTGTTTTCGGAATGTTTGTAAAAAGTGTTTTTAAATGCTTTTGAGAAGTGGTGGGCCCATCGTAGAAGAAGCTACAGGCGCGGGACCCACCCTGCCGAGGGTTCCTCCTCGTGTTTGATGGAATTATTGCCCTCGCGTGTTCCACCGATCTTCGGCGTCGCTTTTATGACACGCATGGTGCGTGTAGCGTACACCTCTTACCTATCTCCGCTGGGTCCGGGTTCACCGGCGGTTCCTAGTTTTAATTCTGTCGTGGCTCCTTCCAAGTTGTACATGGGACCGAACCGGTTCGAGACGAAAATTTAAAGTTTGATTTGAAAGGGCAAGGCGCCGATAACGGGAAGAGAGAGAAAGCAGATAAAGCGTAAGCACAATAATTACGGCCACCATAATAAATAAAAAGGGTTCTCTCTCCTTCTCCTCACTCATCTCCCTTCCTCTGCATTAAAGCATTCCTGAGAAAAATCTCTTCAGAACTCGAAAGCTTCTCCGATTTAGAACTAAGAAGCACCCAGAAGGAAATTTGGAAAAAAGAAAAAACGGTGTTCTAGACTCTGAGACAGACAAACATGGAATAGAGACAGAAGGAGGTGGCTGTTCGCCTGTCTGTCACTTGCTTTTCCAGCGTTTTTCTTTCCTTTTTTTTTTTTTTTTTTATTTCATCTCGACATATACTGTCATTGAGACACTCGTTTGGTTCCCTTTATGACTTTCTTTGGTTCTTTAGAGTGAGTCTGTGTCTGTCTTCTTCTTCCATTTTGGGTTGCTTCCACATTCCCAGTTTCAATTTCTGTTTTATAGGTAGGCCACAGTGGATTAACCAGTTCTTTAAGTTTTGTGTCTTGTGGTTGAGGGTGAGTCTGGTGGACTGATTTCCACTACATTGTCTTCCAAATCTCCCGTTCGTGTATCTTCGAGAAGTTGCAACCGTAATTTGCCATGGAAACTGCTACTCCTCTTCCTCTTCCTCTCCCTACCCAGGGTCCGACACACCCGCAAGAATCTCCAAAGCGCTCTAGGAAGAGCCTTGTGAGCTCCTTAATGGAAGCGGCTACTCTGCGTTCGCCTTCCTTCAGAGAGGACTCCTATTTTGTTTCTCAACTCAAGTCCTCGGAGAAGAAAGCCCTGCAAGATTTCAAAAACATTCTGGCTTCTGCTTCTTTGACTTCTGACTCAATATGGGGTATTTCCCTTCTAAGTGGAGATGAGCGCGCTGACGTGATCCTTCTCAAATTCCTCCGTGCAAGAGATTTCAGAGTCTCGGATGCTTTCTCGATGCTTCAGAAATGTCTGCAGTGGAGGAAGGACTTCAAAGCCGATGAGATTATAGACGAGGATTTGGGGTTCAAAGAACTTGAAGGCGTGGTGGCTTACATGCACGGATACGACAGAGAAGGTCATCCCGTCTGCTACAATGCTTATGGAGTGTTCAAAGATAGAGAAATGTATGACAGAACCTTCGGTGATGAAGAAAAACTGAAGAAGTTTTTGAGGTGGAGAGTTCAAGTGCTCGAGAGGGGAATTAACCTCTTGCATTTTAAGCCAGGTGGTGTTAATTCCATCATACAAGTGACGGATTTGAAGGATATGCCCAAGAGGGAGCTGAGGGTGGCTTCAAATCAGATTTTGTCTCTCTTTCAGGATAATTACCCCGAGCTGGTTGCTAGAAAGGTGCTTAAAAACTCTCATAAATGAGTGTTTAACGTAATTTAAATCGAATCATTGTTATCACTTCGATTGTCTGTTTTACTGGATGCAGGTTTTTATCAATGTTCCCTGGTATTTCAGTATGCTTTACTCGATGTTCAGTCCTTTCCTTACACAAAGGACCAAGAGCAAGTTTGTGATTGCAAGAGGAGGAAATGTTTCTGAAACCCTCTACAGGTATGTTCTTTTCTATGTCTGTCTCAGTTTTGATTCAAAACTCCTGGCGTTATTGAAACATTAACTGGTTTGAAAGTGTATTCTGACTTTACTTGCTCCTTGATTTTCTATTTTTTTTGGGGAGGGGGGGAATCGAGTTCCTTTCTTTTCCCAAGTTCATCGATTGGTGGGTTGATTCAAAATTTTGTCTATGGGTCTTTGATTCCCTGGCCGTTCCTCTCGTTAATTTGGAATCTTTTTGAGTTTTGAACTTATAGAAGCTGTCAACTGGGTTTGTCTATATCTATTTGGTTTTTCTTGTGTCGGTGGCTAATTTGGTTGAACGGGCTGTAGGTTTATAAGGCCGGAGAATGTGCCTGTCCAGTACGGTGGCCTTAGCGGTCCCGATGATCTGCAGACGGGGACGCCGAAGCCCGCTTCTGAATTCACTGTCAAAGGAGGGGAAAAAGTTAACCTTGAAATTGACGGCATTGAGGTAATCCATTCGAGCTCCATCCATGTAAATTTGGTCCCTTTCGTGTTTGAATTAAAGGTAATTGTGGTTTATAAAATGTTTGGATCAGGCCGGCGCTACAATTACATGGGACATAGTCGTCGGTGGCTGGGACTTGGATTACAGCGCGGAGTTCATCCCAATTGCCCAAGGGAGCTACACGATGGCCATCGAGAAAAGCCGCCGAGTTCCCCCCAGTGAAGTCCCAATTCACAACTCCTTCACTGCAAGAGAAGCTGGGAAAATGGTGCTCTCCATCGACAACACCTCCTCCCGGAAAAGGAAGGTTGCAGCTTACAGATACTTTGTGCGCAAACCCACTGCAGTTAACTAGATGTTAGTCAGGCACTTGTTTCTGCTTCTACCAAAGCTTTACTTTCTGCAATGCTTGGGGATCCTAATCATCCTGTGTTATATATAAAGAAAGTTACTTAGACGATGTTTTATCTTATATAAGCAGAGCTGTTAGATAGAGAAAAGGAATGCCTATCTTTTGTTCTTTTGTGGGATTGAAAGTCCAATAAATTATGTGAAAGATCGGAGATATGTTGACTGGTTTTCGTTGTTTTTGTTTTTGGGTTGTTGTGAAAGGAAAAGAAGATGAAGATTGGTCCCCAGAGTTTCAGGGTGATTGCTTCTTTTGAGATGTTCTTTCTCGGCCTTTTCAGGGTAAAAAGGGTCACGGGTTTAGATGTCTCTTTGTTGAAGGAGGAAACCTTAAAGTTTGACGAAAGACAGGGTAGGTTTTCTATTGTCGTCTCTTCTTTCAGGTTTTTTGCTTTTTCAAAAGGAGTGCCGGAGCAACTTTGTGGAGGTGGTGGGTGAGTATGTTTCGGGACCTACCTGTAAAGTGCCCTTAGAATGCTGAAATTTACTCACCTTTACTCCGAAGAAAGACCTGTTTTCTAATCCGTTCTTCCCAGTTCTCTGAACTGAACTTGAGCTCTGTGGTATCGGCGGACGGTCATCTTTCATTTCAGTGGCTTTCAGTAGGAAATGTCGTAAGCTACACGCTGGATCTTACGCGGAAGTTTCTAATTTATCCTAGAAAAGAAATTGAGATTAAGGGTATGAATTCTGGGAGTTTTTATCTTGCTGCGATGGGCGACAGAGCAGACGCTTGATGAGTCGCCAAAAGCAAAGAGGGACCAAGAAAGGTCATTATTCGGATGGAATCGAGGAAAGAGTAACGTGAAAGAGAGGAAATGTTCCACCAACTTGATGGTCTACGCCCATGGATGAAGGCACAAGCTTGAGCAAATCGGAGAAGACGATCGCTTAATGCCCCAAATGAGTATTCGCAATTAAGATTTTAAAATACAAGCATAAAAAAAGCTCAATCATACAAGGAATTTGAATATTTGAACCAGAAATATGAGAACAAGGAGAAATTAATATTTGAAGAAAAGAAGATCATGCTACAAGAAATAGCAAATAGTAAAAACAATGCTAACAACCCCTTTTCAAGTGCAATTGAACATCAATTCACAATCTTACCAAAGAATTACTAAGCCCACAACCTGTATATAAGATATTTACTAGTCCACTATGGCCACAATCACAAGATAGATTTTGTGAATGATTTATATTAGCATATCAGAACTAAAATTGAAGTCTACAACACCATCGGTAAGACCTAAATGTGAATTGCTTTATCTTGATGTGTTGCTAAATGACAGCAATGTGAAGGTCATAATTGATACTAGAGAAACCCACAATTTCATTTCAGAGGAAGAGGCGAGGTGACTACATTGAAGGTGGGAACGAAATGATAGTTGTATAAAAGCAATCAATTTTGAAGCCAAAGCAGAGCTTGGAATGGTTAGCACACCCAAGTCACCATTGGAAAGTGGTTAACCCTTCTTGACTTTACAGTAGTACATACGGGTGATTTCAATGTAATTTTGGTTATAGATTTCCTTTGTACCTTATATAATAACCGAAGTAGGAGAATATGTAACAGATAAAGTTGTTATGCTTTCAACCCTACAACTTAAGAAAGATCTTAGGTGTGAAGAATCCAATTTTTTTCTTTGGTAGGAGACAAACAATAGATTGATGGTCAACACATGCCAATCGAGGTGGAAAAACTCATAAAAGAGTTCCAAGAATTGATTTTGGAGGAGTTGCCAAAGAGATTACCTCCAAGGTGCAAGGTAGATCATATGATCGAACTCATGCAGAGTGCCAAACTACCAACCATGCCACCATATTGCATTGCTTCAAAGGAGTTTGAAGAACATCACAAGCAACTCGAGGAAGTGGATGAAGACGGATTCATCCCTCCCAAAGCTTCATTTGCAAAACCAATGATGTAGTTTTCCAAAATTGAGACGTTCATGGTCGTGCTGTGTAAAAGTACAGTAAATTTACTCCCAGACAAGGGCCGAAAGGTTAAGGCTGCTTCCAGTTTTGAGTACAGAACCAAATCAAGAAATTCTACTCCTGCAAAAATGGGAGAAAATTGACCTGTTCGCTAGGACCAACTAACCAAAACAGCCCCTCGTTCATGTAAAAGGCTAAGACCATGTGTTAGTCCAGAGTTAACTTGCCACCACAAGGGCCAAGAACAACCAGTTATCCAAAACATTTCTAAGCAAACTGGGATCACTATCTCAATACCCACTTGAAATACTCAACGTCAGATTTCAAGATACTGTAAGAGGAATAGGCTTCACAGCACTCTGAATCCGTCTAAACGCTATCTTCACCCTTTCCTTCAGAGCCTCATTTTCACACTCAATTTCCCCACTCTTACCATCTACATGTGCCACATTTCCATCAACTGTCACAACCAACTTGCCTTCCTCTCCCATCTTTACATCACCAAACAGCGAAACCAGTAAGGCATAAACCACCTTGTCTGCTGTTTTCCCCATTTCCTCTTCAGTCTTGGTCTCTGTCACAGTCACCTTTGGACCATCACGGCTGATGTTAAGAATAACAGCAACAACTGAGTCAGAAACCATGTCACTTACTGGGTCTGAACTCCACTGTAATGACAAATATTTCTCGGACTCTTGCTTTACTATTACCCTCTCATGCACAACTAAGGTGGGAACCTCAGGTGGTGGATCCTCTGTTGCCTCAACACTCTCATAGATCTGCTTTAGCCGGTGCTTGATCACACTGAAGGCCCCAGAATAAGGGACAGAAATTCTTTGAGTGATGTTTGCTGTTGATAGCTGTGAGAATACATGCAGATCGTCTGGGGCCATAATCTGATAAGTGAAACCCTTTTTCACAAGAAGCCCACTAACCATTTCACCTGGCTCTGGTGTTTTTTCTGCTAATCTGCCAATTGTTTTGGCCATCTTTTCAGAGTTGAAGTACATCTCAACTGACTGGCAATTCTTGGGTGTCAATATTTTCACATTTTTATCAGCAAACTGGGTGATGAGTTTCTGTTGGAGCCTAGCCATTTGATTGGCTTCCCCGTGCACCAGAATTATATTTGGAGGCATCAATTCCTTCAGAAATGTACTTGTCTGGGCAAAATCAGCGTGGGCTGAAAAGGAAATGTAATGGACTTGCATGTTTAGGGGTGCAGTTAGACCATTCATGAGAGTAACTTCCTTCGGTTCATTTATAATGGTTTTGGCTAATGTCCCTTCCACCACATACCCAGGTATCACACAAGCATTCTTCTTATCTGAGCACCACTTGTCAAATAGCTGCCTTGAGAGTCCACTTTGAAGACCGCTGGGACTAGCCATCACCACCGATGGACCCACATCGTCGAAATTCTCAATACTTTTCAACGGGGAAATATGCTTGAAATCAAAGGGGTTTGAGTTAGCAAATTGGTTGCGGATCCTATCATTCATGGCATTGATATAGGTCTGATAGACAGCTATGCATCTCTTGGCAAGAGGAGAAGCATAGTAAATGGGGATATTGTGGAGCTCAGGGTGATTTGACCAATACTCATCTAAAATGAGGAGAAGCTCTTGGGCTCGCCCAAGGGCAAAGGCTGGTATAAGAACACGACCTCCTTGAGAAATAATGGAGTGGATCACATCAGTAAACCGTTTCTCGCGGACAAGCCTTGGTTGGTGGAGCTGGACTCCATAGGTGGACTCAATTATGCAGATATCAGGAGAGAACTGTGGGATCTCAGCAGCACGAAGATGGCGATCTTCTTCACGTGAGTAATCTCCAGTGTACAGCACACGCACACCAGCAATGTCAACCATGAACATGGCCGCACCAAGCACATGCCCAGCAGTGTAACACCAGAAGCGAATTCCATTTACTTCTTGAGTCTGATGGTAATCGATAACCTGCTGACACAAGAATGAGTTATTCCGGATTTTGAAACTGCTAAATATGCATGTAATGGATCACTTTTTTTCCAAAAGAAAAAACAGTTGATGGGTTTAAAACATATTAGGGACAGCAGTCTCATATGAAGAGAACCCTTGTGGTACTATCTGGTGTGGCAAGAGAAGGAAGATAAGAAGGAAAGCATAAGAGAATTTAACATCCAATCACATTCCAACAAGTGGCAATAAGAGAATCATCTGTATGCAGTTTCATTTTTTAAACCATTCAGACCACCTTTTCTCCTGAAATGTCTGAAAGGTTAGTTTTCGAAGTAATTCCACAGAACAAACGATGATTTGTGCTTCTACTCTATAAAAGGCATATTTTCAAATAGCAGACTTTAACCTGTTAATCCTATCACAGTACACGAGAGGATGAAAAATAAATGCCCACACTGCTGTAGGTCAAGAACCTAAATAGAAGAATATACCTCAATCTTTTCCATGGAGCGCAGAATATCTTGTTCATCGAACAGCATATCCTCAACTGAAACTTTACTCACTTTCACATAATCTGACAGAAGGAGTCTGTAGATAGCTTTTGTTGCATGGGTCATAAAAACCCGGCCTCTGAATGTGGTCTGATAGCAGCAGAACAGGCAAATTTAATCTATACCAGCAGCATGTAAAATGTGAAAAGATTTGCTTACAAGGATTTACCTTCTCCAGGAAATATGGCAATGATGCAGCATGATCAAGGTGAAAGCTGAAAATATTCCAGAGACAGGATCAGAGCCAAATCTAGGATAAAGTACCTAGTAAAAAGGAGACTTACAAAAATCATAGAAATTTGATTTGAGCAGGACAACACTTATTAAGTATTCAGCCTAAATGGCATGGAGCAGTGAGGAACCACCATTACGGTAACGAGATATTGTGAAAAATAAATACACGTCGCGCCCTGCCCATAGAAAGAGTATCCCGGAAGCAATATCAAATAATAGTTGATAATAGTTATACATACTGAGTAACCAGAAGCACATCAATGGTGGATGGATCAATTTCATCAAAGTAAGGCAAAGCCGCCATTCCCGAGTAAGCCGGATGTATTCCGCAATCAAACTGCGAAAAGTAATATACCAAGAAAAGTTAAAAGAAACCTGTTGATTCAAAAGATCAAACCATTCAATACAGCTAAAAACGTTCACGAGGTAGAACATACCAAAACGATTTTGCCTTTATAAGACATGTAAACACATGACCTGCCCACTTCATTTCCTGCACCTAACGGAGTGATTATAAGTTGATCTCCTTCTCTCGACGCCGTCGACTCTCGTCTTTTCAGCATTGGGGCCGGGCCTGTCGATGCCATATTTCCAAAGGCGAGAAATTGCTTTCTCCGACTAAATGCAGAAAAAAATTCAAATAGCTGCCCAGCGTACACGCTTTGAGCTACTGAAAGTAGAAATCTGAGATGAACCCGAAATTAAAATGCACATCAGCATACATACACTAAAACCTAGAGAAAAAATAAGAGAAGAAACATGCAGAACCTCAGACAATTAGCGGATATAAATGAAACTCACAGAATATTATAAACGAGGAATGCAAATTTAATTTGAAATCGTGACGCTCATGTGAATGCCCTTGCGGCGGAAAATAAACCCTAAACACCCAAGGAGTATGGAGTGAGAAACTTTCCTGCTGCGACTAGCAAACTGAGTGAGATAGCTTGACGTGAGAAGAAGCAGCTTCACCTTTTCCGTAACGAGTAACCAGCTTCGACTCGTTGCAACTTTCACCAACGCGTCCGATTGAGAACGGGGATCGATCAAAGGAGGTGTCTTTTAATAGGTTGTTTGATTTTTATCATTTATTAATACAATAAAGACGGAATAAAAATTCTCACTCAATTAGGAGGTGTCAATTGATGGCACAACCTCTACTCCTACAATAGTTGCAAAGGACACATTTGATGTTATTACTCATGTTTCCTTGGTTTCTAAACCATGTAGGATCATTCTTTGTCGCATTCTATACATTTTCTCATCATTGGACACTCTCTGATCCTTGGGGTATGTTGAAGTTGCTCCTCGGCTTCCAAAGGTACTTGATAGTATTTCTTTTAGTTGTGTTCAAGAGCAAGTATCGAAAAGTCTTATATGACTCTCACAAAAAGAAGTCACAGAGCAAAAAATAATATGACAAAATCTTATAGGAGTCTCATGGGAGGATGTCTCACTGAAATGTTTCAATTGAAAAGGGTTTTAGTTATTTCAGTATTCTATTTATGTTCGTTATTTAACTATGTTATGACTTATCTTGAAGTGTTAGACTTTGGATTTAACTGGGACAAGGGTAGGTTAACTGTAATCGGATTCAACTTGTTTCCTCTGTTATAAATAGAGGTCCATTGTACTCAAATTAAAACAAGTCAATGAAGTATCTCTTTTAAAAAAAATCAACATGGTATCAGAGCGGGTTCTATGAGTTAACTCGGTCAACCCATAGAGATAATGTGATTCATTTATGATTTATCATATCCTTCCTTTCCTAGTACCCATTGTATCCTTAGCATTCTCACCATCGTAATAAACTATTCATATTGTAAATTATATATTGATGGAATTATCCTTGGGTCTACATTCCAATGCAAAATGAATTTTGACAATTAAAGTTTTTTACAAAAAGAAATCAGTAGTAGACGCTGCAAAGGTCAGACAACAAGAGAGGTTCAAGAAGCAAGAAAAGGCTTCAATATTTGAGGCATGTTATGCCTTCAAGAACAAGACTTCATATGGATCCTTATATGCCAAAATAAGTATATGTAAGTCTATTTTTTAAACTATCAAACCAATTCTCAATATGACTTTTCTAGAGGAAAATATCAATATCGAAATAGTCAATGGTCATGTTAGCCAAAGAAGAAAGAGTACTCAATTCGGCTAGATAGATTCTTTCTCTCAAAATAAGTATATTTAATATTATACTTTAGTGAAAGCTATCGAAATCTAGTTTCTAAAGGAGCAACTTTCCTGTTAATTTGATCTATATGTAAAGAGATAGTCTCAATTGAGTTGGCAAGCATCATGCTACAAAATGAAGCTTTTTTGTATGCAAAATTGGGTATTAAATTAAGACTTTTTGAGTTTAGTTTCTTGATAAATAAACCATTTATGATTCTGAGCTATATTTCGAGAGGTATTAATATCAAAAGTATCAAATGTTAGTTATGTTAAATATCTCATTTTCCTATTTTCTCTCCTAGAGTCCTAGTTTTTTACGAAAAATTCTCTTCTAATCAAAGTGTTTGGTCTAACTTAATCACTCCATGAGTTTAAAGTTGCATAGTCGCCTCCTTCCAATTAAAGTTGTTTTCCTATAGTATTTTTTCAGTTTATCTTCTTGTGTTTTCGTCACTTCAGATTAATACCTAGACTGACTACCTAAAAAGTATACGAGTGTGTCCAACATCCAACTTGAGTCAAATCTTTTATTCTTCACCCAAGAGGTGATTTGTGTTTGAACTACCCTTAAAAGTAAATAATCTCTTTGTTCAGCCCTCAAGTTGGGTCATTTTCCGCCTTTAAAATTGAGCGGAGCGTGTTTCAGACTATGACCATTTTTTATTGGTGTATGGAGATTTGTCATATAGCTAAGAATGATTTTCTTCTCCCACGTTGTATTTTATCCAAGTTGGGTCTCTATGTCCTTTTTATCCCCAGCATGAGGGGGAGAAGTAGAAGAAAAAGTACAAGAAAAAGTATTTTGTTCCACATATTGTAGTAATTTTTATATGAACAAAATATTCAAGAAAAGGGGAGCACAAAAGATAAATTTTTTGTATCTATGAAAAATTATTTTCACCAAAAGAAAATCGAAAACCAAAAATCATTTTTCATTACAAGTCGAAGTTTTAAACTCCAACTTGAGGAGGTGTTTTGAAGAGAAAATATGGAAGAGTCTTACATGAATCTCACAGTAAGAAATCCCATAGAGCCAAAATTAATATAACGGAGTTTTACATGAGCCTCATAGAAGGAGGTCTCACATAAGAATCTTAGTTAAAAGTGTTTTAATTATATTAGTCTTTTATTTATGTTCAGTTGTTCAATTATTGTAGGACTTATCTTTTAATGTTAACTTTGGGTGTAACTTGGTCAAGGGTAGTTTAATTACAATTAGATTATATTTGTATCTTCTATTATAAATAGAAGATCATATACTCAAATTATAATAAGTTTTTGAAGTTTTTCTCTTTTTCAAAAACACACACAGGCACACATACTTCCTACGACTCATAGATCAGGAGCCACCAGTGCAGTCCGACAACAAACTCGAAGACAACAAATGATGAAGAGCTTGCAAAAAAATAGAGAGGTAGTCACATAGTTGTTGCAACAATTGGCATTGTCGTCACAGTAGTTGGCATCACAATCACAATAGTTAATAAAGCATAGACAACTATGAGTAGGCTTGATGCCAGGATGATTCAGAGAGGTCTTGCCATTGTTGACCTGCACATAGGACCGGATCTGGTTAAACCCAATTCAAGGACCAGTCCGGTCTGGATTTATAATATTTTTTGTGACCTTCCAATCTTTGATTCCTTACGTTTCTTGTATGAGAAATGTCGATATATAAGCTCTTAAACAAGGCAATATTACTGTATTTTAGCCAAAGAGTATGGAAGAGGTAACAAACCCAAAAAAAAAACAGGAGAAAAAGTCCAGCTATAATTTGATCATCTATTCTTCTTGATTGATCTGTTCTGACCAGGGAATCCAACTCTGAAACTTGCGACAAGTATGGTTGTGCACTCCAAATCTGGAATATTTTGACCTGACGTTTCAGTCACAAACCTACGAAGCTTGTTCGAAAGAGATGCAAATATGGCCACTCAGGGTGTACTCGTCACTACTGTTAGTTCAGAGGTTCACGTCTTGCCGCCATTTCTTCTCGCTCTCCGTTCACCGGATTTATGATTTGAACGGCATGTTTGTTGGCCTCGCAGATTAAAGCCACTGCCTAGCTAAGCTTGAAAGCGAGGGAGAGAGCAGAGAGCGAGACAGGACGAATGCTGCAGCTTGCAGGCATCGAGAGGGAAAGGGGAGAAGAGAAGGGTGGCATGGGGAAACGAGGAGAAGAAAGAGGGTAGGTTGGGGAAGAGAGAACAACGGTACGACTTATCAGGCACAATTTGCGGGTCAAACAAGAATAGATGTGCCATTTTCTTACAGTCTAAGCATTTTCCATGGATTTATTCAATTGTAACGTCTATTTAATATCCATCCAAATATACCCTTCGTTATCATTCTCAATCGCCGCCCACCATTGAAATGACCAATAATTCAGCTCTTTCCTACTTGTTTCTTCTTCTGTAATAACTTTGCCTCCATTAATATTGCACGGTAAGCAGAAGATGAACAAGGACGAAGCTCTGGATTCTTTTCAGTATGGGTTCACTAAACCAACAACGGCAATCTGATCCACTGTTTCGTCTTGATCAGTTGGAGAAGATGGGTCGAAAAGATTCGAGTTTTATGACAGTGATTAATGATGTAAATAGAATTTCATGTGATGTTCTTCGAGATACGAGAGTCGCTCTGCTTCTATAGACTGATTGTGCGATAAAAAAAAAAAATCCCAGTACAGACAAAGAGAAAGAAAAGACTCAAGAGCTACTCAAGGTCTGGAACAAGCCAACCCATTTTAGAGATTGCTTCCAAAAGTCAACAGTAGGAGTCCACGTGAGCAACACTCTGTCACCTGCCATTTACAGCCCAACATCTCTCTCTCTCTCCATCATCTTCTCGTCTCTGCATCTCCGCTGCAAATTTCTCTTCCGATAATCCATTCCTTGCTCAACAGATACAACATCAGCAACAACAAACTAACAAATTCACCATCTCTTCCAACCCCGTCTCACATATTCCTTTTGTTTTTTCTAATGTAAACTTTGGCCCACTTTCCCATAATAGCTTGCCTTTTAAGTATTCTTTTCGATTCCATAGTTTTCTTTCGTCTTCCTCTCTGTCCTTTCTCTCCAGCAACTTCATCTCCACAGCCAAGGAGCATGCTTGAATGTCCAGAGACAGGTATGGACTGAAAACAAAAAAAGTTGGCACGGAAAAAGGAGAGAAAAAAGAGAGATCAGTAACAAAGAAATTTTCTTTCTTCTTTATCACGTTCCCTTCCTCTAACCAGAGTGTTCAACGGTAGCAGGCCAGCGCGTCTGTGTACACAAAAGGAAAAGCCCCAATCTTTTCTGCTCATGTTCAATCCCATAATAAATCCTAATCCCAGTTTAGGCTCTCCCACTTTCCTTCCTTCCTTTCCATTTTGATAACAGTTAGCTTTTGGTTTGTTTTTATGATTTGCTTCAGGGAGAGGTACGATGAGGTAGGCAAGAAGATCAAGAGAGAAACCGATGCCGTCGATCGGATGGGTAGAAGACTTTTATTGGGGCATCCAGGCACCCTAAACACCATTACTCCTTGTGCTGCCTGCAAGCTTTTAAGAAGAAGGTGTGCCCAAGAATGCCCATTTTCTCCGTACTTCTCTCCCCACGAACCCCAAAAATTCGCATCAGTACACAAGGTTTTCGGTGCAAGTAACGTCTCCAAGATGCTCATGGTAAATCCTAATTTTCTTTTCTTCATCTTTTTCCAGTGGTTTCTCTTGTTTCACTGAATTGGATTTCATCAGTTTGGTGACTGGTTGTGGATATAATCAATCCAGGAGGTACCAGAGACCCAAAGAGCAGATGCAGCAAATAGTCTTGTTTATGAGGCTAATGTAAGGCTCCGAGACCCGGTCTATGGATGCATGGGTGCGATCTCCGCCCTGCAGCAGCAAGTTCAATCCTTGCAGGCTGAGCTTAATGCAGTAAGAGCTGAAATTATGAAGTACAAGTACAGGGAGACTAGTTCTAATATAATTCCCTCATCGCATGCCACTCTGCTTGCTTCCGCAGCTGTGTCGGTTGCAGTCCCACCTTCAGCCCCGGCACCACCGCCGCCTCCTCCACCGCTTCCTCCTCCTCCTGCAACTTCTTCTTCTTCCATCTTTACTCCATCTTCCACCACTGACTATAGCACCATTTCCAATGAAAATGTTTCCTATTTTGGCTAAATTTATGGCTTAAATCCCATTTCATTCTTCTCATACTATGCATCTTGTGAAATAAACGTGGGCGTTTACTCCTGTTACTGGGCCTTCACTCCCATTTCTTGGTTTATTCTCCTAATGCTAAAATAGTTATAACTGGTTATTGTTGATTCTTCTTTCCTCTACTGTCCTCTAATTGAAGGTCTTGCCGTCATTAGATATTTTATAGAACAGAAATTCAAGTGTGTAACAGTCGATATACTTCTTTGTGTTCGTCTGCTTCTTTTCCCATCTTGTAATTTTTTCCTTAGCTTTTCAGAATTTGTTAAGGGGATGTAGCATGCACGGAACTTTTTAAACAGATCCCTTTTCATATTTCTTTAACTTGAGTAAATGAACGCCCACACATTACCTGTATTTCTTTATTTCTCACTACGATCCTAAGTGGTAATATGAACTGGGAAGAAAAGAAAAAGACGAACAGGTTTCGTCTTCTCCGATCTCTCCCGTTTATATTTGGGCGGTGCTTCAACATGTGGGAGAGAAACTCAGACGTATTCGTTGCAGGTGTTTGTCTGCGCTTCGAGTTTGAGCATATTGAAGCAACCTGGAGACAAAAGGTACTATTGATTTGATTCTTCTGTTCCTTTCAGAAAGTTCTGAGAATTTGTTTTCATGGGAAGAGACAAATACCAACCTCCCTAGTTAATTAAGCTTCATCTGAGAGAGAGAGAGAGAGAGAGATGGATACTGGTCTAGTAGTTGGCTGTCAATGGCAGTCTTGCCAGCGAGTCTCAAATCTAAAATTTGGGTTTGCTTGACGTGTGGAATTCCACCTGAGTGCGGGGGTAGAAATACAAACCTTTCAAACATATAATTTAATATAGGAAAGAAAATCATAGGGAACTACAACCCTTCGCTATCTCCCATCTTCCTCAGTTTCTTATATTTTATTATCTTCATCTTCACCGTCTGAAGCTATATTCAGATGTGATGGAATTCGGTCTGCTGTCGTGCTTGCTTCACAAAGGCGCATTTCACTTTTCTCTACGTTCAACTCCTTCAATGAGAGATTAAACAAAGAAACTCGATATTGCTTCAACTCCTGTTTCCTTCTCTGAGTACGCAGGCCATTGAAGGGTATTCCTTGCAATGGAATTCAAGAAGATTTAATGTCTCCAGTAGCCATATGCTTCATTTAATTCGAACTGTTCATCGAGTGAAGCGTTGCATGTGAGAAGAATTGAGTTCCGAGAAGATCCAATCCATGGTCTTTAAGTCTTCTAATTTTTTTAATTTTCGCCAGTCTTTAAGACTCAAACATGCACGAATTTTCTGTATTTATATGCTTTCATTCACCATGGATGTGTCAATTGGTATGAAATTAAAAAGAGAATATACATCATTATTTAGGGTGGGTTTGTGTTAATAGAAAATTATTAAAAAAAAATCACTTGACCAATTATTAAAAAAAAAAATTCCACTTTGTTTTTCTTGTCTTTAAAAAATGTTCAAGAAGATTAAAAAAAATGAGTTTCCTATTGCTCTAATTTGAAAACTAAAAAATAAAAAAATTAACCAAAAACATTGATGTATTTCTTCTCACCTCCTATTTTCACCCTAGTTTTTATTTTAAATTTTTTTATTTGTTTAATATAGACATGAACACCAATTAATTTTCCTAGAGAACCAATTCAAAAAGATCTTTTTTCTTACTAGAAATTTTAATGAAAATTTTGTTCAAAGAAAATTGACTTTTTTTCTTATTTTGTTTTCATATGGCGATACAAATGTAACCTTAATGGGTATTAATGTACTTAGATGGCTAAATAGGATAACTTCTCAAACATGGTATAAGACTTCCATTCAGTTGAATTGAACCAATAGTGTCATGAACATAATTTAGAAAAAAAAAATGTAGAAAAGTGTTTCATGGAAAAGGGACAAAACTTATGTTTCCTTAACACATCTCAAATCTTTGAGACTAATAAATTAGGCGAAAGAGGGGTTCCACCTGTTACTCACCCTATTTTTTGTGTATGCAACCATGGTTAGGAATTATTTGCTAGCAGGGCTTTGTAGGGAGGTACCCTTCTTTTTTTACTTCCGGAACACCAAAAAACACATGAAAATGAACCTTAGTTGTCAACATTAGTGAGAAATGTTGATCAAGTATTAAGTCCTTGATTTTGATTGTAATAAACTTAATTGATCTAGCAATGGTAATTCAAGCATTTTAGATACATTTCCTTCAAGAGACACAAAAGTCAAAAGTCTATGCAATGAATTGACATAAGCTTCTCAAAGATCTCGAGTTACACAACATCGTCAAAATATTTTTGAAGAAGCACCCTCAAAAAGAAGAAACAAAGAATTCAAAACTAGAGTTTAGGAAGTCATGAAAATCACAAAACTCAGTTTATGTAAAAGAAAAAACCCACACTTCCCAACTTAAGGTACAATGGAAAGTTTTGAAGTTTTAGGTCATATTTGTATTTTTATATGTTTTACCAAACTACACACATTTCAAACATGTTAAAGTCACTAAGGATCACTTTTATTCATGCTCTGAAAATCCAATTAGCATTGGATTGATCATCAATATTTGCCAATGATCAATCAACCAAAAGTACACATGCCAAAAATATAAAGCATGATCAATCAATTAGGGTCGATTGGTTGAACAACCAGACATGGCCAAAATGTGCTATAAAACATGATTGATCAATGGTGTCCAGGTAATGCAAAATCATGTTGATTGATTGATCAACCTTCAGGCATTGATCAATTATACATAATTTTGCCAATCAAGGACATAAAGCATGATCAATCATACTTATTATAGACTACCAATTGGAATTCTGACTGATCGATAATTTCCTATATATTGATCGATCAACTTAAGTTGTCAAACCCAATGGGAGGATATTGATCGATCATACCATAGATCAACAAGTCATTTTCTAAAGAAAAAAATTAGTCATTACACATGATTGATCGATCAATACTTTACACTGATCGATTAAGGTAAAAATCAACTTTTTGTAAAAGGACAAAAAGGACTAATTTGGCTTGGGGAACTTATAAATACTCTACCAAATGTCCTTTTTGAGAAGTTAATGAGCTTTTATTGGCATACCTACTGCATAGTACTCTCAAACACTTGAAATTCCTTCCTAAGTCCCCTTTTTTAGAAAGAAAGAGTTTATTTAGCAAAACCATTTCATCCCTTCTCAAATTCCTTTCCTTGTATACATATAGTCAAGCTCCTATTCATCACCTTTGTGCATCAAAGGGCTGAAGGCCAGGACATTTCAAGGAGAAGGTTGTCTCTCTACAAATCTAAAGGGTGTAAGATTTTTTTTTATTGTGTAATTTTCAATTTCTTGATAGGTTCATCTTGAAGCTCTTTTGAATCTAGATAGAAAGACTTGATAGAGCTAGAATCTAGCTAATCTCTTGGAGAGACTGTTTTGTAATTACATATTTGGGCATATGTGTGGCTTGAAAGAGAGCCAAAATATCTTTATTGTAACTTCCAAGTTGATGGAGCTGATATTAGTTAAATTTCCCAAGCACGGATCCTTGGACATTGAATACCAATAGGGGGACATTGAATACCAATAGAAGAGTAGGTATGAAAGAGAGTCTCACATGACTCTAACATCAAGAAGTCTCACAAAGCCAAAATTATTGTGGTGGAGTATTATAACAGTCTCACAAGAGGAGGTCTCATAGAAGAGTCTCATTTAAAGATGTTTTAGTTATGTTCATGTTCTATTTATGTTAAATTGTTCAATTGTTTTAGAACTTATCTATTGGTGTTTAACTTTAGTTTTAACTAGAACAAAAGTAATTTAATTATAATTGGATTCTACTTGTTTCCTCTATCATAAATAGAGACTAATTTTACTCAAATTACATCAAGTTAATAAAGTTTTTTCTCTTTTCCAAAAATTCAATATTATATCTATTGTAAGATGTAATTCAAGTATAGTGACAATGATGTAAAATCTCTTCCTTTCTTGTCCCTTCCCTCCCTTTTTAGGGTAAAGGACATTAATGTATTTTGACACTTTTACTATCATAAATAAGATGCTAAGGGGGATGATTAGGCACGTCACTCAACCCTAATCCTCCTTCCTTCTTTCTCAAACCCTCTCAACTAGACATCCACTTTCTTTCCTTCTCTTTCTATCCTTCTTCTCTCTTCTCTCTTCTCTCTTTTTCTTCCTCTTCAAATACTTCCTTACCTAGCCTGGTTATTTCACATTGATCTTCATGGGATCCCAAATCCAACACGGTATTAGAGTTATGGGTTTAGGATCCCGAGGCTAAGTTATTGATAAATCAAGTTTTTCATCAACTTTCTTGGTGGAGCTTTGTTGTTGAACAAGGATCGAAATTGAGCATCTTGTGCTCATGTAAAAGATAAGTTTCTTCTTTATTTTTTCCTTTGAGGTGATTATTGTTAGAATGGGCCTGTCTTTAATATGCAAGTTGCGCCTTCGCTAAGAGGTCGATCTTTTGGCGCAATGGTTATTAACATGGTATCTGAGCAAGTTGGTCTTGAGTTTGAGTCCCGCTCCCCCTATTTTTCCGTCCCCGCATAGGTGGGACTTTGTCTTTGGTCGTCCTTGTATAGATGGGATTTTGCATTTGCATTTGTACATGGGTGTTCCCCGTGTGGGGGAGTGTTGGATTGGGCATGTCTTTCATATACAAGTTGCGCCTTCGCTAAGAGGTCGATCTTTTGGCGCAATGGTTAGTAACAATTATTGATCTTTGTCTCAGAAAGAACGATTGTAACTGAGCATGATTCATTCTAGATTGAATGACAATTAAGTGTTATTCTATCTTATATTAGAATATGACTACTAGTTTCGATTTCTTCAAATCCATGCAAGCTTCGATAAAAAGGAGCAAATTTATGTTTGATGTTGTTGTTCAGCCTTGGAAAATCATTTTTTTCGGATCAAGCCTTGTTATCTTCTTGTTGTAACCATGGTATTTTATGATCAAAGTCATGCCTTCATACGTTGAGCTTCCTAGAAGATTGTTGTCATTGTTGGGTTCTTGTTCTTTGATTCATTGAACTCATTGATGGATTCTTGAATTGCCACAAGGGATTTTTTTTTTGAAAGGAAGTTGTTGTGTTTTGTCACGTTGAAAGCCTTCTATATAGGATTATACCTTGGGATTTCTTATCTAAATTATTCAAGAGGGAAAAGGAAGTCAAAGGTTGTGATTTTTAATACAAATTGGTGCATATGATCTAGAAGCAAAGTTTCATTCTTTAGAAAATATTCTGATTTTGTCCAAGATCTCTTGAGATTTGATTTGATTTTCAGATTCTTTCTTGATTAAGGAAAATATGAAATCTATTTTAGATGATGTGGGCCAGTACATAGAGTAATTAGCCTCTTGATTAAGCGCATGATTGATGTTGTTAACTGGTTAAGCTCGAGTTGATTTGTCTTTCCTCAGTTTGTCTTCCTTCTCTCTCCCTTTGGTTGATATTGTATATAAAAGCAAGTTTCTATAGCTGGAAAAGGAATATATGAAAACTCAAGCACAAATAGGACATCTTTTAAATAAGAGTAGGTGTAGCAAATGTGAACCCAACCCCATACACCTTGGTTCGGGATCCATCAACTATGGAAACTAATTTTTTAAGTAAACAAAGAGATATAAAATTCAGGGGGGTACCATTACCTGTCAAGTGCTCAGAGGCCCCAGAGTCAATGATCCAGGATAGAGAAGTAGCTGAAACCATACCTATTATAGAAGTAGCAGTAACAGGAGAAATCTTGTTGGAGGTGGCCTGGCTATTTGTATAAGCCATCACACTCTTTATCTTCTGAAGTACTACAAATTCTTTAGTAAAGACAATCTTCTATCGTCTAGTGTTTTTAAGAGCCATCGTAGTACAAGTTGACAATAGTCAATGAGTAGTAATCAATCTGAGGATTCTCTTCTTCAACACAAATGTCTTGATTAAAAAAACCCAATATGCAGCAATGAGACACAACAACAAATAATGAGTTAGTCAAGCTGAGTTAAGATCCCGAATGAAGCCAATTCAAAAGACCGAGTTGAGAGACCGAGGCAAGTTGAGTCAAGTCGAGTCAGGCTGCGTCAAGAGACCTAGGTCAAGCAGTAGTGGCTGGGTTTCAGACTTCAGACATCCAATAATCCTATAATAAAATTCCAGTAATCAAATAGCTATGAAGATGCCAATAATCTAATACCAACTAGGGATGAGCGAAATTGCAAGATGAGCTAACTAGACAAACTAGTAATCTACGAGACATCAACGAAATTGCAAGATGAGCCAACTAGACAAACTAGTAATCTATAAGACATCAATGAAATTGCAAGATAGGTGAGACAACCAACCAAACTAACACGACCAATAACGAAGCTATCCTCAACGAAGACGAAGTTGTCCACCAAAAGATATGCCAAACGAAGCTAGATGTTGATTGCTAGAAATGTGACTGATGTGATGGATTGAAGACAAACCAATGAAAGCAACTTTTCAAGAAGTTGTTGTATCAGGTTTCAATAAGATCTTCTAAGAATAAATCATGCAGAAATGCAATAGACGTTTTGGTAATGACATATGCAAGAATCAATTTGTCCCTGGTAGTTGGAGGCAATCTTTCCAACAGACAAGCAGCACTGAAACAACAAGGTTCGTGATTGAAGTAAAAAAAAAAACTTCCAAAGAGAAACAATCTTTGTTGAAATATTCTAAAACGAAATTGTCCTTGCTATAATGGGTTGAAATGACAGAATCATGATATGCCAATAGAATGAAATATGTCATAACGTAATATGTTAACCAAGTTACGATATGGGGATGACCAATTGCATGAGAGCCTTAATCTGATGGTAATTTCTCACGATATGGGCGACATTCAAAACAACAATGATACGCACAATACGGGGATGGTCAAAAACATAAATGCAAACAAAGACATTTGCTGCTAATCTTCTTTATTCTGTTGTCGCAAAGGTAAGGATCCAGAATACCAAAGTGATTAGCAGTCAACTAATCTTCAAGTATGCTAATCTTCTACTATTTTGTTCTGTCGTTGCAAAGTGTTAATCTTCTAATGTTGGATTGTCTCAAAGATTGTCAGTAATTTGAAGCTAGGTGTTTTGCGCTTGAGGCAACAACGTAGCTAGTGAGGTTATAACCGTTGATAATGGTTATATGAATGCCAACATTATGTTGTAAATGTATGTCTTTTAACATCTTTTGATTATGTTATAAACGTATGGTTGCTCCAAATGAGCCAAGTGATCTGCCTTCCTCTCATATGATACTAGGCACATGATATTACGCAAGGAACCAATGTTACTGTAAGTAGGCAGCTCTAGCACCAGAAGTCAAAAAAATGAAGATTGGCCCTCTTATACCGAGGCACCACAAGGCAGGGCAACGAATCAAAATAAAGTTAGGCAATCTTAACCACTCATCACAGACGAGTCTAGTAATCAGAAGCAGGCATGAGTGTAATTTCTAGCGTAGAAACCAATAGCAACAATGAGTATAGTTTTAACTATAGATCAATAGAAGATCTCAACCAACATATCTTCAATTAGCAATGATAAATCACAACTCATATATCTTACCACAAGACACTTTATTCATACACAGAATAGGTGCCAAGACCAGCATGTATATAGGAAGCCTTCTTCAAATCAAATGCCCATGACATCTTCAACATAAACTAGCATCTTCATGTCTCATAATCCATGTAGCAATGAAGCAAAATGGAATCATGAAATCACTACTCTGATCCCATGTTAATTTCAGGATTCCATAATACTGAGATTTTCAACTTAAGAGTGTAGGAGAGAAGAAGGAAGGAGGAGAGGAGAAGAAGTAAAGTGGGATGACTACAGAGAGGGAAGTAAGAACATATGAGAAAGTGAGAGAGAGATGGACACCAAGAAGAGAGAAGAGGGGAGAATAAGGGTTGTAGAAGTAATTATAATCTCTCCCCTTTAACTTTTATTTATAGATGTCAAAAGTATATAAATTAAAAGTATGTTCTTCACCTTATAAAGAGTGAAGAAAACACAAAAAACATATGATATTTACAATAAACCCACCTAAACTTTTCCCTGTATTTCAACAAGGATTTATCATATAACCAATTAATACATGACTTAAAACTAATAATCTAATTATAAATTATTCAAGTATGATTGAATGTCACATTTGAGAACCAATCTGATCTATTTTTAGTTTTGCAGGTCACATTAATTTCGACTGTGTTTTTTTTATACATCCAAAAGTAATTGATTCAAAATCCTCATCCACATACTAATTTGATCCACTGATTTACAAATTTAGTTACGCGTTAGTAACTGATTCACTAGAAGCCTTACTTTTTCGCATTTTTCTATAAAAATGTGATACATTACTCCAAAAGCCCTTTTTTATAATGTTATAGATGCAAATGGATACATGAACACAGTTATGAACCGCCACTTGAAATTTGTGAATTCGATTTCACATATGGCGTAGCGTTTGAGACAGGAGAAGGGGATAAGCGAAACAAGTGAAGCACAGCACATGAGACGCAACTAGGACAGTAGTGGATGGTCAAACTGACTCATGAAAAATACCACTAAAACAGAATCTATAAATGGTTAGAAACAGAATAACGGGTGTCTATAAGTACACAGATCTTTCCACGTGGATAATCATTTTCCAACTCTCTGATTTCGTCGTTACAAGAGGCTATAAATCTCATCAATCACGTCCCAAAAAAATTAAGGATGAAAGAATATACAAGAATATTACAGCACCTTCTATAAATGACGCACCTCAGTATGCCACCAAACGGGAGCTTTGGCGGGGGCACGAGGCTCAAGAGCCAAAAACGTAGAAACACCTCGTTAACTCAGAACCATCTCACCAGTTATGAAGTTGTGAAGTAATACTTTTAGTCACTGGGTGATATTTAGTATGTATGTATCTTTTGGCTTTCTCAGACCCTGGTTCGCCTAGCCATTCATCATACAAGCTTCTTACTATAGGATTCTCACCAGGGTCAGCAACCACAACCTGTCAAAACAAATCCTCAGAGAATGAGATTCTGGTAGACTTTACTTCATCCAAATTGTTAACAATGCCCCAAACAAGTGATCAAAACCTATGATCAACGGAAGGGCGAGTATATATATATAGAATGCCTAATTGGAAAAAAAAAAAAAAAACTGTTGGCCTGTAAAACATTACAAATCATGACCTTAGTTGATCAAGAAACTTCTAACAACTCCCATCGGTATCCAAAAATTTACTAGTACTTCTACGACCTCAGGGATGAGAGACCAACGTATTACTCTCTCCGTAAGAAATGACTGTTCCATTGGTGATTTGCAAGCTATATCCGAAAAAAGGTCTACACAAGACGGTAAGGCATACAGGATTCTGTCGCAGAAAAGTTCAAGGTGTGATATCCCTCAAATGCCAGAAAGAACAGGAAGATTGCATACAAGCCTTGTATATATTGACAAGAAGATAGAAGGGAACTGAAGTTTATTACCAAGAAAGAAAGTTTGAATTTCAAACAAGCAGGATACAGAATTTAAATTCAATTTAAGCATAATGCATAATTTAAATTCCAACCCATGTTCACTGGCCTATTTTTCTATGGGACTTGAGACAAACTTCAAGAATTTGGTAGACAAAAGTTAAATCTATTTTAAACAGGTAAACAATAAAACAATGACGAATTACAAATTCATTCTCTATTTTCTTTCATCATTGACCTACATGTCGACTATAAACTTTTAATGAATAATGTCAAAAAAAAAAAAACTTTTAATGACTACTAATATTTTCATGATGGAAAACAAGACTGGGACAGGAAATTTTGTTGATAAAATGACTAACAAGATATTCCATTTTTTTCCAATTTTTCTGGATTTAGAAACTTACATCTTGCTGATATGTAGTTTCTAATGATTGAATAAGATCTTTGGCAGATTGCCCTGTCTTTGGTTTGATTTGACCTCCACCATTTAGACAACCTGTTTACATAAAACATTTTGAGTCATGAGATATTTCTTCCAGCAGAAAAGAAAATTCAGGATGACAAACTTCTTTGCAAATGCAGAGATGCAACATGCAATATGACATTATATAGGCTTTGGCTAAACCCCAGAACCATTTTCCGCCTGCTGTTTCCACAAAAGCCAACCTTTTTTTTCGTTCAAAACAGGTCCAATCAAGACGCTGCAAGCACTACTTTCTCTTTAATTTCTTGCTATCCTGGATTGGACTTGAATTCTAATACGAGTAGCCATACATCGAATGAAGTAGCCCTCAGTTTCTCTTCAACATGAACTAAAAGAACTAACCTGATGGGCAAGCCATGACCTCCACAAAGTGATACTCGCACCTTCCACTTCTAATTTTTCTGACTACATTCTGCAAGTTCCGGAAGCCATAACAAGTGGCAAATCTTAAGACTGTCTCACCACCTACCTGTAGATAACATCAACAGAATTTAATATGCAGGGCCACTAAGCTCAATTACAGTGGTAGAAAAAGTATCAAGGATATACTTACTTCTAGATGGACTTCGTGAAAATCTGAATTGCGCAATACTTTAAACTCAAGTGACCCTCTTATTTCCTTCCCAAAGAGGGTCTTGGCCGCATAGCGAAAGATTGTCTCTGCATATCCCCCTGAGCTTCCAGCAACACCATAAAGCAGCCCCTCTCCATTTATATTAGTTAGCCTAAAAAAAATGGATAATTCACTAAGACCGGGCGGAAAAATGATGCCATAAGCAGTGCAAAATGAAATTTCCAGTAAAAGTAGAATAATGCACATACAGTTTATCCAGAGGTGCGTCTTCCAAGGCATTGAAATCAATGGATTTTAACTGTCATAACCATGATCAAGATTATTTCAGTAATTCACTATTAAAATTTGTCATCAGTAAAGGAGAGACTGATACTTTGCATGAACCAAGGTAAACAATTCCTGACTGTCTGATGATGCAACATGTTATCCAGTGGGTATATCAAGTACTGGTCTTGCTCTGCCATTTCTCTTACAAAAAGACCCTGCCTCTTCTTGAACAGGGGTTCTCCAACTCAATTCCACATCAGTTTTCTGGTCCAGCCATTCACTTAGTGTGCAATGAATTGATCAGGGTCTGTAAAGTTCTGTACAACCATATCTAAGCCCACTCGACAAACATGTTGTACCATCAGTGGCACATGAGATCTGTACAATAGCAACCAAACATTATCCACTGGTGGATGATATTCACCAGTATATTATGAAGCTCTTTGGTTTCTTTACCTGCATCAAGTCCAAAACTTCTCCTGATGTCAAAACTGAGTCTACCTCTGCAATCTTCAAGCCTGTGGCCTCAAGAACATTTTCTCCTTGACGAGCTACTGGAAAGACAAAGTCATCCCGCACAGCCTCAAGCTTTTTATCATAACATGGCATTACAGTCACATGATAGACTTGTTGAGGCCTACAAGTTGGTAAAAAAAACATAACATGATGATCTATATGTCCATGAATATTAACTGTCAAAAAGTTAAACACCTACATAAAACCACATATTTGCTATAGAAAGAACAATAGAATAAAATTAGGTGTGCAAGTAGAACAGACATGAAACCCATTTTCTTGGATATGTGATGTTTGATGGCTGTTCCCATAGCTTGCTGTGGACTCTTCACAGAGGAAATATATGGCAAGATGTAAGACCCAAGAGTTTTTTCAGCATAGCATATCCAACCTGTAAAAGTTAACAGAAGCATGACCCACAATTGAAGTAACATATTTATATGTAAATCTCATAAAAACATATTTATATGTAAACAAATGTACTATTTTTTATTGAGAACTGAGTATAACAGAATTCCATAGGCACCAATGAGACTGGAATACAAGACCTCTCATTGAGAGCAGCCACTAAACCAAGGGCTTCATCCAAAATCCAATGCTATCCAAAACCACTATGGAATGACAACCAACTATGTAAACGTCTTATGCAGCACCAGCCAGAAGCCTATTCGGATCCTAAACAGGACCTACCTTGCCCACTTTAGAGTCTTTCATTGAGTGGCACCTCTATTAATGCACACAAAAGTTATTTATTTACTAGGTATGTTTACATGTCAACTGTCCATATATTGGGTCCATGAGATTACATGGTTGGCTAGTCCTCCCAGCATGTTTTTGAAATTCCATAATTCTTACATATTTTCTACATGAAACTTAAATTTGCTTGAAAAAGTGAAGCTCCTTTCCACAGCTGGCAATAGAATCATGGTCTATTATATTACCAGTTTTGCATCACTTTGTATAAGGACTCAGCTAAGCAGAGTATCCTTCGATCAAGAAGTTCCAGAAATGTGTTTAAAACACATTTAATTCACTTCAACTTCATAGTGGAATTACAGGAAACCGAGAAGGGTGCTCAATAGGCACTCTTTTCTCCTAGGAAGTAATGTGTTTCTGGAGTTGATTCTTTAAAAACAGATCTCCCAGTGTAAAAACTTTGCAGAGATCTGATACAAATGCTCGTCATTCTCACAGCTTTTGCAAATGGTACTTTGGCAAATCGTTATTTTCCTAAGTTCAAAAGCATCACTGGTAAAAGGGTGAAAAACACTAATCTCCTGTAATATACCCCCTTGTCTTTGTAAAGTATTCAGTAACAGTTTTGTCACCAAGATTCATGCTAAAGTACGTTGAATATAATTCAAAAAACCTAAGATAGATTACTCTCTCATGCAAAGATAGACACAAGGGTGGTCTACATATCTTTTGAGGTTTCAAAGCTGATAATCCGATTACTAAATCGTGGTTCCATGCTATTAACCAGCCAGGATTGTACCTAGTTATCCTCAATTTCCCAATCAATAGTCAAGAGCGAAGGAGGATCATCCTGCAAGTATTTAACTTTTCTCTTTGCCTTCAGAAATATCTAAATGGATTGAGACCAATTGATAGAATCCTGCCGGATCAGTTTAATAGATGTAATTAGAATAGTACTTGAGTCCTTAAACTTAGAGCTATCAGAAACCTTGGGAGGGGTAACAACCTCTCTTATTAGCCACAGTCACACACAAAAAATAAATTCAGTAACACCCATAGGCCAAACAGATCTGTAAAAATATATAATTGTACGAGAAGAAGAGAAAAGGAAGAAGAATAGCGCGGAAAGAGAGGAGAAGAATGCATGAGTTATGCACTCATTGCATCCAAAAACATGAGCCCTCTTCTATTTAATCATCTTTAAGTGATTGTTGACAAATTTACAACAATACCCCTCATAACTTCAACCTCATATCTCACTCAATACAACTTAGAATCTTATCAAACTTGAACCTTATGCCTGTATCACGATGTCTCTTACTGTTGCTTCCCAAGGTGAATACTAGAAGGGAGAAATGACAAAAAAGAAAACCTTACATGAATTCTAACACTCCCATTCAAGTTGGAGAGTAGATACCAAGAAGCCCAAACTTGTTAAAAAAATCCTGAATTCTTTTTTGATCAAGGGTTTGGTGAATATATCACCAATTGATAGCAGATTGAACATATGGAATGACCACAGCTCTACTCATCACTACATCATAGCAATAAAGATTGCAACCTTTTTTTGATAAAGATTGCAACCTGATTATCGCAATGCATGGTCACGGCTTCTTTGTTTGAAAAACTCAACTCTTGTAACACAAATCTGACCCGCATCAATTCATTAACTGTATGTGCCCGTTGTTAGGTATTCAGCTTATGCACTAGAGCGAGCCCCCACATTTCGTTCCTTGCCTTTCCCACTAATTAAATTTCCACAACAACTACATAGAAGCCATCGGTAGGTATTCAATCCAATTTTGATCCTGCATAAAGTGCATTTGAATAGACCTCAATCTCCAAGTAACCATGTGGCTCATAAAATAAGCCTTTTCCTAATGCTCCCTTTAAGTATAGCAGTATTTTATGAGTTACCACTAAAAGCACCTTCTGAGGACATTCCATAAACAGACTAACCATGCTTACAACAAATTATATATCAGAACATGTAATAGTTGCATAAATAAGTTTACTAACCAGCCTTTTGTACATGGTCTTATCCTTAAGTTCAACATTATTGTTTTCATGAAGATTACGGCTCATCTTTGCAGGTGTCTCTACAAGTTTTGTACCAGGAATCCATATTCTTGTAGCATGTCCTTAACGTACTTCAACACAATTTGTGCTTTACTTCTGGCCACCTCAATACCAACAAAAAAATTAAAGGACCCCAAATCTTTTTGCTTGAAAAAGTTTAGCAAGATGTTATTTCACTTCTGAAATTCCTAGCTCAACACTTCCAAATAACACTATATCATTCACAACTCTAGTAGGTCTCTTCAAAACAAACGATGAATGATTGAATGACTTCTAGCACAAACCAATGACAAAACCACCTTGCTAAAGTTGTCAAACCATGCCCTGGGATTGCTTGAGGTCAGAAATTTCCTTTTTCAACTTGCATACCTTTCTTAACTCCCCCTAAGCAACATACCAGGAGGTTGCTCCCTATATACCTCCTCATCGAAGTCCCTACATAAAAATGTATTTTTTATATCTAGTTGATATAAAGGCCAGCCCTTGGTTATTGCCACTGAAACAAGAATCCGAACAGAAGGCAATTAGGCTACAAGGGAAAAAAAATCAAATTAGTCAACCCTATAACTCTGAGCATGCCTTTGGCCACAAGATGGAATTATATCATTCAATTGACTCATTTGCCTTAATGTTTCTATATATACTCAACAACATCCCACAACGACAACACCAAGAGGTAGATTACATAATGTCCATGTCCCATGGTCAAATAGAGCATCCATCTTTACATCTATAGCCTTAGGAGAAGTTAGACAAATAGTACACAAAGACAAGGATAGTGCAAACTCCTTAAAGGAGTTAGACAATAGGTCAAAGGCACAAACATAGAAATAGGAAGGCGAGTACATTTACGAACGCCAATAGAGAGATGTAGATTACTTACCTCAAGGGTATTAGATGAAGAAGATGTTGGCGCAAGAAGTGGAGAGAGCCTTGTTTGGTGTCTATGGAGTTTTTATGTACTAATAAACTTGTAATGGCTTTATTTCTGCAACCAGTGGCAAAGGACTAAAAATCTACTCCCAGGACTAGGAGCAACATGATCTGTATTAGGAGTGATGAGCGAAGAGGTATGCCTTGAGAAATATGGGACATTTTCAAAGAATGTAACATCCACCAACACATATGTTTTCTAAATGAAAGGACAATAACATTTATATCCCTCCTGTATGCGTGAGTGACCCAAAAAAATACATTTAAGGGATTTGGGAGACAATTTATCAGCAATAGGACCAAATGAATGCACAAAACAAACACATTCAAAAACAGGGGGACAAAGCGAAAATAATTCAATATCGGGCTTGAGAACTTGGAAAGGAATTTTTCCCCTATTCACTGAGGAACGCCTCCTATTAATGAGAAAATAAGTAATAAGAACCAACCTCAGTAAGATTTGGGAAAATGCTTACAAAATAACATAGTGCATACAAACTCAAGTAAATGAAGGTTCTTCCTTTCTAAAACTTCATTCTACTGTGGAGTATATACACAAGAAATCGATGAATAATCCCAACAGTTTGACAAAAGGAATCAAATTTATGGTTTATGAACTCAAGCACATTATCTATATGCAAGATATGAAGTGAAGCACCATATTGAGTTTTTATTTCATTAAAAAAATCAAAAGTACATTAAAAACTTCAGTTTCTCCCGTAGGAGATACACCGAAGTCAACCTATTAAAATCATCAATAAATGATAAGAAATACTTATAACCAAAAAGTACTAGCAATAGGGTATGGCCCCCATACATTTAAATGAATTATAATACTCAAAGATTAATTAGATGGAAAAGACACACGGCAGTGCTTCAATAGCTGACAAGACTCGCACTAAAACATGGAAATAGATAGCAATGTAGGAAATAACTTAGACAGCTGATGCGAACAAAGGTTGGTTTTACTTTGTTATATTGTGGGACCCACCATGGAGGCACAAGCTGGTGGTTAGAAGCTCTTGTGGGACCCACAAGGATATCCACGAGTTGGCAAGTGGTTAGAAGATCTTGTGGCTTCTAGGATAAGTTCCCAACTTGTGGATATCTTTGTGGATTCCACGAGATCTTCTAAGATAAGTTGCCAACTCGTGGATATCCTTGTGGATTCCATGAGATCTTCTAACCACATGCCCTTCTAGGATAAGTTGCCAACTCGTGTATATCCTTGTGAGTCCCACGAGATCTTCTAAGATAAGTTGCCAACTCGTGGATATCCTTGTGGATTCCATGAGATCTTCTAACCACATGCCCTTCTAGGATAAGTTGCCAACTCGTGTATATCCTTGTGAGTCCCACGAGATCTTCTAACCACCAGCTTGTGCCTCCATGGTGGGTCCCACAATATAACAAAGTAAAACCAACCTTTGTTCGCATCAACAGCTTTGCTAGAGAAGGATGACTTGGCTGGAGATACCACTGGAAGATTGTACCATCTACATGCAAATTTGAAGAAGTTTATTGTGATGAACCCTCCAAGTGATACAACTCATCTCTCTCATGCCCTGAACCAATCATTCTTTTTTGGAAGTCCTAAAAGATAGTGAGTAGGATAGAAAGTTACAAAACAATTTAAAGATTTAGTGATCTGACTAGAAAGAAGATTCACAAGAAATTTAGGAACTAAAAAATTGAATCTAAGTGTAATGAGTAGGCTGGATTGATCCAACACCACTAACTGGAGAGAATGAACCATCAGCAAGGGGTGACTTGCGACAATTGATTAAGTTTCACAAAAAATGAGGACATAGCTGACATATGTGACAACGCACCAGAATCAATAACCCATGTAGAAATTGGACTCACATGCAAAGCAGACTCACCTGAATTGCCTAGAGTAGCTTTGACTAACAGAGTGAATTGGGTTATGGATGTAAAGGAAGAAATCAATTGGGCCATCATCTAGACTAATTGTTGAAGTTCATCAAGGGCACATGTCAACTGCATGAGCTACAGAAGTGTCATTCTTGCCAATACTAGAATTTGCTCATGCTGGTCTGACAAACTTGTCCCAACACTTATCCAGAAAAAGTTTGTTATGTCCATAGTAGACACATCATCTATCATTCCTGCTCTCACCTCGACCTCTACCATGGTCTGAACTATTTCGGCCTTGTCCTCTGCTACCCCTTCCACGACCACAGGTGTCCCTTGAGCTACTTTGTGCATGCTGATGGTTAAGGACAGCAATCTCAGCATTTTTTACTTCTTGACCACCATGCGGTGCCACAAAAAATTGTGCATGCATGACTATGTTAAAAGCATTAGGAAGTGAAGGCAAGTAATTGTGCTCTAACTACATCTTCAGGTCCTAATCCATCACAAAAACTTCACTGGATAAATCTGTCCATGTTGTTTTCTAAGCCCCTTCTCATCAATAGTAAAGAGGAGGTAGATGATAATTTCTTGTAGCACACTTTGCAGCACACTATAATAACAGATAATTGCTTTATCACCTCTTTCCAACTATATAATTTTGTATACAATTTCATAAATTCTTGATGAACTACTCTCCTGGGCATACATTAACTCAAGGGAGTTCCAAATCTCCTTTTTCACAATTTTTTTTTTTTTTTTGCTTTGTTAGTATGTTGTTCTAGCTGGTGTATTGTCGACTTCCTTGCAGTCTTGTACTCTTCTTTTCTTCTTTTAATACAATTCTCATTATTCTCAAAAAAAAAATGTATTTAAGCTAGCTACAGAAGATTTTGTGCCCAAATCTGGTGAACTAATGACATACAAACCTTCTCTCTATTCCAAGTCAATGCAGTTCTTCAATTTCAAAAAATTTAGCTTCTTCAAGACCAATTCTTGAGTCACCATTTTCCACAACAAGCGTGACTTTGTTAATTTACCTTCCTCGATGCATGAGTCCATTCAAATCAGCGGGTGAAATTAATTTTGCCTCCATATGTGACTTGAGCACTAGGTTCAATGGTCACATAGGGGTTTCCAGGGTGAGGTCTTCGGTTCAACTATCACTAGGGTAAGGGAGTGCCTGCCTGTGTAGTCAACACTCAAAGAAAAAAAATGGACTACAGATAATATCATGAATGAATAAAATAACCCCATTCCTAGCAGAAAAAGCTAGAAGTACCTGGGCATGAGGATGATAGCATGGGAAGGGTCGATACAGTTTCTTCACCATCAGCTCTTTTGTGTTGCTCATATCGTTCAATAAATTCATTACAAGATTCAATCAGTACCAAGTCTCTGCTGCAACTGGTATCAAATACAGCCTTTACTCCAAGAGACTTAAAAAATGTTGTCAATTTTTTGAATACCTGAAATTACAAATCAGTTAAGAGAAATATGCTATTAGCTGTTCAATGTCTTGAAGAATATGAATCCATTAAAGGGAGTCTAGTTCCAATGATAAGAAAGATCAATTCCATTGATAATTCAAAATTTTAAATTCAGAATAATGGCATTGACAGTTTAACTAACAGTCCACCATTGCTAAAATAAACTAAATAAATAAATAAAAGTACACTTTTAGTTCAAATAAAGGTCAAAGATTTGTTAAAAATACGACTTTTAACATGTCAACTGATCAAACTGCCCTATTCCCAATAGTAGAAAACATGCCTCACAGCTACATAATCTATACCTTGAAGTAGCTGACTGAACATAAAGCCATACAAAAAGCACTTAGCAAAAAATACTGCTAAAAACCGATGCATTCACATAAAGAAATGCATTCTTGATACAACTTAAGAAGTACAAAGTTTTGCAATGAGAACGTTTGAGAGAGGCCAGAGAAGCTTTTAGAGATTGAATCCAGGTAGCAAGTGATGGTGGGGATCAAGGAAGCTTTTTAAAGACTTGTCTCTTGAGTGCATTATTATTCCACTCCTACACTATCATAGAATGAAAAAGACCAGCATTACTTGTTTATTTATGGAATCAGAAAATTATTAGAAGGGTGGCTGAAGAGGCAAGTGAGGTATGGAGATTGACGACTGGATAAAGCACAGGTTAAAGTTCACTTATAAAATAAAATTTTCAAGTTTCGTCATGTGATGATTTTCTATAAAGGAGTTACACAATATTTGTTGCCTTTTGGCTTTTAATATATTGCGCCATTTCTCAAAAAAAAAAAAAAAGAATTATACAGTTAAAAAAAAATTATGTGGATAGTCATTCTCATCAGAATAGGTCTCACTGGGAAGACAAATCAGTTGTAGAGAACCAAAATTGATATTGAAATGGATGGAATCCATACCCTTCCTGCTTCCAAGGAAGAGTAGTTACCAAATCCTTCAAATATGAATGTTGAACTTCCTCGTGATAATTATGGTGTTGATGGTGAAGATAACGCCATTCCAAGGCATTTTCCTTAGACCAATTCTTCAAGACGAAGGACTTCGATTCTGGGCGATTCCCATATAAGGCAACTTGATCCTAGAGTTTGTTTTTGGTTGGATGAGTGGATTGGGACCTATTCTTTGGCCTTGGCTTTCCTGCCTCTTTCAGGTGGCTTTGCATCATGAGACTTTGATTTTTCAATCATATGCTACTGGTGCTTGGAATCTCAATTTTCAAATAAACCTTAATGATGAAGAGATTGTTGATGTTGCAGGTCGCCTTTCACTATTATAGACTAGATGTCTATTATCATCAGGTGATGATGAGCTAATTTGGAAGATCAGTACATCTGCTTTTTTTCAGCTTCCTCCCTTTTTTGGTCAGTAAATGATTGATCTCTCGTCCTCTCATCACGCTTCGATCTAGTTTTGGAAAAGTCCTGCTCCACCTAAGGTGGCTGATTTTCTCTTGTCTCCAAAGGAAATTTTTTTACCACTGATCAATTGCTTCAAAGAAATCAGGTAGTTGAGGATTTAAACTGCAAGTTAGTGGAGGAATCAGTAAATCACCTATTTATTCAAGGCCCATTTGTTTTTTCAGTTTGGCATGCTTTATTAAGTTTGGCTTTTCAATGTGCTTTTGAAATCATTTCCCTGATTTTATGTTCCAATTTTTGGAAAGAACTTGTCTACCACTATTGGTTTTTATGGCAAGTTGCCTTTGCAGCTACTATTTAGGCTATTTTGAAGGAAAGGAATAACTGAGTTTTTAATGGCAAGCAATGTTCTTTAGGAGGAATGATTAAAAGAATTATCCTTTACACCCATTTTTAAGTTAGTAAGTGTTAAGGAATAGTCCCACATGGACTAGTGAGTACAAAGATCTTGAATTTAATAGTTGGGAAAGAGGTTTCCTAAGTTGGCTAGTCATTTTGGTACAAATAAAACAGAATTTAAGGATATGTGTGGAGTAGTGCGAACTATACCCTCCCCCTAAATGGGAGAGATGGATCCATCAGCTAAAGTAACTCGACGATATGAATGAGATGGACTAATAGACTGAAATAGAGAGGGCATACCTGACATGTGTGTAGAGGCTCCTGAATCAATGATCCAAGAGGGGGAATGAGACACATTTAGTGCATTCATACCTGTACTAGCCATTGAGGCACTCGGTGAGGAAGAAGGAGGAATCTCAATAGTCTGAGAAGCAGTAGATGAAGCAGTCAGTTCACCCAATCGCTATAATAACTGCTGAATTTCCTCATATGATCTAATGTGTAAGGAGGCATCCTTATTTGTGACTATAGAATTGGCCCAGGTAGGTTTACCAAATTTGTCCCAGTATTTCTCAGAAATATGATTAGTCCTACCACAATAAACACATTTTCGACCCCCCCGATCACCACGACCACGGGTTGTGTAAGAGTGACCTCTACCTCTATTATTACCACCATGAAATTGACCGTTGGGCTTACCAGTAGAAGATTGAAGGTTAAGAGCAGCTGCTTCTGAGAGAGCTCCACCTGACTCATTCTTATTTACAATTGCACCTTCAGCTCGAACAACTCTGTTAAAAGCTTGCTCAAGAGTGAACACATCCTCATTAACCAACAATTGGGCTCTAATAGCATCATGCTCATGCCCCAAACCATCCAAAAACCGGGCTACTTCAATCTGATTTTCTTTCTTACAGATGTCTTCAACATTCGTAGTAAAAGGATGGAATGTACTAATCTCCTGTAGTACTCCCCTCATCTCAATGAAATAATCTGTCACTGATCTACCTACACGCTTCATATTAAAGAACTTCACATATAACTCATAGATCCTTGATAAATTACTTTCTTGAGAGAAAATGGAAGCCAATGTAGTCCACATTGCCTTAGCAGTATTGCAACTCAAAATCTGATCACTAAATCTGGATTCCATACTATTGACCAACCAGGTCATTACTAAATTATCTTCTGCCACCCAAAGGGGGAGTGTTAAGGAATAGTTCCACATGGATTAGTGAGTACAAAGATCTTGGGTTTATTAGTTGGGAAAGAGGTTTCATAAGTTGGCTAGTAATTTGGGATAGGGCCTTGGACCCAATTTAACATGGTATCAGAGCAGGTACTCATATGTGGGCCTGCACCTAAAAACTATCCACTTGTAGAGCCACAAAAAAAGAGGGCCTACACCTAAACTGCCTACTCCTAAATTATCCACTTGTAGATCCACAAAAGAGGGTCTACACGTGAGGGGGAGTGTTAAGGAATAGTCCCACATGGATTAGTGAGTACAAAGATCCTGAGTTTATTAGTTGGGAAAGAGGCTTCCTAAGTTGGCTAGTCATTTTGGGATAAGGCCTTGGACCCAATTTAACAGTAAGTTTTCTAGTCTTCAGTGTTTTCAAGTTCTATTCTCATAATGCATTGACAAGATATAGTTGTTTCCTCTAACTATCGCATTCCTACTAATGTACCTTGATCTCCTCCTCCGGGTGGCTCAAGCTTAATTTTGATTAGAGTTCAAGAGGCCCTGCTAGAGCGAAGCTGTTGTTAGGGACAATTTGGTCTTGTCCTTTGTGTAAACTCTATTCCACTGGGTTGTTGTGATTCAACTAAGGCTGAACTCCGGGCCTGTCTCTGCAGTGTGAAGGTTTTCATACAGAAGTTTTCAGGTCCCCTAGTTATTGGCAGTGATTCACCTATGATTATTTCATAGTTCCTACGTATTTACAACGAGATTATGGAGAACTATCAGCATCTTGACATTCAATCAGTCCACCAAGTGCACGATGCAAATGCCATGGCAAGTTTGTTAGCAAGATAAGAAGTCGATCTTCCTGATCTTTAATTGTTGATTCCTTTCCTTTTGATGTTCATGAATTATTTTTGTTTCTTTTTCAATTTGTATATTGTCAGCCCTTCCTGCTAATTTTCTTGTACATTCTTTCTCTTGAATTATTTCCTCATCTTTTTTTTAAAAAAAAATCTTTTGAGAATGGTGAGATTTTATTAAGCCAAAAAGCAAAAATTATAAGAGTCCCTAACAATGAGCGATTGGAGGGAGACCCCTTCCTTAGCAAGGGAGCCAGCCAAGAACTGGCTGCTCTGGGAACATAACTCCAATTACAAGCAAGGCAGTCAGCAAGCCTAAGAATATCAAAAGAACAAGACCAATGAAACCAAGAAGACTCCACATTGTCAGGACACCAATTCATGACGAATTTGGAATCACCCATAACATGACCATAAGCACGTACTTCAGACAATGTAACTCAGTTGAAATGGAATCAACATGAAACTCAACATGACCATGTATTCCAGACCGTGTAACTCAACATGACTATAACCCGCATATGTAGTAAGGAAGGTGCCCAAAGAGTCTCTGAAGACTCCCCCAAAGCCCGAAGGTCCGGGATTACCCATGATGATCCATCAAAGTTTTGAGCTTAATAATTATTAAAGCAAGACTAGTTTCTTCATCCAAATATGCATTAAAAAGATTATGAAGATATAACCTCCACAATTCATACATAACAAATGATACAAAGATGTTGTATTTCTTTTTGGTGTTTTTTTCTTTTAGTAAATATGAAGAATGTTATGAAGGATTGAATGGCCAGAAGCATGAGATACAAGTGGTGGTGGATATAACGCCATCTGATGGTTAAGTAATAGTTCACAGCTTTGAGTGACCAATCCTCCTAAGTGATCACTTCAAGGGTGATCAACATCCTTACTAGTTTTGGTTAATTCCTATCAACCCTCTTAGGGTTTTTTTTTCATTATCTTTAGAGTTGAAAGTCACATAATTGTAGGGTCTTCAAATGCAGCCCATATTAGAAGGCCCAGACTCATGAGTTATATTAATTGAGTAACCCATTGCTAAGCTAAGAGTGAAACTTCATGAACATAGGAGAAGAGGGAGAACATGAGAGTAGAAAGAGGAAGTTGAAAAAAATAATGCATGTTCAATTGAATAGAAGAGGTTAAGTTTAGGGTTCCCTCTTTTCTCCAATTTATAACATAAAAAAATGATATAAAAAAACACTAATGTCTTTTCTCCCCTTACACCCTTGGAAATTAGATTTTCTAACAAATTACTTTCTTAGAAACCTAAGTAAATAGAAATTACATCTTCTAACACTCCCCCTTAAGCTGGAGTTTATAACTTCAGCTTATTACATAGCATATCGAAATAAAAGATAGGAAAAAAAATTTCTCTTAAGTTTTCAATTGCCTTAAATCTTGACTTCAGCTTGTTCTACAATCAATTGCATCACCTTTGAATCTAAAACACAGATTTTTCATCCTTCATTCTTCCCCTTAATTGGATGTCTTTAAACTACTTGACTTTGGTCAAACACTCCACCTCCACTCTTGGCAAACTTGTCCAGGCTTTATTGTAGACTTCACCACCAATATAGTACTTGGTACTCGTCCCCTCCAAGGTAGGGATCCATGACTCAAAGAACCCAACTGGGACATCACAATTAGCGCCACAACAAGACCAAACTAGAGGATTGACATCTACCAAGCACTAAAACAAGAACAAACCCTTGCCGATTTCTTAACTTGCCACAACCCCTTGCAATGACAAAAACCAAGGCCAAAGAAGAAAGTCATGCTAATTGACTCTAGTTAGATTTACTCCTTCCAGCCAAGCAAATCACATGTGCACACTAGTCAATTCTTCAAAGAAGGCATGTCAGAAAATACTACTGTGGGTAATGGATCTGCAGGCATTGTCCGAAATGATGGAAATAAAAAACACTAACAAGAGGTACTAGGTGGAATTTTTGGAAGACTAACAAGTGTAAAGGCATAACTCAACCCACACAAATACGGGAGAAATACCAAGAGAGGGAGATGACCATGGACATATAAATTCTATTTTTCTTGTCCGTGAAAGATATACGCCCTTTTTTAATGACCAAACATAGCCAGCAGCATGTTGGACAAGTGTCATCCATTAATGAAACATACAGCTTATGCCAACTTGATCTAACTACTCCCAAAAAGCATTATCTATAGTAAGATTCATGCAGTTTCCTTGATGCCCCTCTTCATGTATTACATTCAATGTGATTTTCTAGTTAGTAAAATATACAACAGAGATGGAGTTCTTAGTTCTAATTCACCGTATTCATGAGTACAACCAAATTATATAAACTAGAAAAATTGAGAAAGAAGTAAGAGTATACACTTTTTTTTCTTTTTTTACCTGAGAAGGAGACAGACCAAAGTACACAGCTAACGATGCCCTAGACTGAGGAGAGATAGAAACAACTACAGCAGTTTCTGATTTGATGCGAGAAAGAAACTCATCTGAACTTTGCTTTTCAAGCATAACAGTCTCTGCAGATGTTATGCAACCACTGCAGCATAAATAATGGAGATACTTAAGTATATCCATTCGATACACACAATAATACAATAAAATCATTTTGTCAACTGAAGGAAAAATTGTACAATAAAAGATAATTGTAATCCATGAAGGCCTTCACCAAGCATTTCTAAAAGTGAGTTTTCATACCACCACAAGTTGCACATGAGATTCAGGACCAACAAGAATAACTGGGCTCAAAATAAATCAACCACTTCTACAGCAGCTAATATGAAAAGGGCACATTTTCTTAGAGGATGTAAATGGACTACGAGAAGGCAGAGATGACAACCTGCATGCTAAACAGTCCTTCAACGAAATTTTGACTGGTTCTGAATTCACGAGTTTCCCAAAAGGTAAAACCTTCTCTCGCTTCTGCAGAGTCAGACAAGTAACAATTGTAAGAAAATATGGAAAATAAATGAAACTGTTGAAAATTTTAGTAATTGGCAAGTGCCCTTGTTTTCCATTCAAAATCAGGAGTAATAAATGAAACTAGTTGATTTTTTTTTCTTTTTTCTTTTTGACATTGCCAATTGACAGATTATGATGGAGATTGAAGCAAAGTCTATTAAACAAAAGATCCTCAGAGTACCTAAGTGACAAACACTATTCACAATTTAAAATTTTAGTCTATCCTGTTTCTACTCCAAAAATGTTGGCGGTTTCCGATAAATCCATTCCTGTGTAGAAAGGAATAAATCTTAAATATCCAAAAAAAATTAATAACAAACTCTACTTCAAAGAAATATCTCAAATATTGGTTCCACGTTTCTTCCATGTGTTTACCGTAAGCTAATTCTCCCTGTTAAAGCCCACTCCGGTACACAATTCAGAATTTAAAATATTTTTTTATACTATCAGCAAGCAAGAATAAGACGACTAGAAGTTCTGAGGCAATTGGACAACGATATGAAATGCATAACATGAAACAACAGAAACTAAATCCGCTCCCAAGCAACAAAGATCTATTTTCTATCTTAATATTTAGAAGCAACCACCTTTAGATTATTCGCCATCATCTGAAATACTATATCACTAAAATAGTAGAATTCAGTAGGTACGAAGTAATAGAAAAAGAGTAAACCCTACATGAATAAGTACCTCGTCTTTCTCCGGCTTTGAGGCAGAGACGGCCTTCAGAGAGACAATACAAGCCTGCGATGGAGCAATAAAATCGTTGAGATCAGCGAGGCGCAGCGTGGGCGAGAATTTTTCCGACATCTCTACCGGGATTTCGAGATGGAAAACGAAGTCCGGGAAATGAGAAAACGAGGCGGCACGGCTTTTTACGTTAGAGACTGCGCAGCCTTGCGCATTCTAGACTAATCCAACTTTTGACTTTCTAAAATACGCCCCGTCGGTTTGGGATAAAAGGAGGGAGAGTAAGGGTGGGTATCGGATCGGCTTTGGCAGGGAACCCGACCCGACTCAATCAGAAATATGCAAGGATGGGTTGGAGATGGAAATAAAACCTAATTAGGTTTCGGGTCAGGGACGGGTTTCCATGAACCCGACCCGTGGAGATGTAAACCGATAATACCCCCTTTCGTATTAAAATGATGTTTAGTTTGATAAACAAAATATAATTATTTATTTAATTGAGATATTTAATGAAAAAAATAACTAATTTAAAAAGAAAAGACTCAAACATTTTTTATCCATACAAAGAATAAAAATTTTCAATTTGGGATATTTAAGGAAGAAAAAATCAGGCTTTGAAGCCTTTATTTATAAATTTTTATTTTTATAATTTTATCATTTTTTATGGGTCCTTATTTATGGGTTAACATATTAATACTTCTAGAAATGAAGTATGTATGTGATACAATGAACACATTAAAGAAGGTTTTGATATAAATCTTCTCCTACATAAAACAGACATACATAGTAAAATCAAGGGAAGAAAGGTAAAAAGCTTTGTTGCATTTTTTTATCACAATTTTGGAACCAAATCACAAAATTTGTCATCTCAACCAATTTCAATAGCTTAATTATGTTGAATGCTTAACCTGATTTCCTTTGTAATTAATCTAAAAAGTTATAGTTGTGTAACAAAGAAAGTCCTAATGCACTTCCATCTATTGAATTGTCATTCATTCAATAATTTCTTGTCACATATTTGTATGTTTAATTTTGTAATATGATTTAAATTTTTTATATGTTACCTTTGTGGTTCTCTTTGTCTTGTGTGCATTGTAGGGAGAATGAATAACATCAATTTATACTGTTTTGTTTGTTTTCTCTTTGAATGGAGGGGAAATGAACAATTGTCTTAGTATGGCGATACAAAGTCAATTGTTAGTTGAACTTAAAAAACTGATAGAGGCAAATCTTTTATTCAGGAAAAAATTGGTATTTTCCAATTTGAGAGCATCAAGATTGAGAACCTTATATAACCAAAGAAAAAATTATTCTAGCATATATGAGTACGATTGTGAGATTTATTTATAATGTTTAATGTTTTTAACCTATTAAATAGTAAAGGTTACTATTTGTAACATTTATTTTTGTAGGAACTTAAATATGCTTTCGTTTATATTAAATACCTTTTTGGTAGTTTAAACTAGTTGTTAAGGAATAGTCCCACATGGATTAATTAATACAAATATCTTGAGTTTATTAATTGATAAAAAGGCATCCTAAGGTGGCTAGTCATTTTGGGATGGGCCTTGGACCCAACTTAACTTAGTATCAGAGCAAGTACTCATATGTGGACCTGCACCTAAACTATTTACTTGTAGAGCCACAAAAGAGGGTCTTGACCTAAACTATCTACTTGTAGAGCCACAAAAGATGGCCTACACCTAAATTGCCTACTCCTAAATTATCCACAAAAAAAGGGCCTACATGTGAGGGGGAGTGTTAAGGAATAGTCCCGCATGGATTAGTGAGTACAAATATCTTGAGTTTATTAGTTGAGAAAGAGGCTTCATAAGGTGGCTAGTCATTTTGGGATAGGCCTTAGACCCAACTTAACACTAGCAATATCAACTTTGTAAAAATCCAAGAACAAGCCTAAACATATTTATGAACATTATATGATTTGAACTTCTACAATCTTTATGAATTATGTAGGTGATTCAACGAATACATTATTTTTGTTGAAACTTAAAGATGTTTTCGTTTATATTAAATACTTTTTCAATAGTTTAAACTAGCAATATCAACTTTGCAAAAATCCAAGAACAAGCCTAAACATATTTATGAATATTTTATGGTTTGAACTTCTACAGTCGTTAAGAATTATATAGGTGATTCAACAAACACATTAAAGAAGGTTTTGAAATAAGTCTTCACCTACATAAAATGGACATGCATAATAAAATCAAAGGAAGAAAGGTAAAAAGCATTGTTGCATCTTTTTATAACAATTTTTGAACCAAATCACAAAATTTGTCATCTCGACCAATTGCAATGGCATAACTTAGTATCACTCTTTAATTATGTTGAATGAAGGGAAAATGAACAATTCTCCTAGTATGGTGACACAAAATTAGTTGTCAATTGAACTTAAAAAACTGGTAGAGGCAAATCCTTTATTCAAGAGAAAGATGGTATTTTCCAATTTGAGAACATCAAGATTGAGAACTTTAATTAACCAAAGAAAAAAATGTTATAGAATATATGAGTAGGATTGTGAGATTTATTTCTAATGTTTGTTGTTCTTAACTTTTGCAAAAATCCAAGAACAAACCCAAATATATTTATGAACATTCTATGGTTTGAACTTCTACAATCTTTAAGCATTATGTAAGTGATTCAACGAACACATTAAAGACGGTTTTGATATAAGTCTTCTCTTACATAAAATGGACATGCATAGTAAAATCAAGGGAAGAAAGGTAAAAAGTTTTGTTGCATCTTCTTATAACAATTTTGGAACCAAATCACAAAATTTGTCATCTCAACCAATTTCAATTACTTAACTCAATATCATTCTTTAATTATGTTGAATGTTTAACATGATTTCATTCGTAATTAATCTAAAAAGCTATTGTGGTGTAAAAAAGAAAGTCCTAATGCACTTCCATCTATTTAATTTTTATTCATTCGATAACTCCTTGTGACATATTTGTAAATTTAATTTTGTAATATGATTTTAATTTTTTATATGTTACCTTTGTGGTTCTCTTTGTCTTATGTGCATTGTAGGGAGAATGAATAACATTAATATAAATTATTTTGTTTCCCTTATCTTTGAATGGAGGGAAAATGAACAATTGTTCTAGTATGATGACACAAAATTAGTTGTTAATTGAATTTAAAAAACTGATAAAGCAAGTCATTTATTCAACAAAAAGTTGGTATTTCCCAATTTGAGAGCATCAAGATTGAGAACCATAATTAACCAAATGAAATTTTGTTATATAATATAAGAGTAGGATAGTGAGATTTATTTCTAATGTTTGTTTTTCTTAACCTATTAAATAGTTATGCTTACTATTTGTAACCTTTATTTCCATAGGAACTTAAATATGCTTTTGTTGATGGTCATTCCAATTGCCAGTTTTTTAAACTAGGCTTCAAAGCATAACAAAAACGATTCTATGGGTTTTTAACAAGTTTAAAACATCGATATGCATAAGAAAAACTTGATTTGAAATAAATATGCCCTAAAGTTCCAAATACTCTTGTGTACCTCAAAATCGGTTGTTTTGGTGCTATCGCTTACTTGACTAGAGTTTTTGAGACTTTTCTATATATATCTTAGACTCTAATCTTTAAGCCTTCGTTTCTTCGCTTAAGGGTGCTTTTTCAAGGTGACTTGACACATGATTTGTGTTGACCTTGGTTGACTCTCATCCATATTTGATGATAAAAAAACTTAATAGTGCTAACAATTTTAAATCTAACATTTCATATGTTTTTCCTTCAAGATACACAAAAATCAAGGTCTTGACAAAAGAACTAGCAAATGCATCCCAAGACCTCAAGCTCGATTCATGTCTTATGTCATCTAGAAGAAGCACCCACAAGTGAAGAAATAATGACTTGAAGATTAAAATCCAAGTTGTATAGAAATGGCTCTAGAACTCTAATCATGTAAGAGAACTGCATAAAAACTTCAAATTTTAGTTACAAATGAGTTTTTTGGAGCTTAAGGACATATTTCATTTTAAACATATTTTTTTATGCATATAAATGTTTTGAACTAGTTAGAAGTCATTAGGATCGATTTCATCATGCTTAGGAGCCTAATTTAGAAAACTAGATGTCATGACCAATCTTTATATGGTAATGATCAATCATCTAGATTGCAATCTGGCACAAAATATATAGGTTGATTGATTTGACAAACAAAACTTTACCAAAATAAGCTATGAAGCATGATCGATCATTTTCACTAGACTGATCTATCATCCATGTCCAGGCATTAAAAATTATAAGGCATGATCGATCAAACATGTGTATTAATCTATCAGATAGAAGTATGCTAATGAGGGACACAAAGCATGATCATTCATACACAATGCATTGATCACATATACGTAATCTTGAATAGGCATAACATCACCACATGATCGATCAATTGGGGTTGAATGATTGATCAATTTAAGTTTTCTAAAAGGACAAACATGCATTGATAGATCAGTTAGCCTAAAATTTGGTAAAAATATAGTTGTTACACACGATCGATTGATCATACCTTTCCATTGAGTTGAGTTGTCCAACTTTTTGTAAATAGACATAGTTTTTCAAGGGAAAGTTATAAATACCCAACCAAACATGCTTGAGAGCATTCATTGAGCATTTATTTGCAAACCTTTTGTATTCAAAGCCATTCTCACTTGAAACTCGACCCAAATCCATTTTTGAGAGAAGAAATTAAAATTGGAAAAATCCACCATCTCACTCCAAATTCACTTTCAATCGTGCTTCAAAGTTGGAGGCTTGGAAATCTCTAAAGGAGAAGGATGCCTCTCCATCAAATTCAAGGGTGTAAGGTCTTATGCTTTTGTACTTCTATTTTTTTACTTCTTAGGTTGATTTAGAACCTTCGATTATAAACAAAAGAGCTAGTTAGAGTTAGAATCTAGCGTATTAACCTTAGGGTTAACTGTTGTAAATCATGTATTTGATTATACACATGGCTTAAAAGAGAGCCAAAATCTCATTTGTATAAATTAAAGGTAATATAGTAGATTAGTGGAATATATCAAACAAGGGTTACTGGGCGGTAAATACCACAAGACATTGAGTGTGCTAAATTGTAAGCAAGTAACCCTTGCATTATCATCAGAAAAAGCATGTCATAAATTTCTACTTACGTCCCTGAAAAGCCTCTATGGCTAAGATTGAGTTGTGTACACAATACCTAGTACTAATGTAAAGACATTTGTTGGCTATTGCTACTAGTGTAACTCCCTTTGTGGTTTAAGCTTGTGTAGCTTAGTTGAACTTTTGTAGATCCCTTTGTGCGTTTAGGGTTGTATAGCGTGGTTGAACTATTATGGATCCCTTTTCTAGGTCTAGCTTGTGTAGGCTAGTTGCAATATTATAAGTTCTTTTGTCGGCAATTGATATGATTTGATTTTTGTAGATATTTGCTTTGCAAGTGTTGCTAAGTCTTTTCATTAAAAAAGTGAAATATAATGTGTAGTGTAGAGATACCTTGAGAGAGGATTAATAACCTTAAACCCCCTTGTGTTTTATTGCAATGATTTATTGGTGTGTTTTTAATTGCTCATGCATTGAAGTTAGGGTATGTTTTTCTTGGTAAGAGAAGTCATTAAAGACTTAAATTGAGCAAACAAAATTTAAACTCTAATATTGTGTGCATAAACTTTTTGAAAACCTCCTCTCTAAGTTTATCACTTAGAGACATTACAGGGCTTCCCTTGCTAAAAAAAAAATATGTGGGAAAAGGGATTCCTTTAGTCATCCCCCCATGTAAAACATAAGTGAGGGAAGAAAGGTTTCCTTGATTTTTTATTTTATTTTAATTCTTTAAACATCATACCAGGTCGACCGATGGTCAAACTTCGCTGATCCCGTTAAACCAACGAATTTGTGGGCAAGTCACTTTGTAACATCGGTATAATCACATTATAATTAACCTAATAAATAAAAATATCATGGAGAAGATACTATGTTGTAGTTGAAAACAATCATATAGGCTCTGTTAGTGCATTTTCTAGGAAATGTTGAAAAAATATTTCTAGTTGAAATACATTTTCAAGGACTATTAGTGCCTCATGTTTCTTAGAAACACTTTTTTTGTTGAAAAATTATTATCAGGAATATCTTACAAATTTTCAGGTAAAATTTTTCCAACCAAGATGGACGAGAAAACTGTATGAAATTTTTTTGAATAAGCATTTGATAATTGATGCTATAATACTTTTTCATGATAATTTTGTATTTGATATTTTATTTTACTAAAAATTTATCAGATAAGTTTGGTAATATATGAGATTGATCATTAATTTTTATTTATTTTCCCAAAAAGGTACTACCAAGTCCATTTAATTATTCTTATTTTTTTTTTTAAAATTCCATGTAATTTCCTAGAAAAGGCATATTGAAAATGTGTATCATAGGAAAAATATTTTTAGATTTTTTTGGGATATAATTTTTCAACCAGGGGTACTAACAGGACCTAATAAACGGCTAAGGTAGGGCATGTTATGTCTGTGTTGTTGTTACTAGTTAGTTCTTAAATTTTCTTCTTTCTTCCTTAGAGTGTCTAAGTTAAACCTCTTTTTTCATCCATTTGGGCTCACTCTAACTACCATCTAGAATGGTCAACTTGGACTTCCCTGAACGTGGTCATCAGAAGCTTATTCATCGCCATCGTTAATCGTACCAACCTAAGTGATCGGTTGGGATCAACTCTTCCAATTTGCAAAATAAAAAAGTCGTTAATCTAACCTATCATTAATTTATAATAATTGATCGTTAATTGAGTGGGCCTACATTGATTAGTCGAATGAACGTGACCTTGCTTTCATTTAGGTTATTCGTTTGCTTTTTTCTCTCTCTCTCTCTCTCTAGATTGCGAATTTAGTATTTACATTTCTATTTGCTTATCTTATTCGAGTTCTCGACTCCTGGTTTTTGTCCGTCTTTCTTCTCGTCGACAAAACGCGGTCTCTTATCTTTTCCTCGGCTCAGAAGAACGGAGAAAACTGTACGCGGAAATTGAGGTAGGGTTTTTACCTTTTGGTTTCTTCTCTCGTCGCTGACGGCGTATCTGTGAGTCAATACCTTTAACCTTACTTTCTCATTTTCGTTTTCTTTTATTTGGGGGTTTCTGTCCTTGGGTTCTGGTAGTTATAAGGATTGATATATATAGCTTGTGGAAATCGCTTAGTCCATTGTTAGTTCTTACAGGTTTTCAAAGTCCATCGGTTGAAGGCTATAGCTTTGTTTTGTGGATGCAGTTTGAGATTCTCGTGAGTTTTCTGAACGATGGTGTTGGATTATAATCCGGAGCAACACGTAGGTTGAGCTGTTCGATTCCGTATTTTGTAGAGTTTGGGGTTAGGGTTCCCGTTTGTGCACGTCCGAATTGAAGATTACGGTGCGAGGCTAGTTTATTTTTCTTCTCTTTGAAGACTAGGGTTTCTGGAAATAAGAGATTGGACATAGGATAATGTGTATACTCTGCGTCATTCAGAAGTGGTCTCGGCGTGTTGCCACCATGCTTCCGTGGTTAGTGATTCCACTTATTATACTATGGGCCTTATCGCAGCTTCTGCCACCAGGGTTCCGATTTGAGGTCACGTCCCCACGGTTGGCCTGTGTTTCTGTCCTCTTGGTAACCCTCTTTTGGTACGAAATTTTGATGCCATGGCTATCGGCTTGGCGGGCACGCCGCAGTGCTCTTCTTAGAGAACGTCGGCGCTTTGAAGCAATAGAGAGGCAAAAGCTTAGGAAAACTGCCACCCGCAGGTGCCGGAATTGTTTGACCCCTTACCGGGATCAGAATCCTGGTGGGGGCCGCTTCATGTGCTCCTACTGTGGTCACATTTCAAAGAGACCTGTGTTGGACATGCCTGGCCCTCCCATGTTAACCAATAATGGTTTTCTTGGTGATTTGGCTGGCAAAGGTGGAAAGTTATGGAACGGGAAAGTGTGGTCAGAAAACGGTTGGGTTTGCAGCCAGGATTGGTCAGAGAATGGCAACTGGAATCCAGGTTCTTCTGGTTACTGGGGAAGCAATGCGACTGCATTTTTTAGTGGGGATGACCGGTGTTTGACAGATAAAAACTCAGGTGTATTTGTTTCTTTAAATAAGATGTTGAAATCCTTTTTTATGAGTATTAGATGGCTTTGGAGAAAGGTTTTCTGGATAGGTTCCACAAGGGAAGATTCTTCTTTAGATAATGAACACAACCGTCATTTGTCAAAAAAAGTTGAAAATGGTGCACATTTACCTGAGAGTAAATGGGAGAAAGCACGAAGAAAAACTGAAGAGAAAAGGCAGGCAAGGTTGGAGAGGGAATTATTGGAGGAAGAAGAGAGGAAGCAGAGAGAAGAAGTTGCAAGATTAGTAGAGGAGCGAAGAAAAATGAGGGATGAAAAATTGGAGTTAGAGAAAGAGCAAAATAAGGGCTTAGCTGCTCCAGACAAGGAAAAAGACAATAGGAGAGAAACAGAAAAGAGAAGGCAGGAAAAAAAGAAAGACAAGGATAAAGGATCCAGCAAGAGTAATTCTGATTGTGAGGAGCTTGAAAAGAATCCTGGGAAGGAAATCGATAGAAAGCGTGACTCGGACAAGAAGAGTGAGAGTGAAAGGCGGGATTTCCATAAAACTGTATCAGAAAATGTTCGCATCCATGGGTCAGATACCAACCATGGTGTAAAGAGCAATTCGAATAATTTCACCCGGACAGGAGGTGGTGGTAGTAGGTACTTTGATCGGGTCAAGGGGTCTTTTTTATCTTCCTCAAAGGCTTTTAATGGTGCTAACTTTTTTGGTAGGAGCTCTCATACTTCATCTCCAATGACTAAAGTTAACAAATCCAGTGGCTTTGGAGATAATGTGCAAACTTTTACCAACCGGAGAGATGCGCATTCAGCTGAACTAGTGAGAGCAAAATTTTCTGCATATGGAGATGAGAAGAATACTGAGACTGCTTTACACCGTCTTGTAAGTGCCATTGAAACGATTTTCCTGTTTATATGCTTTGACTTCTCTCGCACTACTTTTCAATGACTGATCTACTATTTTCCAGGCGGCCCCTAATATGCCATCACAGCCCGTCCAGAAGAAATCATGGCAGCAATTATTTACTCGTACTTCCTCTGATACCAATTCAGCATCTCTGAATCAGAATCAATCAGTAGAACTCAAAAGCCCAAAGTTGCCTGGTCAAGCATCACCTAACAGCCTTTTGGATAGCCAAAATATTTTTGGGTTGCCTGTTCCTTTCTCTGCATCCCCTTTATTAAAGGGGTCAATGACTACAAGTGCTACTAACCCAGTAAAGATTGAACGTCAATTTCCTTTAGTTGGGGAACCACTGCGTGATGTTATGCCTGAAGAGGCTGAACTTTTTGAGGATCCATGTTATGATCCTGATCCAGTTGCTTTGCTAGGACCTGTCTCTGAGTCACTTGATAACTTCTCTTTGGATTTTGGATCTGGATTTGTGCCAAGAGGAGGAGCCCATGTTCTCAAGAATGTCTCTTCTGGGACAGAGGTAAGCAGGCCTTCTCCCATTGAGTCCCCCATGTCAAGGTTGCGAGTTGCTGAAGAGAAGCACATTGGCTCTGGAATACTTCCATCCACCCCAAAGTCTCAAGATCCACATACTTCACCTAATGATGAATCTAGTAGAACTCATGAGCAAGGGATGTGGCAAATGTGGAGCTCACCTCCACTTGGTCAGGAAGGACTTGGCCTAGTAGGTGGTGCAAGTTGGCTGTTCCCCCTTGGGCAGAGCAAGCCTAACCATGAAGATATTGGCCACCCCACTGGAGCACATAAGCCAGTAGTGTCGCATTTTGCCAAGGACAGCCAAGTGATTCCCAGAACTTGCTCTCCTCAAAAGGTTACTCTTGGTACTGGCAATAATGGTGGAACATTCAGCTCCCTTGGACCTGGTTCAAATGATAATGACATTTGGCTTCAAAAGACGGCCTTTCAGCAATTGCCAGGTGAGAAGGAAGCCCATTATTTGCATCTTAATCCAGGGGAGGATATTTCTCATAAAGAATTGATGTATGAGGGTTCCAGTCAGCCTGCTTTGAGCTGTGATCTATCTTCAGGCAATTGTTGGTCCAAGTGAGTCCTTTTTTTCATCTTTATGCCTTCATAAGTTTCGATTCATTTCTTTTTAATGTCCTTTCTGTTAAGAGTTATCTTGGCACATTCAGATGCCTTCCTTTCTCTCTCTCTCTCTATTGCTCTTTAGTAATAGTGATTCATTTATAGGCCTTTTGCATCGAATGAACTTCTTATACGTAGATGGCATCTGCACTTCTATTTGGTTTGTTGTGTATTTGCAATATATAAGTATGTGTATGTTTGTTTTTTTTGTGATTGATACTATTAGAAGTGTTGAGAATAATCTTATGGATCTTACATTTGAAAAGTACTATGCTTATTACATGCAAAGAGGCTTTCTAATTTCAATTCATTTTGGGATGAATCTAGACCCAGCTTTAAAAAACGATTGAAGTTGATTTGCCCTCCAAGATAAAAGCCATAGGAATTCCATCTTTAACTTGAATCCTGAAGTCTTTTGTTATAAGGTGTCATTGATCTTTTCAAACAAATTTTCCTAGTTGAAGAATGGATTTACATTTTGGATGTGTGAAAAGGAGTCTGCTCTCAATTTGAGTACTATAATAACTAATGGTATTTGAAGCAAATCTCATCACCCACCTCCAAAACCTGTTCTATGCTTGCATTTTTATCGAACCAAGTTATTTAAGGGGCTTAAGTTAAATTCTCGAGTGATTGAATATTATTATTCAAACCAAAACATTTGAAATACTTGATTGAGTGAAACAGTGCAATGGAAGATGACCACAAGTAGGCTCTTAGGCTGAAATCTTTTCTTGTTCTTTGAGGTGGAATTCAACTTCTCAAGTTGAGGTGATGTTACTTGGAAGAAAATTCAAGGCAGGAATTCAACTTCTCAAGTTGAGGTGATGTTACTTGGAAGAAAATTCATATTATACGCAACATGCTTCTCCATTTTGATCTACCCCCAGAATGTGTTTACCTATAATACCATTTCCATGGCCTTTAGCATTTGGTGTGCTCCCATGTCATGTAGATATGTCTAATGTTTATGAAAATGTTCTTTTGTTTAGTATCCACAAAGACCTAATAAAGTCAAGTTTGTGGTTACACTTAGGGTTGACGGGTCAAGCATTTCACTCATTGCACTTGGAGTAGACCTTTTCTAAGCATAAACGGATTCTGTGCCCTGTGATTCATAACACTTTTATAAAACTAAGGTTTGGGTAAATTGGTGGTTGAAGTATGTGGTAAAGTTCTAGTGATAGCTTGGTATTGTAGGATTTTGCAGAATGGTCAGATACTTGCATCTTGGTAGTCCTTCCTCCTATTAATAAGAATTCATTCTTTTCCTAACCTCTCTTTTTATAATTGTCTCGTGTTAATGGTAAGACAACATGCTATTTATTTTTCTTTGTTTGTGCAAGTTCCTATATGTTATATCTGAATAAATATATTGGAAAAGGTGACTATAACTATCCAACTAGCTGATAGAAGAACAGTGTGAGAGCAAATGTATTGCTTCACTTAGTGAGTTTGCAAGGTTGTTGTTGTGTGTTGTGAAGACTGCTTAATTTTGTTACCGAAATTGTTTCATGGGGCATGCGGAGAATTACTTGTATATGAACGTTATTCAGAAAAAAGAAGTTGTGATATGGCTGTATGATTAGATTAGAAGTGGCTAAGATTCAGTTAGAATGTTGATGAGTCCTTAAATGTGGTTAATGGACAGATTGTATGTGATGGAAAGTTGTGGTTAATGGGTCATGCTTTATGAGTTTCAATTAGAAAAGTTCTCTTAGAGGTCACAACTTTTTTCCACTTTGGGATGCATTGGTATTAGCAACAGAGTGACAAATCTAAACAGCTTGAGGTATAAATCTGCTTTCTGAGCCATAATTGGAGGTTATGAGAGCATGATTGCAGGAACTGCTCCCCTGCCCCCCTGCTCCCCTTATTCTCCATTTAAGAGAGAAATGTAATTTCATTGGTAGAAAAGAGAACAGATATCAGAACACCAAAAACAGGAAATGCAACATGATAAGAGCATAAATCACACTGGACAAGGGACTCCAGTCCTAGCGAGGGTGTTGAACAACTGGTTGGCTGATCCTGGCTTCTGAACTCCTGAAATAAAAGGAATGTTGTTAGTATTCGTCATTTCATAAATATGTCACTACAGCGTGATGTGGGAGCATTGTCTTGAGGCCAAGTTCCTGACTTCCAACTGACCTTGAGAAGCATGAAGTGTACTGATCTCCCTTTATAATGCAAATAAAACTTGTGCTGTCTCGCTGAGGCTCCGGTTTACCATGAATATTTGTCGAGTTTTGGTTGAGCCAGCCATCAGATGAAGTTGTCCAAAGGATAGTTGTCACTATTTCCTGCTGTCACGAAATATTCAGCTCACGGAGTTGTTAAGATTGGCTGCTGCCTGCTTAAGATGTTGGATGAATTTTTAAATAACTTCTTTCCTTGTCTTTTTCCTCTAAGAGGTTCTTCTATCCTTTTCCTCTTGTAGAGAACAAGCTCCCACCACCATTCTCAGTCTGTAAAGAGCCCTTTTATACTCAAGAGATGCACACCAAGTGATTGAGTTTTCAAAAGATGTTAGGAATCAACAATAGAAACAACATTTTAACAAAGATTTCTAAGTAGAGTGGGCAATGAAATTATCAAATAATATATGGTTGCTTCCACATCCACACGTTTTGCATGCTCTAGTCCACGGCATCTTTTATCAAGCTGATAAAGAATATGAACTATCCCTTTAAAATGGAGCAAGCAGTGAGTGGGCTTTCTTGGCCCTTGAAACTCAGTGAGATTGTGCATGAATGCCTGGATCATAGTTTAGGAGTCCATGTAGAAGGGAGACTTGGAATTGCCTAGTTGAATTTTCTCTATCTCACTAGTTCTTTACCATGGGCACTTGTCTTATGGTTCTTAGAGGAAGGAGACAACCTCTCTCAAGGGCCTTATCATTCTTTACATTTTGTATTTTTCTCTTTGCCCTTAAGCTAGGATTGATGATTCTCTCCTCATATAAATGGATTAATACTGCCATTTGAAAATTTAGGTTTGTAAAACCAATTTGAGGCCTTTTTACGAAGTCTATCTGCTTCCTCTAATGCATTCAAGCTGGCGGGGAATCTTGCCCTCTTGCACTAGTGGCATAGGATACATGGGGTGGGGATGGGATGAGGAAGAAAAAGTGATGAGGGGATTGGGTGGATTTTACTATCTTATTTTCTTCATTTAAGAAAATACACAAATTACAATGATATTAAAAGAGAGCAACTTTAAAATCCTCAACACTTGGTGCATGAAGAAAGAAGAAAGTCCTCAAGCCTGTAAAGTTGAAGAATCGTGATGCTTTAGAGTCTTAAATGAAGGAGTTAAACATATGATCTAGGTTAAGCAACACCAAACTGAAAGAAAAACCTTAAAAAGGGGAGGTGAATGGTGGGATTTTTCTTTGGCATCACCCAACATAAATATAGTCATTTCTTAGTGTTCGTCTTTACCATTTTGTTATCTTTCTTCTTGTACCAAGACTACCTAAAACTGTCTTCCTAAGTGTTCCCCTAGAAATAGAGGATTGGAAGATTTGTTTCCCGTCTGTTTTCGCAAAAATATCTTTGTTGCTTTCTCTCTCTCTCTCTCTCTTTTTGAAAATGCAATTTTTTGTTGAACTATTCTCTCTCTCTCTCTCTCTCTCTCTCTCTCTCTCTCTCTTTCTCTTTCTGGAAATGCAAATTTTTGTTGGACTATTCGAAGATGAAATTGTTAGGATCTTCACTAAATATGTGATATATTTTGATTATTACTTTTAAAAACTTTTGGATGTTGTATCTTTTTTATTAAAATTTAAGACAATGAGAGAGACCATGTTTTGAAAAAAGAAAGCAAATAAGAGGGCTCCTAGAGAATTAGAAGAGGAAGGAAAACTTAAAATACATGAATCAAGGCAAATCTAGCAATGTCCAATGGCTATCTCAAAACCTAAAAGAAAGAGATCCCATTACAATAAGTGAGGGAGTTTTGTTGGCTTTTGTTTGATGTGGGGCTAGGTATCAATGGATAGGTAGCTGGATCTTTGATCTCATCTAAAAACCCATGAAGGAGGGCTTAGACTTTACACGACTCACATGTTCAAAGGATGTAGAGAAGTATGATATGGGGGGTGGCGGGGTAGGGGTGGGCACGAGTCAGGTCGTGGTCGGTTTCCTAAAATCCGAACGCAAAAAAAAACCCGATCCCGACCCGATCACCATCCTTGCAATCTCATTCCTGTAAACCTGACCCCTCTCCATCCTGCCCCCACGAACCCTACCTATCCCTGCGGGGTGAAACTTGAAACCCAAATTTGGGGTTTTCGGGTCGGGTTCCTCGTGAAACCTAAACCTGATGCCCCACCCTTTGTGTATGTATTGGGGGTGAGGGGGGATGGATGGATTGGGTAGTCCCAAGTACTTATTTTTGTTGCTACATTCTGCCTAATCAAGAGGTCTAGTACAGGTGCTTTGATCATTCCTGGGGCGTCCTCTTCCCTTTCTTTGGGAAATGCATGAGGGTTGGACCAGAGGGCTAAATTTTAGGGTGGAGTGGATGCTTGGGGGTCTGTTGATGGGTAGGGGTGGAATTGAATTGAGCCGAGCCTGAACTTGCCTATGTTCAAGCCGGGTTTGATTTAAATATTTTGAACTCGAGCCTAAAATTGTAATTGAGTTCGAGCTCAATAATTTTAATCGAGCCGAGTTCGAGCTCAATAATTTTAATCGAGCCGAGTTCGAGCTCCAACCTACATTTAAAACTTTGCATAAAATACAAGTCAAATTGTGCATGTGAAGTTGTGATTATACAAGTACAGAAAACCCAATTGAAATGACAAAAGGGAAGTGTTCAGTGGTCCTGTTGGAGGTACAGTTTGTTCGGTAAGAAGAAGATGGGAACCTATCAATGTAGAGAGATGACTTTGATTTCATGTAATTGTGTAAGAGCTAGGTTGTGAAATACCTAAAATTGAACAACCAGCAAAACATATTAAATTGGTCGGAATCCTCAGATCCATAGGGAAGGGTCATCTAAACAAATCCACTTTTCTGTACTTTTTCGTATTCATCCTTGATTTCTTCATTCGGGTATCTATCAGAGACAAAAAATTTAACATTCATACCAAACAGAAGTGCAAATAATACAATCAAATACAACATAACGATCATACCAAAATGGTTCCTATCAAATATTTCAGTCTAACATTCATACCAAACAGTTAAAACGCCCAACAAAATTATACAATGGAAAAACAAAAAAATCAACAGAATCGTAAGAGTTGAAAAGCAGAAAAATCAACAGTAGGGTGAGAGCCATTACCTTTGAGAAATGAGTAGGAAGAAGCTCCTAAAATTGCATGAGGCGTTCCTCCATAGCAGTTTTAATGTGAGATCGAAGATAAATAATGGATTACAAAATATAAAAATGAAAAAAAAAATCACTGGTGTGTCGGCGACGAAAAAAAACAGAAGATAAAAATAAAAGAACTTACCTCTGTTCCATCACTTCCTTCGGCGAGGAAGAAGTTCAGAGGAAGAATGAAGAATAAGAAGACGAAATCAAATAAAAAATCAAAACTTACCTAAAGGAGTAGATTGCAGTCGATTTCCTTCCGATCTTCCCCTCCAAATCCCTATTTTCACTCAATCTCTTCCTGCCGAATCCCGACTTTCCCTATTCCCTCCCGGTTCCACCTTCTGAAGAATGAAGGATGAAGACCCCTCCCTCCGTGCTTGGGCCCTTGCTAAGTTAACGAGCCAGCTCGCGAGCTTTCGAACCGAACCATGGTTCAGTCGAACGCGGCTCATTAACTTAAACGAGTTCGAGATCCAGATAAACTGAATTGAACCGAGCCGTTCATGAACTAGCTCGGTTCGATGCCACCCCTATTGATGAGAGTGTCTTTGGGGGGGGGGGGGGGGGGTCTCTGCTCAAGGTGTCTAGGATTGGCATCCTTATAGAGGAGAGTAAGAAACCTTGAAATTGTCCTTCTCAACGTCATTGGTGAGTCTCTCCTTCATGCCTATGATGCAAAGGAGATTGGTTAGCTGCTTCTTGTGTTCGACATGCATGAGATGGATATCCCGAATTGCAATTAGTGGATGACACAATATACTTTTGTGATGGATCCATTGAGCAAGCTATGCGTCTCAAAGCTTTAGTTGGCCTCTAGGAAATGACAACTGGTCAGAAGGTTAATTGGTCCAAGACAATGCTGATTGGATTTCACTTGGAGGCTGGCCAAATTAATGAGATTGTCAAGCACTTGGGATGCTCCCATTCGAACCTCCTGCTCACCTGTCTTGGTCTACCCCTCTTCTCTAGTAGATCTGACAAAATCCTATGGAATCTTGTGGTGAAGAAGTTAGAAATAAGGCTTTTGACCTGGAAGGGCAGGCTCCTATCTGACAACTGCTCGCTCGATTCACATCCATAATGCTTATTGGGTGAAGGGAATCAGATTGATTAGCACCTCCATCTGAGAAGGGGATTGAGCAACTCGGAAGTTGGGGAAGTTGGCTCTCTCCTCTTTGATCTTGGTAAGATTCTTATCAGGTGCCACAGCAAGGACATGATAATATGGACCTTTTCTAATAGTAGGAAATTCACAGTTGCCTCTGCTTGTGACTCTTTGATGCATTGGGACTCAAATCTGCAGCATAGCACCAACATTGAGTGGAAGCTCTTTGGCCAGCTGAAAGCAGGGTTCTTTGACCCATTCGCAGTAGAACTCTCATTGTGGACAATCTAAGGCACCGAAGTATTGTCATTTTCAATATTTTTATACAGATTTTGTGGTACCGTTGAAGAGAGCGCCTCACACCCTTTTCACTGTCCCTTCTTATGGCAAGTCTGGACTTACTTTCTTGAGAAGCTAGGTATCAGCTTCTGCGTCCCTGAAAAGTTTGATGAAATCTGCACCCTTTATACTGGGCTGCATATCCCGGAGTTTGGTAAGGACCTCCTCTTAGCTTGCCTCACTCATATTCCTTGGGGGCTCTGGTTGGAGAGAATTCGCAGAAGCTTTAGAGGTGGTTTGTTGGAACCTGGACACTGTTATTGACAGTATTCTCATATTCATCTTGCTTATGACTCTTTTCTTAGTAAGATTCATATTTGTGTCAGGTGCCGCATGAAGGACAGGATGATATTGACCTTTCCTAATGATGGGAAATTCACAGTTGCCTCTACCTGCAGCATATTGCCAACATTGTGTGGAAGCTCTTTGGCCAGCGGAAAGCACCTTTGCAATAGAATTCTCATTGTGGACAATCTGAGGCATGGTGGTTTTGTTGTTCCAATCCTTTATGTTGCTTTTGTGGTACTGTTGAAGAGAGCATCTCACACCTTTTGCATTGCCCCTTCTCATGTCAAGTCTGGACTTACTTCCTTGGGAAGCTCGGTATCAGCAGCATGGACTTGCTAGAGCAATGCATAGCAAGTGGCTCAGGCATCTTTAACTCAAGAAGCAGACATTGTGCACAATAAGGAACTCCAATTGTGATTCACATCTTAAAGTTTCTCTCCTAATTTGCATCATCCATTTCTCTATTTTTTTTTCTTCCATCAGAGAATCCATAGAAAGATATAAACTCTTGAAACTAATAAGGTCATTTTGTGTTTTATGCTGTCTTGGTTTATGGCTCGAGGGTTTGCTTGTCTTTGCCAGTTAGCTCCTATTGTTATGTTGATTCTTTCTTTCCCTTTTTTTTTCCCCAAACAGGTGGAAATATTGGCATTTTTGAGTGATGTCAGTCTGTATGAGTATCATGGTTTTTTTTATTGCATTTGTGAAATTGAGCGTTTGGATTTTGCTTTACTTCACAGGTATAGGTCATGTTGGAAGCCTGAAACACAATGAAATTTCTGATTCGTGAAGTGCTTTCAACTTTTGTTAGGTCTTTAAAAGCTACCTTCCATTATATTTGCCTGCTCATGAGTGACTAAGCTTTCCTGAAAACTGTCAGTTCATTGGTAGTTGGTTTTTTCTTTGTTATGTTGTTAGTAACTTTTGATTTTGCAATTTTGCAGGGGGGATTGGGCTGTGCATGGTCCAGGGGAGAGTGTCGGAAATTCTTCTCAAGTTAGACCCCATGTAGGGGGTCTATTTTCCACCCCAGATGTACAGTCACTTTGGTCATTTAAATGAAAAAAAGTTAAAAAAGTAAAATGCCAGTCAACTAGGCAAGGCATCCTCCTCTTTTGTTTTGAGAGTTCATGGGAAGTGGTTGCTGTGTATCTCCTCCCTAAATGAGAACGATGGTAACTTATTTTAGCATGGTAAACAGATCAACCAAAAAAGAAAAGCATGCATTCATGCACCTTGCCAGTAGTCGCCAGCAACACGTTTTTTTTTTCTTTTTTCTTTTGTAGTTGTTGTTATTGTTGTTGTTGTTATTATTGTTGTTGGTATTTTTTTTTTTTTTTTATAAAGCAAATGGAGTCATCTCATATCTCCGTGATGATGTTTTGCCATGCTCGAAAATAGAGGATCTATCGATCTAGCCAGTTATTCCATTGATTATCTTTTTAAAAATAGCATAGATAAATTTCTAGAAAGCATAATATACATCCCAAAGCATCTAAAATAATTTGTGTCAAAAACATGATGGAGGAATCGAGGCACACACACATCCAAACACTTGGCACACACTTGACAATATGCTCACTTGTGGCCTAGAGTCATATTTTCGTACATATGTACAACATTTGGGTATACATGTTTATGGGCCTACACATGTATTTTTAGCTCTATGTAAAAAATGTCTTCATTAAAGGTGATATTAAGGAAGTATATGCAGAAATAACTTGGATATGTGGTTGAGGAAGAGTTGGTGTATTGCTTTAAAAAATCTTTATATGGTCTGAAACAATTTCTACGAGCCTACTTTGACAAGTTAGCAATGATTCATTTTGGGTTCACAAGGTGTTTTGTGGACCATTCTGTATTTGTCAAACATACTAAGAAGGGACTTGTAGTACTAGTTGTATATGTAGATGATATTTTCTGACGGGTAGTGATTTCGATAACATCAGTCAAGTAAAAAATAAGATATGCAACGAGTTCAAGGTAAAAGATTTGTGACTTTTCAAGTATTTTCTTAGTATTGAGGTTTTTCAGTCTAAACATGGTATTATTTTATCCCAAGAGAAATATGTCCTTGATTTGCTTGAAGAAACATGAATGATGGGATGTCGTCCTACTGACACCCCCATGGAGAAAAATATAAAACTATGTATTGGCTCGGGAGAAGAAGTTGATGTTGGCAAACACCAGAGGTTACTTGACAAACTTATCTATCTCACTATGATTAGCCAGATATCTTTTTCGCTATCAGTATAGTCAGTCAATATGTGCATAAACCTTAGATGTCTCATTGGCAGGCATTGGAGAGGATTCTCATGTACTTGAAAAAAACACTAAAACAAGGGTTTTTATATAAGCATCATGGCCATCTCAATATTGAAAGCTTTGTCGATGTAGATTAGGCTAGATCACCAAATGATAGAAAATCTACTTCGAGATATTGTACTCTAGTTGGAGGCCACCTTGTTACATGGAGGAGTGAGCTAACACTAATTTTGTAACAAACTTAGTAGCATATGAAGGTCACATATATTAATAAACAAGGTTTTTGTCATTTTGAATCATAGAGGGAGCATATAATATAGTCATAAACTAGGTTTTGTCCATAACTTGCTATTTATACCTCTTTAGCAATATGTTTGAATAAAATTGAAAATAACACACTATCACTAAATGGATAACATAGTACCTTTTTACTGTTTAATATAGTACTAATTTTGTGTTAGCACAATGTGTCATGTGTCAATGAACAAAAACTATATTATTAAATTCCAAACCATGCAGTCTTATCCACTAGAAGTGAACTAGATCATACAAAAACCTGTAAAAAATCTTACAAAAAAAATCATATTTTTATCTTATTTAGGCAAGAAAAATAGCATCATATAATGGCTGGTTAGGCTAATCAATCTATTAAAAATACTTAGAAGATTGATTAAGCATTGTTACTGCTTCAAAGTCCTCTCAAGTAGGTTGTTCTTAGAACTTAAAAACCTTCAGAAACTAAAAAGGTAAGTAATAGGAAGATTCCATGAAAAAGAAGCAATCAGTGAAATCAATTCATAAGCACATACCTGCAATTACTGTAACCTAATTTACAGATAGAAGACCCTACCTGCAATTACTCAATCTTTACCTCAAGATGTGTTGACAACACAACCATAAGAAAGTGATCCTTTCTTCCTCCCAAACTTCCATTATGTTGAGGTGTGAAGTGCTTGTTTATAAAAACATTTGTTTTTTCGGTCTTCCTCTTCTTTGCAGTAACTTCCACCTAAACTTGCCTTTTTTTTTTCTGGTTCCATTTGCAAGGCTCAAAAACTAGAAAAGCTTGTGAATGGGGGAGGATTTTCTTGTGCGAGAAATTTGCAAGAGGAAATCGGTTAAAGATTGTTCAGTTTTCCGCCATGGAAAATTTCCCCAGGTAGGACTGACGCATACCAGGAGTAAACATTCCTGATCTCGTCATAATTAACTCTCCAAAAACCCATCCACAACCAAGGTATTGCGCAGAAAGTTCCATCGTATCTCAAGTATTCATCACGTAATACTTTCGCAGTAATAGAACGTTTGACATTTATATGCAGCACCAACCCGTGCATTTATAAAGAAAACAAGCTGCTTATGGAAGATGGAAGCTGACTTGGGTCTTCCCGTTCAGTAAGGGATTGGAATCCAAACAAGATCAAGGGACTGCCAGTCACGGGGAAGCGTCCGAGACCCTTAGGCGTCCGAGACCCTTAGCTACACTCATAGCATTCCTTTTCAGTAATTCTATATTTTGTCTATTTCTCCACGTCAAAGAGAAACCACTGTAAGATGTTGACAAGACAACCGAAACTTATTAATGCAATGCTTCATACCAAGCTGCTTTTCAAAAGTAAGGGAAGAAGAAAAAACACATGAAGAGGATTGTTAGGTTGCAACCTGTTAGCAATATAAGAGTTGCAGAGTTGGAGACATGGCAGTGCTCCCTTGTGCTAACTTGATAATGTCCTTCTTGTAAAGAGACATCAAAGCTTCTTCCCTAGTGGTTTTTGCCTCTGCCGATGGCTTCCTATCATCCGCTCCACCTGGTTACTGTCTTCCTATGTCTTTTTGGGGTCTCATTGGCCCAGCTCTCCACTAGTTTCTACTCAACTTCATGCCCCCAAGTGGCTTCCATTGTGAAGAAAGTAGTCGTTGACGCCATCGAGAAGGAGACTCGAATGGGAGCCTCATTGCTTCGACTGCATTTCCATGATTGCTTTGTTAATGTCAGCCTCGCTTTAATTTGCTTGATTTTTCTCTCCACTGATCGCAATTAACAAAAATGTGATGTTTAATATTCAGGGTTGTGATGGGTCGATACTCTTGGATGATACTCCCAGCTCCACGGGGGAGAAATCTGCAACTCCAAACTTGAATTCTGTTAGGGGGTTCGATGTCGTCGACAAGATCAAATCAGCAGTGGAGAAAGCTTGCCCAGGAGTTGTTTCTTGCGCTGATATTCTAACTATGGCTGCTCATGAGTCCGTTGTTGCGGTAACGCTAATCAACTTGAGATCTCAGTGTGCTTGTTCCATACTTCCCCTTATGTTCTATTATGGCTTCTTCCAATCTTTGCATTTACGTTTATCATCAATTAGTGAATCCCTTGAGACCTTCGTGAAGAATCTTCATGTGGAGAAAGCCTGCCCAGGACTTGTGTCTTAATGTAAGATGGAATTAACATTATTCATTTTATGGGGACCCATATGATTGGATGGGTCAAATTCTGTCTGAAGTGTCGGTCATCGTCACCGACGCTAACACAGTGAGGTAATTCGATAGTTAATGAACCTTAGCTTCTTCTACGCTAAACTTGAGCCTCACATAGAACTTTCTACGGAGTTGAATCCATCCTCAGCTTTTCACTTTACGAAGAGATCATCAGTCAATAAAATTTGATTAGACAGCCACGGAGAACTTCCATTATGTGATACGGTAGAATATAGGAACTGATCGAAAGCTTTGGTAATGGCATTGCTCATTGCTGCCATTATCAGATACCACATCTCTGCTTGCAGAATTCTGATAATGGCAGCAATGAGAAATGCCCTGAAAGGTTTATTTATTTATTTATTGGGCGATTTTTATCCTCAGCTGGGTGGTCCATCATGGGGGGTTTTGCTGGGAAGAAGGGATTCAAAGACTGCCAGTCAGAATGCTGCTAACAGTAACATTCCTCCACCCACTTCAAGTCTAAGTAACCTGATTTCAAAATTTTCAACCAAAGGACTCTCCGCTAAAGACCTTGTGGCTCTCTCAGGTAAATACTAATTTAAACTTATTTTGGAACGGTTGGTGAAACCTGTTCAGAATTCGTATATCCAGTTGCTCTGTGGGTGCCATAGCCCTCCCCTTTGCTAGGAGTATATGTACTAATCTAAATGGAAGATCTTCTATGAGTTTGAAGGCGCCATTTCTTATAAGAATTTGTCCAAGGATCTGAAACTTATTAGCCATTGTTGTAAGTAAATGAACTCATTGTTGTGAGTACTTGCAGGGTCACACACCGTAGGGGTGGCAAGGTGCACTGTTTTTCGCAATCGTATCTACAACGATACCAACATCGATTCGACTTTCGCCAGAAAGTTGCAAAACAAGTGCCCGGTGGTGGGAAGAAACCACACCTTGTCCCGTCTAGACGCTTCAACTCCTAAGCACTTCGATAATTGCTACTACAGGAATCTGTTAAGTCAGAAGGGTCTGATTCACTCGGATCAGGAGCTGATGAATGGAACGGCCACCGCCACCTTTGTGAAGAAGTATGTCAGTCACCCTTCTGCCTTCTTTCAGGACTTCGCCACGGCCATGGTGAAAATGGGGAATATTGGACCTCTCACAGGGAAGAGTGGTGAAGTCAGAAGAAACTGCCGGAAGGCCAACTGATTGATAGTATTTTATGCTGCTACAGATTATTGTTTATTATGCAATATGTTCTTCCCTGGCCCCTTTTCATGTGGAAGATCATTATCTGTTTGTGTTCAATTTATATATGTTTGTTTAACTGTGCAAGAGGCTCTGTTGTTTCATCAAGCATGAATAAAATATTGTATTTGAATATTTGCTATCTATTGTTGAAGATCAGTGAATCTGTTTATGTTATCAGTACGTTTAGTTTTTGTTTCTTTCAGATCCCTTCAATTTCAAAGGTGGCACAAGAAGCAAAGAGGGACAAATCACCCATGCAAAACCATGCAAGGGTGATGTCCACCTCATCCACTCAAAAGAGGACGTCCCCATGCATGGTTCTAGAGAATTCAATCCCTTCAATTTTTCTCACATGCGGGTCCCACTACGTCCAACTCAAGGATATTCTACAAATCATGATCAAATCAATCAAGAAGACAAATGATCTCAGATTACTCAATCAAATGAAGAAGTTCAAGGTAAAATAAAAAAAAAGGAAATCAAGATCCATAATCAAAGGAAGAAGAAAGGAATGATTGGATTCTATTTTGAATCGATTCATAGATGACAATTTGTAAGAGGAAGTCCTTGTGATTTATTTCTCCTGCAAGTTTTTTTTGCAAACCCTTGTAATCCTTCTACAATTCAGTCAATACACAAAATCAAACAAAAATTCTATCTCTAGAGAATCTAATAAGAATAAAAAGTAAAAGATTGCTTTGATTTGCTTGATCAGATTTTAAGGAATTTGAGAAATACCCTGGTTCCAACTCCTTTTTGCAAATTTGGCATGGAAGTTGCCCATGCCTCTTGCCACCTTACCTACTAATTTCCGATTGGCTCCCCTTCACTTACTTCATTGTGGTTTAGTCGAGTATTCTGAAGAGATCGTGAACATATTGATTTGACCTTGGTTTTTTATAAGGAGACTTCCTCCCTTCTTCAGGATGCCATATCAGTCCGATGGCTTCCAGTTTTTTGCTATGCTTGAATGGTTGAACTGAACAAGCCACAGCATCAATCTGGAAAGAGGGTCATTTTGAATTTTCTTTTCTTGTTTCAAATGAATAGCTAGAAGAAACAAATCTCTAGTTTTCTCTCCCATTCTCTGTGGTGCCAAATTGAAGGATTCCACCCATTCAAGTTTATGCAGAACCTAGTCAAAAGGGCTTCATTATCTGCTCGTACAGCTACTATACCTATTCTCTATCTTTGCTTTACAGCCAATAAAACCTTGCAGCAGGTTAGGTAGTGCATCATGTCAGCCTAAAGCCGAGTCCAGAAAGTCTTAAAGCACAGGAGTATGTAAATAGTTGCATTTTGTCCTGGAATATGCTTATGTAGCCTGATAGTTCCCTCTATCGTTTTCCATCAGTCAGAGGATTGCTCCTTCCTGTAGACGACGAGGTGACTCGGATGTTTTCGTCATATAGTTTCCATTTTCCTGCCTTTTTTTTGGTTTTATATGAATTTTTTTACTTAAGATTTGTGTTCCAGAAACTAGTTTAGATTTGACATTGTTTAGCACTTCGAGATCTCATTCGAGAATTCTAATTCTCGCTTCAGTAACTACTCTTAAGTGTCTGGAAAAGGAAAACTATCCCGTTTGCTTGTAGTGTTCAGGTTTATAAGAAACTCGCTGGAATTAAATATCGTAATGGAAAACATAATGAGTCAGCAGGGTAAGTAAATTTATTGGCTTATTTAGGGCTGGTAATGGGTCCAAACCTCATCCATTAGGGAAAAACCCATATCCAATGGGTTAAGGAATAGTTACCCAATAAGACTTATTAGAAACCCGTTTCTTAACGGGATGGGTTTGGTAGAATCTTACATAACTCTCACAGTAAGAAGTCTCATAGAGCCAAAATTAATATAGTGGAGTCTTAGAAGAGTTTCACAAGAGAAGATTTCACAGAAAAGTTTCAGTTAAAGGTGTTTTAGTTATGTTAATCTTCTATTTATGTTAAGTTGTTCAATTATTCTAGGACTTATCTTTTAGTGTTTAACTTTGGGTGTAACTGGGATAGAGGTAGTTTAATTGTAAATGGAATCTACTTGTTTCATCTATTATAAATATAGGCTCCTTGTATTCATAGTACAACAAGTTAGTGAAATATTTTCTCTTTTCCAGAAATTCAACATAGTATCAGAGCTGGTTCAGTGAGTTGACTCGGTCAACCTACTGAGATAATTTGATTATTTTATGATCTATCATCTCTAGTACTTTAGGTTCGTACTCTATTTTCTTTCTTTCTTTCATGTCCTAGTACCTATTGTTTCCTTGGCATTCACACCTCTATACTGAATTTTTCATATTGCAAATTATATATTGATGCAAATATTTTTGAGTTTGCTTTCCAACGCAAAAATAAATTTGCTAATTGGAGTTTTCTACAAAATGAAATAGATATTTGAAGCAGCAAAGATCAGATTGCAAAAGAGGTTGTAGTAGCAGCAGAAAGCTTCAAATTTCAAACCATTTTATACCATAAAAAAAGATAATTTATATGGATAATTATATATCAAAAGAAACATCTATAAGTCTATTTACTTAGTTATCTAACCAATTCTCAGTATGAGTTTTTTAGAGGGGGGATATTGATATCGAAAGAGTCAATGGTCATAGCCAAAAAACAAAGAGTACTCAGTTCGGCCAGATTAAAGACCAAAATTTATACTTGGATGAAAGTTATCGAATTCTAGTTTCATAAGGAGAAAATTTCTTATCAATCTGATCTATATTTAAGGAGATATTCATATTGGAGTCGGCATGGGTCAAGCTATAGAATGAAGAAAATCAAGAGGACATAAAATATTCAAGAACAAAGCTTTTTATGTCAAATTAGTTAAAGCTCTTTGAGTTTAGTTTCTTGACCAATAAATCATTTATTATTCTGAGCAAAATTTTTGGAGATATTGATATTAGGAGTACCAAAGGTCAATTTTGCCAAAAATCTCTTATTTTTTCTTATTTTCTCTCCTATTATCTTGCCATGCATTGATGTTAATAGAGTTTCCATTTCTCCTAAAATCTGAGTTTTTTAACCAAATTTCTCTTCTAATCAGAGATTTTTGGTTAGACTAATTTCGTCCATGTTGTGCTCATTTAAGGTATGCAATATCTTGCTTTGATGTTGTTTTCAAGTTTTGCATTTTTGTTACTTCTTACACGTTGTGAACTTTGAAAAATTGTGACCACCCCCAAAAAAGTTATACTCGGTAAAATTTATTAAAATTTATAGATGAATAAACTCCAATATTATAATTATGCCCCTGAAACTTAAAACTAATTACATCAATGTCATCTTTATGAGATGACTCTTTATTTACCATCATGCCACCATTGTGTGGGCCTTCCTTGGTCGTGTGGGTTTGAGCTCATCTTCTAACACACTTAGACTGTGAGCTTTCCTTGGTCGTGTGGGCTTGAACCCATCTTCTAACACCCCCCCTCTAGCTGGGGGTGAGAGAACATCATAAACGCCCAACTTGCTGCAAATAATGTATATGATCTTTCTGTATAAGATAACAATCCATCATATCTTTCAACACTCCTCTTTAAGTTGTTAATCTCTTTGTTATTGTTAGGAGACCCATTTGGCATAATAATGGTGAGAGAAAAAATCACTCCTAGCCGAATAACAAAACTCCATACTCCAATCAAATGGTCATAGTAAAAAATACTCTCTGCTCAATTTGAAAGGTTGAAAAGTAGCCCAACTGTGGGGCACAGAGTCTAACCACTTTCTTAGGGTAGCTAAAAAAAAAACCTCTCGGGTGAATAATAGATTTGACTCATGCTGGATGTTGGATTCACTCCTATCTTTTGTAGGTAGTGGTCTATAAGCATTGCTCAAAGTGATAATAAGAGGGTAATGGGGAATCACAGAAAGATAATATGCTGGGGCCACTATGTGCTTTCCTCTTCATCAGAATAACTAATGTTGACAATAGTTAGCAATCGAGAAGCCCTCCTTCAATAATAATTTATCACTTAGAGAGACACAATAGCAATAACAGAAATAGGTTTGGGCCCAAATAACACGTACCAAATATTGAAAGACCTTAATAAGGATACATGAAATATTCCTTAGAGAGTTAGAGAGTCCATAAAAAAGGCTATGCACCAAATAATATGCTAACCAAGTAATAATAATCCGAGTCATTAAATGAGTCACACCAAGTTAGGAGATTAGGTTGAGATGGTCGAGTCAGGCAGAACCAGACCGAGTTGACCTAGACCAAGTTGACTCGGTGCGAGTTGGTTCGAGTTAACTCGGAACAATAACTTGTCTCGCGGGGTTGACCCGTAGTGGAATAGAGGAAACAACACTTGGGTTGTTGGGTTGACTCAGAAAATTAATCAGAGTGACTTGACAAATTAAATGAAACGGAAACATAGTATTCATCTTCCTCGCAACGCTATGTTCCCAGCGGAGCGAAATTGACGGCGAGGACAAAGAACCGATGAACCAGAGATTGCAACAAACAATGAAACTCCCACTTGGGATGAAAATCGGACAACACAAAGACTCCAACAAGAATTACGGGAAATTAGCAACAACTTCCAGGATTGAAAATCATATAGAAATCCCAGGCTGGAAATACTAAGCAGTTAACTAGAGACAATCGATGAACCAGAGATCCCATAGAAGCAACGTAAATCTTCTCAGATTACAAGTAGAAAATCCATGCTCACGACACCATGTTTCCAATCAGCAGAAGATACCAATCAGTGAGATACATCAACAATGGAATAATAGCGATGACAACAAGATGATTAATCTTGTCCAGCAAAGAACACATGTTCAGCCACAAACTGCTGTCGTCGTGATACAATGATAATGGCAATGGCTAGAAGAGGCAAGTTGGTTCTAGAAACTACAGTGATAAACAAAGCAGAAGATACGAATCAAGTGCTGGAAGATTTCCTGGCTAGCTGGAAGATAATAAACACCAACCAAATAGGAAACAAAGTAATGATGGGCAGATTACCGGATGGAAATGCCCAAATTCATTGGTATGAGTTGCAGTAATGAACCAAGCCACGAAGAAAGAAGGCCCAGAAATACCAGAGAAACAACAACAAGATTGTTGGTTAATACCAATAGGGAAACATTGATAACAAAATATTTAGTGTTATTTATGGTGTGTGCTTATTTTTCAATTACTTGCATTATTTTGAATTTTATGCACACTTAAAATTTTAATTGTAAATTTCAATGTGGACAAGATGAGTCCACTTGAAAGAATTTTTCTGCCAATAGTGCAATTATATTATTGTCAATAAGGTCAATAAACACCAATAATATATTGATCATGTCTTGGAGTATTTGCTAAGAAGGGTTCTACATGAACTTTGAGGAGTATGTTATTTATGTCATATTCAGTAGTCTGATGAGGAAGTATGTGAATTTGACCCATGGGTGGATTCTCACCCACTACCTACTCAAGAAATGGTTTGACCTAAATGGGAATAGAATTGAAAAAGTAGCAAACTGATTGAGTAGGGCAATACTACAACTCAAGGGGTGTTTGAGCATTCATGCATCAATTGTATATTTCAATCCTTGAACTTTTATTGCTCAAAAAGGTGTTTGTTATCACCAAAAGGAAGAGATTGTTAGCTAAAAGAACCCTATTAAATTAACTTTGAAGGTAACAAACACTTACAACACTCATTGTGAAATTTAAATGAGAAATATGTCTAAAAGTAACCTACGATAACTTTTTAGTACATTTGGCAAACCAAGTTGGATCAACAGAATGCCACATATAAAAGTCTTAAGTGTGATTAAGAAGGCCAACTGTCCAATTGAAACTCAATTGAATGATTGTAGACAAAAAAAAATCATGTTTGCAGTTTTATGCCTAAATAATTGAATGAACAAGGTAACAAACGCTCAAAAGAAAAGACACTCAAAAGAAAAGAGATGGAAACATTATACAAAGATCAATTGATTGAAGGCAAGATGATTGGACAATACAAAGCAAAAAATTCTCTACTCACACTCATTCAATGCATCAAGCGGATGACCTTAAGAAAAAAAGTTGAATAAGTTAGTAAGATCAACCAATCAATAGGCTTGAAATTTGAAATTCAAGAATGCTTCAATGAAATCATCAATAAGTTGAAATTCAACATGCTTGAAATCACAATAAGTTGTAAATGATTGACCATTGTCTTCAGTAGCTCAATTCAAGAATTTAAATTAATTTTCTATCATCTTTAAATTGATTTGTACATCCTTTTCAAAATGGGAAACTATCATTTTTTGGGTTAAATGACATAATTAATATTTTTTACCATTTTAATCAATCGTATTTAAGTGCTTTTGTGCCTTTCACTATACATAAAAGTTGCTAAAATAAAATTCAAACCTCCCATTGCATTCTTGAGCTTCAACACTTTGAAATAAAATTCGGATTGTCTCATATATATAAGAAGCTTTTCGAAAAACAAAAGTTAAATGTTTGAGCCACTTAGATATTTTTAAATCAATTGAATTGAGTTCAACATTAGATATTCCACAACTTTAAAACTCTAAACATTGAGTTTTTTTAATCTCTTTAAATTGCTCTTTAAAATTCACATTCTCATATTTGAATTGAGCTCCTAATAGTTGTGGTAATATCACATAGGATTGGGAATACAAAATTAAGTTGAGCTTTGATATAATATTATCTACCTAATTTAGCGGCTTTGAGCTTATTTGAAAAGCATAGGGAATTTCACCAAAATAACCATTTAAAACAACTTATTTTGAAAAACAGCGACGTCATCAAATTATTTTGAAAAATACCCAACTTTGACCGGTCCACTGCACATGTGTTCAGTCAAAGGCGACATGTAAGCTTTGACTGCTTACATGTCACCACATCATCAGTGCAGTGAAGTTAGATGAATACGTCGTCTACCATTTCATTATTTCACCGCGTCATCTACCACATAAGCTGCCATGTCATTAAATAAAAAATTACATAATTTTTTTAAAAAATAAAAAAATCAAATACACTTTTTATTTCCCTGCTCAGCCTCAGCCTCCTCTCCTCTCCTCTCCTCTTGCCCTCTCGCCGCCACTTGGCCTCGACCTCCTATCCTCTCCTATCGCCCCCTCTCCTCTCACCCTCTCGCCAACACTCGGTCTCGGCCTCCTCTAGCCTCTCCCTCTCTCCTCTCGCTGCCGTCGCTCCCTTGCTGCCGCAGCTCAGCTTCGGCCTCCTCTCTTCTCCTCTTGCCCTCTCCTCTCGCCCTCTCACCGTCGCTCGGCCTCGACTTCCTCTCCCCCCCCCCCCCCCCCCCCTCTCGCAGTGCCTTCTGCCGCCGCTCCCCATCGCTCGGCCTTGACCTTGCCCTCGTTGCCCCCCTCTCAATTAAAATTTAAAAATATTTTAAATCGATAATAAAATATGTTAAATTAGTAAGAGTAAGATTTTTTAATTAGTTATATATTTATATTTATTTTTAATTAATTTAAATATAAGGTAATAATAAATTTGAAAAAAATGTATTGATAAATTTGATTTTTAAATTCAAAACTAAATCTTTCAAAAAATTTAATTAAATTTTTTAAATCGATAATAAAAAGGTGTTAAATAGGTAAGAGTAAGATTTTTTATAACCTATTATTTTAAATATAAGGTAATAAAAAGTGTACCAATACATTTATTTTTTAAACTCAAGTAAAATTTTCATATTTTTTCAGTTAATAAATATTTTTAATTGATAATAAAAGGTGTTGTAAGATTTTTAATTAAATAATATATATATTTAATAATTTATTAATTTTTAAATAATGTGATAAAATTATACAAATAAATTGTATTTTTAAAATAAAATAATTTTTTTGTATATTTTTTCAATTTATAAATATTTTCAATTTATAAATATTTTAAATTTCTAAATATTTTAAATCTAATTAGTATACTTATTTTATTTTTTATTTTTTAAAATATAAAGTAATAAAAAGTGTAACGATAAATTTTTTTAATTAATTAATATTTTTATTGATATTAAATGATGTTAGATAAGTAAGAGTTAATTTTTTAATTGTTTATTAATTTAGATATAAGGTAATAAAAAGTGTATTTGATTTTTTATGTTTTTTTTTAAAATTATTCAAAATTTTTATCATTTAATGATGTGGCAACTGACATGGTAGAAGACGTAACAAAATAATGATGTGGCAAATGACATGTTCATCTTACTTCACTACATTGATGATGTGGTAACATGTAAGCAGTCAAAGCTTACGTGTCATCTTTGACTGTACACATGTGCAGTTGACCGGTCAAAGTTGGGTATTTTTCAAAATAATTTGATGATGTCGTTGTTTTTCAAAATAAGTTGTTTTTCAAAGTAAGTTGTTTTAAATGGTTAATTTTTTAAAATTCCCAAAAACATATGGTCCTTACTAAATTGTAAACCAATCAAGAATTAGATAAGTTTATTGAAAAATGCTAAAACTCACTTAATTAGTGAGTGGTTTGGTCCAGAAAATTCCTGGACCAAATGGTACAGGAGATCCTATCTTGTCATACAAGGACACCCTCCTGCCTTCAGCTACCTGAGTTTGGTTTACAGTTCAACCTTGAAATCCAGCTGAAGTAACCATATTAGCCATGTTTATTTTTCAAACCTGGTCTTCCGTGTTTAACTGATAATGCTGGTTCAAAACCTTTCCTTTCAGACAAGGTTTTTAATTCCGAAGAGACGGAACTATCTCATCAGTTGAACCAAATCCACCCGCAGGTGCCCTCGGGCTTATTCAACACGGTTCAGTTGACTTTTCTTTGCATGATTTTAAATTACAGGCCAATTAATTATATTTTTTTGTTCTGGCCTGTTCGATTTTACTTGGTTTAAAGCCTTCTTAATGGAGTCGTCACGCCGAGGAGATAGTTTTTACCTGAGATAAAACTAGGAGGACGTTTGACAGTGTCAAGATTCGTTTTAATGGTATCGTTTAAACAAATCTTAGAACTCTGTAAGGCCAAGAAATCAGCTTGATTAGTTTATTATAAGTCCAGAGACGCAAGAAATTTCAGAAACAACGTAGTTAATCTCCATTGTATATATATATCACCCAACACAAATCTTCTGCACTTGTAATTGTGATCAAGAAGATTCATTAGTGGCTAACATGGGTTCCCAATTACGAAGATTGTTCTTCTTCTGTTTTTTGGTAGTTTCCAGTTCCATACTCGGAGCATTTGCACAACTCTCGGCCAACTATTATGATCAAGCATGTCCACAAGCTTTATCCACCATTAAGACGATCGTGGAGCACGCGATCGAGCGTGAGCCTCGAATGGGAGCGTCTTTGCTCCGTCTTCACTTCCATGATTGTTTTGTTAATGTAAGGTTCATCAGATGGTTTTCATCTTTTTACCTGTCGTCTTCTGTTGAGTCAGTGATTAGTCTTTGACTGGAGGCTGGTTTGAAGCTTTCTGATGAATTCTAATTCTAAAGTTGGATCTTCGTGAGCAGGGATGTGATGGATCTATTCTCTTGGATGACACCAATGAGTTCGTCGGAGAAAAAACGGCGCTGCCGAATATAAACTCCGTTAGGGGCTTCGAAGTTGTTGATGAAATCAAAGCTGCCCTAGACTCAGCCTGCTATGGGAGTATGGTCTCCTGCGCCGATATCTTGGCTGTCGCAGCTCGCGATTCCGTAGTTGCGGTAAGTCTTCTACCATGGATTCATTCACGGTGATCACTTAACATGTATTTTAGTAGCCATTACTGACACCGGTCTTCTTCTTCCTCTATTTCAGTTGGGAGGAGTCTCATATGAAGTCCAATTAGGAAGGAAGGACGCGAGGACAGCAAGCAAAGACGCAGCAAACAATGGCATACCCCCACCATTTTTCAATTTTTCTTCTCTTCTCTCAAGCTTCCAAGCAAAGGGTCTAACTCTGGAAGACCTTGTAGTTCTCACTGGAGCACACACAATCGGTCTAGCCCAATGCAGAGCCTTCAGGAACAGGATATACAACGACACCAACATAGATCCTGCCTATTCTAACAGTCTGAGAGCACAATGTCCGCCGTCCGGTGGAGACGGTAACACAGCTCCACTAGACGGGACGACGACTCGCTTTGATACTGTATACTACAGTGACTTGCTGCAAGCGAAGGGTCTGCTTCACTCGGACCAGGAGCTCTTTAAAGGAGATGGTAGTGCAAGCGACGGTCTTGTGAGGTATTACAGTGAGAATCAGCAAGCCTTTTGGGCAGTTTTTGGTGTCTCCATCATAAAAATGGGGAATATCAGTCCGCTGACTGGAACAAATGGAGAGATTCGTCTGAATTGCAGAAAAATGAACTAGTTTCAGTGTCCGTTTCAATCGATCAGAATATGTTTTGTATTAAATGTTCTCTGCTTTGCTTCCCATACGATTGTTTTTCTTCCTGTATTTGTGTCTCCAAGGAATGAAAATAAACATTGTTGGACATTTATCTGCATAACTGAAGTAGTTTTCGTGTTAGAAAAATGGATCAGAAGCCTCTCTGAAGTAGTTTTTAAGTAACATAATCATTTGTGGAGTGACTTTTCTCCTGATTGTAAAAAATAAATTGCTGATCTGTTTCCAAAATAAAACTCGACATTGAGAAACTACTGGTTTGAGTAACATTTCAGCCTTAAAAATCACAATTACACATTCTACAACGAGAAATATATTTGTAAAAAATGGGCAGGTCCATGTAAAAAATGGGCTCTATCTTGGTGAGGACAATTTTAATATTTTCAAATTTTGTTGTATCAATGAAGACAGCTGAGATTAAGACTGCACAACAAAATGCTAGCCTAGTGTTATTAAACTCATCCAATTGAATTAGGTTCAACTAGACCTGGTCTCCTGTTCAAGTCAAATATATGAAAAACTCAGGGAGGGTAAAAATCAGCTAACCCATTTGATTTTAGCATTTTCGAAGCGAATTGTGGAAAAAAACTTATCTGGATCAGACCGATGGCCTTCTCTACTTTTGATTATGCAGTCACTTTGAGTATTTGTGTGCTGTTAGATTCAAGAGCAATGGAGGGTCCTCGCCCCTCTCACCAGCAAGTAGAGTTTTCACGATTCTCTAGCCACCACCACCACCACCACTACCTGCTAGCATAAGGAAGAGGGATGTGGGGGAGGAATCGATACAACTAGGGGGAGTGGGGACTTTTTATGTTCTTACTTGCATGCAAAGGTGTAGAAGGCTAGAGTAGGGTCTCATGCAACTAGTGGATTTGTTCCATGTGGAATATGGAGGAATTTTTACATGAAACTTTGGCTGAAAAGGTAGTCAACACTAGAGGCAGAATTAGGGTTTGTTGGATGTTTATGCTTCCTGGAAAGAGAAAAAGAGGTTGTAATTTGGTAGTTTGGGAAGTTAGTAATCTGATACTCAGTGTTTTTACACAAAAAAAAAAAAAAAAAATAGAAACTTTCTAAAAACAGAATTCTCATATTAGACAATTATTTTTTTTAACACAACTTGACCAATTTGGAAAGAAAATATTCAAGAAAGAAATTCTAGAATAAGAGAGATTTATAAATTCTAGAATAAGGGAGATTTATGACACTAATATTTGGAATTTAGAATGAGGAAAGAAAATTTTATAACTCAAAAATTTTCAGACTTTGACAAAAAGAAAACCGATCTCTAGGAGGGAAATACTTCTCTTAAAGAAATTCATGTAATGTGAGATCAAATAAAGGAAACTCGTAAATAAAGAAAGACACTCAAGTTGGTAACATCTTGATTTTTTTTAAAAAAAATACAAAAATTAGTAAAAAAAATTAGCAACTAAAAAAACTAAAACAAAAAATCAGCTTCAATTCGGATTTTGGCATACAACAAGTTACCGGTATGACCTTTGATATTTCCAATGTGAATATCTCTATCTAGAAATGGGATTGAGAAATTGTTTATTGTGATAGAAAATAGAGTCACAAAGCTAGATTTTTGCATACAATTCTATATATAAACTTTTGGTTTTGTTGGCACAAAATGCCCTAAAAAAGGAGCTTTCTGTTATTGCTCAAAACCTTTTTTGTTTTTTGACCTTTATTGCTTCAGATGTCGATTTCTCTTTGTAGCAAACTTTGATTTAAAAATTCTTTGTGTTGAAAACTATACTGAATGGTCTTTCAAAAATATATACTTTTCTAAATGAAAAGTGTTTTATGATAGAGCAAAATCCAACAAAAAAAGGAATTGGAAAAGAGGAAGACCAAAGGAAAAAATGAAAATCTCCTTGTTTTTTTTTCTTCTTCTTTCTATTCTAACTTTCTTTCTTCTCCATCTTCTTCTCATTTTCCATGTCAAAACCTAACTCACTTTGATACCATGTTGATTTCTAAGGCCTTCTCATAATGTTTACAAAGGGTTAGGAGAAGAAGGAAGAGAGGAAAGAGCAAGGGAGAAACCCTTACTCGTGGGAGAGAGGAAGAGATCGAAAGAAGCAAAGGAGAAAGAAATTGAAAGAAGAGAGGCTAGAGCTAAAGCCTCTAACCCATGCCCCCATGCCTCTATTTATAGTTGAATTCTGAAGCTTACAATGTCAATAATAACTTTAGATCTATACCTCTTAAGAGAAAATAAAACATAAAAGAACATACGCCAACTTGTCTAATTACAAAATCAAGCCACATCTTATTGGAGAGTTGTCCTATTTACCATAATGCCACCCTACATAAGTGGTTGTCTTTTAATAGTAATTTAGATTAAAATCATGGACTAGACTAAGAGCGAGACTAAGATAATTTAGTTTTGGCAAGACCAAACCTTCTCAAGATAGTGGTTAAGCTGGTGAGACTCCTTGCACCAATAGACACTTTATTTATCATTGGCTAGCAGTCTAATTGTTGGTTTGAAGATCCCCTTGAAACTAATTTTATGGTAACAAAAAACTTAGGGACTAATTGTGAAATTTTAATGAGAAAAATTGGAGAAAAAAGGCCTTAGGAAGAAATTTGACAGAACATCCATTCACCCAACTAGTTAGTGTCTGAACACCCCGTGTTAAATGGTCAAAATGACTATAGAAGTTTAAAGAAGGATCGACTAACTGCCCTCCACTATTCCAAGTGCATAAAGAAAAGGAGCAACTTTTGGTGGTTGTTCAACCGGACCTCAAGCGCCCGAATGACTCATTCCAAAAAATCTACTAAAGCCTTAGCGCTTTAGCAGTTCAATTCACAAATTTTAGTTAATTTTCCAAAATTTTAGCATTTGATTTGTTCAACTGATGCAAAAGGACAAAGGGTAATTTTCTTGAAGAAATGACTCTAAATGACTAGTTTTTTTGGTAATTTAATTGCGCCCTATTTACTATTCACCAAGCATTCCTTTAGGGGGGTTAGTCCACAATGAAGTGGAATGAATTCCCCCCGCATTACCTAGTTCATCCCACTTATGACGTTAGTGCAAAATGATTTGAATTGAAGCGAGATAACACCGTTTCATCTCCTCAGGCAAAAACGACGAAAAATTGATTCCGCCCTTTTTTTCAAATCATCCACTTACCACGAGTGACGACGTCACTTCTTCCCCTCCCCCTCTCCCCCCCTCGAAACTAAAAATCCCTCTCATTTCCTCTTCTCCTCTCCTCTCGCTCGACCTTCGTCTCCCGACGAATTTTTTCGCCCGACCTTCTTCTCTCATTTTCGCTCTCTCTGCTCCCTCTGCTGGCTCTCATCTTCGTTCTCTGCTCCCTCTGCTGTCTTTGCTCCCTCTACTTTCTCTTGTTATCTCTCGTTTTCGCCCCATCGCCCTCTCTCGTCTCTTTCTCTCTCGGCCCTTCTCTTCCTTCTCGCTCTCTCGTCTCCCTCTCTCTTTTCCTTCTAGGCCTCCATCTCTTCTCACTCTCGGCCTCCCTCTTCCTTCTAGTTCTCGCTTTTCTCTTTCCTCCTCCCCCGATTTCCTTGGATTTAACCAATTCCGGTTTCGATATCCTTCGATTTCCTTCAATCTTCTTTGATTTTTGACAGTTAGGCATTGATTTCTTTCATTGGGCTTACATTTCCCTATTCGGCGATGATTTCCCCCAAATTTCAAAAGGTAATTCGAAACCCTAATTTTTTTTTCAACTAATTTAGTGTTGTGTTTGAGTTAATTTTAATTTTTGTGTGTAATTTATCTTGATTGTGGCCAAATTTTGGGATTTAGGGTTAGGGTTTATGGGATTTAGGGTTCAAATTCGTGTTGATAGGGTTTAATTTCGGGATTAGAGTTGGGGTTTGGGACTTTTAGGGTTTTAAGGTCTAGGGTTTAGTCTTTAGGTCTGGAATTAGGGTTTATGTTTTTTTTTAAAAAAAAAACATAGGGTTCTCGATTTTTTGGGTGATAGTGTTTTAAGTTCTTAGGGTTTAGTGTTTGGGGCTTTTAGGGGTTTTAAGGTCTAGGGTTTATGGTTTGGGGCTAGGGGTTTTAAGGAATAGGGTTTAGGGTTTATTTTAATTTGTAGGTTTCTCGGTTAGGGTATAGGATTTAGGGGGTTTAGTCGAGTTCAAACAAGGATGATGATGTACGGTTCGTAGTGCCTGCGAAGTCATAAGGGGCTCTACCAAGGGTGTTCGGTGAATTTGGACTTGATGGGTTAGTTTTTTGCATTGTTCTAGTAATCTACAATGAAATTAGTTCGATATATTTTGAAATATTTTAGAAAGTTGTTGAATATGTTTGAAGTGCTATGGAATATTTATGCCATGTGGTGAGGAGATTTTGGAGTTATAAATATCCACCACATGGTCCAACTCAAACAAGGCTGAGTCACCTACACAGACATCCATTAGCCAACGAAACCCGACCCCCATCAATGACGATATACGGTTCGTAGTGACTGCGAAGTCATATGGGGCTCTACCAGGGGTGTTCGGTGAATTTGGACTTCATGAGTTTGTTTTTGCATTGTTCTAGGCATCTGCAATGAAATTAGTTAGATTAATTTTGAAATATTTTAGAATGTTGTTGAATATGTTTGAAGTGCTATTAAATATTTTTGCCATGTGGTGAGGAGATTTTGGAGTTATAAATATCCACCACATGGTCCAATTCAAACAAGGCTGAGTCATCTACACGGGTGTCCATTAGCCAATGAAACCCGACCCCCATCAATGACTATGTACGGTTCGTAGTGACTGCGAACTCATATGGGGCTCTACTAGGGGTATTCGGTGAATTTGGACTTCATGAGTTTGTTTTTGCATTGTTCTAGTCATCTGCAATGAAATTAGTTAGATTAATTTTGAAATATTTTAGAATGTTGTTGAATATGTTTGAAGTGCTATGGAATATTTTTGCCATGTGGTAAGGAGATTTTGGAGTTATAAATATCCACCACATGGTCCAATTCAAACAAGGCTGAGTCGCCTACACGGGCGTCCATTAGCGAACGAAACCCGACCCCCATCAATGACGATGTACGGTTCGTAGTGACTATGAAGTCATATGGGGCTCAACCAGGGGTGTTCGGTGAATTTGGACTTCATGGGTTTGTTTTTGCATTGTTTTAGTCATCTGCAATGAAATTAGTTAGATTAATTTTAAAATATTTTAGAATGTTGTTGAATATGTTTGAAGTGCTATGGAATGTTTTTGCCATGTGGTGAGTAGATTTTGGAGTTATAAATATCCACCACATGGTCCAATTCAAACAAGGCTGAGTCACCTAAACAGGTGTCCATTAGCCAACGAAACCCAACCCCATCAATGACGATGTACGGTTCGTAGTTACTGTGAAGTCATATGGGGCTCTACTAGGGGTGTTCGGTGAATTTGGACTTCATGAGTTTGTTTTTGCATTGTTCTAGTCATCTGCAATGAAATTAGTTAGATTCATTTTGAAATATTTTAGAATGTTGTTGAATATGTTTGAAGTGCTATGGAATGCTCTTGCCATGTGGTGAGGAGATTTTGGTGCTATAAATATCTACCACATGGTATTTTGTTATTTGTTGGTAGTGTTTTTGTGTGTCCCTAGTTACTACGATGAGTAATGGTTGTCTGATAAAAAAAATTTCCATGAGGACCATCTCGGATTTAGATTATAAATGGCTGGAAGAAGACAACAAACTCCTCGATCATATGACATTTGAACCTTCGATGATGACAACAAAATGCTCGATCTGTTGGTTGAGCAAATCAATATGGGGAACAGGATGCCCAATGGGGTTTGGAAGCATGAAATATATTTGGACTGTGTCAATAGGTTCAAGGAAGACACAGCTAATAAAAAAACTGTTGAGCAACTCAAGAATCGAACAATATCATGGAAAAAAACTTACCAAGCAGTAACAAGCTGTCTCAACACTAGTGGGTTCAGTTGGGATGCAACCACACATCGAGTTACTGCATGTCATTCTGTATGGCAAGACTATATCAAGGTCAGTAAATTATGATTGACTGTAAAACATTTTGTATGTTTTCCGCATTACTAGAACTCTATGCCAAGTCGTCTAAATGATGTTTTATCCTTGTAGGAGCATAAAAAAGCTGAAAAGTATAGACAACAAAACTACAGTCTTTATGACAAATTAGCTTTGGTAGTGGGAAACTCAATAGCCATGGGGAGAGCAAGTCAAATTGACGAAGACATGTGCAATGATGTCCAACATCAGGAAGAAAATGAGTGCATGGACATGCTCGAGGATGTCGATTTAGGTAGAGATACTCCTTCGCCATTCTTTACAGAAAATGAGTCGGCACCTGATCAGTCTCCACTAACCCGTCAACTTCAAGTCGTTGTAGAAAGAGACCGCAAATGGCCACCGATGATAGTATGATGTTCGCTGATACAATGACAAGAATTGCCACCCTATTGCAATCTTTACAACCTAAAAATGATAAAACCGCCGGAGAGAATTGGTATGAAGCCCTCACAGAAATCCCAGACTTGTCGGTAGAGATGAAGTTTCGCGCTCCTCTATTGTTAGATACACCAATGAAGAAGGACATGTTTACGAAGCTGCCAGTGGAAGAGCGACTTAATTGGCTTAAATACTGTGCAGGTGAAATGTAGTCAATAGTTTGAAGTACACTATGTATTTTGGGACGATTGTTTTGAAGTTTAATTATATTTTTTTAATTATGATTTTATAAGACATATCATTGATAGATTATGAATCTTATTATGGTTAAGATTTGGATTTTCATGATTGTTGTGTTCTTATTGTGTGGATGAATGTTGTGGGTGTGTGATTGGAGATGGTTTTATATAGGTGTGATTGAAAATAGGTTATGATTGAAGATAATGGTATGTTTTTGTGTTTATGACATTTAGGAAGAAACAAGAATTATTGTTGTAGTCGTCATTATAGTTGTGGTGATTGTATTTGCAGGTTTCCACTGAAGACAAAAATAGGAATACAAGAATGATTTTACTGACATGTCTTATATACATGATGGGAAGATACTATCTCAACCATAGGTATAGACATGCATTACGTCCTCGTGGGATTGGTGGTCCGATTTATTTGCAAAAGGTATTAGCGAAATCACCTGTTAAATTTTGAAAAGTTTACAGGATGAATCAAATTGTGTTTAAAAAAATGGCACAGATACTTTATAGTAAATGATTTTTATCACCTACAAAGACCATCTTAGTGGAAGAACAACTTGCATATTTTCTCCTAACTGTTGGTCAAGGACAAACGTATAGTGTCACAACAGAGATGTTTGATAGATCAAACTGGACTATAAGTAGGTATTTCAATAAGGTGTTGAATGATATTATCAAACTTCAGCCTGATTACAACAAACGGCCTTCAGAACGGACTCACTCGAAGATTTTAAACAATCCAATGTTTAATCCGTATTTTAAGGTAACATCACTTGGCATATAATGAAAAATTTTAGATTAATATTTAGAGTTGCTTGTATTAATTGAAATGATATAATTAGGATTGTATTGGGGCTATTGACAGAACTCATATCAAAACAAACATCCCACTTGAAGAACAACAAAGGTTCTGGAACAGAAAGGGCTATCTCTCACAAAATGTGATGGTAGCATGTACATTTGATATGCAATTCACTTATGTACTTGTTAGATGGGAGGGATCAACAGCTGATTCCCGTGTAGTGAAGGACGCATTGACTCGCCGAAATAGAATCTGTGTACCTGAAAGTAAATAATATATTGCTATGTAGTAATTTTTTTTATTTTATCTTCAATTATCTTATATGAAACATATTTTGTATTGTAGGTAAATATTATCTAGTCGATGCTGGTTATGCAAATATGTCAGGATTTTTGGCTCCATATCGAGGAACTCGTTATCATCTACAAGAATTTGGAGATAACCTTCCTAGAAATGATAAAGAGCTATTCAACCGAAGGTACTCATATTTGTGGAGTACTATTGAACGAACTTTTGGTGCTTTAAAAGCTCGATTACAAATGTTGAAAGTCGCTCCTACGTTTTCTTATAAGATCCAGATGAAAATTGTAATAGCTTGTTGCATATTACAAAATTATATACGTAAAGAGGATTAAAATGATATGTTTGAATTGGAAGATGTTGATTCCGATGATGAGGTAGGTGGAGGAGGTGATGAGGTCCAATTAGCAGGTGAAAATTTGGATGAAGATAGCGATGATAGCGATGATTTTGGAGATGAAGGCAACCTATCAACAACAATGCGGAGGCGTCGTGCATTAGAATCCACTAGAGCTGCACAATTTCGAGATGCCATAGTAACTAGCATGTGGAGTGATTATTAGTGGTTGTATTTTATTGCATTTGAACATGTATGTTGTCGTTCGTATCTACTAAACTAGTAAGTTGATAACGTTAAACGCACAAACTCGTTGTTAAAAATAATTTACTCTAATTATATTCGTTGTTGTCATTTTATACCTTTTTGTCACGTGTTTTAATTTTATTTATTAAGTATTTTTATACTATATATTATGTTATTACAAAATAATTTATTTATTAATTATATTCATTTATGTTATTTTTAACTGTTTTATGTAATTTAAATAATTTATTCTAGTCACACGTAATTAGTATATTAATTTATAATAAAATGTAATCATTAATTGGTTTAATTATGCAATTGCTATCATTAATTAAACAATTAGGTTTATTTATTATATTCCCTTATGTTATTTTTTAATTTTTATTAATTTTATATAATTTATTCTAGTCACACATAATTATTATATTAATTTATAATGAATTTTAATCATTAATTGGTTAATTATCCAATTTATATAATTAATTAAACCATTATGTTTATTTATTATATTCCATTATGTTATTTTTTAATTTTTATTAATTTTATATAATTTATTCTAGTCACATGTAATTAGTATATTAATTTATAATGAATTTTAATCATTAATTGGTTAATTATCCAATTTCTATAATTAATTAAACCATTATGTTTATTTATTATATTCCCTTATGTTATTTTTTAATTTTTTTTAATTTTATATAATTTATTCTAGTCACACGTAATTAGTATATTAATTTATAATGAATTTTAATCATTAATTGGTTAATTATCCAATTTATATAATTAATTAAACCATTTGGTTTATTTATTATATTTCCTTATGTTATTTTTTAATTTTTTTTAATTTTATATAATTTATTCATGTCACACGTAATTATTGTTTTATTTTATAATAAACTATAATCATTAATTGGTTTAATTATCCAATTGTTATAATTAATTAAACCATTAGGGTTATTTATTATATTACCTTATGTTATTTTTTAATTTTTTTATTAATTTTATATAATTTATTATTGTCACACGTAATTATTGTTTTAATTTATAATAAACTATAATCACAAAAGGTTACTCATTCTCTTTTTTATTTAGAAAAGGACACTGAAATCTGTTTTCCAAGCACTAACACTAGAATCTGTTTTTCAGCCACTTCAAGTGGCCTGGACTAACACCCAAACATGAGTTGAAGTGAAAGCAATTCATCTCACTTCAATTCAATTTTCTGCATTTCATTTCCACTTCATTGTGGACTAACCCCCCCTTAGTTAATCAAAGCATCCTCAAGCTCTCCCTTGTATCCAAACAACTTGTGATTTTCAAATTCAAGAGAAAATCGCAAAAACAAAAAAGTTTAAAAAACACTATGTACTTATGCATTTGGTTGTGCTTGGTGTTTTTCATACTCAACTTAGTTGCTCATATTCTGAAGTCGATTGATATGAGTTTAGTATTGATTTTGGTTGTAAATTTTAAGCTAGACTCTTAATTGGGGCCTTTCCACAGCTTTTCAATACTCTGATTATTGAGTTTTTAAATATAAACCACACCAATTCGATTTTGGTGCTATAGCTAGTTGGTGTAGATGTCATTAGGTTGGAGCATAATAACCATTTGCCCCATCTGGATGTGTGTATAAATATATGTATGTATGTGTATTTGTATGTATGTATTTATTCATTCTGATGCAGACCATAACTATGGCACATTGGTGATTTCTAACGCAACCTTATCAATTTATTCATTCTCTTGACAGCTTCAGAGAAGCAGAAGCAGCAAACTACAACCAGTCCAGTTTGGACGGCATTTTCTTCTTAGTTGGTTTTCCGGCAGTTAGTCCTGATCTGCCCACTAGAGCCAGTGAGGGGACTAATGTTTCCCATCTTCACCATGGCACTGGCGAAGTCAGACAAGAAGGTTGCACTGTTGGAGCTATAACCGCTCACTTGAGAATCAGTCGATCCTCCATTATGAAGCTGCTGATCAGAATGCAGAAGGCCCTTCTTGGCCACCAAGTTCTTGTAGTAGCCATTGTCAAAGGCAGTTGCGCTTGTAGTGTCCAATGGGGAGAGGTTGTTATCTCCCCCATTGCTCGGACAGTTCGATTTAAGGGAAGTCGCAAAGGAGCTGTCGATGTTGGTCTCGTTGTAGATCCGAGTCCGGAACGAGGTGCATCTAGCCTGGCCGATGGAGTGAGCTCCTGAAGAAGAAACGAGATGAAATCCTCGAAGAAACAATTCTGTTCTCGAAGGAAATACAAAAATGGTCTAGAAATTCACCTGAGAGAGTTACCATTTCTTTAGTACTCAGGCCTTTGTTGGAGAAGGAGGAGATAAGGGCACTTAGGTCGAATGTTGGAGCGGGAATGTCACTGTTGGCTGTACTCAGGCTAGCAGTGGTCGAATCTCTTCTTCCTAATTGCACTGTCCAAGTCTGGCCACCCAACTGAAAATGAATAGAATGCAATGAATTTTCATGAGGATTATACGCTTTCCAGAGCTAAACCAACAGACGAAATGGGGGAATCTTACCGCAACAACTGCATCCCGAGCAGCAACAGCTAGAATGTCAGCACAGGAAACAACACCCGCACAGACGGCTTCGACCTGGGATTTTATGGTGTCAATCACGTCGAATCCTCTGACAGAATTTGCATTGGCGTTAGCCGTCTTCTCCCCAGTGAAGCTCGATGTGTCATCCAGCAAAATAGATGCATCGCAGCCCTGTTTTTAACAAGAAAAATAAAATAACCATCTCCGTTTCTCAAGAAATATTTTAAAATAAACATCTACCAACGCCAATCTTTTCCTATTTTCCAATGACACTTATGATTTTGGATTAAACTTAACTCGACTTCTTGCTAAATTCTCGATCTTTCTTTCTCTCTCTCTCTCTCTGTCTCTCTCTCTCTCAGATGAATTACAAGGTTTACCACATCAAATATTTCTTTCACCTATCGTTATCCGCCGTGCGTCTTGACTTAATAAAATGAGACAGCCATTTGTAACTAATCATGCAGGCCTTTCATTATCTCACGCAATGGGACGTAGAATTTTTTTTTTCTTTCTTGAGGGACAAAAAGACTAGTATTCTATTCGGAGATGATGAACGATCACTACATGCATACATGCATGCATGCACCAAATACGCAAGCATATGTTTAGGTTAGAAATCTTGACAAAAAACAAATGAAGCTTACATTCACAAAACAATCATGGAAATGGAGGCGAAGGAGAGACGCGCCCATTCGTTTCTCCTTGTCCACAGCAGATTTCACCGCTGACTGAATGGTGGAGAGAGCTTTAGGACATGAAGATGAGTAGAAGTTTGAAGACAACTGAGCACGAGTTACAGTAAAGAGAAGAGAGAAGAAGAGGAGCGAGTAGACGATAGAAGAAGATGAGTAAACCATAGCTAAAGAGAGTGTTGGGTACGAAAGGATGAGAAGACTTGGGTTTGGATTGAGCAAATGGCTGTTACGAGAGCCTCGTATATATCGTCGAAATGGTCAGTCTGAATTGCGGTTGGTGGTGCCTTCGGGTCAAAACCGGGGAAATTTTTGGATGCATGGAGCCCACAAACCGTCTGTTCTAGCCGAAATTTCACTGATTTTCTTACTTTCTAGGAATGTTCTTCTCTATGAGATCACTCGCAGGCCTGTGTGAACTTGGTTCGATAGAAGAATCTTGCTTAAGAGTCAAATAATTCGGTTTCCATCGTAACTTTAATGCTACCCCAACTCTGAAACTGTCCATCCATGTCAAAGAAATGTCTCCACAGCCATTGGATTCTTTAACTTTTTTTTTTTTTTTTTAAAAAGGAGGAAGAAACCTACTAATCAGAAATTACTTCTAAGCTAAGGTTTGGAAGCAGAACAGCTGACAATTTCTCAGAAACAAACCTTGATTCTGACTCAAGAAAAGTCAATATAAGTGGATTAGTAATAATTGTTTTCTCTTTATATCTTTAAAAAGTCTCTTTTTTCTTACTTTCTCCATGTTTGACAATAGCTTGCATTGCCTTGTCGAAGGAAGAGACCTCTTCTGGAGAGCTTTGAGACCCCACACGGTTGCTTTGCATGAGAAGATTATGCTAAAGCTACCTGCTCCTAACATTCGAAGAATTCAATACTAGTTTCATAAATGAGTGTTTGAATTTGGCTCTCCAGTTTGTGTATGATTCAGTACGTGGTTGAAGTCTTCTGTTTTGATGTCATGATCTTCAGAAACTGACTTTTTCAGTAGGAAAAGAAGGAGCTCAACATGACTTGTATCAGATCACCATTAATGGCTGAGTAATCAGTCAACCGAACATATATCAAATATATATATTATCATCACTTGTATTTAATTACTGGATATGAATTTAAATTTAGATATCGATTTCGGATTTGAGTCCTTGTCAAATCATATGTTCAAGAAAATATGCATGTTAGGAGTCAAATGGCTGAAATTTTTTCAGATAGTTAATCGATATTTGGCAATTTCTTTCTGTAAATCTCCTGCAAGCCTATAAAATGATTTTGGTGTAGAAGGAGATGGAAGTTCCAATGAAACAAAAAAAGTTAGGAGAGCTGATTGCGGAGACTCCCCTTGGAAAAATAGTGCATTTGGTTCTCTCTTTCTTCTTTCATCAGACAGATATCTTTGCAGATATCTTTGAGTGTTCACTTTTCAGATGGCTTTAAAGTCATCATACTTTTATTTTATTTTTTCTATTATAAGTGTTGAGACCAATTGGTTTCCAATTTTAGCTTTGTAGATTGAACTCATCTTTTGGTAACTATCACAAAGAGGAGATTGAACAACTTGTTGCAATCTAATTCTTGGTTGTTTTGTTTGCATTCTTTTGGTCATGTATTTGGAGTTAATCCTTAAACATGCTTGTTTACTTTGCAAATACTTTAATATGTTCATGTCCTTCATGTATAAAGATGGATTGTACTGAAGAAACAAACATATATGAAGAATTATCAGTGAAGAAAGACAATTTGGATTGTAGAATGGACGAAATGAAGATAAAAAGCCTAGAGTAGGTATGTTCTTTTTTACTCAATTGGAGAAGCAAAAACATTTGATCATAATTATGCTAGGGATGGAGGATCCAATGTTCGTGAAGGCTATGTAAATTACGGTCAACATACCAAATAAATGAATGGTAGAATGTTTATATGTTCAAAAGAAGGATACGCAAGGGGAAATCATAATTTTGATGAAGCCATCAAAAAGAAAAGTCGGGGAACTATAAGAAATGGGCGTGGAGCATTAATTAGATTCATTAAAGATTCTGATGAGAAGTAGAAATTGGTTGAATTTGTGGAAGGCCACAACTATGCCTATTGAATCCTCATGAAAGGTAAATTTTTGCCCTTAAAAAGGCAAATTACATTTGTGCATAAAAACTTATTGTATTCATTCAAGAATACTATTGTTTCTAAATCAAAAGTTATTATCATTTTTTTTTTTTTTGAGATATTGTCTAGTGGATATGACAAGGTTGGGTATATTGATAAGAGACGTTTGAAATTATGAGAGGGACATGAGACAAAAATTAAGAGACTATGATGCTTAAATGTTGTTGGATCATTTCAAGGATGTACAAGAAGTAAGTCCTTCATTTTTCTATTCATACAAAATGGATAGTGAGAAGGGGTTAATTCATTGTATTGAGTAGATGGAGAGGTTGGGAAGGTATTTCACTATTTTGGTGAAGCAGTGGTTTTTTTATATTATTTATGATTCTAACCAATATAAACTTATGATCGGTTGCACAAAATCTTTAGGGAATGAAGTCAATAGAGTCCTGCATATTGCAATACATATTCATTGTTGGAATGCTAACCACCCAAAGGAGTGAAAGTATAAATTATTTCTTTCACTCTTACTTCAGTAAAAGGAAATCATTATTTGAATTCATTCACAACTATGAAGCAACCATAAGGAAACAAAGGTAGCAAGTGAAGAAGACCGATCATGACACATCATATACCAAGCCTCAAATGATTACCCAATTCAATGTTGAGAAACAAATACCATAGGTATACATACATAAGGTCCATATTTTTAAAGTTTAAAAAAGAATTAAAAAAGAGTTTGAACTTTAGTTCACGAAGGGAGGGAAATTCAACAATACATTGGGTAAATATCTTGGGGTGGGATCTTCCTCAAAAGAATGGTCTCAAAGGTTTCCCTTGTTTCATATATTCGACATCTGTTTCATATGATCCCTTGATCAACTTCCTCAACATTACATCATGAAGAGATGGATACAAAGTATAACTGTTAATTTGGATCATAATGGTTGTGAACTTCGAGGTGACGTAGTGCCCTTAACACCTAATATAAGGAGAGAGTTGGGACTTATTTGGGCTGCTTGCTTATGTATAACAAATTGTTCTATGAAGCATATGCATTGGCAAAAGAGAAAATACTTGCTTTTCACCAACAATTACTTGACTTCCAATTACCTAAAGAAGTGGAAAATGAATTTGGAAAAGAGAATAGTAAAGGTAATCCTTCAATCCATCCTCTTGAGATTTCAAAAACAAAAGGTAGTGGCATGAAATTTAAGAGGTAAAGAGAAGGCATTGGAAAAGGCTTCTCGAATCAAAAGGTTATATCATGATTGTAATGAGCTAACACACCATGATAAATGGAATTATTGTAAGTTGAAGAAAAGGTAATTAATTACTTATTTACTTATTTATTTCATATTCTTATGTACTTGTCAATTAAGTTCATTTCTACTCTTTGTTTTTTTAAGAGAAATGTTGATATCAATAGAGGCATCCCTTGCATGAGTCTCAAGCTTCAACAACAAATACAAACAATGGTAAAGAAGAAGAAAATACAACCCAACCATATTGCTCAAGGCTCTCATTGCCGCACTCATGGCAACATGGAAATATCTATATTTACAAATTAGACTACACCTCAAATGTACAATTCCAGTTATGTGACTCGAATATACATTTTAGATTGGGTTTTCTACTAAATGGGTTCAAACAAAAATGCCCCAGTTAAGCTTCAATGGTTACGGTAAAGACAGTCAGACAAACCTATCGCCTTCACATCTGGTGCAAAAATTTATTCCAGTTCACTGAGTGAAACGTCTTCCTCTGCCAGTTCAAATGCATCGATCTCTGCAAAGTAGGCTCTCTGTTTGTCAATAAAGTCCTGAGGCAATATGTACTCCCCCACTGAATAACGACGTTTCTGCACAGTTATATTAAGCTTAGTAATGCCTCACTTAACATTGATAGTCACCATGAGATCAACAAAAGCTTTAAAAGTTCAAACGATAATATTACAAGAGCTACAGTAACAAGAAGCAAACCAAGTCAAATCAAACGAATTGAAGCTTTGGTTGTCTGTAAAATGCTGTAAACAGACCTCCAAGAATATCAATAAAAGACAAATTCCAAGATCATTTAGGTGTTTTGCCTGTTTTTTCTTTCAGAGTGGGAAATTTCATCAAAAGACAGAAGACAGTAAAACTGCTTTTGGCTAGAAAAACTCCCCTCTTTTGACTAGCCGCTAAATCATTAGCTGCCCTAACAGAAGTACAATAAGAAATATCCAATATCTGGTTGAAAACAGTGTCATCAGACTGCTTGCACCACCCAATAACTAGATAAGAACTGCCTTCAACAGTAAGTTGGTGAGATTTGAAAATGTTGCTTGAAAATATTTAGCCTTCTGAGGAATTATCTAATATCTGCTTCTTTAGAGTCAACCACCCCACTAGGACCAGCATAGGTGAACATCACTTCACCATTTGAGTTACACAGCATTACCCGACAGCTAACCAGCCCAAGAATAACAAAGGAGCTGCCATAATGTTAAGCGTGATGGAGCCCAAGAGAGCAGGGAGCCAATGCATCACCGCAACATGGTGACAACAAGGTATGCCATCATACGAGACTGAGCCTCCACGTAGGACAATGTTAGGCCCATGATAATCCGAGTATATAGCAGAAAGGGCAGGCAAAAATGGAATTACACCCCCAAAGGGGAGTTTGGAAGGAACCTTGAGACCCACTGAGCTGGGACCACCGAGCAGCAGTAGTACTGTCCTGGACGCACAGGCAAAGGGAATAAAAGAGGGGGAAGACAGAGACAAGATGAGGAGCTAGACCCTCAAAATTTAGTAGGCAAACTACCTTACAGCAACATGTATGCAATCTCATCCTTCGGTTTCATCATCCTGGTATCAAAGTGGGACGAACTTGGGCATGGTGAAGACGAAAATGGATGGAAGAGTGCAATCCATGGAGAAGGAAATCTCAAGGCTGAAAAACGGAGTAGAGGAGCTGAAGTCGGATATGATAGCTATCCGAGAGCTATTCATGGAAATTAAAGGAATGCGAGGAGGTGCACAGGGAAAATCTGAGGCGAGTGAATTTTCGGCTAATCAAGCCAGTGGCAACATCTCGAATGGCATCCCAGGGTTGGAAATCGCAAAGAAGAAAATGCAAAAGCTTGACTTACCGATTTTCACAAGGGAAGATCCCTATGTATGGTTGTATCGCGTGGAACGGTAATTCTCCGTGAACAGGATTGAGGAAGACGACCGGATTCAGGCAGCGGTCATTTACTTGGAGGGCAGAGCTCTAAACTAGTTCCAAATGATGGAACACAGAACCCCAATGGCAAGCTGGGTAGCCGTCCTTTATCGATTCAAGCCGTCGCAAATGGGCACCCTCTGCAAAGTCCTTCTCTCTCCGACAGGATGGCTTTGTGACCAAGTACAGGGAATGCTTCGAACTTCTCTCGAAGCCTTTGGTGGATGCATCTGATGACGTCTTGATTGGGGTGTTTATCATAGGCCTAAAAGAGGTAGTCCAAGCCAAGTAGAGAGTCAAGCAGCCAAACTCGCTCATCGAACTCATAGAGGCGGCTCACTGGATTGACGAACGCAGCTCAGTCTTGGATCGGGCGAGAGAAAGTGGCATGGGGCCAGATTTGTAGGGTCAAGACCTGGCACCGAGACGATCAACACAACGTCATCCTAGATCACCCCCAACGATGAACCAGGCAAGGTCCTGCAACCCCCCTCCCCACAACGGCACCACCATGACAATACCAATCACCACTCTAGTCATCATTGTCATTCGTGATAGATGAGCGTGATGCTTCTCGCCGTGGACAATAAAGATGACAACGGACACTAGGGTTCCGCTTACAACCAAGGACGACCACACCAATCAGCAGCTCATCACGATGTCTATGCCACCACTAGCAACACACTGAAACTGTAAGGTTCCATCGGTGAGAGGCAAGTGGTCGTCCTTATCGATAGCGGCACCTCACACAACTTCGTCGGCACTTCCCTAGTCTATGAGTTGGGCCTCCCATTGATACGAAACCAAACCTTCACCATAACAGTGGCGGATGGGTATTGTATCCATAGCGATGGCTTCTACCCTGACCCTCCAAGGAATGGGAATTAAGCAACATTTCTACTTATTCACCATGGAAAGTGTCGAGGTAGTACTAGGCGTGATGTGGCTTCAACTCTTAGGTGATGTTTGCCTGAATTGGAGAAACCTCTCCATGAAGTTCAAAGTCAACAGAAGGAAGGTTCAATTTCAAGGAGAGCCTTCTTTGACCACAGTCGAAGTCTCCTTGAAGGTCATGACCAAAATTATGGCATAGGAGGGACATGGGCGTCTATTGAAAAATAATGGCATACTGCAGCTAGGAGCAAACCCACCGAAAGAGACTTCTTCAGAGATTATCAGCCTCCTCACTGAGCTTCCCAACGTATTCAAGCCACTGATAGAGCTGCCTCCTATTCGACCTTATAACCAATTCCATCCCCTTATAGACACAACCAGCCTCCATGTATCCGACCGTACAGATACCCGCTTTATCAAAAACCAAAATAGAGCAAATCGTGAAGGAAATGCTATCAGTTGGAATAATAAAACCCAGTACCAGCCCCTTTTCCTGTCCAGTTCTATTGGTCTGTAAGAAAGACGGGGGATGGTGGTTTTGTGTCAATTACAAAGCTCTCAACGTGGTCACAATTCCCAACAAATTCCCCATCCCAACAATTGAGGAGTTGTTGGATGAATTAGGAGGTGCCAAGGCATTCATCAAGTTGGACCTCAAATCAGGGAACCACCAAATCCGGGTGAAGGCGGAGGACACCCACAAAACGGCCTCCCGAACACATGAAGGGCAGTATGGACTTTTGGTTATGTCATTCGGCCTCACCAATGCTCCCTATACATTCCAAGCACTGATGAATCAGATTTTCAGTCATACCTCTGTAAGTTCATCCTTGTTTTCTTTGATGATATTCTCATTTAAAGTTCTGATCTTGCTAAACACTTGATCCATTTGAAGGTGACACTCCAGATACTAGGTGACAACCACCTAGTACTTAACTGTAAGAAATGTTCTTTTGGCAAGCAACAACTTGACTATCTAGGTCACCTGATCTCCGACAATGGGGTCTCTGTTGATCCTTCCAAGGTGGACGACATGCTCCAAGGGGAAACACCTCAGATGTAAAAGGCTTATGAGGATTCTTCGGCCTCACAGGTTATTACTGCCAATTTGTGGAAAGGTTACGGGAAAATTGAGACACCTCTCACCCGACTACTCAGGAAAGACTCCTTCTTATGGGAAAAGGAAGCACAAGCAGTGTTTGACCAGTTAAAAACAGCAATGACCACTGTCCCTTTTCTAGCCATGTCAGACTTCTCAAGACATTTACTCTAGAGACCAATGCCTCCGAAAAAGGAATCGAGGCAATCCTCATGCAAGAAGGAAGAGCCATCGCCTACTTCAACCAATCCCAATCAGAGAGAGAACGATTAAAATCAGTATATGAAAGGGAGCTCATGGCCATGGTTTTGGTCGTCTAGAAATGGAGACATTATCTCATGGGGTGGCATTTTATCATCAAAGTGACCAACAAAGTTTGCATTTTCTGCGGGAGCAAGAGTTGATGGCTAACAAACAACAAAAGTGGATCATCTCATGGGCTTTGACTTCGAGATTCAGTATAAACCGAGCCGCGATAACAGACTTGCCTTCGACAAATCCATCAGGACTTGCTGGACAACCCCCCTAGCCACTCTCAATACAATCTCGTTAACAGCTTCTTCAAATTCAAGAACCACCTAGTGCTCCTTCCTTCAGCATGCATTCCACACCTACTCAAGGAATTTCATTCCACCCCTTCAAGTGGCCAATTAGGGTACCTCTGTACCTATAAGAAGCTTGTCGGTGTGCTACATTGGACTAGTCTTAAGAGAGATGTCCAGCAGTTTGTGGGATCTTGCGAAATTTGCCAAAGAAACAAGTGCACTCCAACAAGGTTACTCCAACCACTTCCTTCCTATTCCTCACCAAGTATGGGAAGACATCTCCCTCGACTTCTTCGATGGGCTTTAAAAGCTCACAACTTCGACACTATTTTGGTAGTGGTGGACAAGTTGTCTAAGTACGGCCACTTCCTCCTCAATCACCCCTATACTGCCAAACAAGTTGATGTCCTCTTTCTCAAGGAAATCATTCGATTACATGGATTCCAATGATCCATCGTTTCTGACAGCGGACAAGGTTTTCATCAACCACTTCTGAAAGGAACTCTTTATGCTCTTTGATACCGAACTTCATATGAGCTCAACCTATCATCCGTAGACAAATAACTAGACCAAAGTAGTGAACCAATGTTTGACAACCTACCTTCAATGTTTTGTTGGTGACCATCCTACATCCTGGCCCAAGTGGATCACTTGGGAAGAATTCTGGTATAATACCACCTGTCATGGGGCAGCAGGGATCACACCATTCAAGGCCCTTTACGGGAGAGATCCCCCCTCCCTCCTGAAGTTCTCCAATTCCTCCTCACCCATGGATGAAGTCAACCAACAGCTATACGAGCGCAATAACATCCTGTTAGAACTTAAAAACCAATCTTGCAAAGGCCCAATGCAACATGAAGTCATATGCTGACCGCCACCACCAAGCGGTTCAATTTCAGAAAGGTGACCATGTCTAACTCAAGCTCCAACCCTATCGACTCGATTCCCGGGCTAGCAAACCCAATGAAAAGTTCAGTCCACATTTTTATGGACCTAACAAGTGCTGGAAAGGATTGGTGCAATCACCTACAGGTTAGATCTACCGCCTGCGCCAAAATCCAAATCCAGTTTTCCATGTCAGCCAGCTGAAGAAATCCACCACTGCCCCACCATCCTCCCAGCCATTGCCTGCTTGCCTCACCGATGACCTCACTCTCTCTGCCTAAACCTCTCTGTCCAGCCAGCCAATGTCCTTAATACTCGCCAACTTCCAAGGCGACCCCTTGAGGTATTGGTCCAATGGCAAAACCTTCCAGACTTTGAAGCAACCTGGGAACCTTATGATGTTAGCCATTCCCGATTCCCTTCCTTTCACCTTGAGGACAAGGTGGCTCTCAAAAGGGAAGGTAATGTTAGGCCCATGATAACCCGTGTATATAGCAGAAAGGGCAAAAAGGGGATTACAGCAGCAAAGGGGGGTTTGGAAGGGACCTTGGGACCACCGAGCAGCACCAGTACTATACTCCCAAGGATAGTTAGTTGAAAGCCACACAAGCAAAGGGACTAAAAGAGGGGGATGGCCAGAGGGGAAGACAGAGAGAAGACTTAGCTTGGGGAAGAACTAGACCCTCGCAGTTTAGCAGGCAAACCACCTTACAGCAACAGGTATGCAATCTCATCCTTCAATTTCCATCAGACAACACCTGGAATTTGCTGAAACTTCCTCATCAATCCCAGTCAATGTGTGCAGGTAGGCACGAGCTACTCAATCAAAAATAAATCAGGACACTTAGAAAACACTCGCTAGTTTGTCTCCTTCCACAAAATCTAAGGGACCATTGACAACAAAAGATAGACATGGTTCAGCCCATCTTTGGGAGAGAAGGAGAAATGACTTCGGATAATAGATACAAGAGTTACAGCCCTAGATTTGGGAAGCCATTATTTTGTCCACCTTAATGGCATGCGAGGCATGCAACATTTGATATTTATAAGTGAAAATCATAGACAATCTTAGTATTGAAAAACTTGAGAACACAAGAAAGCAGTTATAGCCAGACTGAGCTGAATCTAGGCTATTTCTTTTTTAATTTATAGGAAAAAGTACAAATAATTGCATCTCTTTGCAGTACTCAAAGATAATCAGGAATCTACTAAAACCAAATAGGAATAGTTCTGAATCCCAGCTTACCTTCCCCTAATGATCTTTTGTGATTGTACAATTATATGGTCACCCTGATTTAATCCACACACGAAAGGAACTGCCATCCATGCTCAAGTCCTGTTTTACCTTTCAAAGGAATGAAATTTAGGGAACTAAATGAAAATTTCAAGATAATTATCTATAAATCAGGCTATGGTTGAGGAGAGGAAAAATAGTTCCAGATCCTCTTCATCGCCAAGCTCTTGTCCAGTTGAGCAAGTTGCCTAGAGGAATCTTTTTCCTGAATTGTAACCTATCATTACCAGATCTCATTGTTGGGCTCACTTTCTTCAAGTCTTCTCACAACGTTCATCTATCTCACCTGGCCTTTAATACATCCTTGAAGATCCTCGGAAGGCATCTATACCTTTTCACTAGGCTACCTAAATTACCTCCAAATGCATCTCAAATGATTTTCTTTCGTTTTCTCCTATATTAAGTTATTCTAATGCATCTCTAATTCATTCATGTACAACTATTTTTTTTTCGCCAGAAAAAAAATTATAACATTTTCTTCCAAGTGTAATTACAGACTATCACTGCCAAATTATAGAAATAAAGCAGATAGATAAAGCTAGAATATAAGACACCCAACCACTATCTTCTCAAGTCTAGGAAATTCTTGGTTTTCAAGTGCCAAGGAAAGAACTTGAATATTCAGTTGCTATTTTGTAACTAGCAGTAGAATATAAGATACCCAACCACTATCTTCTCAAGTCCAGGAAATTCCTGGTTTTCAAGTTCCAAGGGAAGAACATGAATATTTAGTTGCTATTTTGTAACTAGCAGTATCTAGCACAAGAGAAATTCACTAAGAAACTATTCTTAGCAAAAAAATGAAGAAACAATGGTGCTCTAACAACCAAAAATAAAAACTCTTAATGATCTTCAAAACTTATGAAAGTTACTATATGTCTCCATATAGACTCTTAAAGTACCATGTCCTTGCCAAAATAGGCCACATCACTTTGCTAGAATTTCTTAGGACTAAACTTCCCAATTACAATTGAATTCTGACCTACTAAATTGCAAACCATGTAATGGAAAAAAATTCCAGCAACGAACTAAAGTGAAAATTACCAACAATAAACACTTTATGACTTTCCTAAATTGACTACTAATAAAGTAAACTGCTAATCAAACACTTTCCCAAATAAACTCTTCTAATTGGACTTACTAAACTAGAAAACTAATAGAAGTAGAAATATGCTGAATTTCCCTATATAAAAGCACAAAAATAGAGTACTTTCCTAGAATAATAACTTTCCAAAAACCGAAACAACTGTACTTCTGCCTTCTTCTTTCCTTTTCTTCCTTCTTTTATATATCTTTAAATTTTCTAGATGATTTTCTTCTTCCACAATTGAACCATGTACTACATCATTCATTCCCTCTTCAAAAGAACTCGACCTCCAGTTATTGGTTTTAGCTTCATGTTTGTTATAATATGGTGATAAATGTGTGACATTGAAGGTATAATTACCATAACTCCATTTCAGCTTGCTGCCCATTGTGTTGGCTTGTAGAAATAAGACTGAAACCTTCTTTTCTTCATCAAATTCTTTCTCAAAGTTTGTTCAAGAGAGGTATAGAATAGCTTTAAACTTTTCATCATCCTTTGACCTCTTCATAGGCAATAGAGTGAGTTTCTCCCTGTTGACAGGCAAGGAGAAAGTGATTCTTTTGCCATTATGTATTACCACTCTATCATATTGTCATAGTCTTCCAATTAAAGGTAGCATACATCCATGGAAACAACATCACATCGAATGTTGTCCTTATACTTGACTCCAATGCCAAAAGTAACAAAACACCTTTTTGAATCTGATAACTTATTAAAAGTATTCAGTTATGCAAGCTTGTAAGGTTAAGGATGAACTTTTGAATTCAAATTGAGCTTGGTAACCAACACTTTGAGAGATGATAATGTCACAACTCCCCAAATCAATAATCAATTGGCCATGCGACCTCCAAGAGAACAAGTGGTAAAGACGTTGTGGCGTAACCAATTTTCTTCATCCTTCTTAGGAGTATGAAGAGACCTATTCACTAAAGATAACTGAGGATCATGGTCTTCAGCCCCAAAGGTAATACCACCACTAACTTCTTCTTCTTCATTCAAACATTCTCTTTTTTTTTTTTTTTTTGATAAAGATATTATCCATTAAAAAACAAAAAATTACAAAGAGATAGGGAGCAGATCCATAACAACAAGATGTTGAAGAGATGCTCCCTGTTTGGCAAGCACATCTGCTGCCGAATTTGCAGATCTCGAAGTGTGAGACCAAATACAAGAAAATAGTGAGGTAATCTCTAAAATCTCCTGGAAAATTTCCCAATGCCTCCATGGCGGAAATGAAGTGCCACGGCCCCATCCAATGACTACCTTGGAATCCCCTTCAATGTGAATTGGGGGACTACATTTATCTTTGAAAATCTGGAGCCCGTTGAGAAGACCATGAAGCTCTGCAGACGTTGAGTAGGAGATGCCTAATGGACCCGCATAAGAAAACCACTGATTGCCAAATGAGTCTGAAATTACACCTCTGAAACCTGCGATCCCCGGATTATCGAGAGAAAAACCGTCAAAATTCAATTTTAAGTATCCCACCTCCGGGGGCGCCCACTCTTTCATAACTTGAATCTTGGTCCCCAAATGCATCCTTGCTAGATTCCTCCAGTTTTCACGAATAGAAGTGCCCTTAAAAGAACAAAACGGTTTTTTTGTCAAGAGTCAGGTGGATATTTGGCCCATCACTTTGTCCGCTATATTTTTCTCAGATTCAAATTTAACCTCGAACCGCCTCCTATTCCGTTCATTCCAAATCTCCCATGGCACAAAACTGACACATGCCGATAGCATCATTTTACCGAGCCCAGGAAGGGGATAACCATAGATTGACTTTGCTAAAACTGAACAGATCAGCAGAGATACATATTTGCAAATTGAAATTGCAAAAGATAGAGGACCAAACCTTCCAAGAATACGGGCATAATAACAGGGTATGGCTGGCAGATTCTTCTTCAATGTTACAAAGAGGACATAGCAAGTCTATTGAGGGGTGACCCCTTCTTCGAAGCACATCCGTTGTAAGGATCTTATTTTGGCAAGCACTCCACATGAAGAATTTTACCTTTGGAGGGCAACAAAGACGCCACACAAAGTAAATATCAAGCTCACTCTGCGTTGAGTCCCAACCATTAATGTGTCTGTATGCAGATGCAACTAAGAATTTGCCGCTTTTGTCAGGCCACCATATGAACTTGTCTGCATTAGAAGGCCTCATCCTGGCATGGTTCAAAGAATCCAATAAACGGCTTGCTTCCATTGCTTCTACATCAGAAAGACCCCTTCTGGGATGGAGACTCAAAACACCTCCCTCGAAAGCATCTGCCACTGTTATCTCCCTTTGAGTGGAGATAAGAAATAGACTGCTAAAAGAGTTTCTCAATGGTTCCTGTCCTGTCCACCAATCGTCCCAAAATTTAAGAGACTTGCCGTTGCCCACAAAGAATCTACAAGCTGAGGAGAAATCTGGAAGAAGTAAATGAAGAGATCTCCAAATTGATGATAGCCTTCTCCGATTTCCCCCTGACATCCACCATAAAGAATTCCAATCTAACTTGGTACGAACCATATCCTTCCAAAGGTTTGATGAATTTGTGTTAAACTTCCATATCCACTTAAGAAGCAAGGCTTTGTTCAGTTCTTTTGATTTTCGAATCCCAAGTCCACCTAATTTCTTAGGCAAACAAACTTCATCCCATCTAACCAAGTGATATTTAAAGGAATCACTCGAACCTCTCCAAATGAATCTTCTTTTCAATTTATCCATGGTTTTGCATACCGATGACAGGCAGGGCATAAAGGATAGCGCATAGTTTGGGATGCCAGCAATACATGACTTGAGGAGTATCAATCTACCTTCTTTGCTGAGGAGCTGCCCCTTCCAAGTTGCTAACCGAGCTTCAATTTTTTCCACCACCGGGTTCCATAAGTTCTGAGAAATTCGCCCATGAAAGAGAGGGAGACCAAGATATTTTGCAGGTAGTGCAGTAGTAGAGCAACCAAATGAACTTGCCATCTCTGCAAGGTTCTCCTGGTCCACATTAAATCCTATGAGAGATGGTTTTCCCCTAATTAACTTTTTGCCCAGTTGCTATTTCAAAAAGACCCAATACTGTCTTTATCCTCCTAACATTGTGCATATCCCCGACTCCAAAAATAATAGTATTGTCTGCATACTGAAGAATCGGAATATTAAAAGCCCGGTGCAGACTTGTTGGAGGTAGCCATCCAAGGTCGACCGCTGAATAGAACATAGCAGACAGGAATTCTGCTACTATGTTGAATAGGAGCGGGGAAAGAGGGTCCCCTTGTCGAATACCCCTGGTTCCTTTAAAGTATCCACATACCGAGCCATTGAGTAGAAGGGAATATGAAGCTGAACCCACACAATTCCGAATCCAAAATCGCCATCTTTCACTGAATCCCATTTTTTCCATTATTTCATCAAGCAAGATCCAATTTACTCGATCAAAAGCTTTTTCAAGATCGAGCTTTAGGGCGATTCTTGGGTCCTGATTATGCCTGAAATGATCCATAAGCTCGTGTGCAGCCATTGTGGAATCCAGAATCTCTCTCCCCTTTAGGAAAGCGCCTTGACCTCTGTGAATGACGATGGGCAGCACTGCCTTTAAACGATGTGCTAATATTCTTGCAATGATTTTATATGCACTCGTAACCAGACTGATGGGGCGAAAATCCTCAGGTTTTTCAACACTTGCTTTTTTCGGCACCAATGTGATAAATGACGCGCCAATGCTGCGGTATGTGATGCCGTTTCTGAAGAAGCTGTGGATCATAGCACTTATATCTTCCTTCAGACGAGCCCAAAACTTTTTCAGAAAGTCCCCATTAAAACCATCTGGGCCAGGTGCCCTGTCACTCTCCATGCCCAGGACCGCCCGCTCAATTTCAGCCGAAGAAAAAGGAGATTCAATTAGTGCTGCCGCTGTTGGGGAGATGCGAGAAAAGCGAATGTGTGTAAGCTTCGGCTTGCTGGTACACTCCTCCGAGTATAACTCTGTAAAAAACTTAACCAGCTCGTTAGTTATTGAGATCTGACACGACGTTACCTCATTATTAATGCATAATGAGGTAATTCGATTGGACCTCCTTTTTGCCGAAGCGACGACATGAAAAAATTTGGTATTTGCATCTCCTTTTTTTAGCCTTTTGAATCTGGCTCTTTGCTTCCATCGAACTTTCTCTTGGTGCAGAATAGTGCTGAGCTTAAAATTGAGAGAGACTCGAAGCGAAAATTTATCAGAAGTTAAGTACCTTTGTTCCTCCACCACGTCCAGAGCCGCAATCTGAGATATGAGGGAAGCCTTCTCAGCAATCAAAGAGGTATGACGACTAGTGGCCCACTCCTTAATTTTTCCTTTAATGAAGCGTAGTTTTAGGGGGAATGCCCACTCCCTTCTGCCAAGACTTGGACCCTCATCCCACCAACCATCAATAAGAGACTCAAAATTTTCCTCCATTAACCAAGAATTTTCAAACCGGAAAGGCGAAGGCCCCCATTTTTCAAACACTGATGTCAACAAGATAGGCCAGTGATCTGAGCCTACCTTGTTCAGAACTCTTCCAGTAACATTTCCAAACATCTGCAGCCAGTTGTTACATGCCAAGAACCGATCCAATTTAGATAATACGGGTTGCTGTTGACTGTTTGTCCATGTGTAATTCTTCCCGGATAAGGGAATCTCATCCAAACCATTCCCCCCAATGAAGTCTGAGAAGTCTCGCATAGAGGCTGTAATGCGGGTAGCCGGGGGGCTCTTCTCATGACAGTATCTGATGGCATTGAAATCCCCTGCAAGGAGCCATGGGGAATTCCAATTCTCCAGAAGCGTACTAAGCTCCTCCCAGAGTAGGCTACGGTCCCTGTAACTAGTTGGACCGTAAACTCCACCCACACACCAAATTCTGTTAGTTGAGAGATCTCTGAACTGTATACCCAAAGAGAAACGACCTTCCATGATATTAAGAGAGTCAAACTTAGTCGTGTTCCATGCAACAAAGATACCTCCGGAGTGGCCAATAGCATTCACCAATGCCCACTTGATTGAGGGGCACGCCCAAAGTTCCTTGGCAATATCGTCTGTCTTGACACTTTGTTTCTTGGAATATGACAATAGAAGGCTTAAATTGAGATAGGTAACTTGATATCGTGCCGCGCTTCCGGGTAGAGCCAATCCCTCTGACATTCCAAGACAGCAAGATCATTTGCTACCCTGGCCTTGAACTCCCAACGCCGTAATGTCCCCATTCAGCTGTTCATGATACATCACGCCCATTAAGCGTGCCAATTCCATCATATTTTTCTATGTCTCTTCATCATATTTTTTATTCTCCATGCGAAGTTCCTTTACAATACTCTCAGCTCTGTCAATGGGACAAGGAGTCAGTTCTATGTTCTTTTTTACCACGAGGCTAGTAGCTTCTCTCTGAGATAAATTAGTTTCCAGATTTCCTCTACTTCTCTGGAAAGTATTCCGTAGAGGGGGAGAGCTTGGAACCATGTTAGGGAGTTTTCCTTGGCCTGGGTATTCTGCCTGATCAGTCTCCATTTGAGTGCTTGATAATTCTGCGGAAATCACCAACCTTTCTTTTCTCTGCGTGTCTGATCCTTGAAAAAAACTTAGAATAGCCCCTTGAGAATGTTCATTCCATTCCCCGAGAGAGATAGAAGTCGGGGGGAAGGCGGATTCGTGACTTTCTCCTAATTCTGAACTTGAATCAGCAGAGCCCGATTCGATTACTGGTTCCTTGGGCTGACGCGCATGAGAGGCTCTTGGCTCGAGGTTCAAAATTATTTTCTCTTTTTGTTTTGTCCTTTCTGTAATCTCGGGCCGAGGAGTAAACTTGGGTCTGGATGAAAAGAAGGACGCTGAGATAGGGGAGAGGGTATTTTAGGAATTTGAGAAAGTTGAAATACCAGTATTATCCGAGAGACGTGCAAAGTCAGACTCGATTTCTGAACCAGGCTCTTTTTCGGGGATACGCTGACCTTTTATTTTTTGATTTTGAAGGGACACGATTTCCGAGAATGAATTTGTACTTCGTACACCCTTTTCCTTGTTTTGATTCAAATTTTGAAATAAAGTGGGGAGGGAATGAGTGCATTGCTCATCGGAGACCGTGTGTGATATGTTGAGTGCTGTGAGGGGCAACACAGAAGAGATCCCAGACACGCTACCCTCGGTAGCTTTTTGGGACTTCGAAATAACTTTATATGCCTCGACTGCAGAGTCTCCTTTTTCAGAATTTGAATCAGAAAGCAAATTTATTTTAGCTGACAGACGTACCTCTTTTTCCGGGATCAACGCGCTTCTCGAAAAAATCCCTTCTCGTCTCGGAGTCCCACTGGCAGGAGTCTCCGGCGTAGTGTTTCTCTTTTGCGTCCGGTGGCCGCAGTACACCGATCTCCCCGAAAGACATTTCTAGCCATACGAAATCTTCCCCGAAGCTCAGTTTTTGGTAGCCTGTCTCTCTCCAATGACATTTGGGGTTGACAAAGGCCATCGCAACGTCCAGTTTGGAGCCATCTGCCGTGGATTCCGACCATTGTATTATCTTTCCGAAAGAAGTAAAAATCTTACTGAGTACCTCCTTCGTCCATAGTTCGATAGGTAGGCCACGGATTGAAACCCATTGGCCGAGAGCCTGTCCTACCGGAGTTGTTTCCCACTCCGCCGCGAATAGTTCCTCCTCTTGTAGCCATTTCTTATTCCCTAGAATTTCTTCCGTTTCCTCTCTCGATTTCGTAGTAACCAGCCACTTCCCGGGTGCCATCCACGCAATTTTTGGTTGAAGAGAGAAACATTCACCAAACCAGAGAGCAAGTCTGAGGCTATTCCATCTCGCCGAGGGGGATTCCACGATGAGGCTTGTGCTGAGTTTTTGTTTTCCTTTTTCGAAAAGATCCGGGGGTAGATTTATGACCGGGAGCTTATCAGGAGTTTGGGGGATTTTTTGGTGGGGGTTTTCGGGTGATATAGAGAAAGAGGATTTAGGAGGTTTGTTTTTCGAAGTGGACATTCGAAGAGGGGGGGGGGGGGGGTTGGGGAAGTGGTGAATATCATTTCGGGGAGGTAGATTGATCGTGTCCTTTCTCGTCGCAGAGATCTTAAACATTTTCTCGCCGAGAACTAGTATCGAGCTTCGCAGCTCTTTCCAACATTGACAGTCGCCGAGAAATTCCGGTAAGTACACGCGTGCCATAACTTTGAGTCCTCTCCTCTGAAAATTTTTTAGCTCTCTAATACCTTTCTTCCGGAGTACAGAGAAGGTAAACGAAATTTCATCGATGCGGATTTCACGAAATCTCCATCTTCGAAAATGCGGGCAAAATCCGAGATTGCTGCAGGTGGGATAGAGATATAAGATCGTCTTTGCCCGTTCCTTATCATTATACGAACTGCCTGGCCCTGTGTTTGCTTCATCGAGATTTCCGTGTCGCCGTGAACCCACGATGCTTCGCCTCTTCTACTGCTCCTTTTTCGAATTGCAGATCTTCCCTTCACCATGCACCAAGGTCCATCTTCCTTCGTCGCCGGCGATTTTCCCCTATCCTCTTGTCGCTGTTGAGCCTCAATGTCTGACGTTTCCATTTTCGCCTCCATGTTGCTTTATAAACTTCTGATCAATGAGGAAAAAAGGGTAATTTCAGTGATCGTCAAGGTAGGGTTCTGAAATCCTTTTTTTGTTTTTTTTGTTTTCTTCCTTCAAACAATCTCTATTTTTAAGCTAAGTCTTCAGTACATAAAAACTTTCTATTCATTTCTATCTTCATGGACTAGAAGTTGTTACCTAAATTGTGGACAATATGCTTTGTGTTGACATGTCTTTTCACACTTAAAACATACACCATTGAGCTTATCTTGGACCAATCTAAGGGCTGGAGTAGAAGGGAACAAAGTGGGATTTGAGGACGAGAATGATGAGGTATGATTGAGTTAGATGGAAGAAAGGAAGAATAGTAATTCGGTGTTCTAAAAGAGTGAAGCCTTTTTATCTTCTTCAGCACATTGAGCTTTCATGAATACTTCCGAGAGAGAAGTTAGGTTGAGCATATGTAATTTCCTATAGATAGAATTTTTCAGCCACAAATCCAGAAACCAATTGATCTTGAGTTTCTCCCAACCAATTCCTTTGCTAGCAATTCGTAGTAACTCTTCAGTGTATTGGGAAATGGATTTCATACCTTGTGTAAGTTTCTGAAGTCTTTCATACAAGGCTTGATGACAATTGAAGTAGAAACTCTTCATCTCTTGCCATGTAGTGATCCCAGGCTGAAGGAGTGGACTTCGGTGGTACATTGTGGCTTGCCACCATGAAGCAGCTCGGCCCCTTAACCTTAAAACTACCAAAGTAACTTTTTTATCAGGTGGAATCTCTTTGAACTGGAAAATTTGCTCAACAGTAGTCACCCAATCATGGTAATCTTCAGCATCAAACCCCCATTAAATTCAGGAACCTCAATTTTGATTCCACTCTCCCATCGATTGTTGCAAGTAAAGGATTACCTTGGAGGTGTCTTCTGTGCTGATTCCGTGGTCTTACAACAAAGGCACGTCCTTAGACTGGAGTTTCCATGAAATTGTCACCTTTTTCATAATCCCCTAATCCCACATTGCCAACTCCAATATTCATAGCAGTATTTGTAGTGGATTGTGACAATTGTGTCATGATCTGCTCAAATTTGCTTGTGATGTCCACCTTAGAATCTGATCTTGACACGCTCTCCATGCTGAATTTTTAGGATCAAGATTCTTGGCACTAGCCTTGATCACACACTAGAACTGATACCAGATAATGCTACCAAATTAAATAAATAAATCTCATAAATAAGGTTGCAATATTAGATAATCAACCACTACCTTCTCAACTCTAATAAATTCCTGGTTTTCAAGTTTCAAAGGAAGAACTTGAATATTCAGGTACTGCTTTGTGACTAGCACTAGCTAGCACAAAAGAAAATTTCACTAAGAAACTATTTTTAGCAAAAGAAAGAAGAAAAGATGCACTCCAACAACCAAAAAGAAAAACTTGTATTAATCTTTAAAATTTACAGAGTTACAGTGTATCTCCTTGTTTATAGACTCTAAAACTAACATGTCTTTACCAAAATAGGCTACATCACTTTGGTATAACTTTCCAAGGTCTAAAATTCCTAATTACAATTGAATTGTGACTTACTAAATCAAAAACCACTTGATGGAAAAGAATTTCAACAACTAACTAAAACAGAAACTATCAATAATAGATTCTTTTTCCTTCTTTCATGTATCTTCAATTTTCATGGATGACTTTCTTCTTCCACAAGTAAGCCATGTTCTACATCATACATCACATCATCATAGCATTCCAATTCTGAGTTGTACAGTCAAGCCAGGAAATGATCTGGTAGTCTGCTGGGAAAGGGCATACCTGAGAGGCTACATTGTACTAGGACCCAGTACAATTTGAACAATACAAAGAAATAATAAAAAACAGTTTAAGGTTTCAAATTTCTATGGTAAACTTTAGCCTTCAGGCCAGATAAAGCAGACGGGTGAATGATGGACCTGGTATGAATTTGGCGCAATAACCAGATGATAAAACCCAATTTAACATATCCAATTTTCTCAGAACACTGCTTGCCACTTATTTAAAAAGCAAAGTGAATCCACCTAGATCAACTTGGTCAACCATTGAAGATTAAGCTGCAATCTTTTTTCTCTTACTGTTTTCAAAACTTTTGGTTTTAACTAAAAACCAAACCCAGCCAAGGCCCTTGATCTAGTTCCACAAACTCATAGTACAGGTTTTACAGATTTTATTAGTATTTAAGAAAAATACCAAAAAAATCAGATAAAGCAACAATGAAAATATCCACATATTATGCACATATGAACTTCTTGGAGCAGAATAATAAGATTAGTGTAGAAGGGGAAATGTCAACTGAAATTTTTGCAGATGAACACATTAGAGGAGTACAAGTTGAAACTAACTTTTTTTCTCTTTGGAGGAGAAACATGGTGCTCCTTGGGCAGGCCATCCTCACTGTTTTTCATCAGTTTATCCACTCTACCACTGTTTGCCCCACAAGGAACATAATGAGTACCATTTCCATGAACATGTACATAAGGAACAAAAATGAAAGAAATTAAAGTCACAAAGAGTCCAAATAACAGATGAACTTTTAAGCATGGAAGATGCTGAGAAGCAGAAGATGTCAACAATAAATATTTTGACAGAAACTGAAGTTCTTTCCAAAGTAAAGGGACATTGAGAATTTTTTAGGCACTACATTTACCAATAGATCTGTTGGCTCTTCCATATCTTGATAAATAATGCATTTTTAGCATAGGTTTTAGGACAACTTATAGTTATCAGGGCTGAAATCAGACATTTTAGGACAATTTATGGTTATCAGTGCAATTTATGAATCCACTTCAGCATCGCTTAGATGATTGACAATGACTATTCCCTATTTAAAACTATTCCACTTAATTTATACATTTCTAAGATCAAGGAGTGCATTAGAGTGTCCTTTGCTGACTAATTATCCTATCTTTACTAGAGTAAAGCATGTACCATGATGAGAATGATTGAGACTGAGTAAAATATTATCATGCATCCTAGCCTACCATCATCATGTATTTTAGCTTCCGGTAGTAAAGTCCATTAACATTTTTTTTTAATGTTGATTACACACACTTGACACCTTTTTCCCTTGGTGACACTTGAAGCCATGGCCTTACAAGAGAAACCCCATGTGACCATTGAGCCAAAGGCCCAATCCACTAAATTCCACTAACTTCAGGTAGCCAATTCTCTCAACATCCTTCATCTCAAACACTATGAATCTAACCCCAACATTTCAAAAGAAACAAATAAATCAATCTACCCCATTTGCCACATGTCTTATGAAATCCTACAACTCATGAATAATGACATCAGAACAGAAATACCAGCTTGAAGCTTAGTATATGAATTTTAGCTTTAAAATGAGAGAAGAACAGCATGCAATTTTAATACCTTCCCACTGAAAAGCAGCAAATTGATACAAGAAATGGAAAGCTCTTGAGTACTCATGGAGCTGAAATAGTGGGTCTAGATTGTGTGCACTTGAAATGTTTCTAGTCCAAAAAGACATATCTTTACTTTTTAGCGATTCAAGCAGCTTTGCAACATGTCCTCTTTATGAAAGCTTGGCAAAACAACTAATCCATAATTAACAATTTAATCTAAGAACAAGCACAGAGAAGAATTTAACATTCAGCGTATTACAACTTTAAGACCAAATATAGAATCCTTTTATCATATTAACCTATCATAACATACGTTAGCTGAGCTTGAAGCCTACCAGTCTCATAAAGTGGAGTAGAACCAACAGCCAGTTAGACAGAACCTCGTATATTTAAATGCAGAGACTACTTGCAGAAATAGACACTACATTTAAATGCAGACACTATTTTGTAGAAAGAGACAAACAACAAGAAGCTTCAAATTCAACTAAATGAAAGCTTTATTTATCAGATAATAGCAAAGTTAAACAGTTGCGGGAACAACCTTCTTCATCAAAAGAGGAATCATTAAGATGACTGATCTTGCATACCTGAAATTCTTAGTCCTTCCAATTGGAGGGCAACTTGAAGGGATTGAATCGATGACGGCCTTCCCCTTATCTTTCCTCCTCTTCTCTTGAGTCTCTCGATTTACACCTGTAATATTCTCAGGACCCTTTCCACAAACATCATCTACGGCAGACCAAAAGGCCACCCATCAGGTTTATGAACATACGAAATTCAACTGAACATGGCACTTCCAGAAAACTTAAAGCAATGTCAGTCCTTGATTCAGACTGACAACACATTTCAACTATTTATTTTGAAAAAACAACTGGCAGACTACATTCCGACAATGACATAGGCAAACCGGAGGAGACAGTCAGTTTAAAAGCATTTCTAGGGGAACCAAAGCGTCAGAAAAATGATGATACCCAGTATTACATGAATGGAAGACGATTCACGAACGTAAGTAGTGGAAACCAAAGCTCTCAAACAAAATAGTAGCTACAACAGAATAAAAAAAAAACAGAGAGAGAGAATTTCAGCGGCACACCATTTCAAGTGCCTAAGGCAACCAGATGCAATAAGCGATGATATGGAGCCCTTCCCATACTACTTCAACAAAAAATCGGGGAGAAAAGAAATCCACGAAAAGTACACGGCAGAATCGGAACAAATGCGGAGGCAGAGAACTTCAATAATCAAACGAGGTTAAACGAACTAAGGGGGGAACAAGACTAAAATCCATACGAATCCCAAAAAACTCGAGTTCCCTAAAATTCGTTTCCAAAAACAACCAAATGAAGAGATGTTTTTGTGAAATCCTTCAAAACAAAGACAAAGAGACAAGAAATTCACCAGAGACCTTTCACAGATTTGGACTGGAAATCGGTCAAAATGAGAGCATTATCGGGGTTTAGGCCAGCGTTGGATCCGGTGCTGGTCTCGTAGTTTGGGGAACGCTCCTGTGACTTCGCAGAGGAAAGGAGCTTCGAGGGCTTGGAAAGAAGTTTTGCTGTCGGCCTGACCGAAGACACATAGTTGGTGCAGTCGACGAGGGGCTTCCTTTTCAGTCTCGTTCGCTTCCCGGCGCTGTCCATTGCAAAGAGAAGGTGATCTGTTCACCGCCAGGAGAGGCCTGCGAGTGGCGGGATCATTTGAAACTATTTAAACAGGCATTTCCGTCAGTTAGGGAGTAGATTAGGATTAGTTAACAAGCAGTATGACAACACCAATTCTGATCCAAAACCTTCAATTAGAACTCAGAACTCAGGAAGCAGATGGATTAGGTTTTTAGATTAGATTTAAATAGGATTAAATGGATCAAAATTCATTTGTTATTTAATAAATATAGCCCTTTATAAATTGAGGAGAAGGAGATTGAAGTCCCCTTGTTTTTTTCTTTGGACAAGGAGACAAATAGGGGTAATATGGACCCGAGTCAAACCGGAACCTACTTATGTTCGAGTTTGGTTTTATCTAAATACTTAAAACTCATACTCGACCTCAAGCCTAAAATTGGAATAAGTTCGAGCCCAAAAATTTAAACCGAGTTTGAGCTCGAGTTCGAGCTCAACCTACATTTAAAACTTCAAAAATAAAATAAAAATTATAAAAATAAATAAAGAGAATATTGTGATTACCTTGGTACCATTGAACTGCAAGGTATCACAAAGGAGTCCAAGACTTTGCAATGAAAAATACTAATGTATAATAACCAACTGAATAGACCTACAAGAAAGAGCAAACATCTCCATCTTTAATATTTATTCCATTGGCAAACAACAACATTAGATATTGAGTGACCCAAAAGGGTTGAACGATTATCATCTTTGAGGTTTGAGGTAAATAAGAGCAACTATCAACAACCTAAAGAGAGAATTGATGAGAGCAACTAGAGTAAAGGGTATTTTCGTAAAAAAAAATCTATGCTAACGAGTCAGTTCATGAGCTAATAAATTGAGCTTGGAAAATCTCGAGTTGGACTTGTTATATTTAACGAGCTCAAGTAAAAATTGAATTGAGCCAAGCTCGAACCGTTTGTGAGCCGATTTGGCTTGGTGCCACCCCTAGAGACAAGGCTTCACTTTCCTCCTCCTTATTCGATAATTTCTACCCATCTTCTATTACCCGTTTCATCCGAATGGAAATAAGACCATTCCGTTTTCATTTTTCTTAATCATTTTCCACAAGTAAATGGGCAAATGGGTAAATAAATGGATAATTTAATATATTTTATTAAAATCAGTTTAGATATGAAAAAACATGATCTCATGCAAGTATTGCCAAAAAAAATTTCAAGATTTAGTGAAGAGAAAAAAAAAAAAAAAATTCTAACAGAGAGAAGGTTTGGGAAATTTTTTGACTTAATTGTTCAACCTAGAGTCATCTATTTATTTATTTTCTTTCACATCTATTAAGAAATTCCTACTTCAATTAAGATTTTCAATTACTACAATCAAGGAACTAAAATTACATAACTAGGAAATTGAAAGAGATTGTTAAATTAGCAAATACCCTATCTCTATAGAATACTACAAGAATAGAAAATTAAGATTCCTATGACTTTCTTTTGACCAGCTTTTGGAATTCCAAATTTGCCCTTGAGTCTTGCCCCATGCAAAGCCTTAGAAAATTTCTTTTGCCCCCACATGCTCCTCCTTGCTAGGCGCCCTCATCACTTTCTAAAATTTTGGTTGGCACCTCCTTGCTTTCCTTTTTTTCGTTTTTTCTTCTATGTTTTTTGGTTTTTTGACATTACATCATTCCATCCCCTGGAAAGACCAACCTTGTCCTCAATGTTGAAAATTGGTAAAAGCATAATGGCTTTTTATTACTCCATGTGGCAAGCGACTGTTTTTCTATAAGGTTGAAGCTTGAGGTAGATTAGGTCACTCGTTGTTAAGCCACTTCTTTATCTTTTTATGATGTTGGTTTCATTCATTGTTGACCCAAAGTGAGGTAGTGTTTGATTATCTTGAATGCTTGGTCTTGGTCCAACAAAGCTTCCTCTAGAGTCACCACTTTTGTAGTAGTAGAAAGAAATGATGAGAGGGTACCGGCCATAGACAACCTCAAAAAGTGACAACTTCAATGAAGTATGATATTCAACCCATGGAAAGTAAAACACTTTTAGTGTTAGTTTTTTCGCTAACAAATCCTCTTAAATAAGTCTCCAAGCATCAATTTACCACCTTAGTTTGTCCATCAGTTTGAGGATAGTATGTGTTGAAGAGCATATATGGAAGAGTATTACATGATTCTCACAGTAAAAAGTCTCACATAGCCAAAATTAATATGATGGAGTCTTAGAAGAGTCTCACAGGAGGAGGTTTCACAAAAAAGCCTCAGTTAAAGGTGTTTTGGTTATGTTAGTCTTCTATTTATGTTCAATTGTTGTAGGACTTGTCTTTTAGTGTTTAACTTTGGGTGGGATAAGGGTAATTTAGTTGTAATTGGATTCTACTTGTTTTCTTTATTATAAATAGATGTTCATTATACTCAAATTACAACAGGTTAGTGAAGTATTTTTCTTTTTTATAAATTGAACAAGGTATCAAAGCGGGTTATGTGAGTTGACTAGATCAACCCACATAGATAATGTGATCATTTTTCTAATCTATCATATCTAGCAGTTTAAGTACGTATTCTATCTTTTTTTCTTTCTTTCCTGTGCCAATGGGTGTTATTTTCTTGGCGTTTGCATCTCCATACTGAAATTTTAATTTTGAAAATTATATATTGACAAAAAAATCTTCAAGTCTACTTTCTATCTCAATTTTTTTTTTTGGAAATTTGAATTTTTTTATAAAGAGAAATAGATATTTGAAGTAGAAAAGGTTTGACTATAAGAGAGGTTTGAGCAACAGCAAAAAACTTTAAATTTTGAGCTATTTTATGCGATCAATAATGAGACTTTATATGGAGAATTATATGTAAAACGATAGATCTATAACTCTTTTTTCTTACCTATTAAACCAATTTTCAATCTGAGTTTTCTAGAGGGAGATATCAATATTGGAAGAGTCAATGATCATGTTGGTCAAAGAAGAAAGAACACTCAATTCGGTGAAATTACATAGTTCAAAATCTATTGGATTCTTTCTCACAAAAGAAGTATATTTTATGAAGAAATTTATATTTGAATGAAAGGTATCAAATTTTAGTTTCAAAAGGATAAAATTTCATATCAATCTGATTGATATGTACGGAGATATTTGCATTAGAGTTGGCAACCATCAAGCTACAGAATGAAGAAAATAAAAAAGGTCATAATAGATTCAAGAATGTAGCTTTTTATATCAAATTAGGTCTCAGTTTAAAGCTTTTTGAGTCTAGTTTCATAAGAATTAAATGGTTAGTAAGTAAGATCTATATTATGGGACATATTAATATTAGAAGTACTAATGGTCAGTTCTGCCAAAAAACTCTCATTTTTTCTTTGTTCTCTCTTATTATCTCTCCATGCATTGGCGTGAATTAAGTTTCCTTTTCTCATAGAATCCTAGTTTTTTAGCCAAATTTATCTTCCAATCAGATAGTTTTGGTCTAAATTAATCTCCATGACGTGCACGTTCAAGGTATATAAAAATTTCCTGCTTCACTGTTGTTTTCAAATTTTGCATTTTTTTACTTGGTTGTGTATCTTATGCATTATCCACTCCAAAAATATTGGTCACCCAAAAAAAAAAAAATTATTCTTGGTCAAATTTATTATGTTCTACCATTATAGTATTTAAAAGGTCACGTTCTAGATTGGTTTGAAAGTATGAGTATTGCATAGCCGTCTCCTTTTAGTTAAAGTTGTTTTCCTCTTGTATTTTTTAAGTTTATCTTCCTCTGTTTTCATCACTTCAGAGCAAAAAGTTTAGGAGTGTGCCCAACATCCAACTTGAGTAAATTTTTTTTATTCTTCATCCAAGAGGTGATTTATGTTTGAGCTACCCTTAAAAAGTGAGTAATCTCTTTGTTAAGCCATAAAATTGGATTATTTTTTCACCTTTAAAATTGAGCGGAGTGTGCTTCAAACTATGACCATTTTACTGGTGTATGGAGCTTTGTCATACGACTATGAGTGATTTTCTTCTCTTACATTGTGTTTTATCCAAGTTGGGTCTCCTTTTTATCCCCAACTTGAGGGAGAGAAGTAGAAGAAGAAGTACAAGAAATTAGTATTTTGTTCCACATGTTGTGATAACTTTTATGTGACCAAAATATTCAAGAAAGGGGGAGAACAAATGATGAAGTTTTAATATCTATGAAAAAGTTTTAGCCAATGAAGATTGAAGACCAAAAATCCTTATCATTGCAAGTTGAAGTTATAAACTCCAACTTGAGGGGGAATATTAAAGAACAGATATGGAAGAGTCTTACATGACTCTCACAGTAAGAAGTCTCAAAGAGCTAGAATTAATATGATGGAGTTTTAAAAGAGTCTCACAGAAGAGTCACAGTTAAAGGTGTTTTAGTTATGTTAGTCTTCTATTTATATTTAGTTGTTCAATTACTCTAGGACTTATCTGTTAGTGTTTAACTTTGGGTATAACTGGGATAAGAGTAGTTTAGTTATAATTGGATTCTACTTGTTTCCTCTATTATAAATAGAAATTCATTGTACTCGAATTACAACAAGTTAGTGAAATATTTTTCTTTTCCATAAATTCAATAGTATGTTGTGCTCATCGTCAAGATGCACCTTGCAAAGAAAAAACTCTCTCCAAAAGGAGCATACAAAAACTGAGTCTCTATCTATGTAAAGTGTGACTAGCCATGTAGTTTTGCTAGATGTGAAATATATACTTCGACGATAGTTTTGGTAGAATGTGGACGTTGTAGGGCACGAAAAATTGGTATGCTATCTCAATCGATCTACAACTACCAGATTACCAATCTTACCTTTGGAAGGTGGTAATACTTTGATAAAATCTATGGACATGTCTTCCCAAATTCTTTCTTGAATGGGCAACGATTGCATGAGACCTGTAGTGTTGTATTTGATAGGTTGAAAAGTACGAGAGTTTGCCACATAATTTTTTACATCAGTCTTGAGCCCTATCAATAAAAAAAAACTCTCACCGTATGATAAGTTTTGAGGGAATTTCTCATGAGCCTTGTCAAGAAAAAATTTTTCTCACCCTATGATAGTTGTTTATCATCATAAAAAAAAGGGGAGATTTTTTGCCCAATCCCCATTAGGTTAATTTTAATAATAACAAATACTTAAAAACTAATTTTAAAATTACTTAAAACTTATTGTAAAATATGAGTGAGAAATTTTGACAATAAATGCCCTAGGAAAAAATCTGGCAGATGCTTAGTTTGGTTGGCTAGCATGCAGTCAACCAAATTGTATAAAAGCTAGCAGATAACAAAAGAATCACAAAGTCTGTCTAACTGCCCTAGCCAACCAAATTGTATAAAAGCTAGCAGATAACAAAAGAATCACAAAGTCTGTCTAACTGCCTACCCTCTTGCCGATCGGTTAGGAGAGAATTTTGCCGATCGGTTAGGAGAGAGAATTTATAATACATCCATCCAAGTATCCAAATAACCTAATCATATGAAAGCAAGAAGAGAAGTGACCCTACTAGAGGCCGTTCAACTAGCTAGCATTTGTTTGACCAGCTAGAAAAGAGAAAAGGTACTATTGTTTTCTATTCACCTAGACATTCCACTGATTTGTTCAAACTAAGGACGAAAGAGAAAGTAAGGAAACACTGAATGCCAAAGAAGGTTGTATGACTGAAGTAGAGAAAAACAAGGTACTAAAAGAACTCATTCACCTCACCATCCAACCAAATTGAAGAAATCAGAAAAAAAACCGTTTATGAAGGTCGTTTAACCTGATCATAACTATTCAAACAACTCGTTGAAAAGTTCCTACAAGTGAAATTTTAAAGATTGAATTCAACCACCGTAGGCTACCAAAATTTAGAAGTGTAAGCATTTTCTATGATTTATTGCATTTGATTTAGTCAATTTTTGCTAAATAACAAAGTATTCTAGGAGAAATAACTAGTCTTTAGACTATTTTATCATACCTATTTAAATGATTTCATGCCCTACATTGTTCACTAAGCATACTAAAGTGCAAAATAAAAGCTCCCTTTGCATTCTTAGCGCTGTATGATTTTCAAATAATTTTAGAAATGCCAAAAGAAGGAAGTCTTTTGAAAGAGCTAAGTACTCGAGCATGTGACCTAAAATTTAGTTTTCACTTTGTGTTTTTGATGTTGCATTTAATTGAATCTATTTTGAAATTGATTGCTTTAGGTTTATTATTGTTAAGGTGGCAAGTCTATCATATTAGAACTTTTGGGTCACCCCACAACGTTTAAAACTCTTGATATTGACTTTTACTATCTCATTGAGTATATACTTTAAAATTATTTATTCGAGATTACTCAAAGCTATTAATTGTTACAGTAGAATCACCAAGGATTGGGTGTACTTTTCTTGTGCTTTTGTTATTGTAATATATGCCTGGATTGGAGGGTTTCAGCCTGATTGTAAAACAAGTAATCTTCGTTGTTTTGTAAGCCAATCTGGACATGGATAAGCTGATTGGTAGCTACTATTGAAAACCCCCTTAAAAGACTAGGCACTTATACCTGGTGGCAATTGATCATAAGTCTCGAGTGTTGAACATATGTGATAATTTGTTGTAGATATCATTAAACTATTGATTAGTGAATTCAACTATGAGGTGGAAACCCTCCACTCAGTTTATGCTTGAATGACCTAACAAGATCTTGAGACCAACATCCTCCTAATAGTATATATGCCACTTTGATGTGTATTAGTGTTAACTAGTGATGTATAGGGTTCTAATATGGTGTTATCGATATATAGAATCAGCTAATTCTATTTACCATTTATTTACGTAATTATCGAATCGTAGAATGGGTAATTAGGAAAATATAAAAATAATGTAAAATTTTATAAATTTATAAAAAAAATAAAAAATTTATCATATATGCATAAGTGTAAGAATAATGTTCTTCTAATGTAGCAAAATCCTTTAAAGAATAATACAAAATCCTCATAAAAAAGATACTTTAAACTTGTTTTATCTCAAACTGAATAAAAATTTATCAAATTACTCTTATATATAACTGAATGATCAGTTAATCGGATGCAAACACCCCTTACCTATTTTTATTCCATTTGGATAAAATTACCCGTGATGTAGTAGTGAAAGCTCAACCCAAATTCCACTTTTTACTTTCCTGTCCATCATCTAATGTCCCTCGCTTCTCTGCATCTTTTGCCCAAACAGAACTTGTGCCTCCCAACGTTCCAATGGCGGCAGCTGCAGTGCGGTTTCAGTTCCCTTCAAGGATCTCAAATCCTGCACCTTACTGTATTCTTCGCAAGTCTAATCCCTTCAGACTTCTATGTTCTTCTGCTGTTACTCTTGCTTCTGAGCCTTCATCTCCTCGACACCATATGACGAAGTGTGAGGGGGAGGTTAAATGGGAACCGTTTAGGAAAAAGAAAGTTGTTATGAGGGTCGGCTATGTAGGAACTGATTATAGAGGTGCGCTTTCACTTTAAGCTCTTGATAGAAACTCGATGAATTGTACTGATATTATATGTTCGGTCTTTTTTCTAACAGGCCTGCAGATACAGCGTGACCTTAGCTCTACATCAAGTGAGTTTTCAATGAGTCTGTTCCTTTTTGGTATTTTGTCATGTTGCATTTGAGCTACGTTGAAAATTCTGTTGATGTTATTGTTCGAGCTAACACGTTAACCGCCGGAGTTTTCCAAATGAGTTGGTGCATCACATTATAATTGAAAATAGAAACTAAGCCTCCTACATTTTTGCTACTTTTTCTTGCTAATGATATGAACTTGTGGATATTATCAACTATATCCACTTAAATGTGTTACCAAAAGAAAAACTGTGTCCATTTAGATCGTTCAAAGTAGCAGGTGATTCCAAGTTTGGGAGTAGGAGATGTTTGATTCTGTGTCAACGAGTTCAAATGGTGACGCGTGACCTTGGGAACTTCAGAACAGAGATTAACCCACGAATCTGAGGTTGTGGGAGTTTCAGCCTAAATCAAAATCATTAGAAGAATCAATTGATGACTTGAATTAGCATATTTTGGGCCAGAAAAACGACTTGTTTTGATATAGGCAGTGATACCAAAATTAAGATATCTTTAAGCAACTTATTCCAACTCCAATTTTGCTGCTATGTGTTGTAGCTCTAACTTGAACGATTAAATTATTTTGGGAATTTTGTGTTCCAGGTTGAAGGAATATAAACATTTGGTAAAAATAACAGCTGAAAATGGGCCTCCAGGTGGACAAGAACCTTTAGTGCTGGGAGCCCTCTCAAATTGTAAATAAATGGTTTGCATTTTGAGAAAATTTATTAGTCACAGGAACAATCTTCTTACAGTCAAATGATTAATCCCTTACGTCAAATGAGGTGTTGTTTCATGTTTCCTGAATTAAATTTGTGAGATTCATTTATAGGTCATTGTTTCTCCCTGATTTTTCATGATTATATGGTTATGTTTTGGGCACCTGCATTTATTTACTGTCTTGTGATGATTTAGAACACAGTCTACTTTCTCTTCTTAATCATCACTTGGAATGTGTGTCCTTTCTACTGGTGCATCATATTCAATTATTATTTTTTGTATCTGAGACTTACTAAATGGGCGCCCACATAGTATACATCAATCTACCTGTCTCCTCTTACTTTTTTGGTTTCTGACAATGGTAAACATTTTTTTACTTCCTGTTACATTGCATGCAATCTTTAATATAAATTAAAATTTTGATGGTTTTATACATCATTTAGTGGGTTAGTTCAGATTCACATTACGCCATTCTGAATTCAACTCGAAGGGGGAGGAAAAAAGTAAGAAAAGGAATTGTCTTCTGTGAGGCAGATGTGAGCATGACATTACCTATTCAAGTTCAAGGGTTTCATTAGTGCACGATTATGGACATCTTGCAGTTTGTTTGCCAGTTGTCAATTTGACTGACAATATATTCTTACCTTAATAAATATCAGTTTAATGCAGATGGACTTTAGCTAAAAGCATTACAATCTTGCCATGTAGCCATTGAAGCAGAACTGGAAACTGCCATCTTTAAGGCTGGAGGAATCCGGGACAGTAATTACGGGAATCTGCACAAAATTGGGTGGGCAAGAAGTAGCCGTACTGATAAAGGAGTAACTATTGTTCCTTGATAATCTATCTCTATGTTATATTACTTTCTTTGATATTAAGGGCAAATAGTTTTGGGGGGTTTGTTCAAAGAACTTGAAGTATGTCGTTTTCTGCTAATTGAACTTCTATAGGTTCATTCACTGGCAACTGTGATATCATTGAAGATGGAGATCCCAGAGAATGCATGGGAAGCAGACCCATGTGGTATTGCTCTTGCAAATTGTATTAATTCTTATCTTCCCAAGAATGTTAAAGTTTTCAGCATATTGCCTTCACAAAGGTAATCATTGATCATGGAAAGGTCCTGCTTCTTGTAGTTTTGTGTTTCATATCTAACTTGACAAACATAAGAATTGAAAACAATTTCTTTGTTACCATGAACGATAATGTTTCCTTCCGCACAGGAGCTTTAATGTAAGGCGAGAATGTAATCTGCGGAAGTACTCTTACCTGCTTCCAGCTGAAGTTATTGGGATTAAGAGCAATTCCAGTTGTGCACAGATCGATCAGCATCTATTAGAGTTCAACCATATATTAAAAGCTTTTGAGGTAGAATTTTTGCTATTGGCTTTATATATTCTGAAGATCTTTTTTTGATCCATTGGGAAAATTGTTACTATCTATTCCTACTTCAGTACAACAAAAGTTCTCCCTGTTCATATATCTTTATCATTTTCAGGGAGAACACCCCTTTCATAATTACACAGCAAGGTCCAAGTATAGGACACAGTCAATTCGTAAAAACTACATTGACAAAAGAACAGGAAAGCCAGTAGATGATTTACTGTCTGAGTCTGATCAAGATGATACAACTTTGGGTTGCTATGCGAAACAATTAAAGCTGCCATCTGCTAGCAGTCTGGATGACAACTCTTGTAAATTTAATCAAAAGAATGAAAGCAAAGCAACAGATGTGATTGCTCGTGCAAGATGGCTTTATGAGCCCGATGAAATGGATCGAATTGGTGCGTCCCACTTCAGGAGGATCTTTTTTTGTGCTTGTGGGAAGCTTGAAACCTCCATGGGAAAACCTTTTGTTGAGCTGTCCATATGTGGAGAGTCCTTTATGTTGCATCAGGTAATACTTTTCTATCATTTTTTTTGGTTTTAACATCATAAATAACACCAATGATTTGGTTATCATCATGAATTAGGCAGAGAAACGTAATCTTGCCTGGTATGAAGTTTAACAACTTGGAAATTAGTGCAGTCCAACTTCTTTAAGGTTGAATGCAAAATATCTGATGAATTCCTATGTGAATAAAGAGAGTATTAACATTCCATATGAAAATTTCTGGTGGCTTGAAAATCTCATGGGCTCTTTAAATTTCTAATACTTAGTGAACTTTTCCTGAATAATAGTATTGCTTCTGGGTGGTATTTGTTCATACAACTGTTATTACGTCCACAGCAAAAGTTTTGATGATGGATGCCTTGGAAAGTGACCTTTTGAGCATTGCTTGTTGAGATGGCTTGTGAAGAATGTGTCTCTTGCTCTATGGAACAATCCGACCACATGTTTTGGAAGAAACCAAGTTAAAAAAGAGACCAATTATACTAAAGCTACACTGTTGCTCCGTTTGATCATATCTAATTAGCAGATGAATGTCTGCAAGTTTTTCTGAAGTACTGCTGTTTCTGAAGTCTTAACGATGTGGATATATTTAGAGTCTCCTCTATTATATTTCTCACTAGTGCTGTGTCCATGGTTTCTGTTCCTATCATTTATATGTTCAAGTTTCTTCTTGTCAGATACGCAAAATGGTAGGCACAGCTATTGCAGTTAAGAGAAACTTGCTATCACAAGATATCATCACACTGTCACTGACTAAATTCTCGCGAATACTACTTCCTTTGGCTCCATCAGAGGTTCTGATTCTGAGGAGCAACCAATTTGCAATTAGAAACCGGCCATGCAATGAAAAACGGCCTGAATTGTGGACACTGGTGGAATCTGAAGAAATAAACGGAGAGGCTGATAAATTCTATTCATCTATTCTGTTGCCACAAGTTTCAAAATTCTTGGACCCATCAGACTATCCATGGGAGGAATGGGTTGAAAAATTGGGAGCATACGTAAGTATTCCTGATACAGAGTTAGAAGAAGTTAGGACAGCATATAGAGAGTGGAAAGGAAAATTCTTGGAGTGGAAAGTAAGAACATGAAGCGGAAGAAGATGCCCATGTTGCAGCATTGTGGAATTGGACCAACTATGAGTCTCAGTGAGGTAGGTTCCAAATTGGAAAGATGTTAAATTTTGACTAGACGCAGCAAAATTTTAGGAGAAAATGTAGGAATTATTCAAATATCTTAAAAAAATGAAATCCTTGCGTTAGGCTTTGTTTGTTGTAATAATATATATGCAGGCCGAAAGGCTCTATTTCCAGAGTCTTGTCTTCATCTATTAGTAAATATTTGTAAAATGTTGAACCTCCTCTGTCCTTGTTTTGTTTGTGAAGCCTCCTCTATAAAGGCTAACACCCACTTATTCTTTAGAGCAATAGAAAAACCCAAGTGCAGAGTGCACTGCAGCCCACTGAAAGGGCAAAGCTTGCTTTTTACAGAGCACCTGGGTTTTTTTAAACTCCTTTGTGGACTTCAATCCCATCATAACAATAAAAGAAAAAAAATATTATGTCCCCTTGGAGTCTCATTTTACCGACCCAAAAGGGGACTTGTAAAGTTGGGTCCAAGGTCCTCCCCAAAAGGATTAGCTAACTTAAGATTGTTTTTTAATTAATAACTTTAAGACTTTTGTACTCATTAATCCATGTAGGATTATTCTTTAACACTTTCCTTCACGTGTAGGCCCTTTTTTGTGGAATTATGTGTGGATAATTTGGTTGGAGGTTTACATACGAGTACTTGTTTTGATACTAAGTAAAGTTGGGTTCAATAACACTTGCTCGCAAATCTTTTTCATCCAAATCTATGTATTGTGATAAGTGTGATAGTAACATCCTACCATCTTTGGACATCCTACCATCTTTGGCTGGGAATTGGAGGGGAGAGTTTTGGTTTTCTAACAATTCCCATAGACGGTGCTAGGAAGGATATTCGACCTAACTTTACATAGCATCAGAGCAAATACTCATGTGGGTTTCCACCCAAATTATTCGATTGTAAAATCACAAAAGAAGGCCTACACATGAAGGGAAGAGTTAAAAAATAATCCTATATAGATTAGTGAGTACAAAAATCTTAACTTTATAAGACCTGATATTGAAACCTGTTTGTTGCCAGGAAGGTGACAATAAATAAAGAAGGGTGTAACATTAAATAAAAGTGAAGATGTCAGGGCCAATTGTTTGCAAAGGAGGCCCCGGGGTTTGAGAAACGAGGGGCTACCAAACCATAGGCACTCTCGCTACTTGTATCCAGACTTCCTCTCTCGATAAATACCACTCTTTCGTCTTTTCCCGTTCAGTTCAAACTTTAAACTTCAAGCCCCTTGATCTTTCTACTTCTTCCTCTCACAGGCTGATCCACCTCCAGTTTTCTCTGATCTTTTGAGATGAATTCTGTCAAGTCTTGGGTTTCTGAGCACAAGCTTAGGAGCATTGGTATTTCTCTCTCTGGAATCAGTGAACAGTTATTTTTAATCTCAAATGAACAAATACTCCTCTCTTAATTTCCGTAGTTTTTCTTTTTCCACAGGATCTTGTTTTTGCCATCTTATGATCTAGAATTGATTTATTTAAAATGGCTCTCAAGTTTTTTACCTTGAACAGGCACACTTTGGGCATCGGCTGTTGTGGGATCGCTTGCTTATTATACACATGCCAGATCTCCATTAAAACCAGGTCTGAGGATCATACACGCCAGGTAAACAATAGAAGAAAATAGGTCTGCAGACAGCGGAATCCTTGCTAATTCGTTGGCTTTTGGTTGCAGGCTGCATGCACAGGCCCTAACACTGGCAGTGCTCTCTGGTGCAGCCTTCATGCACTACCGGGAGGTCAAGCCTGCTCTCTCTGCTCGGAAGGCCGAAAATCTGCCCTCCGTCCACTTTACCAGCTGAGAGATTTGAAAACCACTCCGAAGTAGTATGTAATTCCAATAGTAGTTTAGGCTTCGTCTGTAGTGCTTCTCTTATGTGCATTTGATGTGAAGCAGTGAACTAAGAAGAGAATAAATATACTCCAGTTTGCAGACCATATCATGTGCGAGAAATGAAAAACTAATGATAATATGATTAAAATATTGAGACCTAAAGGTATGATCGAGTCGGATGAACAACCACCCAGTTGTCTGGAGATAAAATATGCGATTCATGGCCGATGCGTTGCTTCTCTGGAGCTAAGGAAGAAGAAGTCGCATAGATCATGCATTTTTCAACGGCCAACAATTCTCAATTGATTGATCATGCTTTATAATCAATAATTGACCATGCTTTACAAACTTAGCTTAATACATTCTAGATTGATCATGCAATATAAAGGATGGTCGATTATTTTGGTCGATTATTTTAAGTGAATCATCGATCATTGATACCAAGTTATATCTAACACTTCAATTTCAACCCTAATGAAGATTCAAATCGATTCAAAACTTGGTGAAAAGTTTTAGGATGGTTCTAGACATTTTCAAGCATTTCTATGATGATGTTGAAGATGTCATTGAAGTATAATGCCTAATTTTTTTTCTTGAAATCAATTATTAGTATGGTTGAAAAGAATGAGTTTTAAGTTTTAAATGAAGTTTATAATTGATGAAAACTTTTGTTATAATTTAATTTTCAAAAAATATATATATGATTATTTGTATATGATTTTGAAAATATGAGTGTCTTAATACTCCATCAAAGCTAATATAAGTTTTGGAATATATAAGATTACTCTTACATTGCTAGAGTTCTTCACTTCAAAACTTTTATCTTGAACTTGTTTTAAATTCTTGAGCTCCTCTTATAAGTTTTCACAACATCATCTTTCCAATTTCTTTTGGCTTTGGGTCTTGACTTGGTAACTTGATTCTTCAATATTTTGTCTTGACAATTTACCATAGACTACAAATATTTTTGTTGGAAGACATGTATCTAAAATACACTAATAACATATTTAGTAGTACACTTTCAATCTATCCATTTTTATATCAAAATAATAGATTTTGGTCATTGGTTTAACACATAGACATTGTTGAGATCTAACCTCAAATATAGCTTAACCCATTGTAATAGCTTTGGGTTTTTGTCTATGTATATCATAGAAAATCTTCTTTAAAATAATAAACAATGTCGTAGAATTTAGGACTCCATATTGATATCGAGCAAAGGAGAGAGAAGAAAAAGAGAAAGAAAAAGAAGTAAGAAAAAAGAGAGAAAGGAGAGAGAGTTTAAAGTTCGGCTACCAAGAGAAGGAAGAGGAGAGTTTGTATGATTTTGAGAAGAGAGGAGAGGACCTAATGCTCTACCTCCTAGCTAAGGGCCTCTATTTATAGTTTTAGAGAGTGTGTTACAATAACTATAATGCACTTAGGGCTACAATAGTTACTAGAGAAAAGACAAATTGAAATGTATCTCGTCAACTAATAACATCTTTATGCCAACTTTATGAGAAATCTTCTTATTTACCAAGATGCCACCTCTTGGACGTGTGGACTTGATCCCATCTTCTAACATGCTACATCACATTTCATGTGTTTTTCTATCTATTTTTCTTTCTATATTTTTTTTTTCAAAATTCCCATTGAGATAATTTTGACCCAAATATTTAAGTTACAAATGATATGCTTTGAGTATGCCTTGTAGCTAAAAAAAACCAAAAAGTTAAAATTCTTAGCAACCTAGTGTCAGAGTGGTTCATTCCACTCTTGTAGGCAATAGCTTTCCGCACCTAACAGATCGATCTGTTGGGTTGTATTGGATAGCCGCTGTCATGGTATTAGAGCTAGGCACACCACGTTCAGTATTCGAATCCTGTGAAAGGCGGTCAAGAATGGGCGGGGTGATTGTTAGAGTGGTTCTATCCACTCTTGTAGGCGGTAGCTTTCCGCACCTAACAGATAGGTTTGTTGGGTTGTATTGGCTAGCCGCTGTCACCTATAAAGTTTGACAAGTAGAGAACCAAATGAACAACCCATACAAAAAGGAATGAAAAAGGCTCATGCTAGAAGGCACATTGATTGGAAAGCCTATCTGACCGACTACACAAGAGAGGTCAACATAGTAAGCAAGACAAAACAAAAAACCAAAATGAAGAATAATTGTCCATCTGAGTGGCCAAAACAAAGAAAAGGACAAAGACGCAAAATCGTTTGATGGAGTCATGATCAATTGCATATCACATGAAAAAAAGCTCAAGTGAGGCAGTAAGGTAATGATGATACCTGATTGGTTGGAAAACATTCAATGGAAATAAAATGAAAGAAAAAAGGTTTTGTTCAAAGTTGTACACCTGGATGACTGTACGAGCAAGGTGCATGAAGGCATGAAGCAAAAGAGATAGTGCAAAAGGATGAATGACCACACTACCCCCTACCAATCGTTCCAAAGAAAATAAAAAAATGATTTATGAATGTTGATTTATCAAATCAATATTGATTGATTGAGAGAGTGAGTGAGTGAGAAGAGAGAGAGAGAGAGAGAGAGAGAGAGAGAGAGAGAGAGGAAAATTAATTTACCCTTTACATCATTAATATCTCAATAATTACATCAAAGGCTTTCCTCTTTGATTTTTTTAGGGAAGATAATCCATGAAATATTTCGTTTGTCTTCTTCTTGTTGTCTAAATCAAGGTTTTCCTCTTTGATTATTTAGAGAAGATAATCCATGAAATATCTCGTTTGTCTCTTCTTGCTGTTGTTTTCTTGCATCAATCTCTTCTATCTATGTCCCACAGTCGTATCAGGAGGCTCTAAGGCATCCCGGATGGAAGGCGGCAATGGAAGAGGAAATGAATGCATTATATGAGAATCAAACTTGGTCTATGGTTCCATTTCTCCCTGGAAAGAAGCTTGTGCACTGTAAATGGGTTTTACTATCAAGTAAAATTTAGATGTCTTTGTCTCTCGTCTCAAGGCCCGTCTAGTTGATAAAGCATATACTCAATGCTATGGAGTAGATTATGAGGAAACTTTCTCCCCAGTGGCCAAGTTATATTCAGTAAGAATCTTATTATCACTCGTTGCTAATTCCTCTTGGCCTGATTATCAGTTGGATGTGAAGAATGCATTTTTGATTGGTGATATTAAGTAATTTATAAGCATCAACCACCTGGTTTTGTGGTTGAGTGAGAGTTAATATGCAAATTGAGAAAATCTTTATATGGCTTAAACAGTCTCCTCAGGCTCTGTTTGATAAGTTTAGCCAAGCAATGTTGGGGTTGAAATTCAACCAATACTCAGTAGATCATTTTGTCTTTGACAAGAATACCTTTAAGGGAAGCGTATTAGTGGCGATTTATATAGATGATATTTTCTTAACTAGTAGTGATGCAGACAATATAAAAGAAGTCAAATAGAAGATATGCAAAGAATTCAAAACGAAGGATCTTGGACTTTTGAAATATTTCTTGGGTATTGAGGTATTTTAGTGAAAACATGGGATCATATTATCTCAGAGAAAGTATGTTCTTGATCTACTTGAGGACACAAGGATGATTGGATGTCGACTAGTAGATACTCCTATGGATGATAACACAAAGATATGTACAAGCTCAGGTGAAGATTTTGATATAGGTAAATATCAAAGACTCGTAGGAAAGTTTATTTACCTCACAATGACTAGACTGGATATATCATCTGCAGTAAGTGTGGTTAATAAGTATATATATAAATCACAACTTACCCCTTGACAAGCTTTGGAGAGGATACTGAGGTATTTAAAAGGAGCCCCATGGAAGAGACTTCTCTATAAAAATCATGGTCACTTCAACTTTGAAGGTTTTGAGAAAGTAGATTGGGTTGGATCATCTGATGACAAGAATCACACTTTTGGATATAGTACCTTAGTTGGAGGTAACCTGGTTACATGGAGAAGTAAAAAGCAGAATGTTATTGCAAGATCTAGTACAGAAGCAGAATTTAGAGCTACGGCCCACACAGTTAGTGAACTTCTATGAATCAGATCCCTTCTTACTGAATTATGGTTCTACAAAGAAGCTCTTATGGAATTATATTGTGACAACTAGCCAACCATTCATATTACTGCAAATCCAGTCTTCCATGAGAGAACAAAACATATTGAGGTAGATTACCACTTTATATGAGAGAAATGTCAATCCAATATTTTATCTCTTTGACATGTTTCATATCAAGGACAAGAAGCATATATACTTTCAAAGCTAAGCACATCCAAGATCCAGACCACCATATGCGACAAGCTGGGTATTTACGATTTTTTCTCTCCCCTAGCTTGAGGGGGAGTGTTGGAAGATAAGCTCGTAGTAGTGGCATGATATAAACTACTTTTTATTTTTGTCCCTTTTTGTCCCTGCTTAGGGTAAAAGGTAATGATGTAATTATTGACTCTCTCATTATTATAAATATATTTAGGGGAAGGATTAGGACATCACTTAACATAACCCTCCTACCATCCTCTCTCACTCTCTTAGCTGAAGTTCCTCTCAGATCTTTCTCCTTCTTCTTCTTCTTCTTCTACCACTCGTTCTCTCTCTTTCTCTCACTCGTTGCCGTATTCTCTATTAACCTAGTTCATTTACTATACTTTTTCATGTGATCCTAAATCTAACATGGTATTAGAGCCTTAGGTTTAGGATACCGAATTTATGTTGCTGGATTAACCAAGCTCTTCATCAAGTTCTTTCGGTAAAGGTGTGTTGTTGTTTTAGGCTCATAAGAGATAAGTTTTTTTCCTCTATTTTTTTCTTGAGATAACTATTGTTATGGTTCTCAGAAAAAAAAGATGGTTATTGATATGATTTGTTCAGATTTTTTTTGAATCATCTTACCTTATGAATTAAGTTATTGGTTGGTTATCTTCGATATGCTCAACTCATGCTTCTTTAGGAAAAAAATCAATTTGTTATGATTAATGCAACTGTGAAGCTTGTTTAATTTTTTTTTTTATGGATCAAGGCATGATATTCTCTAGCTATGTCCATGCTTTGTGATCAAAGGTGGTGCATAAGTGTGTTAGTTTTTTTCTCAAAGATTGAAGTTATGACTGCGAGATGAGTTTCGGTTTGTTGAACTCATGAAACATTTGTGAATTGTGACAATTTTTTTGTGAAGAAGAAGATCTATCTTATTTTCTCACATTGGAAGCCTTGCATGTTGAGATATTTCATGGATTATCTTCCCTAAAAATCAAAGAGAAAAGCTTTGATTTAGACACACAAGGTGGCACCTTTGTCTTTAGAAGTAAAGTTTCCTCAAAAATATTGCATGCCGAAAGTAGAGTTTTTTTTATTAACCTAGAAGAACTTCAATTTTTTGTTTATTCTTAGACTTCCCATATCAATTTTTTCTCTGTAATATCTTTCCTAATTTATTTGAGGAAAGAAGGAAGTCAAATATTTGACCTCTCATTGCTAGTTGGTGCCAAGGTTATTAAAGGAAAGTTCATTCTTTGGGAGATCCTTAAGTTAGTTGAGATCTCTTGAGTTTTTTTGTATAATCTCACTTGCCTTTTTTCTTTATTCCCTACCATAAATAAATAAAGCAAGAAGAGAAGTTAAAGATTGTGATTATTTTGGTACAAGTGGCGTTTTTATTCGAATGGAAAGTTTACTTTATTTGAAAGAGGCTGATTTTGAGCATGATTTGATTTCCTTTCTTAATTAAGAAATATATAAAATTTGCTTGACTTATATGGGCCCACATGTGGAGTGATTAACTCATTAAATTAGTGCATGATTAAGGAAGGATATTGGCGTGATTTGAATTACTTTTTCATCAATCTTTTTCCCTTGGTTGAAGGTTCTATTGTAGGTGTTAATTTTCAGGATTCCATAGATAATAACTTTAGGGAAAAGAGAGAAGGAAGAAGGAAGAAGGAAGAAGGAAGAAGAAAGAAGAGAGAAGGAAGAAGGAAGAAGAAAGAAGAGAGAAGAGAGAGGAGAGAATATGATACATGTCCAAAAGAGAAAAGAGAGAAGAGAATACGTGAAGGAAAAAGAGGAAGAAATTAGGGTCTTGGACTTAGCTAAACCCTCCCCCTTAAGTTGTATTTATAAATATTAAAAATAATAATATTACAAGAATACCCTTCACCCTAGTAAGAGTGAATAAATGATATAAATTATAAACTAATTACATCAGTGCCACACTTAGTTAAACCCTCCCCATTAAGTTGTATTTATAGATAATAAAAATACTAATATTACAAGAATACCCTTCACCCTTGTAAGAGTGAATAAGAGATATAAATCATAAACTAATTATATCAGTGCCACCCTAATTACATCACATCTTCCAATACTCCCCCTCAAGCTGGAAGGTCATGGCAGTAATCCCAACTTGAACCAAATAACATAAATGAAGTAATAATCTCCTCCATAACGGTGTCCCAACTGTTACGATATGTTAAAATGTATATTAAATATAATTTATGTTCATCATTGTTGTATAATTTAGGATATGTACATAGGGTTATTTGATTAGGCTTAATGGGATTGGGGGGGGGGGGGGGGGTGGTGGTTATATAAAGACATGGAAAATATTAAGACATATCCACATATAAACTCAAGGATCATGGAGGATCTACATTACTCTAGGCACACCATCACTCCTCTGAAAAACCTAGGAAATAAATCGTCCTTGTCAACACGTACCTTTCAAATTCCTTTCCAAATCATTCACTGTTGTAATCTTAGCCATAAAGGACGGTTACTGATCTGATAAAAAAGCTTCACCGCAGTGCTCGTAATGGAGGAAGGAGACCGAAAAGGGAAGTCTCATTCTTTAAGCTTTAGCTTAGTTAATTGGAAACGTAGCGTTCAGGTTTGTCTTAGGATGAGAAGTCAGGTGGACCTAGCTTTCAACTCTAATGGGGTCGTCTATATAGCTAGCTGCCTAATATATTCTCGTGGCCGGTTGGTTTGAAGAGGATGAGGACTGTACCAACTTCCAAGCTTGCCTGTTACAGGGTCACTTCATATTATTCCTCACCAAATCCTTCCCAGCTTTCATTTTGCCATAAAATATGAGAAAGACAACTCCTAAACTAATTACTTTCTCTTTTTATTTGTTAATGATTCAAGGGCAAAGGAAGTGGTTAGGACGTCCTATCATAATCTCTTTAATACGTTTAATTAAAGTTAGGTGGTCAGTATCATACTCCTATCTTCCTGTCATTTCATTATTTCCAGCAAAAGCTGTTCGAATTTCAATATGAATGGCATCGCTAAAACAAATATCGAAGCGTTTCTGTCTCTCGATCATAAATTCCACTCTTTTGCTTCAAAGCTACCTTCGACTGCAAGACTTCTTTCTCCTGAATTGGGAAGAAGAGTACTGGTTCACCTGTTTCCTTTTATGACAAATAGGAGAATTGTTTTCTGCTAACGGCAATATTCCAGTCAATTTATGATTGAAAATATTGTTCCCGGAGAATATTGAATTATTTCATAGCTGTCGGTTTACGAGTGAAGGAATAAACTACCAACCGGAGTTGGAGAATGATATAAAGGTGATGAAGAATCCGTCGAGGGAGAAAGCTGTAATCAGCCATGGATTGTTGCATTTGTGGCCCGATGGCTTCTGTTTTCAGGTCTCCAAGGAATACCATCTGCACAAGCTGCTACGAAGGAGGGAGAAGCATGATAGCCTTCTTGAACATGCATGAGGTTGACGGAGCTGTTGATCGATCAAGGGACTCTGTGCAGTTGCAGTCCAATTCCACCAAGGCAAGAAGATATCTCCGTAACGGTTCTTTTCTTTTTTTGAGCTCCTTTGGTGGTTTTTGTTTCTTTCTGACTCCGAAAGGAGAAAGTTTTGTTTTGAAATTTTGATCGAAGAAGAAATGGGTAGTTTTTCTTAAGGAGATCTATACAACTATTTCCAAGAATAATCGATATGATTGCTTCTGGGTAGCGAATGAGAACTCCTACCACTACAGAGAGAAGTTCATCTTCATTTATATTTTTTTCATCTCTAGGTTTTCAATGTTCTTTTAGGGAATTTTGCAAGCATGGAACTACATGAACGAGATGAAGAATCACCAAGAGGAAATGAAAGAGAGAATGGATTTTTTGGAGGGATTTTCTGTTGCATTTAGGGAGAAAATGCATGCAGACATTGAATTGAAAGCAGGGAATGGAGTACCTATACCTGCCCATAGAGCTCTGCTGGTAAGCTTGATATATATATTTTTTAATTTTTATTTGAGATTTACTGAGTAAGCAAAAGGCAAAGGCAACTGAGTCTTATTTTCTTGCCTTGGAAGAGCAGAAAACCTGATTCCTCCCACTAAGAGCAAATACTATTAGCCAATCAGTCGAGACCCACAATATGGATAGTGGCGTCTCAAGAACCCCTTGGCCATTCCATGCCCAAATACGCTTCTCTTCCAAACCATGTCATGCTGAAATTTAACTATCTTGTTCGCCTTTGGGCATGTAAATGTCGCAGGCTACAAGATCTGAAATCTTTCAAACCATGCTAGACTGGGACGAGTTCAAGGCCCCTTCAAGTGACACCATCTCCCTTCCGGAGCTCAGCCATGAAGAGCTTCAGTGCCTCCTTCAGTTCCTTTACAGTGGTAGCTTGTCCAGTGAGAACACAGAGCAGCATGTCTATTCCATGCTTGTGGCAGCTGACAAGTATGATATCCCTTTCTTGAAAAAGCTATGCGAGAAACGGATTCTTGGCTCATTGGATGCATCGAATGCCCTGGAGGTTCTTGAGATTTCAGAGATTTGCTCCAACAAGATACTCAAAGAGAGTGCCATGAGCTCCATAGTGAAACACATGGAGGAGATAGTGTTTTCGCCTGGATTTGAAAGGTTTGCATTGAAGAACGCTCACTTATGTGTGGAGATCACGAGGGCATTGTTCCGAGAGAATAAAGATAAAAAGCTTGGTGGAACATCTCAACATGCATCTTTCACATAGTTGTATCTTAAATACATTATTGATACAGGTTTCAATTTTTAACCAAGATTCTGAAACTGGAGGGGAGAACATAGAAGAACTTGCAAAAAAGTTCTTGTTGTCTTCAATCGTTGTTCATTTGTGAGTACTTGCATGAGTCTGTAAAACAGTGGATAGAGGAAGTAAATATTGTAGTAGATTGAGGTGAAGGCCCAAATTGTTAACTCTTTTGGAACTGTAGAATCTTATTTGCCGACAGCAAATTGTAGAATCCATATAATACCTAATAATGCTGATTATTGGGGATAAAGAGTAACTTTGGAAGATGGTATGTTCTCCATTTTACCATCTCTGGAAGTGTAGAATCTTTGAGAGAAGTGTGGAATGAAGATAAGTTTTCAGTAATCATTAAGAAGAGAATATAACGTAATTTCTGGCCTTGGTCAGACAAAACCACCATTAGAAAAGCAATTGCACAGCCGAACCATAGTTCTACCTCAAACTCTGGAAGATACTGCAAAGAATATCGTTATCTGGAATTAATGAATTCTAATCACCTGAGATCGCGTAGAAATAACATTTCAGAAAAGTACGTTAACGTTGGATTTTATTAAGAAGTTGCTTGCATCTCTGACAAAGAAGAGCGAGCGAAGACAGCCATTACACAGAGAATCAGAGGTGGTGGCGAAGAGAGCCACTACTCACAGAAACCAGATGTAGCGGCGAAGACAGCCATTTCTCAGAGAAATCAGAGGTGGACGTTTCGACTCCCCTTCACATGTCTGTCCCTGTGGCCACCCACTTCTGTATTTTTTGTTCTAAATTCTCTCTATTTTTATTGTCTTTTGGCTCTCCTTCCTACTTCAATCATGTATGTCAAGCTTTGCATTTAGCACATTTATTTGTAAAGAAGCCTGATTTTTCTCACTGATTGGAGTGGCTCCTCTTACCATTTTCTATGCCGAAATATAAAGGGTTTTGAAAATACCTATTTGATTACCTTGGTCAACGTTCTTATGATTACTGTAGGTTTTGAAATTTGTGGTATAGATACCAAATCTTGAGGATAAGAATGGTTACTTAGAAGTTGCATGAGATAGCTATGGTAGAAGCATATTTATGTTGTGTTAGAGTTCGTATTCAAGTTTGGATTTCAATGACATTTTGATTTCCTTTCCTTCAAAATTCCTCTCCTTCTCTTCTTGCCTCTTTGTAGTACAAAGACATTGTCAATTCATCCTGGAATTCCCCTTCTTTTGAGACAAGCTCTCCTTCTAAGACGGTGCAGAAAATTGAACTATTCTTACGTAACATTTTGAACTCTATTAGAGCTCCAATAGACCACTATAATTGACTCGGTAAGAGGTTATCATAGAGACAATATTCTTGATGTTGACTCAAGTCCCTGATTTTGATGATAACAAATTGAACTATTCTAGCCTAAAATTTTAAACTCTATTAGAGGTCCTATAGACCACTATAATTGACTTTGTAAGACGTTATCATAGAGACAATATTCTTGTTGTTGATCTAGGTTCACTCAAGTCCCTGATTTTGATGATAACAAACTTAAACTAGCGAGCTGATATTGTAAACTAAAAGAATGAAGAAATGTGTTTTGCCTTCAAGAGACACTTAAGGTCTACGAGAAAGAACCTGTCAAATCAACAGACCTGAAACTAAAGAAAGAACAAATCATCTTAAAGAAACACCTCCAATAAGCATGTGGACTTGAAGACTAGTCTTAAGTTTTGTAGAAAATCTCAAGAACTATAGTTATGTTAGAGGGTAGCCAGCTAAGTTCAAATTCTTAGGTAAAAGTATGTTTTGAAGCATTAGGACATAAAAGATTTCTAAAAACCGTTGTAAAAAGTAAGAAGAAAGAAGGTTGAAGAGCGAGAGAATGAGAGGGGGAGAAAGTGAAGAATAGTAAATTGAGAAAGAACCTGAGATAGGGGACATGCATTCCCCCAACTTCTATTTATAGCTTGGGTTGAGTACAATTTACAACACTGCCCTTACTTAAAGTAAAAAATCCTAATTCCCCTATTCGACGTGTCTAGTTTACATGAAATTTGGTCCATAGACATAGTTTGACATGTAGAACAAGATTACATCAAGAAATATAAATAATGACAAGGTAAAATAACTAAAATACCCATGTTATTATTTTTCAACACTCCCCCTCAAGTTGGAGAGTATATGTTGAACAATCCTAGCTTGTCGTAGAAGTTCAAAAATTAACGCTTTCTCAGTGTTTTAGTTAGGATATCACCGAGTTGATCACCAAAATGAATATATGGATTACTTACCCATTTCCTAATTATTGCATCTTGAATGAAGTGACAATCTACCTTTATATGTTTTGTTCTTTCATGAAAGACTGGATTGTTTGCAATGAAGATTGCAAGCTAGTTATCATAATATATAGTTATATGATCCTTTTGATCGAGGCCAAATTCTTGGACAACATATTTTATCCACTTGAGCTCACTGATAGTGTGGGCCATTGCTATATAATCAGCTTCTGCACTGAATCGAGCAACAAAATTATGCTTTTTACTTTTCTAGCTGAATAGATTTCCTTCAGAAATACACAATATTTAGTGGTTGATTTTTTGTCAAACTTCGAGCTTGCAAAGTCAACATCAGATAAAGCCTCAATCCTCAAGTGATTATAAGGTTTGAAAATGATACCTTTTCATGGTGCTCCTCCTTTTAGATATCTCAAGATTCTTTGTGCAGCCTCTAGGTGAATCTTACGTGGATGCTCCATGAATATGGCTCACTACACTCCAAATGAAATATTTGGTCTAGTAACTATAGCATAGATGAGTTTGTCTACTATCCTTCGATATATTATTTTATCTTTCAGTTCGGGTCTTTGATTAGCATGAAGATCAAGTCCTACCTCCATAGGGGTATCGATAGGTTTAGCCTTTAAAAGACTATATTTTTGAAGCATACCAGTAACATATTTCCTTTGAGTCAATGTTGTTCCTTCCTTGCTTCTAGCTACTTCAATACCTAGAAAATATTTCAACAAACCCAAATCCTTAGTCTGAAGGTGATTCGACAAATAGGATTTAACTGTTTCAAATATGTCACTCTCAGATAGGATAATATCATCCACATATACCAATAAAATAATAATTCCATATGGCTGCTTTAGAATAAATAGTGAGTGCTCACAATGATTTCTAATAAATCCCAAGGATATAACCACATGACTAATATTTTCAAATCAAGCTCCCAAACTCTATTTTAAGCCATAAAGAGCCTTCTTGAGTTGACATACCTTATGTGTCTCCCCTTGAAAAACATACCCTGAAGGTTGCTCCATATAGACTTCTTCCTCAAGGTCACCATATAAAAAGGTTTTTTAATATCTAGTTGAAAAAGAGAACATTTTTTTATGGACTGCAACAAAAATAAGAATACAAACAAATGACAAGCAATCAACTGGATAAAAAGCCTACACAACATCCATCCAAAATGTCTGTGTATACCCTTTGGCAACATGGTGAGCCTTATACCGTTGAAATAATTCATCAGAGTTATATTTAATAGTATAGATCCATTGACACCCGAATAAAACATCACATGGAGGTAAGTCACATAGCTTCCAAGTTCCTCTATCAATTAATGCTTCCATCTCTACATCCATGGCATTCTTCCAATGAGGTTGTAACAAGACATCCTCAACGAAAGAAGGAATAGTGCAAGTGGAGATGGACAAAGCAAACTTAAGATAATTATTAGACAAAGAATCAAAGGAGAAAAAAATAAGATAAAGGATGGTGGGTACCTTTAAAAGTACCTTTTTGAAGAGCAATAGGAAGGTTCATATCACTTACCTCAGGATCAAGAGATGATGAAGAATCCTGGTCGAATGTGAGGTGGGGGTCTGGATCAAAATGAGATGGTTGTTGTCGGCACTGGCATACATGTTGTGATTTATTAGTAGGAGCATCTCGTGAGGCTTGAGCACATTCATCAACTGGAAGAGGAATAACCAGAATAGGTATAGAGGGTTCAAGTGGAACAGACTTAGATTTAGAAGATTAAAAAAATGAAACATCCACGAAGAAGGTAACATCAGCAGATACAAATTTTTTTCTCATAGATAGGCGCATTTGTACCCTTTATGAGTCCGAGAATACCCCAAGAATAAACACTTGATAGACTGTGGAGACAACTTATCCATTGATTGATAAAAAACATGTACAAAACATCAACATCCAAAGACTTGAGGTGATACTGGAAACAATAGTGTAGTAGGTAAAACAATCTAAATAGGAATATTTCCATCAAGAGCAGAAGACGACATTCTATTTATTAGAAAACATGCAGTAAAAACAACATCACCCCGATAAGTCTTAGGTACATTCATGTGAATTAGCATAGTGCGAGCTACCTCATGTAAATAATGATTCTTGCACTCAACAACTCCATTTTGTTGTGGAGTGAACGCACAAGAATTTTGATTAACGGTTCTTTATGACTGACAGAAAGAACCAAATTTATGATTCATAAACTCAAGACCATTGTTTGTATGCAAGATATGGATAGAAGTTGCAAATTAATTCTTTATTTAATTATAAAATAGTTTAAATACATCAAAAGCTTCAAAATTTTCTTGCATGAGATAAATACAAGTACATCTACTGAAATCGACAATAAAGGAAGTAAAATACCTATGACTAAACTGACTACTTATAGGACAAGGACCCCAGACATCTAAGTGGACAAGCTCAAAAAGTTTAATATTCTCATGAGATAAAATAGGAAAGGAACTCCAGTGATGCTTGCCTAACTGACATGACTCGCATTAAAAATTAATACTAGTAGGAAGATCTGGAACTACTTGAGAATCAGTTTTACTGGAAATGGATGATCAAGTCTGAGATGCCATTGAAGAGGTGAATCAACTATGTGTAATGCATGCAAAGTACTATTTGGGTTGTGGCTGTCCAAATAGCATAGTCCCCCTCTCTCATAAGTGGAACCAATCATCTTCCTCATCACGAGATCCTAAAAGATACAAGTAGGACAAAAATTTAGAGAATAATTCATAGACTTAGTCACAGTGCAAATTAAGGGGAAAGAAAAGGTGATGGGTATTATTTTCCATTGCCTGTACTAGTGAATCTGACCCATAAACAAGATTAACATACTTATTGAGAACAAGCTCCTTTAAGTTAGAAAATAGTGAGGACATACTTGGCACTGGAATCAAGAACCCAAGATGGAGAATGAGATAGTGAGAGTGCAGACATACCTGTAGGATGAGTCATATGTGCCAAGGATATAAAGGGAATAGATAGTTGTGCCATTCGTTGGAAAATTTGTTGTTGTTGTTAAATCAATTTATGTAATTCCTCTGGAACAACAGGTGCGATTGTAGTTTTAGACCTTGCTGTTGTATATTCATTAGGCTTGGCAAAATTTTCCCAACATCTATTTGAGTAAGTTTGGTTCATGCATAGTGAGCACACTTGCACTCAGATTTACCATCTCCTCAACCTTGTCCTCTACTGAAATTATCTCTACCTTTGCCTCTACTAGTCCATGTACGTCCGTTGGACGTATCAGTAGAATTGGATGTTGTAGCTAATGTATTAAGGGTAGTAGCTTCACCCACTTTAGTATATTTTCCAACTCTAGGCACAACAGTCTTTTTCAATTCTCTATACCTATTAATGGTAGTAGAGAGGTTAATTTTTTCATTTGAGGCCAAAATTTGTGCCATTATGCTGCCAAATTCAGGACCTAATCCATCTAGAAATTTTGTCAAAAGAAGTTGATTCTACTATTTTCGGAGATCCCTTTCATCCGTAGTCAAATGATGAAAGACATTAATTTTCTGCCACATACTCAGAAAAGAACTATAGTAGTCTATCATAGTTATATTACCCTTTTTTAAGCAAAAAATTGTATATATAATTAAAAAACCCTAGAAAGATTGTTGTCTTGTCGATAAAGAGCTTCTAAGGACAGCCACATAGCCTTGAAAGTTTCAAAGTTCATAACTTAGCTCCTGATATTAGATTCCATGCTATTGACAAACCAAGTCATCACTTGACTGTCTTCAGCTTCCCAATCATCATCTTGAGGAACAAGAGGGTTATCTCTAATAAATTTCAACATTTTTCCTACCCTTCAAGTATATTCTAATAGATCTGGACCAAGTAAAGTAATTATCACCATTCAACTTATCAGAGGTGATATTAATAATATCTTTACAATCAGGATTATATAACTCATTTTCTAGAGTGTAAACCTCACCAGAGTCAGCCATATCAGATATATAAAAAGACCAAATAGATCAAATAAACCTTTCAAAAAGTTTCAAATCAACCAGCTCAAGTGGGCCCCATAATGTAAAATCACAATTAAAGCAAATATAAGATGTTCACAGATCAAACACTTAAAAAAATCCAACAAAGGAATCAAATTCAGAAGATTAAGTGCATTGGAAATTGCACTAGGGCTGATAAGCAAGTGTGCAGAAGACATCGATAGTCACATTTTTGGAACTTTGGCATACACCTCTAGATCAACTTAAAAATGCCTCTTTTGGTATTTTAGAAAATCAAAATTTGTTCTTAGAATAGTGGAACCAGTAACCCTAGGGTTATATTAGAAAGAAAAGGAGAAAAATTGAATTTTTACTAATTGGTGGCCAAAAAATTGGAAAAAAGATCATTTTTTATGTAGACGTCTGCTTCAAAGAGGAGAAAAAACTTTAAAAAATCCTTCTTAAATGCAATCTACTGCTTCGATACAATGTAAAAATTTAGAAGAAAGAAGGTTGAAGAGAGAGAATGAAAGGGAGAGAAAGTGGAGAAGAGTAATTTGAGAAAGAAACTAAGATGGGGGACTTGCACATCCCTTACCTGTTAAGTTGTGAAACCTAATTAACGCCCTACGGTGAGTTGGTCGTGGGTATATTAACTGTTATTTCATTAAGGGTAGTTTGGGGATTTTACTCTTGTATCGCAGTTGCCCTAGTTTTCTCTTTATAATTGAGGGGTGCCGCTATTAGGGTTTAATCATCTTAATCCGAGGAGCGTCTCGAGTTGCAGCCCGAGAGGTTAGAGAGAAACACCTATAAGTGTGCGATCTCTCTTGTAAACTATTTTATCTTCATAGTGGATTACTGTAGCGGCGAAAGACAGGACGTAGTCTAACCTTGAGGTGAACCTGTATAAGTCTTGTTGTTTTTATTTTGTGCTTACTTTTCCCTTCTCCCACATTTATTATTATTGCTCTCGTGAGTTGAGAATTAGGTCATTTAATTGTTAACACTACCTTTTTTGTATAGCTTAGGGTTGAGTACAATTTACAACATTACTCCTACTTTAAGTTGAAAATCCTAATTCTCTATATCTCCTATTCTTTGTATCTCATTTACATGAAATTTGGTCCTTAGACATAGTTAGACATGTAGAACAAAATTACTTCAATAAATATAAATAACGACAAGGTAAAATGACCAAAATACCACTATTCTTATTTTTCTAAAAATCTTGTTTTAGAATCTCACTCAAATCTTTTTATAAAAAAACTACTCTTAGTTTTGGCTTTACCCATACTTAGATCTTAATTGTAGACATTGCCCAAAGACATGATTTATTACTGACTTAAACATATAATTGATCATCCAAAATGCTGCAAGGCATGAATTATAAAGCATAATCGGTCATCCTTAATGATTTATCAAGAATTATAAAGCACAATCAATCATCCTTTATGGGCATGGTTGATCCTCCAAAATGCTGCTAGGGAGTTGTATACAATAGGATCAATTGTTGGCTATAAAGCATGATCGATTATTCGGATTTGCCAAACTTTGCAAAATGTATGATCAATGGTTAATCAATCATTAGGCCGTATGGAATAAAAAAAATATGGCCATTGGATCTGAATGATGAAACAATGAAAAGGTACATATTGATAATCCTTGAAAGTAGTTTTTTTTAAATGGTAAAAATGGCTATTTTTCTACAAAAATTGTAAATGGGAACCCAAATTTGTCCAGATGCAAGGAATGAGGATTAATAGCAATACCAAAAGCCTTGTACAAAGTGTTTTGTGCCAATTTTTCTGATTTTTTTCTTTGCATTAAAAAAGTCCAACTCTATAATCTTTTGCAAATTCTTTGCATATCTCTGCCCATTAACATGCTCCATTTACTTCATTGCAAGTACTTAAGGGATAAGAAATTTGGATCTTCCAAGGATTGTCTCTCCAAAAGAAATGTGTAAGTTTCACTTTTTCACTTTTGTATTTTCACTTTCTTTCAAAGAGGTTTTGAACCTTGAATCTAAAAAAGTAGAGCCCTCTAGAACCAAAATCTAGTTGTAGAAAAGTACTTGGGGGGAGATTAGAATAAGAGAGCCAAAATCTCTTTGTAATTTTTTTAGTAGAGAAACATAGTGATTTTTTTCTGAGTAAGGGTTCTAGGGCAATGTAAATTTCTAAGACGTTCTTCACATAATTACATTAGTCTAAGAGAAGAGATTACAGGGAAGAAACGAGAAGAAGAGAAGAGAGATAGAGCTCTAGTTCGTGGAGGTGAAGAAGGAGAAAACATGGGGGAGCAAGATGACGAAAAAAGAGAGAGGAGCGAAGGGATGAATTGAGCCAAGAGGCTAGAGGCTATGGGAAGGTGTTTACAATGACTGCAATTCTCTTTATATTATATCCTTCAAAAGACAAAAGACATATGAGAACATATATCACTCATATAATTACAACTCTATGCCATCTTTAAGGAAGTTCCCATATTTAGTTGCTATGCCACCCTACATGTGGGCATCATTCTAACACTCTCCCTCAAGCTGGTGCATAAACATTATAAATCCCCAATTTTGTAAAAGTATTATGGAAAGTTGTTGTTACTGCATTGTTGAAGATATCAACAAGTTGGTTTCTTGATGGAATGTAGCATATAGTAATATCTTCTGCTTGCAACGTCTCTCTGATGAAGTGGCAGTCAACCTCGATATGCTTGGACCTTTCATGAAATACTAAGTTTTTTGCTATGTGAATTGTTTCTTGACGATCACAATGTAGATGCCTTGATTTTTTATAGGAAGACCTAGTTCTAATAACAAGTATTTTAACCATATCATTTCGCTTATTGAAGCAGCCATAGCTTATTATTACTCTTCTGCACTTAATCTTCTATTCGGTTTACGGTTGAGAAGGAGGTCTCATAGAAGGTTTTCACTTATACAAATTGATAAGAACCCAATTGTGAAAGTTCCTTATCTTTTCTTAAAATACAATAAAATTTTGAGAGAGAGAGAGGTCAAGAGAGTTGGAATAGGAGAGCAGAATAGACGAAAGACGTAGAGGAAGAGAGGAGATAGAGAGCCAGAAGGAAAATAGAGAAGAGGAGAGGAGAAATGAGAGGAGAGATACCAAGAGACATATTTGAGAGGGAAACAAGAGGCAAGAGAGGTTTTAGAACAAACTTGACTATTTTTCCTTAAGCCAATATACCTATTTATATTTTTTATAATGCATTCTTTGGCGAACTCATAAATCAATTAGTGTTCCCTAATACGTAATTTAAGGAGAGATCCTAAGAGATTGATAGATTACATCAATCTAGGAGAGATCCTATGAGATTGATAGATTACATCAATCTAGGAGAGATCCTAGGAGATTGATAGATTACATCAATCTAGGAGAGATTCTAAGAACTTAAAAGATTATATCAATCAAAGGAAATTATTTCCATTATAACAAGATTCCATCTTCTTCAAGAGAGGCATGTTTGACTCCTCCATTGGCCAACCCCTTTTTAACTTTATGCCCTTGAGCTCCTCTTTTCTAGGAGATGGCACCACTTTCTAATGTTTTTGGGTGGCATCACTTTCTACTTTTCTTTCTTCTTCTAGTATTCTTCTTCTTCTATTTCTTCTTTCTTCTTCTCTTCTTCTTTGGGGGTAATTTTGGGTCTCTATCATAAGCTTGCCAATTATACTTCTCTCTCTCCTCATCCTTATGGTTGGTTTGTATCTATTTCTGATATTGGTTCTTAGACCAAGGTTCAAGGACTTCGTTCTTCTTCACTCTTTCCATCTTTACCTATGTCTAATGTTTTATTTGTTCCATAATTTCAATTGAGTCTGATGCCAATTAGCCAAGTTACAAAGAGGATTAATTGCTTTAGAAATTTGTATGCATCCTATTGTGTTCTTCAATACTGCCAGGCCATGTAAAGGATTGGTGATGGCAATGAACTAGAAGGTCTTTATCACTTGGATGGTCCCACAGTTTAACAATGATCACTTCATCAAAAGAGTCTCTACAATGGCTTAATTGGTTGGGACATTCTTCCATGCTTAAGTTATAGTCCTTAGAGCCATCATTAAAGTGTTTTTACTAGTCTGCAGAGTGATCCTTGCAAGTTGAGCTAACTTCATGGTAGTTCTTTTTCTTCTTGATTTGAGAAAGTTAGCTCGAAGTATTTTATTTTAGTTCATTCAAATGTATGGGGACTTATAAGTGTTTCTTGTATTACTCAATCCAAATGTTGTATCATTTTTATAAATGATTGTACTCGTATTACTTGGTTATTTTCAATGCATGATAAATTGGAAGTCTTTTTTTTTAATCTTTAAGCCATTCTATAATATATTTGATACTCAATTTAATACAAAGGTTATAGTATTTGACTTTGACAATTCCAAAGAATATCAACTCCAATTATTTTTCAATGTAAATGACATTACCAGTCAACCTTCATGCGCATATGTGCCTCAACAAAATGGTGTTGTAGAAAGGAAAATAAAGCATTTTTTGGAAGTTGCTAGAGCATTACTTTTATCCATGAATGTATTAAGTACCTAGCCAATACTGCCCAAAAGACCGACTTGGTAGGTAGCGAAAAACCAAACACTTAACCCAGGACCATAACATCACATCCCACCTTCACGAGCCGATGACCACTATGGCTTAACACTAGTGACGAGGTCCACTATTATATGGTTGCTTGCGTCTGGGTCGACGTGATCGCCCACGCTGGGAGTCGAACTCGCGACGTGGGCGCCTGATCTATTACCAAATGTTAAGTACCTAGCCAATACTACCCAAAAGACCGGCATGGTAGGTAGTGAAAAAGCTAAATATTTAACCCAGGACCATAACAGAATGTTCCCCAATTCTATTGGCTTTATGTTGCTTTGTTTGCATGTTATCTCATTAATTGTATGCCTCCTAATGTTCATGGAAATAAATCTCCTTTTTTTGTTTTTTTGCTTTTCATTCCCCTTTTCCACTCCTGACTTGTGTCTTTGGTTGTGTATGTACTATCTATAATTTTTTGCCCAGAAGTAAACATGATCCCCAATCACTTAAGTGCAATTTCTAGGTTATTCTAAAAATTAAAAAGGGTATGTGTGATACAGTCCATCCCTACATAAAAAAATTGTGTCTACTGATGTTACCTTCTTTGATGAGCAACCCTTCTTTTTTCAAGTGTCCTCTCCTCTAGGTTTTCAATCCTTTTAAGATATGTCCATAACACTTACACGATTGGATCAAGCATTTACACAAGCTCTAGAACAACCATTAAAGGATTCTCCTCCTCTCACTGACTAGCCACCTACCCAATCTGCTAATTCTTAGGTTAATCACTTTGTTTCCCCATCTTCTCCTATAAAATTATGTCCTCCTTTTGATAACCCATCGATTACTGTTGGAAGATGGGCCCAAGCCCACATGTCCAAGTGTGTGGAAGATGGGCTAACACATCATATCTAGTAGTTTAGGTTCATATTATATCTTTTTTTTTTCTTTCCTTTCCTAGTACCTATTGTTTTCTTGGCATTCACACTTTCATTCTGAACTTTTCATATTGAAAATTATATATTTATGAAAATATATTTGAGTCTAATTTAAAAAAAATGAATTTTTTCAATCAGAGTTTTCTATGATGAGAAATTGATATTTGAAATAGCAAAGGTCAGATTGCCAGAGAGGTTCAAGAAACAGCATAAAATTTCAACTTTCAAGGCATTTTATACTATCAAAAACAAGACTTTATATTGAAAACTATAAATAAAAATAAATATCTTACTTCTATTTTCTTACTTATCCAACCAATTCTCATTTAAAGTTTTCTAGGGAGATATCGATCTCAAAAGAGTCAATGATCATGCAGACCAAAGAAGAAAGATTACTCATTTCGGTCAGATAAAAGAGTTTAAATCTATCAGATTCTTTATCTCAAAATAATTATATTTTATGAAGGAAAATTATACTTGGATAAAATTTATTGAAGTCTAGTTCCACAAAGAGAAAATTTTATGTCAATTTGATCTATATTTAAGGAGATATTCGCATTGGTGTCGGTAAGGGTCAAGCTATAAAATGAAGCAAAATCAAGAGATCATAAAAGATTCTACAATGAAGTTTTTTATATCAAATTAGGTATAAAATTAAATCTATTTGAGTCTATTGTTTAAACAATAAATGGTTTATGACTTTGCTCTATAGCATGGGAGATATTGATATAAAAAATACTAAAGGTCAATTCTACCAAAAATATCTTTTTTCCTATTTTCTCTCCTATTATCTCTCATGCCTCGGCGTGAATTGAGTTTCCTTTTCTCCTAGAATCCCTAGTTTTTTAGCCAAAAATTTCTTCTAATCAGTGTTAGGAATTTGACACCTTAATTTGAAACTATCGAAAGCAATAATAATAAACGTAGAAGAAGGGAAAAAATATGCACGAAAAAGCACAACAAGATTTATATAGGTTCGCTTCAAGGTGAAACTACGTTCTGTCTTCCACCGCTGCAATAATCCACTATGAAGATGAAATATTTACAAGAAAAATCACACACTTGCAAGTGTTTCTCTCTAACCTCTCGGGCTGCAACTCGAGATGCTCCTTGGTATAAGATGATCTAACCCTAATAGTGGCGCCCCTCCATTATAAAGAGAAAATTAGGGCAACCACATTACTAGAGTGAAATTCCCAAACTGTCCTTAATGAAATAACAGTTAATATATCGTGCACCGGGCAGGGACTCCGCCCCCTACACCCCCAAGAGGGGGGATTCCCGTCCCCCTTTTAACTCCCACAATCCGCGACTAACTCAGCGTAGGGCATTAATTAGGCTCCACAACTTAACAATCAGAGAGTTTTGGTAAGAACTAATCACTCCATCATGTGCTCGTGCAAAAATTTCCTACTTCGATGTTGTTTTCAATTTTGTGTTTTTGTTACTTGGTTGTGTATCTTACGCATCATCAACTCCAAAAAATGTGGCCACCCCCAAAAAATTTATGCTTGGTCAAATTTATTTGGTTGTACCATTATAGTCTCCCCTAGTTTTTCACCCAAAAACAATGTCACATTCTAGAATTTGTTTGTAAGTATGAGTGTTGCATAGTTACCTTCTTCTAGTTAAAGTTGTTTTCTTATGTTATTTCTTCAGTTTATCTTCATGTGTTTTCATCACTTTAGAACAATGCATAGACCCACTACCTAAAAAGTATAAGAGTGTGTCCAACATCTAGCTTGAGTCAAGTATTTTATTCTTTATCCCAAGGTGATTTGTGTTTGAGCTACCCTTAAAAAGTGAGTAGTCTCTTTGTTAAGTCCTAAAGGTGGGCCATTTTTTTGCCTTTAAAATTGATTAGAGTGTGTTTCAGACTATGACCATTTTGACGGTGTATGGAGCTTTGCCATACGGCTAGGAATGATTTTTTTCTCCCACATTGTGCTTTGTCCAAGCTGGGCCAATATGTCCTTTGTATCCCCAACTTGAGGGAGAAAAGTAGAAGAAGTAGAAGAAAGAGGTATTTTGTTCCACATGTTTTGGTAATTTTATGTGACCAAAATATTCAAGAAAGGAGGAGAACAAATGATGAAGATTTAACATCTATGAAAAAGTTTTAGCAAATGAAGATTGAAGACAAAGTTTGAAGACCGAGAATCCTTTTCATTGCAAGTTGAAATTATGTTGGAAGATGGGCCCAAGCCCATACAACCAAGTAAGGCCCACACATCCAAGTCTGTGAAAGATGGGTTCAAGTCTACAAGACCAAGAAGGCCCACACATCCAAGAGAGGTGGAATATGGGCTAAAGCCCACAAAACAAGGAGAAGACCCACAAGGCCATACAGTGATGGCGGGATGGTGGTAAATAAAGAGTCATCTCATAAAGATGACATTGATGTAATTAGTTTAAGTTACATAGGCATAATTATAATATTATAGTTTTATCAATTTATAAATTGAGCTTCAGGGGGAGGGTTAGTAGAGGTCCATAACCTCTTTCTTTCTCCTCATTTCTCCCAATGTGTCATCTCTCATTTTCTCCATGAGTTAAATCCATGGAGTCCTGAAAATCAACATAGTATCAGATCATTGATTTTCAGCACTAACATCTATGGTTTTTAGGATTAAAAAAAACCATTATTTTTTCTTTGCTCATATTGTTGTTAATATTTTTGGTCATGTTGTTGTTATTTTTTCTCTCTTCAACGCGTAGACCTGCTCCTACGAGACCCACCACTTTAGAGAAATATTGGGTTCATATTGCGAGGAAGCAGTTAAATCTGTATATGTGTGCACTGTCTCCCAGTTCTACATGCACATGGCTCCTTTGAATGTCAACTCATATTGAGCATCGTATTAACTTCAAGTCAATGGCTGATCTTTCAACCACAACCACGGAGATAGATGGGCATGTTGTGGTTTTTTTTTTTTTTTTTGCTTCTGCATCGAGGGCTCCATTATCCAAATGGGATAGAAAGAAGAAGAAGAGACTCATAATATACTGAGATACGTTTGTTTCTATTTCCATTTAAAAGGCCACTTCTGTCTTGAGCTATCATCTATTTCTTCCACAACATGGTTCTGCTTCTGCGCACCAGAGCAGCATTTGGTTTTACGTACTTGCATTTGTTCCTTTTTTTCCTTTCGCCGATTCTCTAGGCGTCATGGAAAACGGCTGCAGTGCCCACAATTGAAGAAGAAGATCAAAGTCAAATAACAACAGGCTTGAAGTATTGAACATGGAGGAAGCATTCCAAAGGAGAAAAAAAATTCAGAAAAATGGAAAGATATAGATCATGAGTTGTCTGCCTCTGCAACATCGCCATGAGAGGCCCATTTTTTATGGCTCTGGAATGACCAACGAAGACAGATTTTTTTCTCTCTTTGGACATTATCTTGTTGTCAATTTGCTGAAGAAGATTACATTTCGGTGCTGGTTCTTATTTCGGAAAGCTCTCCACTGGATTTTTTCTTTTCTGGAAGCTCTCCGCTGGAATTTTCTCGGGTGGAGCTTGGTTGGTAGATTGTGGCTGGGATGATCCAGCCTATCCGTTCTTTGTTCAATTTTGAAAGTTATTGTTGTTCCTGTAGTTGCCACTAGGGGTGGCATCGAGCCGAGCTGAGCCCCAACCTGCCTATGTTCGAGTCGAGTTTGATTTAAATATTTCGAGTCGAGCTTCAAGCCAAGCCTCATCTCGAGCCTAAAATTGTTATCGAGCTCGAGCCCAAAAATTTTAACCGAGCTTGAGCCGAGCTTCGAGCCAAACTCGAGCCTCAACATACATTTAAAAATTTTCAAAAAATATATATCAAATAAATTATATATAAAATTATACATACATTTTACATAAAATTGGGCATGACCTCTACATAAAATTAAGCATAACCTATATATATAATACATATATAAGCTTTGGCATAACTTTTTCTTAAAATTGAGCATAGCCTATGTACATAATGCTAGTATAAAATTGGGCATGACCTCTACTTAAAATTGGGCACAATCTATATACATACAACCTGCATAATACCTGCATAAACACTCCATAAACACTCCATCAAATTATCTATACATTCCATAAACACTCTATAAACACTCCATCAAATTATCTATACATTCCATAAACACTCCATGAAATTATTTATACACTCCATAAACTAGTCTAAACAATTCATACATTGCATAACATTATAAATAAGCTCCATACAATAATCAAACACAACAAAATTAAATGAAATATCACTATCAATTTACAATCACCCAAATAAAAACTATATATCCATTATAAAATTAAAAACTATAGTTGTTTCTCTTAATGCTAGAAACTAATATGCATCCCTACATGAGCAAAATCTCCACCTATGACAAAAACAAAAAAATAAAATTAGTTATTGTCAGATAAAAAAAAACTCTTCCACTACTAGTTACTTAATGTCGTTAAAAATATTAAAATTACCATGATGAGAGGAACATGAAAAATCATGTAGCTGGTAGCATTATCTCTACACTCTTCTTCTCAGGATGTAATCATAAAACAAAATTTTAATAAATAAAACTAAAAAATAAACTAAATTTTTTTATAATAAATAATTAATCAAAGAAATTGACCTTTTGATTTTTCTTTACACCGTGAAGAACCCGAACCCAATCACTGCTACAAATCAAAGCTTGAACTGTATTTGGTGCCAAGGAAGAACGATATGAGTCTATTACTCTACCACCAGCACTAAATGTAGACTCTGAAGCTATTGTGGATATGGGAATTACAAGGATGTCTGCTGCCATCTTAGATAATACCCGAAATTTTATATGATTCACTTTCCACCATTGTAAAACATCAAAATCATATTGTGAAGTTTCCTCACAACTATATACACCTTCTTCAAGATAAATTTCCAATTCTGACCTTGGTGAATTAACTATATCCTTTTGTTTCATATAAATCATTAACTTTGACCAACCTGAACTTGATGAAGGCCTACGACTTGTGGAAACACCCATAGAGCTAGTACTTTAAACAATCTCTTCATTTCTAATATCCACATTATAAAAAGATACATATTCATTGTAGATCTCATATAAGGTGCATTGAACTAAATTTATATTTATTGTAGCTTCCTCCTTAGAATATGTCACTGGAAAACACATTTCGATCAACTTTAATTTGACCATTGGATCCAAAACTGAAGCAACAACCATCAATAAATTGCATTCACCCCAGTACTTCTCAAATTTCTCTTTCATTCTACTAACCATTGTCCTAATGAAAACATTTTCATTTGTAGAATGAAAATCCAGAACTTCTTTTACCCTATATACCTCACTAAGGTACACATTAGAAGTAGGGTAGTCACTCCCACAAATTATATTAGTAACTGCATTAAAAACTTCTAGGATCTCACACACCATGTCAACCTTTTCCCATTCATCAAAACTTGGCAAACAATCATAAGTTGGTTCTCTAACTTTAAATCTAGAAAATGCATCTTTGAATTTTAATGCAGAAGACAACATGTCATAAGTGGAGTTCCAACTAGTTGGACAATCAATAACCAATCTCTTTTCATCAAGTTCTAATTGTTGTACAATTTCAGAAAAAGTGTGAAGTCTAGCCTCAGACAGATTTATGAATTTGACACTTTCACGCACATTATCAATGATATCCTTAATCTGAACAAGACCATCTTGGACTAATAAGATCAAAATATGAGCACAACAACGCACATGAAACAACTTTCTACTACACACCAAATTTTTTTTCCTTGAAAAATCTTGTTTCAAAACTCTGATACAAACATCATTATATGCAACATTATCAACTGAAATACTAAAAACTTTATTTTCTATCTCCCACTCTTTCAAACACTTGTAAATAGCATATACTAAATCAACGCCACGACGAGGAGGAGGAACATGCACAAAACTCAAGACTCGTTTTTGTAGCTTCCAATTACTGTCAATAAAATGCCCAGTATTAACCATGTATTCAATCTTTTGATTTTGGGACTTCCAAAGATCCGTGGTAAGACTAATCTTGTTAATCTCTTTTAACAAAATTTCAATTTTTTTTTTTTTTGCCTCATACACCTCCATACACCTTCTTCATGGTCTTACGAGATATTTTCTCATAATTCATATTGGCCATCTTCATTACAAAATTAAATCCCTCCTCTTCTACTATCATGAATAGATGCTCATGCATAAGAATCCAATGAGCAATGAGTACTCTCATTTTAGCTTGATCATATTTTCCTCCAAAATCCATAAAAGGAAGTCCAGATGGACTCTGATCAACATTAGACCCCACTCCTACTGGTTGAAAGTTTAAGGTTTTTTGTTTTCTCATTGCCACTTTTCTACTAGTGCAACGTTTCAAATGTCGACTCATATGTGTGGTCACTCCACTACTAATAACACTCAAATTGATTTTACAACGAACACACTGAGCCTTTGTTGTACCATTAAGTGATACTTCTTTGAATTCCAACCACACATGAGACTTTTTTTGTCTTTTTGAAGTATGGGTAAAGTCACCTTCATCCTCATTTATGGTAATTTCATCTGGGTCCACTTCTATGACAGAGGGTAGTGACTCTGGTGGAGTTGAGTCACTATTTATAGTCACACTAGAACTAGTGTTAATTATTGATGTCAATTGAGGAGGTGTTGACATTCTTACTTCTACAAAAAAAACAAAATTACAAATTAAAAACATAGAGAAAAGAAAGTTATCCAAACAACAAAGATCCTACACATAATTTAAGATACTTGTCTATTCTTAGAGGAAGGTACGTGACATTGTGACAATCGGGAATGATCCTTGTCTTTCAATGCAGAGGGGTCTCTTTGAGCCAATAGCCCTGCACCCAATAGTTTCCAGTCCAATATACCGAACCTTTTTTATATATAAATTTAAAAACTTCTAAGAGAAGGAAATAAGCATACCAACATTCTCTTCTAATATTCTGATGAAATAAACCTCAATAACAAGAAATTAATGATAAAAATGAAAAAAAAATCAAACCTTACAGAAACAGAAAGTGTGTTCGCCTTTCAGGGATATCTCCAAAAGCCTGTCCAAGAATGAAGGAGCACTGCTGAAACGAAACGAGAGTTAAAAATTTTGTAGGGTACGGTCGGCGATGAAAAAAAAAACAGAACATTAAATAAAAATCTTACCTCCCATCGGACTGTCGCTTTCATCTCGTTAGCGAGGAAGAACTTTGGATGAAGAAATTGAAGATTAAGGATAAAAATCAATTGCAAAAAAGAGAGATAAATTACATCGGTCTGTATCTAACATATCAATTCAACGAAATATTGGGTCTAAAAATAAAAATTATGTACTGTATTCTGAAATGTTCTGATCTAATATGTATGATGAATACATACTTACTAGACTTGTTACTAGTCTAACATAACATAATTGGGTTGAGTTCCATATGCATAAAAAAAAGTTTTGTTTTGGTGAACAACAATTTAATTATTATGGTTGTTTTATGGACCACAATATTATATTTAGGAAGAGTTCCATAGGAATAAGAAAAAGACACATGAAGAAAGAACAAGCTCTGATCACACCAGATAGGGTTTTTTTTTTACAATTTTGCAGTTAGGACATGATTTTTGTCTACACAATTGATTCAAAGAGCATGTTATCATAATTTTAATCCTCTCAAGTTATTGAAAAAAAAAAAACAGAACCAAGTCACAATAGAAGCTGCAGAAAAAAGGTAAAGACTAATCATTGCATTTTGGATAAAAAAAGTCCACTACCAGATAAAATATAATTAATATGGACACAATCTATATGAACAGATATCAATATAAGTAGTGAACTAACAAAAGTAGATGTGCATTGTACATTGAAAATGTTGATAATCCACATATTGTGACTAGAAGAAGGGTTTTGAGACTTTGTCCACAGGAAAATCGTATAGGATACCAAATGTAGGACAACATATGAATGACGACTGTACAGAATGCAATGCCGAGCAAAGGATGAATGATCCTTTTCAGCTTAAACAGATTCTTAAGAGAGAATAGAAGTTTTATGCATTTAAAACCAATACCGTTGATAGCAATATAGATGGAAATTGGAAGGTCAAAGTTTAGGCATGTGAGTAATAAGATAATAATCAACTACATGGTTTGCTAAATTCTCTTCGTGCTTAAAAAAAATCACATGATAGAAAACGATACGAGATGAACTTATTGATTAAGGAAAAAAGGTAAAAAAATGATTAAAATGATGTATTTAAATTTATCTGGAACATATACAACAAACCCCAGAGTCCTGTCAACCAAAGGCTAACTAGACTTATAGAAGATAAAAATGAAAAAAAAAAAACAACAATGAAATCACAGAGGAAAAAAAAGTACAAAAGATAAAAATGAAAAAAAAAATCAACACCGAAATTGCAGAGGAAGAAAACGTACAGAAGATAAAAATGAAAAACAAAAATCAACTCCGACATCGCAGAGGAAGAAAACATACAGAAGATAAAAATGAAAAAAAAATTAACACTTACAGAAATAGAGAGTGTTCGCCGTTCGGGGATATCTCCAAAACCTTTCAAAGAATGAAGAATCACTGCTTAAACGAAGCGAGATTTAGAGATTTTGTATGGTTAGGTCGGCGACGCAAAAAAAAAAACATTAAATAAAAATCTTACCTTCCTTCGGACCGTGGCTTTCGTTCGTCGGTGAGGAAGAACTTTGGATGAAGAAATCGTAGAGGAAGAAGATAGAAGAGGAAGAAATTGTAGAGGAAGACGAAAAAATCGAAGTCTTTGACAGAGATTGAGGAATCGGAGAGGGAGAGGGAGAACGAGGGATTTGAAGACCAAAATCCCCCGTTTCCCTTGAATACCCGCCGACGGACAGTGATTTTTGCGTGAAAATCATGCTGAAACGGCATGGAAATGGCAGAGAAGTATGGTCCAGACGGGTAGGACGGAAGGGAAGAGATGGGACTCTCTGTCCTGAAAATGTTTTTTAGAACTCCCATGATTCCCGAATTGCCGCTCGTTAAAATGAGCCGGTTTGCTAGCCGACGAGCTGAACCTGGTTTTGCTCGGGTTCGGCTCGTTAATCTAAACGAACCTATTTCTGAGCTCGAGCTCGGCTCGAGCTCGATATAAAACTAATCTAACCGAGCAAGAACCAAGCCGAACTCGAGCGGCTCGCGAACCGGCTCGGTTCGAAGCCACCCCTAGTTGCCACTAGCTATCGCAGTATCGACTCTGCTCAGATTAAGACTTATTATCTGCCATAGCTAAATCATTTTTATTAGGAAAGCTCTCAACTGGATTGAATTATTTTTGAATAGTTCTCATTGATTGATCTCCTTCATCTACTATCACTCTGTTGGTTTGACTTTCACCTTGCCTAAATTATTTTGGCTTGCCATTGGATATCCTTCGTATACTCCCGAAAAGTTTCCTTCACTCTGCCACTCTGTTTTTCAAAAATTTCTTGATGGTTCATCGCCAGCTACGCACTCTGGTTTTCTTCTGTGCCACGCTGTTCGGAGGCCAATGCCGTGGGGAAGACGTTGGTTCTAAATTAAAATCCCACCCAAGTTAGGTGGCTGATTGATTCAGCAAGTTAACCCAATGAGTTGGGCAAACTTAGTTTGGATCAACTCGATCCGGTCAATCTGAGTCGGCTCACTTGCTCACTTACTTGCTTAGTCCCGATTTATATACCTATTTTCCCCACAAATTGGAAATATTAGTGTGACATCTGACTTGGCTCGACTCGGTCCCTTTTTCTCCTACTGGATTATTATCTTGGATTATTAATCGGCCAACATATTTTTTTGTGCACAACCTTCTGATGGACTCATAGGGATTATTTTATGGGTCCTTGGATTTTCATTATTTGGTATGTGTTAGTTGGGCACATGCCCATTTCAGCTGTTGCGATTGTGTTTCTCTGATTGAAACATTATTATAAAAGGAGGACTTCTCGGTTGATGATTGTTGTCAGTATTGGTTATTCTGATGAATAAGACAGCATATGGTGGCACCAAAATATTATCTTCTGGGTGATTACCCTTGGCATCTTTACTCCTACTATTTGAGAGTCGGTGCCTTGTGGAGGGACACCATGATGGAAGAGTTTATTACTATACTTTTAAGCAATTCCTATAGACCCAATACCTTCAGAGGATAGGAGCGTGCCCAACATACAACGTGAGTCAAGTCTATTATTCACCCAAGAGGTGTCTTTTTGAGCCACCCTAAGAAAGTGGGTAGACTTTGTGCCCCATAGTAGAGCTATTTTTTCGCTTGTGAAATTGTGCGAAAAGTATTTTTGACTATGAACATTTGACTGGAGTTTGGAACGATGTCTTACGGCTAGGAGTGATTTTACTCTAACTTATATTATGCCATTTAGGCTTCTTGGAAAAGACCAACAACTTGAGGGGAGTGTTGGAAGATATGGTGAGCTGCCATTTTATATGGGAAGATCTTACACACCATTTGCAACAAGTTAGGCATTCATGATGTTCTTTCACCCCATCTTGAGGGCGAGTGCTGGAAGAGGGCCCAAGCCCACATGACCAAGGAAGGGTCACACATCCAAGTGTGTTAAAGATAGGTCCAAGCCCACAGGCCCATACAGTGATGGCAGGATGGTAAATAAAGAGACATTTCATAAAGATGACATTGATGTAATTAGTTTAAGTTCTAGGGGCATAATTTTAATATTATAGTTTTATCAATATATAAATTGAGCTTCAAGGGAAAGGTTAGGACAAGTCCATAACCTCTTTCTTCCTCCTATTTTTTTCCATCATGTCATCTCTCATTTTCTCAATGAGTGAAATCCATGGAGTCTTGAAAATCAACAATTTATAAACTCCAACTTGAGGGGGAGTGTTGAAGAGCAAGTTGTTAAGTTGTGGAGCCTAATTAACGCCTTACACTGAGTCGGTATTAAGGTCCATGATATATTGACTGTTGTTTCATTAAGGGTAATTTTAGAATTTTACTCTTGTATTGAGGTTGCCCTAATTTTCTCTTTATATTTTGGGAGTCGCTATTATGGTTTTATCAGCCTAGGAGCAGTATCAATTGTGGCCGAGAGATGTTAGAGAAAAACACCTATAAGTGTGTGCTATTTCTCTTATAAATTATTTCATCTTTATAGTGGATTACTACAACGGCTGAAGACAACACATAGTCTCACCTTGAGGCGAACTTGTATAAATCTTTGTTGTATTTTTGTGCTTGTTTTTTTCTTCTTCCGTGATTATATTACTAGTCTCGTTAGTTTGGAATTAGGGCATCTAATTCCTAACTTAAGTTTGGAAAAGTCTTACATGACTCTCACAGAAAGAAGTATCATAGAGGCAAAATTCATATGGCGGTCTTGTAGGAGTCACACAAGAGGTCTCATAGAAAAGTCTCAGTTAAAGGTGTTATAGTTATGTTAATCTTCTAATTATGTTTAGTTGTTTAATTATTTTAGAACTTATCTTGTAGTGTTTAACTTTGGGTGTAATTGAGATAAGGGTAGTTTAATTTTGGATTCTACCAATTTCCTTGGATATAAATAGAGGCTCTTTGTACTCAAGTTATATCAAGTCAATGAAGTTTTTCTCTTTTTCAAACATTCAACAGTTGAAGGGGAGAAAATTTTCCGACTTAAAAAAACAATATGTGTTGAAACAATCACCCCAAGCGTAGTTTGATAAAATTAGTAAGGTTGTCTCCTATTTTGGTTTTAAAAGATGTGGGACAGATAATTTTGTGTTTGTTCAAGGAGAAGTAATCTAGTTATCCATATGACTGTATACGTGAATGATGTTATCCTTACTAAACTGATCAAGCTGGTATTCGTTAGGTCAAGGAGATATTGTGTTGAACCTTTCAAACCAAAGATCTTCGTCTCTTAAAATACTTTCTTGGAATTGACGTGCTTCAATCTCCGTATGGCATAGTTGTATCTCAAAAGAAATATGTGCTAGATTTAATTGAAGAAAATATGATGTTCCCATGGATTTGAATGGTAAGACATGTGTTAGATGTGAAAATGAGGTTGATATTGGTAAGTTTTAGAGACTGGTTTGCAAGTTAAGTTTTTTGGTAGTTACTTCTTTGCCCCACCAGCTTCGAGGGGAAAAGTTAAAGATAATGGTATAATATTTTTCACTTAGTCTTGATTACTCTTATGACCCTAAGGGTAGAGATTTAATTTTTTATTAGAAGCACTTCATACTATAAATAAGAAGAAGAGAATAGGAGAGCTGACGAGTTGGAACCCTAAGCTCTTCAACAAGTTCTCTTCATTCCTTTATTTCTCTCTTCTACTTTTTCCCTCTCTCTCACTCCCTAACAATTAGCTTCTTTTTCTTCCTCAACTACTCTCTCTCATCTCTTTCCTCTCACCGCTAAACACGCCTTAATTTGATAAAATCCTATTCATTAACTATCGTCTGGCTTTAAGGTTCTCAAGGTCATTGTTGATATTATAAGCCCAAGCATGATTCCTTCTATCAGTAATCTTTACATCTCTTTAGTAGTAGAACAAAAAATTATTGAAGAGTTGATATGAAATAGTCTACATGACTCTCACAACAAGAAGTTTCAAATAGCTAGAATTAATATGGTGGAGTCTATGACAAGTCTCATGGAAGAAGGTCTCATAGAAAAGTCTCAACTAAAGGTGTTTTAGTTATATTGGTCTTCTATTTATTTTTAGTTGTTTAATTGTATTCAGACTTATCTTTTAAGTGTTATACTTTGGATATAATTGAGTCAACATATAATTTTAATATGATTTTACTTATTTACTCTATTATAACTTGATGTTCATTGTTCTCAAATTAAATTAAGTCAGTGAAGTATTTCTCTTTTCCAAAAATTAAACATGGTATTATAGAGGGTTATATGAGTTAACTCGGTCAACCCATAGAGATAATGTGATCCTTTATGATTTATCATCTCTAGTAGTTTAGGTTTGTATTCTACATGTTTTTTCCTTTCCAGTTCCAACATTCGTTGTTTCTTTGGCATTCACACCTCCATAATGAACTTTTTATATTACAAATTATATATATACAGAAGTATAGTTGAGTCTAATTTCCAATGCAAAAAGATTTTTTTTCAATTGGATTTTTCTACAAAGAAGTTGATATTTATAGCAACAAAGGTCAAACAACACAAAAAGTTCTAGTAGTACCATAATTCTTTAAATTTTAAGGTATTTCATGCCATCAAAAATAAGAATTTACATGAAAATTATACGTCAAATCAAAGATCTGTAAGTCTAATTTTTAACCTATCAAATCAATTCTCAATCCAAGTTTTCTGGAGGGAGATATCAATATCGAAAGAGTCAATAGTCATGCTATGCAAAGAAGAAAGAGTACTTAGTTCGACCATATTGCTGAGTCCAAAATATATTAGATTATTTCTCTCAAAAGGAGTATATTTAATGAAGAAATATTTTATTTTAATAAAATATATAGAATTCTAGTTTCTGAAGGAGCAAGTTTCATGTCAATTTGATCTCTATGTAAGGAGAAATTCTCATTGGAGTTAACAAAAGTCATGCTAAAAAATGAAGCAAATCAAACAGTCATAATAGATTCAAGAACAAAACTTTTTATGTCAATTTGGGTATCAAATTAAAGTTTTTGAGTTTAGTTTCTCATGACACAAGTCGTTTGTGATTCTGAGCTCTATTTTGGAAGATATTGATATTAGATATACCAAAGGCCATTTCTACCAAAAATCTCTCATTTTCCTATTTTCCCTCTTATTACCTCTCCATGTATTGACATGAATTGATTTTTCTTTTCTACTAGAATCCTATTTTTTTAGATAAATGTTTCTCTAATTAAAGAGTTTTAGTCATACTTAATCACTCCATGACGTGTTTGTTCAAGGTATGCGATATCCTATTTGGATATTATTTCCAATGTGTTGTATTTTTTGTTACTTGGTTGTGTATCTTCTCCATTGTCATTTCCAAAAATTATGTTCACCCCCAGAAAATTCCCTTGAGGTCAAACTTGGTAAAACTTAGTAAAATTGGTTTGTTAATTTGTACTGGTATAGTATCCCTTATTTTTTAAATGTTGAATTTATGGAAAAGATAAATACTTCATTGACTTCATTAACTTATTATAATCAGAGTACATGAACCTCTATTTATAATAGAAGAAGGTAGTAGAGTCCAATTACAGTAAAACTACCTTTGTCCCAATTATATCCAAACTCTAACACTTAAAAATAAGTCATAGCGTAATTAAATAATCAATATAGATAAAAGACAAACATAACTCAAACTATAACTCTTCTAGGACGTGACCATAAAATAAAGATGCTTTTGTGAGTCCTTCTTGATCTTCCAACTTATGTGATAAGGATGCCAACTTGTGGTAATCATGGTGGGTCCTACTTATTATGTGCTTGGGCCCATCTTGTGGGCCCTTGGGCATGGGCCTATCTTCCAACATTAAAAAATAAAAAAATGTCACATTCTAGATTCATTTGGTAGTATGACTGTTGCATAGTCACCTCCTTCTGGTTAAAGTTGTTATCCTCTAGTTCATTTTACCATATTGTGTTTTCATTACTTCAGAGCAATACCTAGATCCACTAACTAAAAAGTATAGCAGTGTGTGCAACATCCAGTTCAAGTCAGGTCTTTTATTTTTCACCCAAGAGGTGATATGTGTTTAATCTACCCTAAAAAAGTGAGTAATCTCTTTGTTTTTCCACCTTTGAAATTAAGCAGAGTGTGTTTCAGAATATGATAATTTTTTACTGGTGTATGGAGTTTTGTTGTACGACTAGGAATGATTTTCTTCTCCCATATTGTGTTTTATCCAAGTTAGGTCTCTATGTCCTTTTTATTCCCAAGTTGAGGGAGAGAAGTACAAGAAGAATTACAAGAAATAAGTCTTTTCTTACACTTGTTATGATAATTTTTTTGTGACTATAAAATTCAAGAAAGGGAAGAACAAAAAATGAAGATTTTGCATCTATGAATAATTTTTTAGCAAAAAAAAATTTGCAGATTTAGAATTTTTTTCATTGCAAGATGAAGTTATAAACTCTTGCTTGAGGGGCACTATAAAAGAGCAAGTATGGGAGAGTCTTACATGACTCTCACAACAAGGAATTTCACAAAGCCACAATTAATATGGTGAAGTCTAAGAGAAGTCTCATAGAAGGAGGTCTCAATTAAAGGTGTTTTATTTATATTAGTCTTCTACTTGTGTTCAGTTATTTAATTGTGTTAGGACTTATCTTTTAAGTATTAGACTTTGGGAATAACTGGGACATGGGTAGTTTAATTGTAATTCAATTTTACTTATTTCCTCTATTATATAGAGGGTCATTGTACTCAAAGTACAACAAGTCAGTGAAGTATTTTTTTTCCTAGAAATTCAACAAAAAAGTATAATTTTTTCTAATGCTAGCACTAACAGAGTTGAGTATCCAAGCTAAAAATTGGCTATTTTTTATCCCAATTATCAAAAATTGGACTCAATGATTTAGGTTTGTTTGCTAAAACAAGAATTCAAGCAAAAGTAGCTCATGCAAGATAAATTATGCCATCTAGTTTTACATAAGCAATCTAAGTAGGTAGATGATCTTGTCCTTCATTCTTAGAAATTTTCTTTATCCATTCCAATAGTTTTAGCATATGAGGCCATAAATCACAAAAAAATAACAATTTTTTTTTATATATAATGAAGTCCATGAACTAAGAATAAGTCAAACAACTCAATCAGCCAAATAGGTGCACTTTCAGGAGCTTGTCATAAATTTTACTAGCTACTCCACACAATTAAGTTGAATTAATAAGCTTCAATTTTAAACTTCTCAAGTACGTAGTAGAACTATCTTCTCCACCAAGCAATCAAAACATGCTAAAAAAATTGTAACAAACATAACAATCTCTATAGAACAAAAGGAGTTAAATTCAGAATCCAAAGCTCTACCAAACACCAAGAATTAAAACTTTGTTGAATTGAGGACACCTTTACTGAAATCTCGAGCAAGGCGAGAGAGGGAGAAAGAAAAATAAAGGGAGAGAGAGAGCTCTCGTGTAGAGAGGAGAGAATAGAGAAAAAAAAAGGAAAAAAGAGTTTGGGCTAGAGAGGAAGTCTTCACGAGAGAGAAGTGGAGAAATACTTCACTTTCTTATTATTAATTCGAGTACAAGAACCTCTATTTATAGTAGAGGAAAGTAGTAGAGTCCAAGTACAATTAAATTATCATTCTCCTAATTACATCCAAAGTATAACTCATAAAGATAAGTCTATCATAATAAAATAACTCAACATAATTAGAAGACTAACATAACTCAAACTAAAAATCTTCTATGAGGATGTGATCATATGATAAAGATACCAGCTCATGGTTATCATTGTGGATCCCACTTGATCTTTCAACTCATGTGATAAGGATAACAGCTTGAGGTTATCTTTGTGGTCCTACTTGATCTTCAAATCTTCCAACTCATGACAGCTCATGTGATGACTCATCATGTTATCTCATGTGCTCATGGTGGGTCCCACAACTCATGCAACCATGGTGGGTCCCACATTGTAATACTCCCCCTCAAGTTGAGGGTGAGAAAACATCGTAAACGCCCAACTTGTTGTAGATGGTGGATCTTTCGAGTGATTGGTTTGGTGAGAATGTCTACAACTTAGCTTAGTGAAGATATATGTTTGAGAGATAATATATCGATTTGGAATTTTTCTTGTATGAAATGGCAATCTACTTCAATGTGTTTTGTTCTCTCATGGAAGACCGGATTTGATGTGATATGTATTGTTGTCTGATTATCATAATATAGATCCATAGGAGCTTCTTTATAGAATCCCAGTTCAGTGAGAAGGGATCTATTCCATAGAAGCTCACTAACTGTGTGTGCCATGGTTCTGTATTCTGCTTCTGTACTAGACCTTGCAACTACATTTTGCTTTTTGCTTCTCCATGTAACCAATTTCCTTTCAACCATTGTACAATATCCCGAAGTAGATTTTTTGTTATCCGAGGATCCAGCCCAGTCTACATCTGAGAATCCTTCTATGTTGAAGTGACCATGGTTTTTATAGAGAAGCCCTCTTCTTGGAGCTCCTTTCAAATATCGCAATATCCTTTCTAGTGCTTGCCAGTGACTGAGTTGTGACTTGTTCATGTATTGACTCACCACACTTATTGCGTATGATACATCCGGCCTTGTTACACAAAGATAAATGAGTTTCCCCACAAGTCTTTGATATTTTCCAATATCGACATCTTCTCCAATACATGTAGATAATTTTGTATTTGAGTCCAAATGGGTTTCTGCTGGTCGACACCCCGTCATTCATGTCTCCTCTAGTAGTTCAAGGACATACTTCCTTTGAGATAGTACAATCCCATGCTTGGATTATAGTACTTCAATACCTAAAAAATATTTTAAGTATTCCAAGATCTTTTGTCTTAAATTTTGCACATATTTTTTCCTTGGTTTTTTTAATGCCCTTGGGATCACTACTGGTTAAGACAATAGCATCAACATATATTGCCAAAATCACCTTGCCTTTAGGTGTGTCTTTACTAAATATGAAGTGATCTACAGAACATCTGTGAAATCCCGCCGTATGAGTACTTGGCTAAATTTATGTTAAGCATCTAACCAATACTACCCAAAAGACAGGCCTGTTAGAAGCGGAAGACATAGGTACTTAATGCCAAGGACCCTAACATTACACTCCCCTTCGCGAGTCGACGTCCACGACGGCCAGCACCCGCGGTGGCCCACTCAAGCGGTTGCCCCACTCCTAGTGCCCCATCGCAATTCTCCAGGTCGGCCCCTTCCACTTGGTCGCCCCTTCTGCTTCGGTAGCACACACCAGGATTCGAACTCGCGACCGAGCGCTAGCTTTGTTACCAAATGTTAAGCACCTAGCCAATACTACCCAAAAGACCGACCTGTTAGGAACGGAAGACATAGGTACTTAATGTCCAGGACCCTAACAATTTATCAAACCATGCACGAGGAGACTGTTTTAGACCATAAAGAGATTTCTTCAATCGACATATCAACTCCCCCTCAACCACAAATCCAGGTGGTTGTTGCATAAAAATTTCTTCCTTAATATCCGATGAAGAAAAATATTTTTCTCATCAAGTTGATATACCTGCAAGGAAGAATTAGCAGCCAAAGATAATAAAATACGTATCGAGTTCATTTTGGCCATCGGAGAGAATATTTCCTCATAATCAATTCCATAACACTATGTATAGCCTTTAGTCATGAGGTGAGCCTTAAGGTGAACAACGGACCCATCCGGATTGTGTTTTACAATAAAAACCCACTTACAACCGATAGGTTTCTTATCTGATGGAAGAAGAACAAGAACCCATGTACGATTTTCACAAAGTGCCTACATTTCTTCGGCCATTGCCACCTTCCACCTTGGATGTTTGAGAGCCTCCTGATAGGACTGTGGGACTGATATGGAGGAGATAGATGAAAGAAATTGATAACATAAATGGTGAGACACAAAATTGGATGTAGAGAGAAGTAGAGGGCCTAGTGCAAGCTTTGGGTTCTTTTCGCAAGACAATGGGACGAGTATCATATTGTGGACCAAAAACAATAGAAGAAGATGGACTTACCTCAATGGGATCCATAAAATCAGCACGTGTGGTGCCAGCCAGTGTGTCTGGGAGTTGCAAAAATTCCATAGCACGGGGCACAACTGGTCAAGGAGAAGTTGGTACTAAAGATAAACCTGGAGGAGCATTGTCAGAGTAATATGAAGAGTCTTCAAAAAAAGTTACATCCCTAGACACAAGTAACCTTTGGAGAGTGGGATTATAGTAAATATAACCCTTCTGTGTGCGAGAGTATCCTAATAAGATACACTTGACAAATTTGGGATCAAGTTTACTGTGTTGTGGGAGATAATATGAACAAAACATTGACAACTGAAGACTTTCAAGGGAAGTAAAAAAGGATCACCATTAGGAAACAATAAGGAAACATTAAGGAATATGGGGATTTATAATCGAGAACAAAAGAGAGTAGCCTATTTATAAGAAAGCATGTAGTAAGGATGGCATGGGGCAAATAAAAGTATGGGATTTTCATGGTATACAATAAATTGCGAGCTATTTCAAGAAGATGACGGTTCTTCCGTTCTGCTACACCATTTTTTGAGGGGTGTAGGCACACGATGTTTGATGGATAATGTCATTCTCTTGACAAAAAGAGTCAAAGTCTCTAGAAGTATATTCTTTGGCATTATCAGACCGAAGTACTGTTATTTTTTTACTAAACTGAGTAAGTACCATAGCATGAAAGGATTTAAATATGGATGGTATTTTAAAACATTCTTTAAAGAGAAATAACCATGTGGTGTTTTAAAATCATAAATAAATATAATAAAGTACTTGACTCAGGAAATATTTGAGACGCTCAAGGGTCCCCATACATTTATATGAATTAATGAAAAAGGAGCAACACTTTTAAGTTCTGGACGAGGTGAGTATGTAGTCCTCTAGTGTTTGCTCAGTTGACAAACTTCACAATCTGGCCTTTCTTTAAGAGTAGGAAAAAGATGATAAAGAGATTGTGCGGATGGATGTCCCAACCGATTGTGCCATAGACTTGTCTCAATTTCACTGGTTGAAACGGTATTTATTTTAGGCACATCTAGGTAGTAGAGCCCCCCTTGTTCATTGCCTCCACCAATCACCTGCTTCATTATAAGATCCTAAAGCACACAAGAAGTGGGTGAGAAGGTGATGGAGCAATTAAAATATTTTGTGAGTTGACTAACAGATAAAATATTCAAGGGAAAAGTAGGAACAAAAAGAATATATGTGAGCGGAAGTGATGGTGTAACAGAAGTGGATCTTTTCTTGAGAACTTTAGTTTGAGAGCCGTCAGCTATGATAGCAAATTTATGTGAGATACAAGGACAAATTGAGTTTAGTAGATTTTTGTTACTTGAGATGAAGGGAGGCCCCTGAGCCAATTATTCTGGATGAAGCGGTGGCAGATGGCATACCTGAAGTGGTGGTGGTAGTAGCAATTGAGGAGGAACTTGGTGAAGAAACCATTAGTGTTTTCATTTTCTTAAATAGTCATACTCATCATCAGTAAGGTTTTTCTTTTTTTTTGATGTGGTACACTGGTCCTCCTTTGTATCACATACTAAGGCTTGATTATCCTTCATCTAATCCGGTTTGCCATGGACTCTAAACATGTCTCTATAGTGTGGTCATATTTTTCCCAATGGGTGCATTCCCTGTAATAGCACGTATATGTGGTGTGGCCATATCTTCCACACTAAGTGCATTCCTTGTTTTTTTTTTTTTTACAAAACCATTCCTTCCACCTCTTCCTCGTCTTCCTCTATAAATTTTCCATGGCCTTGATCGCGGTCGAATGATGTTTCCCTATGCCCGGAGTACATAGCGGATGATACTTCAGTAATAGAAGAAGAAACGTCTGGAATACGAATTAATGTGGCACATACATCATCAAAAGTGGGAATAGCAAAGGTGCTAAGAAGTTGACTTTTAGAAACTTTGAGATATGGTTTAATGTTTGCAAGGAAAATGGCAGTGACTAACACTTCTTTTTGCTTATCTTGGACAAAGACATCCGTGGAGGTAGGCTGAGGTATTTTCCATTCTTGAAGAAGGCCTCTAAAACTAGTCAAATATTCATGGATATTTTTTCTTTGTTTACTGTTGAACATTCTTTGGAGAATATCATATGGCCTATGTAAGTTGTCAGAGCTAGAGTACAACTTAGTTCATGTCTCCCAAATTGTTTAGCGGTATCAAGATGAATAACATTGTTGGAGACATGTTCTTCCATGTTGTTGATGAGCCAACTAATAACCAAAGTATCATTTTTTAACCACTTATTATAAGAAATATCTTCTTCATCAATAGGTGGTCCAAGTTTGGTGAGGTGACCAAGTAGGTCCTTTGTTATAAGAAACCGGTGAACCGATGTGGACCAACTCATGAAATTTAATACCCCTCGCAAGGGTATAGTAGTAATTCTGAGTATATCACTCTTGTTACCCATGTTTTCTTCGCCCATAATAGACAATTCAATGTAAAAAAAATTCTCCAAAAAATAATAATAAAAAACAAAATAGAGTTCTTCAACCAACTCGGTTAATGGAGAGGCTTAGCATAGAAACTAAGTAATCATATTTCTGAAATCCAATGAATAAATAACCACTCATAATAGGCTCAATACCAATCTTCTTTATCATGAAATCTTGTTCCCACAAAATTATAACTTTTTATGCCTAAAATCTCAACATAAACTGGTTTTCAATCAAAAAAATTCCAAACCGACAAAACTGCCTTGGTAACTTCTTCTTTCTAATCCGATATGCATAAATATCAATAATCTCATAAGGTGAAGACAACCATAAAATCATTTCTAGACCATCTTCAAAATCTGAAAACCAGTAGTATGAATTAATAATAAGAATAAAAAAAAAATATCTCATGAGCTTCAATTTTGCTTCACAAAGAGACTTCTATGAGTAGCTTTGATCATAACTTCTTAGAGCATTCCTTTTGATGTGGGGATCATAAATTTGATGCTCTGATACCATGTTGAATTTAGGACCTCTTTACTGAAATCTCGAGCAAGGTGAGAGAGGGAGAAAGAAAAAGAAAGAGAGAGAGAGCTCTCGGGTAGAGAGGAGAGAAGAGAGAAAAAACGGAAAAAGAGTTTAGGCTAGAGAGGAAGTCTTCACAAGAGACAAGTGGAGAACTACTTCACTTTCTTATTATTAATTCGAGTACAAGCACCTCTATTTATAGTAGAAGAAAGTAATAGTGTCCAAGTATAATTAAACTGTCATTCTCCTAATTACATCCAAATTATAACTCTTAACGACAAGTCTATCATAATAAAATAACTCAACATAATTAGAAGACTAACATAACTTAAACTAAAACTCTTCTATGAGGACTTGATCATATGATAAAGATGCCAGCTCATGGTTATCATTATGGGTCCCACTTGATCTTCCAACTCATGTGATAAGGATACCAACTTGTGGTTATGTTTGTGGGTCCCACTTGATCTTCAAATCTTCCAACTCATGCCAGCTCGTGTGATGACTCATCATGTCATCTCATGTTCTCATGGTGGGTCCCACCAGCTCATGCAACCATGGTGGGTCCTACATTGTAACAAACTCCATAAAAGATATACTATTGTCTACATTCATGGGCTTGATTAACCATGAAACCTAGCCCTTAAATAGCCGTCAAAGGGAGGACATAAATAAGGGAGAAAACTTTCTATCTACCTTCCGACAAGTTTTTTTTGTGAGCAAGCTTTCTAGCAGCAGAGGTCTACCTTGGATTCCTCAAACTAGAGGAGAAAAAGGAGATAAAATATAGTTATTGCTTTGATACCATGAAAAAATTGAACACTAATTCAAAAACAAGAACACAAAAAAAAAAAAAAAAGAGTAAGGAAGAGAATGAACAAATGAATTACGGGAAAGAAAATGCTCACTAGTGAATTGAATGAATACAAGGCTAAGCTCCCTTTTTTTTTTATATAAATGGGAGATTAGAGCAATCACTACAAAAATTCCATTGTGGTACTAACATTGAACCTTCCTTAGGTTGCAAGGCAAACTAAGCCTTGGATTTCTCTAGATCCTTGTTAAGTTAAGAGTCCTCATTCATATATAATAAGGAGAAGGACATCCCCTAAAAGATAAGAGATAGATGCGACCTCTTCCCCTATTTTCTAGGTGGTGCCTATTCTTCTTAATTATAATGTTACTCTTCCTCGTATTACAAGAATGCCACTCAAAGTCCTTTGAGGAAGAAAAAAATAAAATAATACATATCTACAACAATTATAATATCATGTTTCAAAGCCGAGTATCGTATCCATTAATATAAAATATAATTGACTAACTGCATTTGAAACTTTAGTTTAAGAGTCTTGATGCATATCAAGCTTGTTTGATTAGCTTAAAATCCCTGCAATTTCTAAGTTAACAGCTTTGGTGTTCTGGGTTTTGTTGCCCTCGGTCCAACCAAACAAAGGGATTGCATCACATTGAATATTATAATGTCTTCTAACTCTCCTTCTGTAGGTGCTATGGTCAAATGGAACTAATAAATGATAGTCATCATAGTGTGATAAAATAAAGCTCTATGATCCGTGTCCCTTGTTTGATTTCCTTGCTAATGATTTTTGTTAATCAAGAAGATCAAATGACCAATGAACTTGCAACGATTTTTCTTTGATGGACATTACTACTTCAATTCACCTCCATAGACACCATTGTCGGACTTTGGTCTCCAAGCCTGCAATAAACTTAATTATACAGAGATATGAAAAGAGCCTTCCACCTTCTTCGGAAGGCTTCCTTCAAAACAGAGAACGGAAAAGCAAGAGAAAATTACAAATAAAAGATGAAAAGGGAAGACACTCAGTCTTCATCCGCACTTCCACTCCAAGTCTTAATAGCTTGCATCACAGCCTGTTTTATCATTTGAGCGTCAATGTTCTCCCCTTGATCTTGAGTCTGCAAAAGTTTACAAAAGCCCTTGATTTTACTCACCATCTTGCGTGAAGAAAAGAGAAAAAAAAAATTACTGAAAAATTCAAAGTTTTGCATGTAAATTGTCATGGATGTTGTGGTTTTGATCCAGACTGGATGTTTTATAGTGGTGAAGCTATAGTGGTGGTGCACAAGTACAGAAAATTTCAATCTGTATGGCACACACGTGTGCATTTGTTGTCTACAAGTAGAATCAAAGCTTGAAGCAAAACATGAACTTCTTACTTCTCCTCCCACGGCTTCAAGGTGAAATGTGTCTTCACAGGAAACCCTAGCCTCTATCACGTTGAGACCCAACTCCTCAAACGTCTCTAATAGAGAGACAAGCAATCCTGGGCAGCTTTTGTCTGAAAATACGTTAATTAGGAAGCTCCTTTCTAGAGTTTCGACTGTAACCTGTGAGCACACCATCGACAGGAATAAGCAAAATTATGACTGGTCTTCACCCTAGGAACACCTGGGTATATTAGGAAGAAGATGAAAAAGAAAAAGAAGAGAGCGGGTTGGAATGCTGTAAATATATACCACAGGCAGGTTTTGATCGGAAGTAGTTTGCTCCAATGCAATATCTTGATTCAATCTCTCCACCTTTTGTTTCAAGTCTTCGATGTACTTGGATGCGTCTACTATGATCGAGGCCTTACTCAGCTGCCATCAGAAAGAAATACGAAACGTAAACAAAATAAGACACCTTAAGCTGTATAGAAATTTAGGGATTAAAACGATTCCAGTCACTAGATTGAAATAGATCATGAACAGCAGAATTTCCAAAATCTGGAGCATTTTTTTATTTCGAAGTTCTTCCTTTTCCTGAGCATGTAATACTTTCTTCTAAAATATTCTGAGGATGTGTACTGAATCTCCTTGTGTTGAACGCTTATAAGGGAATATGATCAAATGATCTATATAGAATGCATCTGTCTGGGAGGAGTTACACTCTGTTCATGTTTGTGTTTGATAAAAAAAACAAGGAAAAATGAGAAACTGTACACGAGGGCTACTCGGAATTTGAAAAAGGGTTAAAAGTACCAGTGGTTTGTGAGAGAAAATGATAAAGTCATCCATGAAAAAAATGGAGATAATTAACACAGAGCAATTGGAAGCTGGAACTGGTGGTAGGAAAAGAGATAATAGACATTTGGGGAAAAAACAGCAGAAAATCTAACAATTTTTATAGATTAATATCGAAAACCAGAAGCAGAGAAGAGATAGTTTCGATGAAGCAGCAGTAGACAATCATGAAAATCAGCACCAAGCCATTGGCCGCAAAAGCCTCATCTTGTAAAAAGTAAAAATCCTATCCCTGCTGGGGTAAAGAAATATGAAATAGAAGTAAGGTCTCAGAAATTTAGGCATTACTGCATGAGAGTTTGTAACAGAACGAAGGAGCTGCAGCTTCTCATACAGAGCAGCTCGCTTGTGCTCTCTAGAAACCATGGCTCTTTCAGTCTCGACACTCTCCTCTCTCTCTTTTTTCCCTTTACTCTCTGAGCTGCTGCTGCTGCTTGGGTTTTGCATAGAGGGAGGGAAGCAGAGCCCTCAAAGATATATGATCAATCCGGTTGCTTCCCACATGAATGCCTCAGTTTACTCAAATCGGAATTTAATACATAGAATTCTCAGTGACGAAACTGCCCATTCTCGGACTGAAGAATGATTTCATGAGCAAATCGTTTCAGGTAGGAAACATGAATTATTAGCTGAGAGAGTGCTCCTGTATATTTATGTATAAAATATGAAAGTGATGGTTTAGTTGCTTGTTATCATCCGGTAAGAATCATAATTTTGTCTGAAGCTTTCAAATTTAATTGTTGCTCACGGAGGAGGTTACAACTGAGACGAGATCGTAGGATAATCCAAAAGGCACGAGCTCAATCCCAGCTTACTTACCAAAATAATACAATAAAAAAATGGAAAACTGTTTCGGTCGGAGTTTAATATAATAGAAAATTGGCTATTTTCTGTTATTGACATGAGAAGTCGCTAACATGTTACCGTGATTTATATTAAAAATCGCAATAATAATTAATGTTTCCTGATGTTGATCAAGAAAAATCTCAACGTAGATCAAGCTACTGATAGCCATACAAAACATATTACCCTACTGCGATCAACCCAGTTCATGCTGCATAGAAATTTTAAAAAGAAATGTAATTTAAATGGGGAAACTGGCAAGAGTAGCAGAAACGTAAAAAGGAAGGAAATGGAAGGGCAGAAAGAGAAGAAACAGGTGGGAGAAAAAAAACGCGGAGGGAGGAATCTGGTCTCGTGATCGGGGCGCCATCGAACGCAGCGAAGGAAGCGTCAAATGGATGTTTGGTTGTCAATGCCTCCAAACACTCCTCACGGGGGATTCTTTCTCTCACTCTCTTCCTTTCTCTCTCCATACTCCATCCTCCTCTTCCTTCTTCTTCTCCTCTCTCTCTCTCTCTCTCTCTCTCTTAGTCGTCACTCTTTTGTCTCGGCCATCTTCTCCACACGTGCTCATGCGATTCCAGTACAACCCAACTCATCACTCGTAGCCATCTGTGTGTGATGCAAACTGTGTCAATAATATTAATGGCAAATTAATGAGCTTTTGTTCTCACTTTCATGGCTTCGTTTCGCCAAGGCCTGGTCTAACCTCACCTATCCCCTCCAACGAAATGGGATATATCAGAGTAACAAACCAGTGAATGAATTGACCAAGAATAAAGAAGCAGCAAAGCAGTCAAAGATCTCTTTTCACTTTTATAAAACCATTTCATCGATTGATTCATGCAGCTTAGACAGAAGAAGACTTGAATGCAGCAGGAAGCCCTGGTTAATTACTAGTTTCTGAGTCTCTACTTTGTAGAGACAAAATGATGTGCAAATGAATGATGGTGAAAAAAGGAGGAAATGATGAAATGGGGAAGGAGATGATTTGCAGAAACAAAACATATTTAAAAATGATGTACTAGTCTCTGGAGAATGGAGATATCAACCCAGCTGAAAAGTTTTTAAAGTTGGCAGAGAAGAAGTAAGAGATGGCCGTGATGAGCAATTGTGTGGGGAGAATTTATGGCCTTTCTCATGTCCACTCCATCGCCCTCTTCCAGACGGCGTTGTCACTACTACACACGGACAAACCACGTACCCACCTGTTCACATGTGTGCCCCCTAATCATTACAACACAACAATCTACCCATACACATACTCCTGCTCCTTCCCTTGTCTCTTGCCCAATGCCCTTTCATAGGCATTCTGCTTGTTTAGGGTGGTCTAGTTTTGCTTTTTTCTTTTCGTTTTTTTTTTTTTTTTTTTTTTTTTTGGAGGAGGAGGAGGAGGAGGAGAGGGAGATGCTGATTTCCTCATTCAAGAGTGATTTCTTTGAAGGCTCTAAGAAGATGGAAGATTGGAGATTGATGAGTGGATTTTCGTTCCCTTCTTTTGCTCTCTGGACAAGAAAGAATTTTTTTTTTTTTTTTTTATATCCATGATTGGATCCTTTCAATGGGGATTGAGACAAAAGAAAGACAGACTGGTGCAGTTGATTGTAATTTGACTAACAACATTTTAGGCAGAATTTTTTTTTTGTTTATTTATTTATTTTTCTCAGTTCTGCCGTGAGGTTTGGAGCTGTTTCTCTGATCAGTAAAAGTTCTGCCATCTTTTCTTGTATGTTTTCTCGTTCTGTAGATAGTGACTTTATGCTTATCAGTATGATTACGTCGTTAAAAAGACGAGAGTGTACTGCGCCAGCAGATCACTACAAATTCAATCGTTCCAGTGCGTCTTATCATGCTGATTTAGATGTTGTCCAGTGACAGAAACAAAGCGCTATCATAATTCCAGTTCAGAACCATTATTTCGATGCCTTTTCTTCCTATTCCCTTCCAAAATTTCATGCAACTTCACTGTGATCAGCAAATCTTGTTCGAAATTCTGCTCTGTTCATGTTTTCGATAGAATAGCAGGCATCTGGGTTGTTTAAGTTCTTCTCTCTTCTTAGATCAAACCGAAATAATTAAAGAAGCTCATTCCTCTCTGCTTACTCAACGATTTATTAATTAATCTCTCACTGCTGTTAGTTGCCAATAAGTGGGGGTTGAGGAAGATTCTTGTCCTGATTTGATTGTTTTCGTTCACATGTGATGTTGTCAAATGAGCTTTATATTATTTTTTTTCCAAAGGGAAATTTCCTCGCAAACATATCGAAGCTAACATGGCCATATTGCAAGATATGAGCGATTAAATCAAAAACCAGAAACATAAAAATGGTTCCAACACATGATCTGCTTTGTGTCGTTTTATGGGAGATGGATACGCGTTGTTGTGGACCCATTTTCACGCTATAAAACCTAAGAAAAAAGAGAAGAAATTTATATAAAAAAGAAAAAAAAAAAAAAAAAAAAAACTGATGAGCCATATGTCACAGTCATGGATGAAAAGGCAACTGTTTCTGGAAATATTCTGTGGGTTGCTCGTGATCTTGATGCCTTCACGAATCATTAACTTATTTGTTTACAATATATTACATTCTGGATGGCTAAATTATTCCTCAAGCATGGCACCTAGGAGGATCTCCGACAAGCACTTCGGGTGCCTGCAGTTTGAATGACCAGCTTCACTGTATTTTCTGGGGAGCTTCCATTGTTATCAATGGAGGTTGAAAGTAAATTACTGGTTGAGTTAAGAAGAGTTAAGAACTCTGGATTGAAAAGGTCACGTGAGGTTTTCTCTTCGGAAAGTACATTCACATGCAAATGTGAGAATGGAACAAAATTAATAAAAGTATAAAGTAGAGAGAAGAGAGAAGAGGAGAAAAACCCATTGGACATTAAAAAATTCCCAAGGGGATAAGGTGAACGCCAAAGACAAGAAGTTTGGTTAGGTACATGCCTACAAGACTCCATGCAAGTACTATATATTTTGTTGGATGTAGTCAGAAGATTTATGGAAAGATGGGGAAAACAAATAATGAATAAGTGAATAAGATTTAAATGCATGCTGAACCTCTGTTAAATGAGTCTGCCTCAATTATTAACAGACTAGTCACTTTCTGCTTTCTTGGACTCCCCAATAATTGATAATTGGAGAAACTCATTTTCTTCAGATTTTGAGCAATGATGTGATCCCCTATTGTTCACACTCTCTTATCATCTCTTTTCATCTATCGTTTTTTTTTTCCTTACCTTTAGACACACCTAGTTAAGAAAAGCTAATTCGTTTCTGGCACACTGATCGATTAGCTGATTAGTAAGCTAAGAACTGAAGAAATCTAATTCATTTCTGAAGAAAACTGATTCATTAGCTGATTAGTAAGCTAATTCATTTCTAGCACACTGACCGATTAGCTGATTAGTAAGCTAAGAACTGAAGAAAGCTGATTCATTTCTGGAATATTGATCGATTAACTGATTAGAATTGGGACCTTTTTTTTTTTTTTCAAGTTATTCTAGCCTGGACAAAACATCATAATAGATGATGCTTAACCGAACCCACAAATATCCAGAACAAGGGACATGTATCCATCACTTTCTAAACTGGTTGAGGATAATTTCCGGTCTATGGACCATTTCCTGCATGGAGTAGTTTCACGGAAGGCCTATCTTTGGACGCTCTACTGCTTTCGTGTGATTCAGAAACAGAAACATTTATGGATTCGCTCAATTGTAGTTTCTTTGTTTTTGGTGGTTCCTCTTCATCCCCACTGCTTAATAAACTACCAAAGCATCTCTTTCTGCTTTTCACTCGACTCGCTGGATCCATTAGACCTTTTGTGTCCCTGACCATGACTTTGTGGTCCTCAATATTTGTGGTTTTTAAGTGGCTTTCGGAATCAATTCTTCTCACTAAAATAGAGAAGTTTGGAAATATGCACTAAAAGAGAAGAAGGGTCTCCACTTTCTTAACCAAGTAAAAGCCCTAACACGTAAGAGATCTAGTGAATGGTACAGGTGACAGAACATAATTTTTTTATGCTATTTATTTGTAATAAAACCTCATCGTTTCATCCACATCTTTCCTCAGTTCAAGCAAACCAACGTCTTGCAGTTAAGAGTGTGTATCATTTTGCTGATTCTATTACACACTTGGGAAGTGTATGAATGTATCTCCTTTCTTGGAAACCACCCGATCAATTAGAACAAGCACCAAGGAAGTGGGTGCCTTCTCCTCTACTAAAATAATAGTACATCCTTGTTAGAATAGTTTTGAACTAGGAAAACCAAATTTGAAAAGAAAAAACAAAAAACAAAAATTTATTCATGCACGAAATAAACAGCCTTTTCGCGGTAATCGGGAAAAAAAGTATAATGAAAGAGCATTTGATTGCAAGACATAACTAGGCTTTGGTATCACACACTTCCAATGTGATAACGTGTGGATCCCTTTCTTCTAGTCATATTTTTGTGATTAGGCGGATCGACTAAGAACTTAGGTGAGTCGATCTCGGGTCGTCAGTGTGTGATTCAAGTTGGGAATCCTGATCACCCCATCTACCTGACCTGCCCTAGATTCAAATAATTGGGTAGATCAATTAGCAAACTAGGTGCAGTTTGTGGTTCCCATATCGAGTTTGATTCGACTCATTAGATTGGATATGTATGGGTTTTCCCTAGCTTGTCTCTTCTCTCTGTCCTAACCTCCTCCTCCAACCCAAAATTTCTCGTTTTTGTCTATGAAAAGTTGAGGATAATATATAATGAATGGAGTGAAGTTATATATAATGAATGGAGTGAAGTTATATTGACTGAGGATTGATTGAAACAAGAGTCCTATTTATTCTCAACTCTCTAAGGTTAACAAATTGTAACAATGTTGAGAGACTTTCTAGGAAAAAGTTATTACATTAAAATTAAAAATCTCTAATGATTAAGAAAAGTTTTTAAATTCTTGTTGACTTGTAATCTCAAGAGAGAAAAGGAATATTTTTTGGCTGGCTTGGGTTGTTTTGATTTTTTAAGAGACACCCATGGGTGTAGGGGTGGATGACTCGTAAATAAGGAGAACTATTGTAGATATGACATAAAATTATAATTATGTAAGTTGGTGTATGTCCTCTTATGTGTTTTTTTCCTTTTGAAGCATGTAGCCCTAAGGGCATTGTAGTAATTGTAAACACCTTCACATAACTATAAATATAACCTCAAGGCATGGCGTAGAGCATTCAAGCTTCTTTCTCTTGGCTCATATTCTTCCTTACACCATGTCTTCTTTCTCTCCCTTGGTTTTTTCTCTCCTCTCTCCTAAGAGCTAGAGTTCCTCTCTTCTCTTCTTCCCTTGAGTTTTGTTGTGTTTATGTGTTGGCCCTAAAAATCAACATGGTATCAGAGCAGGCAAAGATCTAAGATGGAAAAGGAGAAGAAAAGAGGGGAAAAAAAGAAAAAGAAAAAAAAGTTGCTATCAGATTTTTATGGAGAGAAAAATCGATATCTAAAGCAGATAAGGTCTAGTAGCAAAACAATTTCGATTAGCAACATAATTGGGAATTTATATTGAAATTTATATCTCAAAAGAAATTTATATGAGTCTAATTTCTATCCCAATAAATCGTTTCTCAATCTGATCTTTCTAGAGAGAGATATCTATATTGGAATAATCAAAGGTCACGCTGGTATCCAGTTGGATGCAAAAATCAAAATTTAAGCCGAATTTTTTGCTTCACCTTTTGAGTTGCTAATGTTGGCTAAGTTTCCTATTTGTTTTCAAACTCTAGTCAAGATTTTACCAACTTAAGTATCTTTCCTTCATTAAAAGTTTTTTTTCTTTGATCTCACATCACATTAATTTCCTTAAGAGAAGTCTTTTCCCATATGACTTTAGTCTCTTTTTCTGAAAAAGTTTAAAAATTTTGAATTAGAAAGTCTTGCTTGCCCATTCTAAATTCAAAATATTGGTGTCCTAAGTCTCTCTTATTTTAGAAATTATCTCTTGAATATTTCTTTCCAAATTGGTCAGTTGTGTTAAAAAACAATTGCGTTATATGAGAATTCTATTTTTAGAAAGTTTTCATTTTTATCTTCCATCTCAAAGCTTTCTTATTAGAGTTTTTTAACTTTCCTTAATCATCATGTTCATATAAGAATTATTTTTTTACATCCCTCTTAAGTAAAACTTAGTATCTTTTTATTCATTTATTGGTCTAAAAGTGTCTCCTTCTTACTTGGAAGTATGAAGAGTTGCATTGTGTACCTCCTTCCTTTTGAAGCATAAGAGTTGTTATCTTTTTATTCACACCCTTAATTCCTCAAAGTACTTTCTTCAATTTGTTTTTGTTAAAATCACTTTAGAGCTATGCTTATTGACCCACTACCTAAAAAGTATAAGTGTTTGTCTAACATCAAACTTAAGTCAAGTCTTTTTATTCTTCACCCAAGAGGTATTTTTTGAGTGAGTTACCCTTAGAAAGTGAGTAGTCTCTTTGATGTGCCATAAAGTTGGGCTATTTTTTCATCATTGCAATTGATTGGAGTGTGTTTCAGACTATAACCATTTTAACTAGTGTATGGAGTTTTGTCATATAGCTAGGAGTGATTTTTTTTCTCTCACCATTAAGTTCTCAATAAAGAACAAAGAGATCCCCAACTTGAGGGGGAGAAGTACAAGACAAAGTTAACCAACAATGAAGAATTCTACATGTTGTAGTAATCAAGTTTTATGTGGCCAATATATCAAAGTAAGGGGGAGATAAGATGACAACAAGATGAAGATTGCAAGTAAGATGTGAACAAGAACTAGAGAATCAAAGCAAGCAATATAATTATCTTTTTCAAGCACACAAGTTTCTTGACTAAGATTATTTGCAAGTAAAGTTACAAACACCAACTTGAAGGGGAGTGTTAAGAGACACCCATGTGTATAGGGGTGGCATGGCTAGTAAATAAGGAGAACTTTCATAAAGATGACATAGAATTTTAATTATGCAAGTTGGTGCATTTCCTCTTATGTCTGTTTTCTTTTGAAGCATATAGTCATTGTACACACCTTCACACAACAATAAATACAACTTCAAGGCATGACGTAGAGCATTCACGCCTCTTCCTCTTGGCTCAAATTTGTCCTTACACTTCTCTCTCTTTTTTCCTCTTCTTTCTCTCCTTGGGTTTTTTCTCTTCTTTTTCCCAAGAGCCAGAGTTCATCTCTTTTCTTCTTCCCTCGAGCTCTCTTGTGTTTATGTGTTGACCCTAATCAACTTGATTGTTGGAGAGAGTGAGATGCTTTCATGTTTGATGACATGGACAATGATCAAAACGATGACGTTGCTAACTTGTCATGAGAATATTCTTATGATGACCCCTCAAGCTTAGCTATGGAGAATGACAAAGCTTAATCTTGAACTAAGGAGAAGAAAAATGAGAGGAAGAAAGTGGTTTTAGTGAGATTGTGGGCCACTAGTTCGGATGAGGGGATGCGTTGAACTTGAAGTTCACTGGCCGCCACCCTCTCTTACAAAATTATAGCCAATGAAGATTTGCTTGCTCCATGAGTGAAGAACCAGATATGCTACAATAGAAGTAGTGCTTAAGTTATCACAAAAAATTAACGAATTGGAATAAGTAAATCCAGATCATTAAGTAGATATTCTAACCAGATAGTTCCTACACATGTAGCGGCCAAAGCTCTATATTTGTCCTTGGTGTCAGAGCTAGAGGTTGTGGTTAATTTCTTGGCAAACCAATAGATTAATATTTGATAAAAGTAGATTGGCTGCTCAGTTATGGACTGATGAGTGAGGCAACAACCCCCCAATCAGCATAAAAAAAAACTAATAAGGTTATTATTATTGAGGGGAGGATTCATAGTGATACTAAGAGTAAGGGAGTCTTTTAGATAAAAAAGTATAGATTGTGATACTCATAGATTTGTGTGTAAATTGAGCTACCAGATGGAAAACATAACATATATCTAGGTGAGTCATAGTTTCATATGCTTCTATAGTGAGTGAGGTCAGGGTAGAGTGGACTATCAATATCAGTCTTGGTGTTAACAATAAGAGAATTGGCTACAAGTGTGCACATGGTCATGCCAGCGTGATTAAATTATCGATTAAATAGTTGTGTTAGTGGACAATCAAGCCTCTAGATCTATTGTGAACTTGAAGACCAGGAAAGGCATCTAAGTCCCCTATGGTCTTGATGGAGAATTCTTTATCAAGTGTACTAGAAATTTTTTGAAATAAAATAATAGAATAAAGTTAAAATTATATCTCTGCATAAAGAAATATATAGAGCTTACCTTTGTTGGTCCAGGTGGCTCCTCAAGAAGGGGGTGAATTTAGAATTACAGGTTAAAAATTTCTTAAGGTGTGGAAAGTAAAATCATGAAAATATATAATTTAAAGCGTAAAATACTCACAAACCACAATAGATGACGCGAGATGTTTTTTTATCAATAATCCCTATTGGTATCCACTGCCCAAGAACTCATGCTTGGGAAATTCCACTAATCAAGCTCTATTAGGTGGACTTCACGTCAAAAAGATTTTGGCTCTCTTTTAGCCATGTGTAGCTCAAATACATGATTTTAAAAATAATGTCTCAAAGAGGTTAGCTAGATTCGAGCTCTATCTAGGTCCTTTTTGTCTAGATTCAAATACGTTCTAGATAAACCTTTCTCAAAACATAATACAAAAGAAAGAATAAACACTTACACCCTTTATCAATTGAAGAGAATTTGCTTCTTGAGAAATCCAAGCTTCCAGCTTTATAGCACAATGAGAATGGTGGAGCTTGTCTAATGGAAATGCAATGGAGAGGATTTGAGAGAAGAGGAAGGAATTTTCTGAAGTATAGGCTTACTCTTTCTCACAAAAGCACTTTGGAAGGATTTTGAAAGAAATGAGAACCAAAGATTATGGATGTACTAATAAATTCTCATTAGTTTCTCAATGGGAGGTTTGGTAGGGTATTTATAAGTTACCCAAACCAAACTAGCCATTTTTTTCCCGTTTATAAAAAGTTGAGTTTACATTAATCGATCAGTGTAAAGTTATTAATCGATCAATCGAGTGTAACGGCTATTTTCTATCAAAATATGTCTTATTGATCGTTGGTATGATTGATCAATATTTTCACGTTGGGTACTGATATTTTAAGCTGATCGATCAATGACATGGTATGATCGATGTTGAAATTTGGATCCCTTTTCCAATATTCTAAGCAAGAGAAAGGAGAAAGAAAAAGAAGAAATGGGAAGAAGAGCTCTCGGGTAGAGAGAAGAAAACAAGAAAAGAGAGATGTGCGCCAAGCAAAGAGAGAGATTTACTCAAAAAGGAGATATGTAACTTAATTAATTCTGAATTACAACACCTCTATTTATAGTAGAGGAAGAGATAGAGTTATTATACAATGAGCCTTTCAATCTCCTAATTACATTCCAACTCTAACTCTCTAAGATAAGTCTATCAACACAATCTACTAGAAGTCCAATATGAGTTGAACTAGAACTCTTCTTCAATAACATGAATATAAGGGAGGAGGCCAGCTCGTGGCCTTATCATTGTGGGTCCCACATGCTCTTCCAACTCATATTGATAAGGTTGCTAGCTCGTGGTATCTTTGTGGGTCCCACTTGATCTTCAAGTCTTCTAACTCATATCAGCTTGTGCTTCTTATTTTCTTAACTCGTGCTAGCTTGGGAAAGGACTCTTCTTGGTGTCCCACGTCCTCATGGTGGGTCCCACCAGCTCATGCACCATAGTGGGTCCCACATTATAACACTCCCCCTCAAACTAGGGGTGAGAAAACATCATAAATGTCCAGCTTACTGCAGATAGTAGACATAATCTTGTGCGTGACCGCCTTGGTGAGAATATCTGCAACTTGATTTTGTGATGATATATGCCTTAGAGATAAAACACCTTCTTGGAACTTTTCTCGTGTAAATGGCAGTCCACTTCAATATACTTTGTTCTTTCATGGAAGACTAGATTTGATGTAATGTGTATTGCTGCTTGATTATCACAATATAGATCCATCGAAGCTTCTTTGTAGAATCCCAATTCAGTGAGAAGAGATTTTATCCATAGGAGTTCACTAACAGTGTGTCATGGCTCTGTATTCTGCTTCTGCACTAGACTGTGCTACTATATTTTGTTTCTTGTTTTTTCATGTAACCAAATTTCCTCCAACCATCGTACAAAATACCGAAGTAGATTTTCTGTCATCCAGGGATCCGGCCCAATTTACATCTGAGAATCCTTCGATGTTGAAGTGACCATGATTTTTATAGAGAAGCCCTCTTCCTAGAGCTCCTTTAAGATATCGTAGTATCCTTTCAAGTGTTTTTCAATGACTAAGTTGTGGTTTGTGCATGTATTGACTTACCACACTTACTGCATATGATATATTCGGCCTTGTTATACATGTAAATAATTTTTCCCACTAGTCTTTGATATTTTCCAATACCTACATCTTCTCTTGTGCCTCCACATAATTTTGTATTTGAGTCCATAGGAGTGTCTGCTAGTTTGCATCCCATTATTCATGTCTCCTCTAATAGATCAAGGGCATACTTCCTTTGAGATAGCACAATCCCATGTCCGGATTGTAATACTTCAATACCTAAAAAATATTTGAGTAGTCCAAGATCCTTCGTCTTGAATTCAGCACAATTTTTTTCCTTTGTTTTATGGATGCCCTCAGAATCATTACCAATTAAAATGATACCATCAACATATATAGGCAAAATTACCTTACCTCTCAGTGTGTTTTCAATAAATACTGAGTGATCTCCAGAGCATCTATAAAAGCTGGCCCATATGAGGGTTTGACTAAATTTCTCAAACCATGCCCGAGGGGACTGGTTTAGACCATACAAAGATTTTTTGAGGTGGAATATTGACTCCCCCTCAACCACATACCCAGGTGGTTGTTATATATAAATTTCTTCTTTGATATCCCCATTCAGAAATGCATTTTTCACATCAAGTTGACATATTGGCCATGATGAATTGGCCGCTAGAGATAATAATATACATATCGAGTTCATTTTTGCCACTAGAGAGAAGGTTTCTTCATAATCAATTCCATAAAATTGAGTATAACCTTTGGCAAACAGTCGAGCCTTTAGTGGTGCAATTGACCCATCCAGATTATGTTTGACAGTATAAACCCACTTGCAACCAACAGGTTTTTTATCTGTTGGAAGAGGAACCAGTGACCATGTCTGATTGTTATTAAGTGCCTTCATTTCTTCATCCATTGTTGCCTTCCACCGTGGATATTGTAGAGCCTCCTGATAGGACTATGGAACAAATATGGAGGAAATAGAAGAAAGAAACTGACAACGTAAAGGTGAGAGGCGATGATGAGACACAAAATTTGAAATGGGATGAGAAGTAGAAGGTCTAGTGCATGATCTAGGTTCTTTCCTTATAGCAATAGGACGAGTATCATAATGAGGGCCAAAAATAACTGGGGATGAAGGACTTACCTTTGTTGGATCTGTTAACTCGGCAGGTGTGGTGTTGGCCACTTGCTCTGGGGGTTGAATAATCTCTATATCATAGGGCACAACCGGTCGAGGGGAACTTGGTACTGAGGACAGATCAGGAGGAGCACTATTAGAATAAAATGAGGAGTCTTCAAAACATATTATATCCCTGGACACAAATAAACGTTGAAGAGTGGGACTATAACAAACATAACCCTTTTGTGTGTGAGAATATCCCAAGAAGATCACTTGATAGATTTAGGATCAAGTTTGTTGTGTCTAGGAAATGAATTATGAACAAAGCATTGACATCCGAAGACTTTCAAAAGTTGTGAAAATGGATCATCATTTGGTAACAATCTAGAGTAAGGAGATTTATTACCAAGAACAGAAGATGGTAGACAATTTATAAGAAAGCAAGCCGTAAGGACTGCAAGAGGCCAATAAAAGTATGGAACTTTCATGGCATATAATAAACCTCAAGCTACCTCAAGAATATGACAATTTTTTTGTTCGGCTACACCATTTTGTTGAGGAGTGTAGACACATGATGTTTGATGGATAATATCATTTTCTTGACAAAAAGAGTCAAGGTCTTTGGAAACATATTCTGTGGCATTATCAGACTGAAGAATTTTTATTTTTTGACCAAATTGTGTGAGTACCATAGCATGAAATGACTTAAAAATAAATGGTATCTCAAAACTCTCCTTAAATATAAACAACCAAGTTGTGCGAGTGAAATCATCAATAAAAGTAATAAAATATTTTGTTTGAGAAATGTTGGAGACACTCAAGGGCCTCCAAACATCAGTATGAATTAAAGAAAATGAAGTAACACTTTTGACTTCTGGACGAGGAGAGTATGTACTCCTTTAATGTTTACTCAATTGACAAACCTCACAATTAAATTTTGACCTTACTTTAAGAGAAGGAAACATATAATGAAGAGACTGTGCAGATGGATGTCCCAACCGATTGTGTCATAATCTTGTCTCATTTTCAATAATGGAAACCATATTCATTTTTTGCATGTCCAAGTAGTAAAGTCCCCCTTGTTCATGGCCTCCACCAATCACCTGCTTTGTTATAAGATCCTGAAATACACATGAAGTGGGTGAGAAGGTAACAGAGCAATTAAAATATTTTGTCAGCTGACTAATAGATAATAGATTCAAAGGGAAAGTAGGAACAAAAAGAATATCAGTAAGCAGAAGTGATGGTGTGACAAAAGTGGATCATTTCCCTTAGACTTTGGTTTGAGAATCGTCAGCTAAGGTAACAAACTTGTGTGAAAGACTCGGAGATAGAGAATGTAATAATTTTTTGTTACTTGTAAGATGCTTGGAGGCTCTTGAGTCAATTATTCAAGATGAAGATGAGGCAGATAGCATACCACAAGAAGTAGTGGCAGCAGTAGTTGTGGAGGAACTAGGAGAAGAACTCAGCATTGTCTTCATTTTCTGAAATAGCTCATACTCTTCATCAGTAAAAAATTTATGTGTAGCTGATTTTGTGGGTTGTTCTTCTTTTATATCACTAACAAACGCTTGATTAGCCTTTGTCAATTCTAACTGTCCATTGGCTTTATAGCATATTTCTTTATAATGACCATATTGTCCACAGTAACTTCATGCCTTGTAATCCTTGTAATAGCATTGATCTATAGTGAGGCCAAATTTCTTACAATGAGTACATTTTTTCCCATCTGCTCTGCCAGCACCAGTCCTTCCGCCTCTTCCTCTGCCTCCTCTATAACCTCTGCCTTGGGCTCCGCCGCGGTTAGATGATGGTCCTCAATGATCACAATACATAGCGGATGATACTTCAGTAGAGGAGGAAGAAATGTTTGGAATACGGAGTAGTGTTACATAGACATCATCAAACTTGGGGACAGCAGAAGCACTCAGAAGTTGACTCTTGGCAATCTCAAGATGGGGTTTAATATTTGCAAGGCAAATAGCAATAATTAAGGCTTCCTTCTGCTTGTCTTGTATAGAAATATTTTTGGTTGAAGGCTGAGCTAACTTCCACTCTTGAAGAAAACCTCTAAAGCGGGCCAAGTACTCATGAATATTTTCTCCTTGTTTAGTATGCAACATCCTTTGGAGAATATCATATGGTCTATGTAGAGTATCCGGGTAAGAGTACAGTTTAGCACATGTCTCCCAAATTCGTTTAGCAATGTCAAGATGAATGACATTGTTGGAGACATGTTCTTCCATGCTGTTGATTAGCCAACTAATCACCAAGGTATCATTTTTCAACCATTTTTTATAAAAAATATCATCTTCATCAATAGGTGGTCCTCGGGTGGTGAGGTGACCAGGTAGGTCTTTTGTTATAAGAAACCACCAAACTGATGTGGACCAACTCAAAATTTTGATACCCCACGTAAGGGTATAGTGGTAATTCTCAATATATCACTTTTGATATTCATATTCTCTTCGGCCATGATAAGCCCTTCTTCAAAAAAATTCTAACAATAACACCAAATAGTATTCTTCAAATAACTCGATGTATGGGGAACTTTAGCATTGATGCTAAATTATTATTCTGATTTTTTTCTCTAATACCACTCATAAGAAACTCAATAACAATCTTCTATATCAGGGGACACTTGTTCCCATGAAAAAAAATTCAACAATTTGATCATGAACTGGTCTCGGTTAACAGAATTTCCAAACCGACAAAACTATTTTTATAGCTTCTTCTAGATGGAGAGGGATGCATATCCATAATAAAATAAGACGAAAAGCATTCACATAGTCATCTTTAAATTATCTTCTAAATTCGAAAACCAGTAACATGAAGGGAAAAAAATTAAGTACTTATCTCACGGTTTGTGATCTTCCTTCACAAAAGAGCCTTCTTTTAGTGGTGTTGATCATCACTTCTTTAAAGCATTCTTTTTGACGAGGGATCCTAAATTTAATACTCTGATTACATGTTGAATTTAGGATCCCTTTTCCAAAATTCTAAGCTAGAGAAAGGAGAAAGAAAAAGAAGAAAAGGGAAGAAGAGCTCTCAGGTAGAGAGAAGAAAAAAAGAAAAGAGAGATGTGCACCAAGCAAAGAGAGAGAGATTTACTCAAGAAGGAGATGTGTAACTTAATTAATTCCAAATTAAAATACCTCTATTTATATTATAGGAAGAGATAGAGTCCTTATACAATTAGCCTTTCAATCTCGTAATTACATTCCAACTCTAACTCTCTAAGATAAGTCTATCAACCCAATCTACTAGAAGTCCAATATAAGTTGAACTAGAACTCTTCTTCAATAACGTGAATATAAGGGAGGAGGCCAGCTCGTGGCCTTATCCATGTGGGTCCCACATGATCCTCTAACTCATATTGATAAGGTTTCCAGCTTGTGGTATCTTTGTGAGTCCCACTTGATCTTCAAGTTTTCTAACTCATTTCAGTTTGTGCTTCTTATCTTCTTAACTCGTGCTAGTTTGGGTGAGGACTCTTCTTGGTGTCCCACGTCCTCATGGTGGGTCCCACCAGTTCGTGCACCATGGTGGGTCTCACATTGTAACAAAATTGATCAATCGGATTTCCCTCTGGAGGTGGATTGCAAGTATGATCGATCAATGAACTTCCTATGATTGATCATGATTTATATCCTGAGCTCACAAAGTTTTATATGATCAATCTGTTAAGTTGTGGAGCCTAATTAATGTCCTCCGCTGAGTTGGTCCACGATATATTAATTATTATTTTATTAAGGGCAATTTGAGAATTTCACTCTTGTAATGCGATTGCCCTAATTTTCTCTTTATAATTGAGGGTCACCACTATGATAATCCGAGGAGCATCTCGAGTTGCAGCCCGAGAGGTTAGAGAGAAACACGTGTAAGTGTGTGATTTCTCTTGTAAACTATTTTATCTTCATAGTGGATTACTGCAGTGGCGGAAGACAGGACGCAGTCTCACTTTGAGGGGAACCTGTATAACTCTTGTTGTGTTTTTTTGTACTTGTTTTTTCCTTCTTCCACGTTTATTATTATTGCTCTCGTTAGTTTGGAATTAGGGCATTTAATTTCTAACACAATCAGTCTAAGAGGTTGATCGATCAATCAACATGAATTTATTTTTTTGCTTAGATAGTATTGATCGATCAGCCCAAATGGGATGATTGATCATGCTTTATAATTTTGGCAAGTGCACTTCTAGATGATCGATCATTCCAGTGTTATTTCATCTAATATTCTTCTAAAGCATTGGAATGAATGATCCTAAGTGTTTCTAATATGTTTGAAATGTGTATATGATAGTTTGAATGCATGTTATATCTTAAAGCTACAAGTTTGTATTGTACCTCAAATTGGAAGAACTTGCAAGCTCTCTTTTACATAGACGAGTTTTAGTAAATCCTAAAATTCTAATCTTCAATTTGTCTTCATCTTCTAAGGGTGTTTCTTGAAGAGTTTTTGACTTTGCATGATGCTTGAAGTCTTTGTTACGTTTTGATGTTTTAGACATTAAATTGGATATCTCTAGAAGGAAAAGTATATGAAATACTATATTTACAATTGTCAACTCTATTATAATTTGTTATCATCAAAATTAAGGAGGGAGTCAACATACGATCAACAATCTCTCTATTTTTTATGAAGATAAAACCTAAATTTGAAAAATTAAAAATTACATCATCTCCAGGTCAGAGGTAAGTTAAATATGCAAATTTGAGAAACGGTTCCCCCTTAATCAATGCATATCTTATTTTAGTCTTTTTAAGTTTCAATTTGTAATTTTTTTTAGTGTGCCTAATGGGTCTAATCTGTTTCTTACCCTTTTTGTCATACTCAAAAAGATATTCAAAGGACAAACGAGTAAAAAAAAAGTTAGCACTTAAAGACCATTTCATATATAACTTTTAAAATTTACAAAAATAATGTAAATATATGTGCTCAATCATAAATACAAATGTATAGAAGCAGATGTAGATACATAGGAGTCAATAAAAATGGTGTCTCAGAGGACGGCTAGGAAGGCAGAGTAGGACAACTAATGATGGCCTCAAGCATACTCTCGACCCTTTGCAGACTGACTTGAATCTCTACCTACTCGGTCTTTAGTTGCTCTTGGGTAGCAAGGATGGCCGCTTGTGCAGCGTAAACATCATCTACCGCGTCGTCGAGAGCACTTAGTAGGTCCTTCTTTTTGTGGTCCTTCTCCTCTTGGCTAACTCAAATTCGTATGCTTGGAGTTCAAGGCACATCTCATCCCCGAAGCCAACTGCCTAAGGTGCCTTCCTTTTGCACACCTTGACCTCTCCACGTGGTGAAGCCAAACTTCCCAACCTTCGTCTCATCGATGGACATTTTTTCTAGTGATGTCCACACTCTGCTTATCGGTGAGGGCTACTTCACAGTGTTAGAGGATGGCAGTGATCTCTTGACCAAATGGGAGGTCGTCTACTCTTGAACTAGTTGCAATGTCCATCATCCGACTCACCATAAAATAGCCGAAGTTGAGTCTCACCTTCGGTGTAATGGCTGGCATCCAAAAGATGTCAATTGTGCTTAGATGGGAGAATATCCCCTTCCTCGGGTTGAGGACGTGGATGACAATTTCCATCACTACCCGTTGAGTCATTATGAGATCCTTTATATTGACCTCATACGAGCTACCGACTATCTACCAAACACTAGTAGGATAACATCATGAATATTTCTAGGGCAGTCATTATGGAGGTTTACCAGCCAATTCTCCTTCACATACCTTGTCCTCCTCATGAAGATACTCCCCATTAAATCATTCAGCTCCATGGACCAAATTGACACTGTAATTTTCTTCACATACGATGTAAGTCTCAAGTTTTTGGGGAAAAGCTCTTCTACCTGCAACTTCAGGTAGAAGACCTTTACCAACAAGGGGTAAATGGCCTCAAAACCTTCAATCTCTCTTCTATAAAATTCTACATCCAACTTATTCGGCTCCACAATGTTGTTTTAAGCAAAATGTTGAAAATACTTACTTTTTTGTTGCGAAGTTCGGAACGCTCTCGCCAATTGGGTATTTCGTTGCACAAATCAGCCTCCATGGTTGGAGTCCTCTTCTTTGCCATCAATTTTGTGTGAACCATTGTTGGATTTTCAGATTTGGTGTAAAGAGTGAGAAAATGAGGGTTTTTCCTCGATTTGGAGGCGGAATACCTCAAAAACGAAAAGGAATGGTAGTGAAGGCTTTGGAACTCTGAGAATGGCTAGGACTTGGAGTTGGGAATAATTTGGAATGAAAAAATGAATTGAAGATCCATTTAAGACTCTTCAACTTCTCATTTTGCATCGTGAATGATCGATCATCCTGTTTATCCTCTCGTGCTAGTCGCTCTCAGTAGGGGTATCATTGTTATGCTCCATTATCTTGGAATTTCTTTGAGTTAATTGATGTTTTGCATGTTCTTTTTTAGTTCTTCTCCTCTTGTATTATCTGGTTTTGCTCCTATGTCTTTGCATGTTCCTCTGGCTGCAGATGTTGTCTCTTGTCAGGGGGTGCACCAATTTCAGTTACCGGTAGATATGCCTATTCCAATGTCCTCTTCTTTGGTTGTGGATCCTAAAAATTCTCCCCTTCCTTGTTTGATCTTCATCTTATGATTTCCTTACACTAAGCTTCTTGTTCTAAACCCAGTACAAGGTATCTATGTCTAAGTATGTTACTTTTCTCACTTATCTCCGTCATTTCGTGTTTTTACCTCATCTTTATCTGTTGCATCTCTCCCTAGGTCTGTAAAATAGGCATTTTTATGCACTAAGTCAAAGGGTGCTATGAAAGGGAGTATTGAAGAGCAATTATGGAAGAGTCTTACATGACTCTCATAGAGCGAAGTCTCAAAGAATGAGAATTAATATGGTAGAGTCTAACAAGAGTTTCATGGGAGGAAGTCTCTCAAGCGCATCTCAATTAAAATGAATTTTAGCTATTTTAATTTTCTTTAATTGTTGTTTATTTAGATTTTAATTAGGACTACTATTTTAGGTGTATGTGGGACTTGGGTAGTTTAATTTCATTATGATTTTTATGTATTTTTTTATTATAAATAGAGACCCAATGTACTCAAGTTATACAAGCCAATGAATTATTTCTCTTTTTTAGAACTTCAATATGGTAACAAAGTAGGTTTTGTGAGTTGACTTAGTCAACTCACAAAGATAATGTGATCTTCTTCTTTTTTTATCTATCATCTCTATTAGATTAAGTTTGTATTCTACTTTTTCTTCCTCATTGATGTTTTCATATCTCGATACCAATTTTTTCTTAGTATTTCTCCCCTCCACACAATACTTTTCATATTAAAAATTATATATTTATGAAAAACTATTTGAGTCTATTTTCTAATACAAAAATAATTTTGGTAATCCCAGTTTTTTAAAAAGAGAAATATACACCTGAAACAAGCAAAGGTCAAGTAGCAGACAAGGTTGTAGTGATAGCAAAAGGCTTCATTTTTCAAGATTCTTTATGCCATCAAGAATTAGACTTTATATAAAGAATTTTATCTGGAAAGAAATCTTTGTGACTCTAGTTTCTAACTAGCAAACCATTTCTTAATTCATATTTCTAAAGAGAGATATAAATATCAAAAGACTCAAAGGTCATGATGGAAGTATGTTGATTTCAAAGATTCTAATTTTAAACTTCTTCCTGAAAGATAAGTCTCAATGTTTCAATTCTGATTTCTTTTCCTTTAAGTACATAAACACTAGACTTCAAAGTTTCATTTTTTTAATTGCATACCTCATCAATTTACAAGAATTCACATCAGCCCTTTCTTCTCTATCAAAATTGTGTTTTGCATGTACCATATAGTAACCATGCATGCCAAAGTTTCTTTTCTTTTTTTCTCTCTAGCCATTACATTTAGTTTGTATGGCATAAATTCACTCCTATATGGACAAAAATTTCTTTGAAATCCCAATCTCAATAAACCTTTTTCTGAACAAAATTAACTTGTCTCCCACATGAAACCCTAAATTAGAGTTTCCATGTTGTTTCAAAAGAGAAACAAGAGAGAAGAATGAACTATTTGTCACATTTTTTTTTCTATTGGAGTTTTTTTTTTTTTTATATTTGCCATTAACTCTTAGGCTAAGCAATCTCTCTTATTCAACTCCCTTTACTACCGTTACCCTTTACTACCGTTATACGTTCTTGAGCTTCTCCCAAAACTTTCTATTTTTTTGGACAATTGTGGTAAACATTTTTTTCTCACTTAATGTTGCTTCATTCTCATTAATCTATTGATTTAATGAGCACCTCCTTATTTTTTGGAAGTATGAGTATTACATTATCACCTCCTTCCATTTTAAGTATACGTGATGCTATTTGTGTTCCTCTAGTATTTCTTAAATTTATTCATTTTTATTTTTATCATTTCTAAGCAATGCTTATAGACCTATACTTGTAGAATACTAGAGTGCATCCAATATCCAGCGTGAGTCAAATCTTTTAATTTAACCAAGTGGTGATTTTTTTAAGTTACACTTAGATTTATTTTTATTTATTTTTGCCCAAAATTAGGTGCTTTTTCCGCCTTTGAAATGGTGCAAAGTTCTTTTTTTCAAAATTTGACCATTTTTCGTATGTCTAGAAGTGATTTTTTCTTCCATATTTATTTTGTCCAAGATGGGTCTTTATGTCCTTTATTATCCCCTGTTTGAAGGGGAGAAGTAGAAGAAGTACAAAGAAAGAGGTATTTTATTTTAAGTGACCAAAATATTCAATTAAGTGGAAAACAAAATATGAAGATTTTGCATTTATGATGATTTTTTTATCCAAAGAAGATTGAAGACCAAGAATTTTTTTTCTTGCAATTTAAAATTACAAACTTCAATTTGAGGGGGAGTGTTGAAGGGCAATTATAAAAGAGTCTTACATGATCATCATAGGAATGGTGGAGTCTAATAAAAGTGTCATGAGAGGAAGTCTCATAGAAGTGTCTTAGTTAAAAGGTGTTTAAATTATTTAAGTTCTCTTTAATTATTGTTTAGTTTGATTATAATTAAAAATTCTATTGTGGGGGTAATTGGAACGAGTAGTTTAATTTCATTATGATTCTATGTACTTTTTCTAATTATAAATAGAAGTCCAACATACTCAAATTATACAAATCAATGAATTATTTCTCTTTGTGAGAAATGAGAAATCCAATAAGGAGATGGATGATTTACAATCTATGGTACTTGGGAACTCTTTTATTTGCCCGATAGAGGGACAGTATTAACTGTTGTTGGGTATATATGATAAAGTACAACTTTGATGGCTCTATTAATCATTATAAGGCTTGCCTGGACACTAAGGGTATACTCAAAACTTATGACAAAGACTTTGCTGAGACTTTTTCTCAAGTCGCTAGCCGTAATTTGATATGTATTTTAATTTTTGTGGTTGTGAATCAGCACTAGCCTTTGTATGGTGATTTATTTGAAGAGGTTTGTGTGGAATAATCTCCTAGCTATGTTGCTCAAGGAGAAGAGCAAAAGGTTTGTAGACTCGGAAAAGCAAGTCATAGATCCTGGTTTGAGAAGTTTAGTGAGGTGATTATGCAATTTGGATTTTTTAGGAACCACAGTGATTATTCGTTATTTGTTTTAAATTGACAAATTGATATTATTATTTTGTTGGTGTATGTTGATGATATTATTTTATCTACGAGTGATGTGCAAGGTATTAATAATTTGAAATGTCATTTACAAGTACATATTCAGACATAAGATTTGAAAATTTTGAGTTATTTCCTTAGTGTTGAGGTAACTCGGAGTAAGTCTTGGATATCTTTGTTTCAAAGAAAATATGTAACTAACCTGTTGCAATAAAACGGGGTTATTAGAAGGAAGACCAGGTAATACGCCTAAGTTAACTAGGCCTCCTAGTTAGGGATCCTTCTTATCCATTTTTTAAAAATGAGGAAAACAGGTTTGTTCCCTCATAGGATGGTTCAAGCCACTTTTGTAGCATTTTGCAGTCAAAATTGATAGTATATTCAGCATAAATTAAGCATTATTGCCCTTCATTTTTTATAAAGTTGACAATAGCACAAGAAAAAGACAAGGGCATGGCGTAAAGATTTCCTTACTAATGCCTAGATGGAACAAAATAAGTCTGTTCTAAGAAAGGAAATACTGTCCAATAGATTCAATAACCACTAGCCGTCTTAAGATTACTATAGTTCCATCTCTACATAAAAGCCAGATCTGCTTAGCTGCTCCATACCAAGAATAACATTGATCTGCAGATTGAGAGGAATGAAAAACAAAAGATGACATCTTTCGAGTACTAGTTCTAGTTCTTGTTTTTTTCATTATTCGGTTTATGTGCCTTATATAGGGAGGAACTTTGTTGGTTTAAATTGTAATTATTGGCCAGTTGGATTACATAAATGAAATTATAACTGTGTTTTGATGTAATTGGATAGCATCTGCAAGTTTACATTTTAGACTCTAGTTGTGGTTTTCAGTTGACGTTGCTCATGGCTTGTTTGCACACCTCTGGATTTAGTATTTTGAGTGTAGGGCATTGCTACAACTGAGCTTGCTCCTATTCATCTCATCCAACTTGGACTTAAAAGAGTTTTAAATAAACTACATCAAACACTACTTTTTTGAATTTTAAGCATAAAAAGTGACGTTTCATTTGTAACTTCCAAACAAGCTTTTAACATGAAAAGTAACTTTTAAAAATATTATATTTAATTAACAAGTACTATATAAAAAGCATCCAATAATAGGCCTGTTCACTAAAGGTCCCAATTGAAGGATCCTATTCAAACATCTAAAGGTATGTTACGATTACAAGAAAAAAAAAGACTACCCTCCAAACACTAAGGTCTATGCAGATGATCACCACTCATCCATTAGCCCACTTGTCCCAATTCACTACACCCTGCACCAGAAACCAAAGTCAATCAAATTTTAATTCATTGCACAAATGCTAGTGAGTACACCTATTACCACTACTAAAGCAACAAGGTAATTGAATTATGAGACTTGTTTGTTCCGCGGAATTGGGATGCAGTAAAATACTGAATGTCCTCAGTTGACCAAGTAATATATATTATTCAAAAGCTACAAACATTTGTTAGTTCCCACTCCTTCCTGACTATTTCAGTAGAGTTCTTTTGCATTCTAATACCTATGCAATTTCTATACCATTTTAAATATGTTAATCAATTTTATTTTAATGAAGAGCCAACTAAGATTCTCTTATGATGTAAATAAGGCGTGTCAACCCTCACAGTAGTTCATGCTGGCTGCTAGAGCTTGGGAACTCACAATGCTCGCTAGGAAGTCTTGAGAAAAAGTGAAGTGAAAGGATAAGTATGTTCTCCCTGGCATCCCTTGCTGCCTACTTACAATAAAGAATTATATTGCTGCCTGTTGGAAGGTAAGAATTCAGTAGTTAGATTGGGATTGAGACATTCTACATGCCTAAAGGCATTCTTATAGTAGGAGAAGAAAAGCTTAGTACTCTCCCTTAAGTCGGAGAGTACATATCAAATAACCACAGCTTATCACAGAAGGATACATGTTCACTTCTTCCCAATGACTTGGTAAACACATCCACCATTTGGTTTCAAAACTTCACATGAGTTTACCACCTTTCCTTGCATAACTGCATTTCTAATAAATTGGCATTAACCTCTATATGTTTAGTTCTCTCATGGAATATAGAATTGCTTGCAATAAAGATAGCCACTTCATTATCACACTTCATGAGCAAAGGACCTGGTAACTGGAAACCAAATTCAAGAAGAACAAATTTAATCCACATGAGCTCACTAACTACATGAGTCATTGCTCGATATTCGACTTCTGCACTAGATCTAACCACAATTGTCTGTTTTTTTTACTTTTCCAACTTATTAGGTTACCTCCAACAAAACAACAGTAGTCTGATGTAGACCGTTTGTCCATCTAGCACCCAGCATAATTAGCATCCGAATATCCAAGTACATCAATCTCTCCATTTTGAGTATACAACAAACATTTTCCAGGTGCACCCTTCAAATACTTTAAAATCCGCCGAATAGCTTCTAAGTGTACTTTCTGTGGATTTTCCATGAATTGGCTCACAACTCCCACAACAAATGAAATATTTGGCCTGGTAACTATAGCATAAATCAATTTACTTAACAGGCATCAGTATTGAGTTTTGTCCTTGAGAGCAAGACCTTGTGTGTCATGAAGATTATGATTGACTTCTATGGAAGTATCTACCAATTTAGCACCCAACAAACCATACTCTTGTTGCATATCTAATATATATTTCCTCTAGGAGAGAATAATACTTCGTTTGCTGCAAGCAACTTCAATGCCAAGAAAGTACTTGAGGGGGCCCAAATCTTTCATCTGAAAATGTGTGGTCAAGTACTATTTAAGATCATCACCAGACTTACAATATCATCTACATAGACCACCAAAATAACTACATCAGTCTTCCTCTTAAGTATAAACATAGAATGATCAGAATAGCTCCAATGGAACCCAAACTACATTACTACATTACTACAGTACTAAATTTCTCAAGCCACGCCCTGGGACTCTGTTTAAGTCCATAAATAGCCTTTTGCAGCTTAAATACCTTCCTTGTCTCCTCAACATTATATTTTATACTATAAACTCAACAACACCCCACAACAGTAGCTCCTGCTGGAGGATCACATAGACGCCAAGTTCCTTGAGACACCAAAGCCCTCATTTCATCATCCATAGCTCATTTCCACTTTGGAGAATATAAAACATCCTACATTGAATGGGGTATAGTAGAAGTAGACAAAGACATAGCAAAGTATTTAAAGGAAAGGGACAAAAAGTCAAGAGAAACATATTTAGAGATAGGATAGGAAGTGCAAGACCGTTTACCTTTCCGTAGACTAATAGGCAAGTTCACATCTAATAGGACAGAACCTACAAGCAAAGAGAAAGACGACAGAGCATGAGAAGGTAGCTCTGTAGGCTTATCTGTTGGAGGCACTACAACAGCACAAGGACTGCGACTATAGACACGAATAGACAAAGAGGAACCTGATGGAGCTCGAACATCCAAGACAGCAATTGGAACTGGACTATCTGAAGAAGACTCAGAAGAAACAGGAATCTCATTACAGGACTCAAAATACAGGGTATGCTCAAAGAAGGTCACATCAACTGAGACATATGTCTTCCCGCGAACAAGGTCATAGCATTTGTATCTTTTTTGTCAACGAGAGTATCCAGAAAGACACATTTGATTGACCAAGGTAACAACTTATCAATTGAAGCTCCAAACATATTACAACCAAAAACACGAGGTACCATATCAAATAGTTTACAATGCAGTTTTAAAAGTTAGAAAGGAACCCGACCATTCAAAACAGAGGGCATGCAATTAATTAAGAAACAAGAAGTTAAAACAATAACCCCTCCAAAACGACTTAGGAACGTTCATGTGTAGTAATAGAGTCCGAGTAACCTCAAAAAGATGTCAGTCACCCCATTTTGTTGAATATAAGGACAAGACATTTGATGGGGGAGGCACAAAAAGTCAAAAAACTTATGGTTAAGATATTCTAACCCATTATCAATACGAAGCACATGAATACAAGCACTAAATTAATTTTTATTTGAATAAAAAAATTCAAGAATACACCAAAGACTTCGGATTTGTCCTATAGGAGATACACCCAAGTTACTCAACTAAAATCCTAAATAAATGACACAAAATACTTAAAACCAAATAGACTAGGAATCCGACATGGACACCATGCATCAAAATGAATTAACTCAAACAACTTGGTGCTACGACTAAAACTAACTAGGTAACTAGACCAATTATGTTTTCCCAACTGACACGACTCACAATCAAATGAGATATTTACAGGCAGTGAAGGAAAAAACTAATGCAGCTTAAATGGTGACGACATGTCCCAAGCATAAATGTCATAAGTAGGATGAATCTGTAATAGGATAAAAAGTCACAAAAGAGTTTCAAGATTCAATAATGTGACTCACAAATAAGAGATCAATTAGAAACTTAGGAACATCTAAGGATATCTGGGAGAGGTGGACCTATCAGTTAAAGTAACTTTACGATATGAAGAAGACGGATTAATGGCTGAAACAAGGAAGACATACCTAACATGTAGGTAAAGACTTCTGAATCAAATATCCAAGAGGGGGAGTGAGATGGTTCCCTTGAACGATTCAAGGCCAGACTAATGGCCAAAGTGTATACTCCAACATATGGCATTGATTATGAAGAAACTTTTTCTCCTACACCATAGCTCAACTCAGTGAGAATCCTTATATCAATTGCTGCTAAGAAAGATAGGAAGTTACAAAGAGACTTCCTCTCCTATACCCCAGCCCAAGAATTCTTATATTTATTCCTCCTAATAAATGCTAGAAGCTACATCAGCTTGGCATAAAAATGCCTTTCTCCATAAAATCTGAATGAAAAGGTCTATATGGAGCAACCATCTGGATTTGCTGCTCAAGGGAAACAAGACTATCTATGGTTTTAAATAGAGTGTTCAAGCTTGGTTCAACAAGTTCAGTGGGTGGTTTTGGCCCTTGATATCCACAGAAGTAGTTCTAACTAATCAATGATTATCCTAAGACAGAACATTGGGACTATAGTGCTCATAGTATATGTCCATGATATTGTTCTCTCTAGTGATGATGTGCAGGGAATTACAATAGTGAAGGAGCCTTTTGGTAAGCACTTTCATACTAAGGACCTAAGTCAGTTGAGATACTTTCTAGGCATTAAGGTGGCAAGAAACAAACAGTTTTCATCCTCTCACAAAGAAAATATATTACAGATTTGTTGAGTAAACAAGATTTTTAGGAGTTCGGCCGGTTGATACTCCTATGGACATGAATTTCTGATATACATGGCGATAGTTCTCCTCTTCTAGAGGATAAGAAGAGGTATCTTTGCAAGCTAGCAAGTTCATCTATGCTATTGTAACTTGTCCAGATGTTCTGTTTGCAAGAGGGATTATCAGCCAATTCATGGAATGTCCTCTAGAAAATACATCTTGAAGGAGTACTTCAGTTCCTTCGTTACCTCAAAAGTGCCAAGAAAAGGACCCTTTACAAGCATCATGATCATATCGACATTATGGGTCAGTCCAATGCCGACTATGTAAGGTCTAAGCTTTACAGATGATCTACTAGTGACTATTGCCCTTTTGTTGGTGGAAACTTGGAGATATGCAGGAGCAAAGTGTAAAAGTATCATGCAACGGCCCAGACAACCTGTGAGATGATTCAAGCTGGTCTTTACTTGTTGAATTCGAATTCAATCAGTGAAGCCAATGGTCACGTCATGTGATAATCAAGCAACCATATTTATTCTCAACAACCCAGTGTTTCAGAAAAGAACTAAATACATTGATGTCAATTTCATTCGAGAAATTGTCATAAACGGAAAAATCACTACTCCTTTATGAAATCTGAAGACCAGTTAGGCAACTTTTTTAGCAATGCCTTACCCAAGGTAAAGTTCTTATCTTTTAAGTACCAAGCTAGGCTAATTTTATATGTTTGCTCCAACTTGAGTAAGAGTGTAGGAAGGTAGGTATTCAATAATTAGATTGGGATTGAAACAGCGTACATGCCTAAGGGCATTCTTATAATTTTTGTTTCATATGATTAGTGAAATACAAAAATGTGAGGAGGGTTTGGCTCCTCACTCACGACCCTCAGGGTCTCTCCTTCTGACATTGGGTTTCTCTCTAAATCCTAAACCTACCACTCTCTCTCCTTTCTTTCTCTTCCCTCCTCTCTTTTTCTCCTCCACATTATTTCTCTATTTTTCCACTTACACTGTCCTAACCTAAATATAACTAAAATTGAGAGATCTAATAAATAATAAAAATGACTTCTTATTTAACAAGAAGTCTCCCTTATTATGTTTTGCATGAACAATGAAAATCTTTACATGAAGTACTTCAAACTCCCTGTCAAACTAGCACATATAGATCATGGATGTTAGCATGCCATGTTCAGCTTGCCACATCCAGATGGCAAGGAAGCTAAAGCTGAAGCTTTTGCAAAACCATGAGCAGCAGGATGTTCAGGTCCGGAATTCGAAGTGAAAGTTAGTATTTGCACGTTCCTAGTCATCATGGGAAAGAAAGGCAGAAATGAGGCTAAGTCTACACTGGAACATGCTACATAGATCTGCTTTTGCCTGCACCCTATCGCACAAACAAATTTTGTAAATAATTCTTGACTGTGAATGACAGATGAGCTTTGCAGTGGTCTACTTAAATCAGTACAAAGTTCATCAATATCTTTATACTATGATTCTCGCCCTCAAGTTGGGATTACCTAACATGGAACCCCTACTTAAATCAATAAATATATGAGTGAGGCATAAGAAGAAGCCTCAAATTGCGGTTCAATGTTTACCTTCTCACTCTTGAGTAGCAAGACCACATCAAAAAATCCGGTTAGACAAAAGCAATGGCAGACTGGTAGACCAGAAAACAAATAATGAAGCCTAAAAGAGGGAAGCTTACAATTAAAGGGCACAATAAAATATGTAAGAAAAGGTAGGAGCAATTTATCCCTCCCTCCCTCAGGGTTAGGGTCCCGTTAAGTTGTAAAGACAGTGCATGTGAAGTACTAAAAAAGCAGTCAAATCTACTTTTCCATGCTACAGTCAGTCTAATACTAATATTCCCATTTCTCTGGAAAAGGTTTAGGGTTTAGGCTCTCCCTCCCTCCGTCCGGGTGGGATGTGGTGTAAATTATAGAGAGAGTGCATGTGAAGGCTAAAAAGAACTGTCAACTACTTTTCCATGCTACATCAGTCTAATACTGATATTCCCAGCAAAATATTTCTGTTTGCCGGATAAAGAATTCCACAAGTTCCAATTTCAAATGTGATGAACCAGATTTAAGCCAGATTAACACTTGCAGCATCAAACATGAATCATCCAACTACTTGGCCAACCTTGACTAGAAAAGCCTAAAGATCAACTAAAGCAATCATAGAAATTGGACATAATAGACACGTTGCATCTGCAGCAAAACCAATATTTCTCTAGACAGTTGAAAACAAGTCAACGTGAAATACAATAGATTTACTAGAGAGAAGCTCATCAACTTGTTACTTGTACCGTATAATTTCTCTTTTATTGTAGAGAATGCAATATTTCTATTTCTTCTATTACTATAATTCGTTCTTGTAAAATGGCTTTCTCAGGATTCCTAAAACCACATAATAGGACATGTTAGAACAGTTCAGGGATATTTTGGTCATTTCCTATATTGTGTTTTATCCTAGTTAATGTCTGTTGAATAGACAATGTTCTCATATGCTTGTGGTTCAAGTTTAGAGCTGTATTTTAGGAGATATGACATCTTATGTATGTAGGGGCATTTCTGTCCTTTAGTAATTATCAATTAACCCTGAAATAAAAGAGGAAGCTTGTGCCTTGCTGGCACGAACTTCAATGCCCAAGGCTGCTTGCTTCCTTCTTCTTCTACTCTCTTATTTCTCTCAATTTCTTCCCAAATCTCTTTATTTTTATAACAACTGTAAAAGGATAGGCATACCTTCTGCGTTTAGCTTCAGGAACAAGAAACCCTCGCTTCTGCAAGCTTTTATATCGGTCTCTTGCAAGTGTACAGCAACCCTAGCAAGAGTCAAAGAAACAAGTCAGTCAACAAGATGTAAAAGTGTGCATCTGAGAGAGAGGAGGGGGGTTACAGACAGAGAAGGAAAGAAGATGAGAGTGGTGCTGGCAAACCTTCAGCTTGCGAAGAGATCCTGATATTTCCTCAGACAGCAAAACTTGAACGGGAGCAGGTTCAAACCTGAAAGAGAACCAAAATCCTAGAGCATGAACAAGAAGTTACCATGGAAACATATATAAATCATATATGAACAGCATCAATCCTTGTTAGCCGGATCGTGATATGTACATATAAATAGTGGATAATAGGATCTGGATAACTTTACTTGTGTTTTCCCAGACGAGGTGGGGCATGTTTCAGTCTCTCTTCCCTAGCTAAAACACGCCTGAGATGCCTTTTTTTCTTTTGTTCATCCTCTTGAGCTATTTCATTGAGTATATCTGGTAAACTGATTACGGAACCAGGCAATTAGTTGGAGAAAAGGCCTTGAAGAAAGTAAATAACCCATGCAAACCACCTGTCAATCTCTTTGGAGACATTTTTTGTCTTGTTCTCTTCTTCCTCCACTTTTTGCTGCTCTTTGCGCCTAGCTCTTCGATTTAACTCAACACGAGTCACTTGCTTTCGCTTTGATGGCCTGCACAAAACTCAGCAAATACCAAAAAGCTAAGGTGTGAAAAAATCATGTCACATCCAAGAAATTAATCAATTTATCAACTATCCCTTGATTTCATCCAAACCGTAGGTTCAGAAAAACAACAGTAACATGAGTGTTTGTGTGTGTAAAGTAAGACTAGTATTACAAATAGAAACGAACCTCTGCCCAGTTTCACCTTTCTCTAGTAAATCTTCCGCATCATCACTATCATCATCACCATTATCTGCATCAAGAAAATATATCTGGAAGACATAGGTCTCAGTATCTTGTAAGCAAATCAAAGATGTTGACGGGCCAAAACAAATCCAGTAAACAAATCCATTGCTGAAGCCAAAGAAAAATCAACTCTAGATCTTGGAACATGGACATCATAAAATAATTAATCAAATAATAACCACGTCTTTTTTTTCTCAATGATGAAACAATAATTTTATTTCGATGGACTGAACTTTAGTACAATGACCACTTTGGGGGTGGGGGTGGGTGTAGCATACTTCTGAAATATAGTAAATAAACAAGGAGGAAATAAAAGTAACCTAACCTCTATCTTCTCAACTCTAGGAAATTCCTGGTTATCAAGTTTAAAGCGAATAAGTTGAATTTTCAGGGGTTGTTCTGTAACTAGCATTAGCTAGCACATGAGAAAAAAACCACCAAGTATCAACAAAAAGAAAAGAAACAAAGTTGCTGTGGCAAATAAAAGAAAACTTGGATTTAACTCTAAACAAAAATCACTCAAATTTAAGACAGAATCAGCTATTTATAGACTCTAAAACATCCAAAGACTTGCCAAAATAAGTTGGATCACCATAATAGAACTTTCATAGAAATAAACATTTTAATTACAATTGAATTATGACTTGCTAATTTGACAACCTTTTTTAGAAAGAATACCAGCAACTAACATAGAATGGAAACTACTAATAGTAGACTTACTATCTTTAAGAATTTTCTAAATTGACAATTATAGGCATGAAAATTTGATCACCAACATTAAAACCCGGATTGACAATCTGGATTGTCGACATCAATCAACAACCCAGATTGAAGGAACTTGATCACTGGTTAGAAACCCATGGCATAACATGGTTCCACAACATCCGACATAGCAGAGACCTTGGTCCACCACATGTTGCTATCTCAAAAAATGAAGACTTGACTCCACCAAGTGTCAAGATCTCATGGATTAAAGAACTAGTCCTACCACATGTCGCAATCGCACCAATTGAAGACTTAACAAAGAGAGATTGAAGGAGAGAAAGGCAGGTGGTTGAACTACCTCTCACCCTCTATAAACAATGAGTTCCTTTCCCACTTGGGGGGCTGAACAAGAGTCTCTGAGCTAGGAGAGCTAAAGAAGAATCTCTGAGCTAGAGAAGAAACCCTAGAGGTTGAATCGTTCGAGCGCTAATACTCTACCATTTTTTCACTTTGGAGCCACAACATGCAGATCGTTCCTGCCATTACTCTATTGCAACTCACATTTGTCATACGTAAGCGCAAAACCATAATTCTTGTCCAAACACAAGTGGAGATTACCAAAGGCATCAAAATCAGACCAGTTTTACTTCCTCTATAACTACTAATAAAGGAAACTCTTTTCATCAAGTGGAGATTTTAGTAAAGTCCTCTAAAAGAGAAAGATTTTCCTAAAGAAAACTCTCCTAATTGGAAATATAGTGCCAACTAGGTAACTACTAAGAGTGGAAACATATTGACTTTCCCTAGATAGGAAATACTAAATCAGAGTACTTCCCTAAAATAGTAACATTTCTAAAATGCAAACAAAAATATTTCAGTCTGTCTTTCCTTTTCTTTTTCCTTCATTTATATATATTCAATTGTTTTGGATGGCCTTCTCCTTCTACAATTGAGTCATATACTAAATTCACCCTCTTTAAAAGAACCCGTTATAATATAGTGACAAACATTGAATGTATAATGGTTCTGTAACTCCATTTCAGCTTGCTGCCCATTATGTTGGAAGGTAGAAACAAGACCAAAACGCATTTTTTATTCATCAATTTCCCTCTCTAAATCTGTCCAAAGAGGGAAAGAATGGGTTTGAACTTTTCATGATCCTTTGAAATGAGTTTTTTCCAATTGACAATAGAGTAAGTGTTTTTTCTTGCCATCATGTATTACCTGTCTATCATGCTGCCATGACATTCCAAGTAAAAGGGGGCATGCATGACTGGGAACATTATGACACCATTTGTTGTTCTTATACTTATCTCCGATGCCAAAAGTAACAAGACACCTTTTTGAGACTGGTACTTTTTTTTTTTTTTTTATAAAGTTTTTGAGACTGGTACCTCGTTAAAAGTATTCAACCACGCAAGCATGTAAGGTTAAGGATGAACTTTTGTTTTCAATTTGAGCTAGGAAACCACTCTTTGATAGAAAATATAGTTACAGCTCCCTGAAATCAATTTCACAGTGAGACCCCCAAGAGAATGTGGTGGTAAAGATGTTGTGACATAACTCCATAACCTTCTTAGGCATAAGAAATGACCTTCTATTCACTAAAGATAATTGACTACCATAATTTTCTGCATCGAAGGTAATACCATCACTAACTTCTTTTTCTTCGCTTGAACAATTTGCAAGTGTTTCTCAACAAAAAAAAAAAAAAAAAAAAAGTTAGGAATGCTTTCTTGAATCCTTGGTAGTATATAAAACCATCCTTTCTTCACATCCATCAACAAAAACTAAAACTTGTTGTCTAACTTGTGGATATTACGCTTTGATGACCTATCTTTCCACACTTAAAACATGCACCTATGGTATTATATTGGGCTGGTACAGATGCTGGAATTGAGGAGGCTAAGGTAGTCTTTGAAGATGAGAATGAAGGATAGGTTGTATCAAGAAGTGGATTAGCAATAGTAGGTAAATTAGATGGTTTAACGGTTGATAATTTGGTGATCTAAAAGATAACTTTTCATCTTCTTCAGCATATCTAGCTTTGATGAACTCTTCCAAAAAAGAAGCAAGGGTAAGCATACATAATTTCCTATAGATAGAGGGTTTTACCCCACTTACATAATGAGACACCAATTGATCTTGAGCTTCCCCAACCCAATAACTCGCTAGCAATTTATAAATCTTTTCAATATATTTGGAAAAGGATTTCGTGCCTCGTGTGAGTCTATAAAGTTTCTCACACTTTACGGTAGCTAAAGGGCAGCAAATCTTCTCCGATTAACCTCTTCATCTCTTGCCAAGTGGTGGTCCTCAAAGAGTTGGCTTTGGAGGAATATTGTGGTTTGCCTCCAAGCCGTCACTCATGTCCTTAATTGTAACACTACCAAAGCAACTGGTTTATTAGGTGAAACCTTCTTAGCAGCCATCTAATCAAGGTAGCCTTCAGCATCTAGCTTCCATTAAATTCTGAAACCTCAATTTTAATTCCATTCTGATCGGTCTTTGTATGTTGATGGAAGATTATCCTAGAAGGACCTTGGGTGTGGATATTGTGGCCTTATAATAGATGCTTGTCAGTGGGCTGGAGCTTACATGAAATTTCCACCTTCTTCATAATCTCCAAACTCCCTACCAGCTTTCTAGAGTGTTGCATAATATATCCTTCAGAGGTATTTTGGTCATTATGCTTATGGGTGAATGAGTAATTTAGTTAACCTCTCACTTAGGTAGTGTTTAAGTTGGATATATTTCGCTTTTTCTATAACAAGGAATTATAATGGATTCTAATCTAGTGATAGGGATATTTCTGTACTTTTCCTTATTGTACTCAAATGGAGTACTAGTCTCTCACCAAAGAACTAGAAAATACCCATTCATTATCGTTGCCTCTTTCGCTTCTTCTCTCTTCAAAATCTTCTATCTACTCTTCTATCTACCTAATCCTATATAATCACTTTTCATTCGATTTATATGGAGAGGTATTTCTACCAATATATAAGCAAGGGTGGCAAATTTTGACCCACCCAGGTAACCTGATCTGAACCTGACCCATTTATTTGACCTGAACCCAACCAAGTTATAAATAGGTCGGGTACAAGTTTATTCACATGACCCGATTAATAAACAGGTCAGGTTCAGATTTTATACAAGAATCTGACGGTGCTGGTTTAATTGATTAAAAGAGTAAAAATTGGACCAAAATGGTCTGGTTCAATATATTTGAACAAGACCAGACACTTTATTCCTTTTTTTTTTTTGAAAAGGGGATTTATTAAGAGAGAGAAGGGACCACAAGCTGTGCCCCCCACAAGCCAGGGGATCACCTCAAAAACAATGAAAACAGAAAACATAGAAAAGAAAACAATACATCAGCAATAGCAATTAAGGGGTTGAAATATCGTGAGGTGAGTGAGGGAAAGCCCATCTTTTGCCACCTTGTCCACAGCAGAATTCATCAATCTTGAGACATGAATCCAAGAAACAAAGAGGTTGCAAGATATGTCCGAGATCACCTCAAAATTGAGCAAGTAATCTCCAAAGGGGCTCTGCATCCTGTCTACATCATGAAATTTCTGAAGAAGAGCCCCCCTCAACCATTAGACGAAAGAAGAGCCGATCAGCAGCAATGTGTATGCTATGTAGGACAGCATACGAGTCGGCAGAAGTTGCATCCATGTATTCAGACGCTTTGTTCTTTAGTTTTTAAAACTTAAAAAACTTATTTACTAACTATTTTTTTATAAAATAAAAAATTCCATACATTTTCTCATATGTTTATATATTTTTTATTTTTTAATATTTAAGTGGGTTAACCTGAACCCGAACAGGTCAGGTAAGTTGAGCCAACCCACTGCCACTCCTATATGTAATTAATGCCTATTTTATAGAAAGTGAAGGGCGGATAGAGACACTTGCCAAGCTCTACTACTCTTTTTCTCTCTATCTTCTCTCCCTATATCTCTCTTTTCTCTCTAATTCTCTTATATTTTTCACATTCTGATTTAATCTCTCCCAATTTTCTCCTTCATCTACACTATATTTTTCTCAACTTAAACAAAAACAATACTTGCACTATCAGTAGAAGACAAGAACAAAGAAAACCAATCTTTCTTTAAAAACAAAAAAACAAAACCAACCTCTTCTTCACCGACTAATTCACCAGGCACGGTGAGTGGAACAGGCTGAGGTCCTAATTCATTTTTGTAGATTTTATGCATTTCATTGGCAACAGCTTGAGCAAGTGAATCCTGCATACGAAAAAGAGAAAAAAAAGATAAAGAAAGCTATAAGGCATCCTTTTTAAAAAGAGAAAGAATAAAATTATCAGAACATAAGAAACTTAAGAACTACATAAAAAAAATTGTGTTCTATTTGGAGGAATATGGTCAATGGAAATGATACCTGATGAGCTTCAAATGAAGGATTGAATGAGCAACCAGATGGCTCTACTTCTACAGCTGGAATCTGAGTCTTCTTTGTATTCTGCCAAAAAGAAAACATAAGGAAACTTCAAAAACCCATGATAAGAAAAGAACTGAGAAGAAATACACAAGCATGCATGTACAAGAAAAAAAGACACAGACACAACCTACCTTTTTGGTTTTAACATCCTCTCCATCTGTAAGTTCCAAGTACAACCAATCAATGTTATCTTTCAGACAAATCAATCAATGTTGGCTCAAAACACCAAAGTATGAACATACAATAGGCAAAATGCAAATTAGTCAAGGTATTTACCTTTCCATATATCAGCCAATGCTGGAATTAAATTTTGCTCTTCCTGATCAACAACAATATGAATAAACATGTTACAAAGCAAACCTGGCACTCCAAAATAATATGAAATTGATTTTCAAACCTTGGGAGTGTCTTCAGTTTCTGATATCACTTTCTTTACTTGTTTTTGTTTCTTCTTCGACTTTTTTACTGTTGTAAATGGAATAGGTTGAATATAGGAATTCCTCTGCAGCACACTATCGCAGCGCAGAACCTTCTCCCTATGTTTTTCTATCTTTCTCTTTATAGTAAAATCTAATTTATCAAAACAAACAACACCTATCAATTTCTTTGATAAACAAACTGAATTTAGGAAATGGAAATTGGTAAAATGACAATAACAATAGATAAATATTTCCAAAAATCAAAGCCTGTCATGATGTATTCTTTTATTGTTTTCTATCTGACTCCTGTTCAATAAACAAACCGTTGCTGCTTTTCAGAACAGAGATAGATTTGAAGGAACCTGGAATTTCATGTTGAACCAATATAAACATGATTAAGCAATGTAAGACGCATTCTAGAAAGTTCAAACATCAAATGTATCAAGAAAACTAATTAGAAAAAAATATTTGCCATGGACATGGCATAATGACATTCCTCACTTCTCCTCCCTCAATGCTTTCTTTGATTTTTTTCCTTTTGTACATGTTTAAACCAAAGAAAACCCAACAACCTAAAATAAAAAACCAAAAAGAGAAAAGACAATAAAAAAAGATTAATTGAGAAGATCAAAATCTAAGAGTTCAGTTTTGAAGAGCTAACCGTCGCAAATTCTGATTTGATAAAGAAGGGGGACACTTCTTTATTCTCAATATTATACAGATGTTAAATCTTAGGAACTGTAGATTGTAAAAAAAAAATTTGTATTTTCTTTTGTTTGGTGCCGATTCACTATTAACTGAAAAGAGGTCCAGTAAAATTCATTCCACGGTATCTATCTTTTGCATTTATCTGTTGTTTTTCCATCAACCAGAACATTTTCTCCCTGAAAAGATAAAGGAATAAGACAAACAAGAGAGGCCTTGCCCAATAAACCCTATGCCTGGATTAATTTTTTATTTTTTCCAAGACAGCCTAATGACGGTTTTCGTAAATCAGACGTAACTTGAGATGGCAATGAGAGGGGTTTAGAGCATTTTACTGCAATTGACTTTTTATGCTTTTCTGTTACCAACCTACTTCATGTAGGGACACCAACAAGTCAGGTTGAATTCAGGTTTCAGGAAACTTGACCTCACCCAACAACCATCCTTGAACCCTATCCCTGCCACATCCCCACCTCATCATACCGTATGAACCTGCCTCCTTCCCAACCTTTTCCATTTCTTGTGTTCATGCATCCAACATCATCTACTTTTTTTTTCTGAGTGAACAGCATAGAGTCAAAATGTTTCTATGAAAAGTTATCCTAGCTTGCTCTTTTTCTTTTCTCTTTTTTGAAAGGTTATGACACTTATAAAAAAAAGATGGGGCATACATATAATCCCAAAATCCAATGGGTCAGACCAAGTTTTTTTGTAATAACTGTCTCTGCCTCACAGGGCAGAAGAGAAATCCCATCTATGCCTAGAGCAGATCAGGTATCGGTGGGTCCTCAGCTTCATAGTATCATGTTTAGACTTGTGCTTCACTGAACCAGGTACCGACCATAAAATTGCAAACATATCTCAAGTTAACCATTCTTCATTCACATCAGGGGAGCTAATGGAATCCAATGGATAGGGGATGAAACATATAATACAGAAATCACACCTATTAAAGTAAAAGAAGTTCACCTTTCAGGAAAAACAGAACCCACAAAAAATAGAAAGCTCAGTTACCAGAGGTGGGAACTAGTTGGGTTAAATAATGAACCTGACTAGACCCAACCAAATTTTGGTGGGAAAGGAGTTTTCCCCCACCCTGCTGGGGAGGGACAGGTTAAGGGGAAAATCCCATGCATGTTCAATCGACATACGAATCTGACCCACGGAGTTTAATTATATAGTTACCTTCTTAATTTCACAAATAATGTATAAAAAGACATTTTTATTTTTATTTTTTTATTTTTTTTATCATTATAGGCCCATTTAACTGATATGGATCCAAGTCCGTTTTAAGTTAGACAACACCCAATTTTAATTTAACTATTAAGTTGAATCAAGTGACTTAAATTTAATTGCCTCTTACTATATATTTTTTTCTTGTCTCATGCATTCATGATTGGAATTTATTCTGGACATTTTTCTTATTTTTATCCTTTTTAATGATAAATAAAACGGCATGTGTGTAAATACAAGTAAGTCGCATTCAATCAAATATAGAAACATTTTTAGGAGAAAAAAGTTAGGTGCAACGAAGTTTAGTTGGACTTAATCCCGCCTCCTTTTCTTCTTTTTAAATATTTTATATAATTATTTGAAAAATAGAATGGTCATGGGATGGAGCAGAGATGAGCTTGGAATGCTGAGACAGGGTAGGATTTTCAACCCTGTCACAGGTTTTTACAAGGACAAGTTCTAAGGTAGGGTAGCAGAGAGGGATTGGATTTCTAAAAACCGCCCTAGAAACCAACCCATGCCCACCCCTATTGGTTATTGCAGGGCATCTTATTCAGATAGAGCAAATTCTCAAGTGTTTTAGATTGTCTACTACACTACTACCAATCTAGAACATGAGGCCACTAAGTAATGAAAAACATCATTGAATTATTCATGCATGAATACCTACAGTGTAAAGAGAAACTTTACATAAACATGCGAATTTTATGTTGGTCCATTAGCAATACGATTATATCTTTCCATTAGAATGAACATGTGGAAGGGTTCCATCGGAGGCATGTCAGCTATATTTCCACTGAAGGAGTCAAAAGGCACTCCAGAAAATGCACAAAATCTAATAGCTCTTGTAAGTAAATTTAAACATTCAAGACGACTCCATCAATCAAGAATAAGAATAATAAATGGATAAGTTCATCAGTTTATGTAACAAACTATAACTGCTACACAACTTTTACAGAATTCTAACCAGATCTAAAACGTGTAGAAAACACAGCAACATGTAGCGGCTCAATTCAAAAAGATATACGCGTCGACAACTATAACTACAGGTCCATCAAACAAAGTAAGTGCCACGAACGAAAATTAGTTTGTTCAGCTATAAAATGAAACATACCCTAATAATTTCATCCTAGAGAAATCAAAGCATCAATAAACCCTAGCAACAAGCCAACCATAAGCGGAAAAATTAAATCCGGTGAGCAAGGTACCGCCGTTAGTTCCATACCTCTGGTCTTATCAACATAAAAAAGGGAGTCGCTGGGCACTGCATCGAGGCTGCCGCCGCTGAGAGCGTCCTTGGTAGATCTCTCGAAGAATTTTTCGATATCGTCAGTGCGTATATTTGCGCGCCATGCCTTCTTTCCCTTCCGAGATGTTTTAGCTTTCTTGCCCATCTCTCTAACGGGGTGCAGCGCTAGAGAGAGCAGGGTAGAGAGAGGACAAACAATAATCAGGACTGGCTTCTCCAATCTGGACTGCTTTTGCGAGTTATCGAGGGCAGCTGCGGAGGCGCCAGAGGCCGTTCCAGCGAACGCTGATGACAGTCAGATGTAAACCCGGGTAGCAATTTTACCAATTCCTACCTTCTCTCCGTCTTTAAGAAAACCGACCCAGTCACTAATCAATGCAGTGAAAGAGCTTGGTCAAAACTGGTTCAACTTGGTTCAACTTGGTTCAACTTAGTTCAACCTAGTTCAACCTGGTTCAACTTAGTCTAACCCTATTCAATTAATATACCATCATAATAACAAAAAAAAAATTAAATAAAATAAAAATATAAAACCGTTTTTTTATGTAACAAAAGAAGCAATATGTTTCATACTATCACCCTTAGAAGGGACTTTTCAAATTTATATGAGTGATTTTTTCATATAAAAATATCACAAATTGAGCAAGGATTGGGTTTCTCAAGAAAAAATCTGAAATTTCTGAACTCAATTTGACATTCAATGATTCAATAAAAAAAACTGAATTTTTAGATGAAAGAACCAAGGGTCTTGCTTTACTCATTTGGCCTAAGTCACGTATGAAAAACTGATATTTTTGGCCTTCAAATTCTTCTCCTAAATATCCTAGAGTGAAGTTTATTTGGGCTTCTTCTTTTGATTTCTCCTTTTCTGAGAGTATTTCCATAAAACCCTAGAACATCTAATGTGATACTTGTTGAAAGACATAGACAAGCTTAGGTATCATTATTGTAAGTATCTTATATTTTTTGTATTTTTCTTACTCTTTTTAGGGTGAAGGGTATACTTATAATTTATGTATTCTTGATATTTATAAATGAAGGCTAAGGTGAGGGTTTGGATATCTTCCATAACCCTAATTCTTTCCCTTTCTTCTCTCCTCCACATGACCATTTCTCTCCTCCTCCTCTTTTCCTCTTCTCCTTTTCTCCTCTCCTCTTTTCCTTTTTCCTCCTTCTCTCCAACATTCTAAGTAGAAGATCTTAATAGTATAGAATTCTAAAATCAACATGGTATCAGACCTGTGATTTTAGGATTCCAATTTTTTTTACTTGGGTCATGATTCATGAAGGAATTGTTTGACATGAAGGAGTTGCATGACAAAGATAAGTTTTTCCCTTGTTCTTGGATCTGAATCAGTTGACACCCCATGCTTACCTTCGGTATTATAACTATTTAATGTTTCTAATCTGCATCCTCTGATGAATTGTTGTTGCTAATCTGATGCTCATTCATACATTGGTATGCTTGCTATTTTGCTCGGTATACTTGTTGGTATCTTAAATTGCTATGCTAGCTCATAACCCAAATCTGTTTGCTACCATAATCCTGGTTCATTACCCTTGTTGGTATCCTAGTATTTGTTAATATTTTTTTGGGTACGTTGATAAGAACAACAAAGTATGCTCGGGAGAATCATGTTCCATATCTTGGCATTTGCTTGGGAATGCAAACCTCAGTGGTTGAGTTTGCTAGATTTGTATGTTACTTTGCACTTGATCCTCACTATTATTGACATGATCTTCATTTCCATAGTGTTGCATGCATTTCAATTCTTGGTGGTTTTGGTGATCAAAGAGTGAAAGGAATGATATTAGCTGCTACTCCTGAGCTCTGAACCAAAAGCTTCAATGCCTGGTAGAAACTTATCTGTCGGTGTTCCCTTACTCATCCTTCCTATATTTTTTGCCTTCAAGCTTTCTGTTCTACGGATCTTTATGTTCTACGAATCTTCTAGAGTTTTTGGCTTCAAGCTTTTTGGAGTTTCTACTTCGCATTCATTAGGGATCATGGCTCTATAGTTTGAGCAAGAGGACCCTTTACAAACCTGATCGTAGTTTGCTCTCACATAGCTTGGTTGGCATATCTCATTCTGCTAGAAGTTTCCTAAAATACGGTTCATCCCATCATTCCAACAACATACAACAAGGACCTTTCTGTTTTAGATGATTCCAACAATAGTGACAGAATTCCAGAATTTCTTTTGGTTGAAACAGCAACAACTTCGTTGGCATCTATTTAATTTTTGGAACATCTCATCTTGACTTCATTAAATCTGGATTCAGTAGTACTCTACAGTAGCATCTTGTTGTTTTCGTTGTTGCATATACTAGGAAAGTTGTTGTTTCGCTAGAAAGTTGTTGCATATACAAGTCTCAGTTTCGTTGTTGTTTTATGTTGGAAAGTTTCTTTCAATTGTTGGAAGATTGGCCCAAGCCCACACGACCAAAGAAGACCCACATATCCAAGTGTATTAGAAGATGAGCCCAAGCCCATAAGACCAAGGAAGACATGCATCCAAGATATATAAAAGACGGGCTCAAGGCCCACAAATCAAGGAGAAGGCTCATATACAATGATGGCAGGATGGTAAATAAAGGGTCATCTCATAGAGTTGGCATTGATGTAATGAAGTTAAAGTTCTAGGGTTAAAACCCTAAACCCCCTAAGTTCAGGGGTATTATTGTAATACAATAGTTTCATGAATATATAAATAGAGCTTCAGGGAGAGGGTTAGGATATCAAGTCTATAACCTTTTCTTCCTCTTATTTTCTCCCAATGAGCCTCTCTTTTTTTTTCTCCATGAGCTAAATCCATGGAGTCCTGAAAAATCAACATCAATATACCAGGAAAACATTGATTCTTGTAGTTGTCTCCCGAGCACATTTTTGTACATTGCCAAACAAATTGTATCAGTAAATTGATTCTTATGTTCCCGAGCCAAATCGTATCTCTTTTAGCAGCAAATTTTCATTGTTGTTTTTGGACATCTCCAACTGGTGGCTTACTGTCTGGCTTACATCCAAAGTCTAAAATCGAGCAAGCACACTTCACCCCCCAGCTAGGTATATGAAACTGAGACTCACAAGCTCAGCGCTAGACATTCCAATTCCTCATTACTTCATGTCCCAGTTCAGACTATTATCATTTACTTCATGTCCATTGTAAATGCCACTCTGCCTGTCAAAATAATTCCACTATGCCCAACTTTTCGATTACAGAGATGTTGAATATCTTGGTATCTTGACTCGGCTTAACTCGGTATCTTGACTCAGCTTAACTCGGTATCTTGACTCAGCTTGACTCAGTCTCTTCAGTCGACATAACTTGAGATGTTAACTCGGCTTGACTAAAATCCTCGAAGTGATTATCTTGGATTATTACTCACTAAATATTGTTAGCTTGCAATATGATGGCTCTTAAGAATACCAGAGGCCAAAAGACTGTCTCTACCGAAAAGTTTGCACTACTTTAGAAGATAAAGTGTCTGATGGCTTATACAAAAACCAGGCCACCTCCAACAAAATTTCTCCTATTGTTGCTAATTTTATAACATGTATGGTTTTAGCTACTTCTCCATCCTAGATCATTGACTCTAGGACTTCTGAGCACTTGACAGGTAATAGTAACCTCCTGAGTTCTATATCTCCTTATTTATCTGTAATTTTATTTTTAAAACTAATGGATCCCAAACCAAGGTATGTGGGTGGGGTCCACATTTGCTACACCTACTCTTCATTTAAAAGATGTCCTATTTGTTCCTGAGTTTCTATCAAACCTTTTATCTATTCAGTTTAACACCACCTTAAATATTCTTCGCTTTGATAATGCCAAGGAATATCTGTTTACAGACTTCCAATCCCTTTGCTAGGACAAATGCATAAATCACCAAACCTCTTGTGTCTACACACCACAACAAAATGGTGTGACTGAAAGAAAAAGTAGACACTTTCTTGAGGTTGCCCGTGCTCTACAATATCGCATGCATGTACCTCATTTCTACTGGCCCCATGCCATCCACATAACCTATTATCTTATTGTAGAATTTAGGATCTCATGAAAGGAACTTTAGATCAACAAGAAAGAAGAAGAAGAAGAAGAAAGAAGGAGAAGAGAAGAAGAAGAACGTGGAAGAAGAGAGTTTGGATTAAGGGAGAAGAGGGTTGCGTCAAAAAGAAAAATGAGGGCCGGATGAATTTGTAGAAAGAGAGGAGAGTGCTTCAATGCCCTACCTCTTAGCCAATGCTTTTATTTATAGTTTTACAATACCCTTAGGGCTACAACTTGATAAAACAAAAGACATAAAAGGAACACATATTTACGCTTCTATGCCATCTTTATGGAAAGTACCATATTTTACACAGATGCCACTCATTTGACGTGTGGGCTTCTTGTCTTGAACTCGTGGGCTTGAGCCCATCTTTCAACACTCCCCCTCAAGCTGGAGGAGAAAAGACATCATAAATACCCAGTTTGCCACATATAAACGATAAGATTTTAGATGAATCAGCTACTTGCTCTTGAGATGACACATGTTTGAGAGAGATTATTCCTGCTTGAAACTTCTCCCGTATAAAATGACAATCCACCTCAATATGTTTAGTTCTTTCATGAAAAACTGGATTTGAAGTGATATGATTGGCTGCTTGATTATCACAATGCAGATTCATGGACCCCTTTTTATAAAAACCTAGTTCAGTAAGAAGGGTCCTAATCCATAAAAGTTCACTAACGGTATGGGCCATAGCTTTGTATTCTGCTTCGGCGCTAGATTTTGCAACCACATTTTGCTTCTTACTTTTCCATGTAACCAAGTTTCCCCCAACCAGAGTACAATATCCTGATATAGATTTTCTATCATCAGGAGATCCAGCCCAATCTGCATCTGAGAAGCCTTCTATATTGAAGTGCCCATGTTTTTTATACAGCAATCCTCTTCCTGGAGCTCCTTTTAGATAACGTAATATTCTCTCTAAAGCCTGCCAGTGGGTAATTTGTGGTTTGTGCATGAATTAACTCACCACACTTACAACACATGATATGTCTGGCCTAGTTACCATGAGATAAATCAGTTTTCCCACGAGTCTTTGATATTTGCCAATATCAATATCTTCTTCATTTGTGACACATAATTTTACATTTGTATCCATAGGTGTGTCAAATGGTCTACAACCCTTCATTCCTGTTTCTTCAAGGAGATCCAAGACATATTTCCTTTGAGACAATATTATCCCATGTTTGGATTAAAAAACTTCTATAGCTAAAAAATATTTAAGCATACCAAGGTCTTTAGTCTTGAATTCCTGACATATCATCTGTTTCACCTCTTGTATGCTCAAAGCATCATCACCGGTTAAGATAATATCATCCACGTATACGGCCAATAATATTTTCCCTTTGTCCGTATCTTTATAATATACGGAATGATCAACTGAGCACCGATGGAAACCAAACCGTAGGAGTGTTTGACTAAATTTATCAAACCAAGCCCGAGGGGACTGCTTAAGCCCATATAGAGACTTTTTTAACTAGCATACTGACTCCCCCTCAACCACATAACCAGGTGGTTGAACCATATAAATTTCCTCACTGATATCACCATTTAAAAAAGCATTTTTAACATCCAACTGATAGACGTGCCATGAGGAGTTAGCAGCAATAGACAAGATGATGCGTACCGAATTCAATTTTGCAACAGGAGAGAAGGTCTCCTCATAATCTATCCCATAGCACTGCTATAGCCTTTAGCAACCAGTCGAGCTTTAAGACGAGCAACCGATCCATCCGGATTATGTTTCACCGAAAAAATCCATCGACAACCAACCGGTCTTTTACCTTTCGGGAGTGATGTTAAGTACCAGATTTGGTTTTCATATCAGGCGTGCATTTCTTCATCCATAGCCGCCTTCCATCCTGGATGTCTCAGGGCCTCCTGATACGATTGTGGAACGGAAGTAGAAGAAAGGGACAAAAGAAATTGAAAACACTCGGAAGACAAGCGATGGTGAGACATAAAATTTGAGATAGGATGCGAAGTAGTACAGGAGCGACGTTCTTTTCTTAAAGCAATAGGCCGAGTATCAAATTCAGGCCCATACATAGGAGGAGAAGGACTTACCTCAGGTGGATCTGACAACTCCATAGGTGAAGGTACGACCGGTGCATCAGGGGATGGATCCACTTCAAGATTGAACGGCACAAGCGGACAAGGAGTAGTAGAAGGACAAGTCCATTGTGCAGGAGCATCATGGGAGGAGTAGAAGGGAGTGTCCTCAAAGAAAGTCACATCCCTAGAGATAAACATCCTTTGAAGGGTAGGATTATAACAGACATAACCTTTCTGGGTGCGAGAGTATCCCAAAAAAATGCACTTCATAGACCGAGGATCAAGTTTATTTTTATGTAGAGATGTAACATGAACAAAACACGTACATCCAAATACTTTCAAAGGAAGAGAAAAAGGATCTTCACCATTAAATAACATAGAGTACAAGAGTTTTATGATGAAGGACTGATGAAGGTAACCTATTAATGAGAAAGCATGCTGTAAGTATAGCATGAGGCCAATAGAAATAGGGTACCTTCATGGAGTAGAGGAGGCCCCAAGCAACTTCAAGAAGATGACGATTCTTCCTTTCAGCAACACCATTTTGTTGAGGAGTATAGGCACATGATGTTTGATGAATACGCCCATTACTCTCACAAAATGATTTGAAGTCATGAGACATGTATTCCTTAGCATTATCAGATCTAAGGGTTTGAATTTTCTTCCCAAATTGTGTCAAGACCATAGCATGAAAATTTTTAAACAAAGGAAGAATTTCGGAACGCTCTTTAAATAGAAATAACCAAGTCACTCGAGTAAAATCATCAACAAAAATGACAAAATATTTAAATTGGGAAATATTTGAGACACATAAAGGGCCCCATACATCAAAATGTATTAGGTCAAACGGAGCAGTACTTGTAGTTGTAAGACAAGGAGAATATGTACTCCTGACATGTTTACTTAATTGACAAACCTCACAACTGATATTAGAAAGTCCTTTTCAAGATGGAACCAAAGAACGAAGTGAAAGGGTAGATGGATGACCAAGTCGGTTGTGCCAAAGTTGGGCCTTAGATGTAGTGGACGATAATGCAGCTAATGGTGGAAGAGTGAAGTAGTACAAACCTCCCTTTTCATGGCCGCCACCAATCACCTGCTTCGTAGTGAGATCCTGAAAGACACAAGAAGACGGTGAGAAGGTGATAGAGCAATTTAATTGTTTGGTCAATTGGCTAACCGAGAGCAAATTTAAAGGAAATTGAGGAACAAACAAAACATCTTGAAGGGGAATAGATGAAGTAAGAGAGGAGGAACCTTTGCCAAAGACCTTGGTTTGGGTACCATCAGCAATAGTAATGAATTTATGAGGATAACAAGGAGATAAGGACTGCAACAAGTGTTTGTTACCTGATAAATGTTCAGAGGCCCCGGAGTCGATGATCCAAGAGGAAGAGGAAGAAGAGGAAGAAAGCATACTTGAGGCAATAGTTGTGGCAACAGTAGATGATTCCATGAAGGACTTCATTTTCTGAAATGCCGCATAGTCCTCAGCCGTAAGAGTCATATTTTCGGATGATGATTCAGCCTTATCTTCATTTTTCTCAACGCTAACTGAGACTGGGTTAGCTGTGGTCTAATCAGGCTTGCCATGAAGTTTCCAGCATGATGCCACAAGGTGGTTCTGACGACCACAATAAGTGCAAAGTTGAGGCTCAGTACGAAAAGAATTCTGACCCATTCTACCACCTCTATTTTCAGCCCCTCTCATAGTTCGACCCCCTCTCATATTTCTGCCCCGTCCTCGGGATGAGGAAGGTGTTCCCCGATTGCCAGAGAACATCACCGATGGAGCATCAATAGGAGAAGGAGGGGATGGATCTGGTATCCTAAGTAATGTAGCACTAATATCATCGAAGGATGGAAGAGCAAAAGAACTTAGAAGTTGAGTTTTGGCCACCTCAAGGTATGGTTTAATATTCGATAAGCAAATGGCTGCTGCCAAAGCTTCTCTTTGTCGTTCTTGAACGGCAATATTAATGGAATATGGCTGAGCTAGTTTCCATTCTTGAAGAAGACCGCAAAACCGTACCAAAAATTCATGAATATTATCTCCATGTTTCGTATGCAACATGTTTTGTAAGACATTATATATTTTTTGTAAAGAACCAGTGCTTGAGTAAAGCTTGGCACAAGTGTCCCATATGTTCTTGGCGGTTTCCAAGTAGACCACATTGTTGGCCACCTGCTCTTCCATGCTATTAATGAGCCAACTTATCACCATGTTATCATCCTTAACCCACTTGTGGTAGGACGCATCTTCATCATCAATCAGAGGAGGAAAGTTAACAACATGGCTCAAGAGGTCACGAGTAATAAGAACCCTCCGAACTGATTGTGACCAGCTCATGTAATTGGAGAGACTTCTAAGTGGAATTGTAGTAATACGGAGTATATCACTCTTATTACTATTGTATCCAATCTCCATGATGAGGCAAGTAAAATATGGAGGTCAAGGGAAAATGCCTTCTTCAAAGAACAATTACTCTATGTAATTTGAAGAACCCATAGACCAAATCAATCACCAACAAAAGAGAACAAGAACCAATTTCTTTCACAAGGGCAAGCACCAAATTATCAACAAATTTGTGCCTTTAGAAAGTGATAATAACATCCAGCCATCACTCAACTTCTCTTGTATTCATAAGAACAAAAAGAAGAAAGTAGATGCAACCGATTAGGCCTTAATCCAAACTCCAACACAAATGAGCAATAGACAAAAATTTAGAGAAGATTTAACGACAAACCAAGACAATTGGAAGAGATTTATCTTCAGCTCATGGGAGACTTCAACGTAAGAAAAAATTCAATTGTTGAAGTTAAAAAAAAATGGAACTACAAAGGGTAAATTGCTATTGGCATTTCATCAAACATGTAATGGGCATCCAACAACACAACACAAACCCATGAGCAACCTAAAGTAGGAGAAGATACAACAACATGTGCTGGAATTCTACCTCAAATGAGATGGATCCAAATTACAAAAAGGTAATTGAATTTCACCCATCAATCTTAATGAGATGCAAACAACAAATGATCTTGATCATTCTTGTAATTGATTTACAAGGAGTCAAGATTATAACATCAATTTAGTCATAGAAATAAATCTTTACAACATATAAAGATTTATCTTGACTTGATGTGACTCAAAATTCAAGAAGTAAAGAAAAACAGTAAAAAGGAGTATGTAAATAAGAAAAGGAAACAAAAAAAAATGTAAATAAGAAGATGATGAACTTATCTCTTTATGACTGAACTTCTTTTACAACTTCTTGAACAAATTTCATAATTACTCCATGAAGAGATCCTAAACTCCTTGCTTTGATACCATGTAGAATTTAGGATCTCATGAAAGGAACTTTAGATCAACAAGAAAGAAGAAGAAAAAGAAGAGAGAAGGAGAAGAGAAGAAGAAGAACGTGGAAGAAGAGAGTTTGGATTAAGGGAGAAGAGGGTTGCATCAAAAAGAAAAATGAGGGCTGGACGAATTTGTGGAAAGAGAGGAGAGTGCTTCAATGCCCTACCTCTTAGCCAATGCCTTTATTTATAGTTTTACAATACCCTTAGGGCTACAACTTGATAAAACCAAAGACATAAAAGGAACACATATTTACACTTCTATGCCATCTTTATGGAAAGTACCATATTTTACACATATGCCACTCCTTTGACGTGTGGGCTTCTTGTCTTGAGCTCGTGGGCTTGAGCCCATCTTCCAACACTTATTAACATGTTACCTTCTGCAGTGCTTGGTAACCAAACACTATACTCTCATTTGTTTTCCTGGTGATAAGTTGTTCTCTCTTTCTTTGAGAGTTTTGGGTGTACCTATTTAGTTCATTATAACTTTTCCCTATACTACTAAATTGGATCCCAGTGCAATTAAATGTATTTTTTGAGGTATTCTCGCACTCAGAAATGATATGTGTTACAATTCGTCTCTTCGGAAACTATTTGTTTTGAGTGATGTCACATTCTTTGAGGAACAACCCTTTTATCCATCTACTAGTGCCCCACCTGTTTTCCTACAACAATTGAGTTTCCTAAGCCTATTATGTTGATTGATGGCTCAACAACTCATGACCGTATTGATGTACCTACCCCGCCCCCTGAAGCATTGGCCGACATTGCATCTATGGAGTTTCCAAATCCCGATGAGGTAAGATTTCCTTCACCACCCCCTCTTTTTGGTCCTCCATTTGATACCCGGCCTATTGTTCTTTGGAAAGAACCTAGGGCTGCACCCGACCTTCCACTTCTCACCCCATTGCTCAATTTTTATCCACCTATCAAGTATCACCATCTTGTTGTCAGTTTCTGTTATAGACTCGATAGTCGAACGAGTCATTCAAAGACGACGCTGTTGAAGGCAGATCACTCGTGTTTTGTGTTTGAATTATTTCAGCATTCTCAGCACTTATGTTGAATTATCTCAGCAATTATCTCAACATTCTCAACATTCTGAACGTGTAAGCCATAATGGCACTTTTGTAAATCTTATTTCAGTAGCTACTTAACTTATGTTGTATGATTCAGCCTTGAGCGTGTCAGCCATATAATGGCAACGTTGTAAATATTTTGGGCCCTCAACAAATAGCTTAAGAAGGGGCAGAATGAAATGAAAAAGGGAATGAAATTGAAATAAGAAAACAGGACTGGTTCTCCTCCGATGAACCAGGTTACGATCTCCCTCAGAGCCGGGTTATCCTCCATATCCTCCCCTCTATTCCGAGCACTTCCCTTTTCTTTTTTCCTCACTTACTTCACCCATAATTCAAAATCATAGGAAGACCAGGACGTCACAACACCCTGGTGTTGAACCTATGCTAGACGCAAACTTCTCTTTCTGTCGGGTTACACGGTCCATGGTCAGAGACCATAACACATTGGTATCAGAGCAGGGAACTATGGGAGAGATGTCAAGCCAGGAAGAGAGGTTTGAAAAGTTTAGAAAAGAGATGCAAGCAAGGCAGGACGAGGCAGAGGGTCAACTGGCAATCATGCTGGATAGCACAATGTCTCATTCAGTCGCTCAGGCGATGTCTCAGCATATGGAAGAGATCACCAACTGATTCGTAGGACACCCACTCCACATGGGGGACGCCCAGAAAATCATGGACAAGGGAGACACTATAGTCCGAATGGAGGACGTCCAGAGCCTACCACCATTCCAAGGTACACAAAAATGGAATTTCCGCTCTTTAGCGGGTCAGAGGACCCTTCATCTTGGATATACCACTGAGAGAATTTTTTTTCCCATCAACGTACTGCTGCAGTGGACATAGTTGGGTTGGCCGCATTCCACATGCTCGAAGAAGCGTAGTTGTGGAGCCACTAACTGGAACAGGAACATCTGGGCATCGGTTGAGACAAATTTAAAGAATTATGCACCATCCGGTTTGGGCCTTCCACCCATGCTAACCCATTGAGCGATCTCATTCTGTTAAAACAGACCAACAATGTTGCTGATTACCAGAAGATATTTCAAGAGAAGTTAGCCCGAGTTAGCCAAGTGATCAGAGTAGATCAACAAGTTAGCTTATTCACAGCAGGGTTAAATGAGGCATTGAGGTTGGAAGTAGAACTCATGCCCCCCTTAGATTTGACCCGAACTATGAATTTCGCTCGAACTTTGGAGGCCAAACACAAATTTCAAAACAAGAAGCCAACGTGGCCAACTGGGAAAACCACCTCGGGAGGGTCATCCACCTCCTCTCACTGGCGCAACAATCCTTACAACCCTCCTCCCTCCCACCCAAAACCCCCTCCAACACAACAACCAGTCATAAAAAAACTCACCATACCCGAAATGGAAGCCCGGAAAGAAAATAGGTTATGCTTCAATTGTGATGAACACTATACCTTCGGGCACCGTTACAAGAAACTTTTTTGGGTGGAACTGGAAGACGAAGACGAGGAAGAACCACCGGTGGAAGAGTTTTCTGCTGAGGAACTTGTGGTCTCCATCCACGCCATTACAGGCATTCAGACCATCCCCACAATGTAGGTCTGTGTGCTGGTTGGCACCCAACCACTTGTCGATCTCGTGGACTTAGGCAGCACACACAATTTCATCAGCCTTATCGCCGCCAAGTATTTGCAACTTTTGATGAAATCCCAGCTAATCGCATCAGTCTCTATTGCCAATGGGGACAAAGTGCCAAGCTATGGGGTCAGCAAGTCTGTCCAGTTCTCCATTGCTGGACATATTCTCAACAAATTTCTGCATCATACCCCTCGCTGGTTTTGATCTCATTCTTGGCGTTAAGTGGCTCCAGACCTTAGGGCCAATTTTATGGGACTTCGCTGCCCTTACCATGAGCTTTGAATTGCAGCACACCATAGTCACACTTCAGGGCCGTCATACCACAGGTGTAGCACAACTGCATACCATCCAGCAACAGCAACCCACTATTAACACTGCTGGATGAATTTGATGATCTATTTCACCTCCCCAACAACCTACCGCCCTTGCACCACTATGACCACAAAATCCGTTTGAAGGCTGGCTCTGAAATGGTGGTGGTGCGGCCCTATCGATACCCCCACCTATAAAAAGATGAGATTGAACGACAATGTGCTGTCATACTTGACCAGGGCCTCATAAGGCTGAGTACCTCTCCCTTCTTGTCCCCTGTCTTGTTGGTGAAGAAGAATGATCACACATGGCGGTTTTGTGTTGATTACCGGGAATTAAATGTCAAGACCATTAAAGACAAGTTTCCCATCCCGGTGGTGGATGAGCTGCTGGATGAACTCCACGGGGCCAAATTTTTCACCAAGCTCGACTTGCTGTCCGGCTATCATCAAGTCCGCATGCATCCTCCGGACATCGAGAAAATAGCCTTCCACACTCACCTTGGCCATTTCGAGTTCATTGTCATGCTCTTCGGGCTCTCCAACGCGCCATCCACATTTTAGGCATTGATGCACGAGGTATTTCGCCCCTTCCTTAGAAAATTTGTCCTTGTTTTCTTTGACGATATCCTGATTTTCAGCAAGAGTTGGGTGCAACACCTCCAAGACCTGCGTCGGGTCTTCAGCTGCCTCCGAACTCACCACTTATACTTGAAGCGCTCCAAGTGCTCTTTTGGTCAGCCACAGGTGGCATATTTGGGTCATGTGATTACAACATCCGATGTCACTATGGATCCCACCAAAATAGAGTCGATACAGTAGCGGCCACCCCCCCCCAATGTTGCTGCCCTACGAGGTTTTCTCGGCTTAGCAGGGTATTACCGAAAGTTCATACATAATTATGCCCACCTTGTAGCGCCCTTGTCCAACTTGCTGCGCCGTAACGCCTTCCAGTGGACGGAGACAACAGAGAACTCCTTCAATGTGCTCAAACAAGCTCTTGCTTCAGCACCGGTGCTGCAGTTGCCAAATTTTGACGACGACTTTGTGCTGGAATGTGATGCCTCTGGCAGCAGAATTAGGGCAGTCCTTCATCAATCCCAGCACCCCATTGCATACTTCAGCCGACAACTCTCCCTCCACCATCACAAATCACCAGCCTACAAGCGAGAATTAATCGGGTTAGCGAAGGTCGTGCAGCATTGGTGACCTTATTTGTGGGGTCGTTTCTTTCGCATCCGCACTGATCACTCCAGCCTGAAGTTCTTGTTGGACCAACGCATCTCCACGCCACCTCAACAACATTGGATCAGCAAGCTCATGGGTTTCAATTTTACCGTGAAACACAAATTGGGTCCCTTGAATCGAGCAACGAATGCTCTCTCCCGTCGATCAGAAGCAGCAATGCACCTTGCAGCCATCAGTCACCCCCACACCACTGCTGCTAAAGGCTATACGTCAGGAGCACCAGTACACAACAAAATTACAATAGCTGTCTCAGAAAATTACAGTAGGTCAGATGACGCCTCACTGGTCCATCCTGAACCACCTCATCCTGTACAAACGGCGAATCTACCTTTTACCTTCATCTTCCTTGGTATTGAAAATTTTATCAGCCTACCATGACAACGCCCATGAGGGGCTCCAGAAAACTTTACAGCGGTTACGCGACGATTTTTATTTGGTTGGGTTGAGGTCTCACGTTGCTGAATATGTTGTTGCATGCCTGATCTGCCAGCGCAACAAGGCCAACCATTTGTCTCTGGCCGGGGTGCTCCCACCCCTCGACTTTCCCACTCAGGTATGGTCCAACCTCTCCATGAATTTTATTGAAGGCCTTCCGAGAGTAGCAGGCAAATCCATCCTTTTGGTTGTGGTTGATCGCCTTTCCAAGTATGCCCATTTCATGCCCATGGCCCACTCGTATACCGCAGCCACAATCGCCCAAGTTTTTGTTGACAACATTGTCTGTCTGCATGGCATTCCAGAGTCAATAGTTAGTGATCACGATGTGATCTTTACTAGTGACTTCTAGAAGGAACTCTTCAGGCTCTGTGGCACGAAACTCAAATACTCGTCGGCCTATCAATCTCAAACAGATGGTCAGACGGAAGTAGTGAACCACACCATTGGGAAGTACTTGCGGTGCCTTGTGGGGGACAACCCCAAAAAATGGGTTCACTACATTAGCTAGGCCAAGTATTGCTACAACACCTCCTTTCATACCGCCTTACAGGAGATGACCTTCAAAATTCTCTAAGCGCCCGCCCCCCCCCCGCCCCCACCCCCCCAAACCTGTCTGCTCTCATATACCACAAGGTCCACTTGAGTGGATGCAGTTGATGACGCCTTGCAAAATAGAGATCAGTTGTTAGCAAGTGCCCTCGCCCGGCTTCAGCAAGCTCAGGCCCACATGAAGCTTCAGTATGATCAACACCACTGGGATGTGCAGTGCCACCCCGACGACTTTGTTTGGCTTTTACTCCATCCATATCGCCAACACTCCATTGCCGAGATGCGCCACAAGTTATCCCCCAAGTACTTTGGTCCCTACAAAATTTTGCGGCGAGTGGGACAAGTGGCCTATCAGCTCCAACTGCCCCCAGAGTCTCAACTCCATGATGTTTTCCATGTTTCCCTGATCAAGCCTCTCAAGGGACCAACACCTCAGTCCATCCCTGCTCTGCCACTGGTTGAAGAAGGTAAGGTCTCTCTCACTCCGGTCAACATTTTTCAGTCTAGGCAGCTCCAGGACAACACCCAGATTTTGGTTCAGTGGTCACATACTGATCCGACCGAGGCCACTTGGGAAGACTTACAAGTGTTTCAGCAAGTGTACCCTTTATTTGAGCTTGAGGACAAACTCTCTTTCAAAGGGGGGAGTGATTTTATAGACTCGATAGCCGAATGAGTCATTCAAAGACGACGCTGTTGAGGCAGATCACTCGTGTTTTGTGTTTGACTTATTTCAGCATTCTCAGCAATTATATCAACAATTATCTCAACATTCTGAACGTGTAAGCCATAATGGCACTTTTGTAAATCTTATTTCAGTAGCTACTTAACTTATGTTGTATGATTCAACCTTGAGCGTGTAAGTCGTATAATGGTAATGTTGTAAATCTTTTGGGCCCTCAGCGAACAACTTAAGAGGAGGTAGAATGAAATAAAAAAGGGAATGAAATTGAAATAAGAAAACAGGACAGGTTCTTCTCCGACGAACCAGGTTACTGTCTCCCTCAGAGTCGGCTTATCCTCCATCTCCTCCCCTCTATTCCGAGCACTTCCCTTTTCTCATTTCCGTCACTTACTTCACCCAGAATTCGAAATCATATGAAGACCAGGACATCCACAACACCTTGGTGTTGAACCTGTGCTGGACGCAGAGCTCTCCTTCCGTCGGGTTACACGGTCCATGGTCAGAGACCATAATAGTTTCTTGCCTCTATTTCTTATGTTACTATTCCTTAGTCTTATCAGGAGGCCCTACAGAATCCAGGATGGAAAGCAGCCATGGACGAAGAGATGACAACGCTTTACGAGAATCAAACATGACACCTTGTTTCCCTACCAACTGGCAAAAAATTGGTGGGTTGTAAATGAGTCTTCATTGTTAAATAGGATTTGGATGGCACAATAACACGCCTTAAAGCCTACGTTGTGGCTAAAGGCTATACACAATGTTATGAGAATGATTATAAGGAAACCTTTTTTCCAGTCGACAAGCTCAACTTGATGCATCTATTATTATCTCTCGATTTTAATTCCTGATTGCTTGTCTTTCAGCTAGATGTAAATAATGCCTTCCTCAATGGCAATATTAAGGAGGGAATTTATATGCAACAACCACATGGATATGTGGTTGAGGGGGAGTTAGTGTGCCGCCTTAAAAAATCATTATATGGTTTGAACCAATCTTTGTGGGCCTGGTTTTGACAAGTTTAGTCAAGCAATGATTCAATTCAGGTTCACAAGGTGCTCTAGGGACCATTATGTATTTGTCAAGCATACTGAAAAAGGTGTCATACTACTTGTTGTATATGTGGATGATATTATTTTGATGGATAGTGATACCGATAGTATTAGTCAAGTAAAAAACACGATATGCAATAAATTCAAGACGAAAAACTTGAGGCTCCTTAAGTACTTTCTTGATATTGAGGTTTTTTAGTCCAAGCATGTTATTATCTTATCATAGAAAAAATATGTTCTTGACTTGCTTGAAGAAACATGAATAATGGGATGTCGCCCTATTGACACCCCTATGTAGACAAATACAAAACTATGTGCCGACTCAAGAGAAGAAGTTGATGTGGGCAAGTACTAGAGACTAGTTGGCAAGCTTATCTATCGTACTGTGATTGGACTAAATATTTCTTTTGCAGTCAGTGTGTCAGTCAGTTTATGCATAAACCTCAAATGTCTCATTGGTAGGCATTGGAGAGGATTCTTATGTACTTGAAAAAGGCATTTCAAAGATTTTCCGATGTGGATTGGGTTGGATCATCAGATGATAGAAAATCTACTTCAGGGTATGGTACTCTAGTTGGAGTCAACCTTGTTACATGGAGGAGTAAAAAATAAAAGGTGGTTGCAAGGTCCCGTGCAAAAGCATAATACAAAGCCATTTCACATGCGGTAAGTGAGCTTCTATGGATTAAATCTCTTCAAGACGAATTATGATTCCACAAAGAATGCCCGATGGAACTCAATCAAGCAGCAATCCACATTGCCTCCTTCTCTTCTTCTCTTCTCTTCTTCTTCTTCCTTCTTCTCTCCAACATTCTAAGTTGAATATCTTGATAGTATGGAATCCTGAAATCAATTATACCATGTAAGATTCTAGAGTTTCATCTCTTGTGAAGGGCTTGGTAGAATTAATAGGAAGGCAAAAAGAAAAAAGAGAAGAGTTGAGAAGATGAACAAAAGAGAAGGAGAAGAACTAGGGTTTTAGAGAGGTAACATGTGAAGAGAGTAAATTGATCACCAAAGAAAGAGAATGCTCACTTTCATACTCGAGCACTCTCTCTTATTATTTATTTATAATGAGGAAAAATATACTAAGGGTAAAAAATAGCCTTATACATCCATGAATGAGTTAAGTACTAAAATATGTAAAAATTACACTTATTGCATGCATAGCTACATAGGGCATATCTTTTCCTTCAACAAACACTTCTTCCAAAATTTTAGAGTTCTAGAATTCCAGTAACAATGCATTTGTTTTTTTTTTTTAAACTCGATCAAACTAATGAGCAAGAGTAGAGAAATTATTCAATTATCATGCATAATGTTTTTTATCCTACAAATCTCATGGTTACCAGAAAAAAGGAAGTCTTTTGCATTTGTACATAGAAGTATAGAAAAAAATACTGGTTTCATAAAGAGTATCAACGTATGCATGAAGGAACAATTTCAACAAGAAAGATTAAACTTATCTTGCCACATGCATGATACACTCACGTGGACTTTCAATGCGTAAGTCTCTCCATCCTCAATTAACAAAAGAAAAAGAAAAATAAGGAAGCAAGAAAACTGAAACTTATTTGAAGGTTACAAGCTCATGGTTGTTGACCAACAAAATAAACTTAGGCATTTATAAGTGATAAAACGATGGAATCGTAGAGCCCCAATTTGATACCATGTTAGATCCTAGGACTCCACGCACTGAGTTTGAGTTTCTCCAAAGGTGGTGTGAAGGAGTGAAGGAAGAAAAAAAAAGATGTGAAGAAAAGAAAAAGAAGAAGAAGATGTGAACGAGAAGAAGAATGATTCATATCCCCCCTTCCTCCGTTAGCTTCTTATTTATATGCTTCACTCAAAAAAATTACAATGACTCCTCTTACGTAGGGACAATTAAGAGAAGTAAACAAAAAGAAAAACTACAAGTTAATCCTCCATAGAACAAATTCTTCAACATGTATAAGCTTGGAAAACATGATTTTAGAAAATATTATATGTCTTATGCTTCAAAACTTACTTTTACTTAAGAATTGAAATTTGGACAACTATCCTCTTATAAAGCTAAGAGTTCTTGAGATATTTCTAAATGACTTAGACTCTAGGTCTTAAATTCTTCATCTTCCTCATAGGTGCTTTTTCATGGTGACTTGTCACTAAGGTCTTTGTGTCAGATTTGTTGGTTCTTCCTCATAGACCTTGTAGTTGTGTCACCTTTGAAGGAAATGCATCTTAAATGCTTTGAATTGCACATTATTAGCTCACTTAGCTTAAGTTTTGTTATGATCAAAATCTAGGATATGAATCAACCTAGATCAATAGTGGAGAGAAAGATTAGAATTTTAATTGAAACGAAAAGAGTTATACTTCATGCATACAACTTACCTGATAGGTTTTTGACCAAAGCTTAAATATGTAGTCAATTGAGTTAGTATTAGGCCCATTCTCAAGAAAACACTATGCGAGTTGTACATGGATAACCTTGTCAACATTAGCTATTTTAAAATCTTTGGATGCAGAGTGTTCAATATAAAATAACTAAAGGATAGCCTAGGTAAATTTTATTCAAGGGTCGATGTTGTTCATGCATACAACTTACCTAGTAGGTTTTTTACCAAAGCTTAAATATGTAGTCAATCGAGTTAGTATTAGGCCCACTCTCAAGAAAACACTATGCGAGTTGTACATGGATAACCTAGTCAACATTAGCTATTTTAAAATCTTTGGATGCAAAGTGTTCATACTCAAAGAACTAAAGGATAACCTAGGTAAATTTTTTTGAAGGGTCGATGTATTGGAGATAACCTAAGAACTATGAATTTATGGTTGATCACCCTTTGAACAAATTATTGGAGACCCCATGGGTAAGGCGAAAACTAAGGGGGGCGGGGGGGGGGGGGGGGGGGGGGGGGGTGTGGGTTAGTCCTCAATAAACTTGAAATGAAGTTAAGATTTCAATTCATCTTAAATGAATTGATTCAACTTCAACTCATCCTTGGGGGACTAGTGTAGACCGGTTCAAGTGCACTGGAAAATAGATTCCAATGTTAATGCCCCAAAATGAAAAATATGATATACACAAGAGAATGAGTAACTTTTTATAATATATTTAAATAGAACATATACCTAAATAGATAATTAATCAAAATAAACATGGTTACTACACTTATAAGTGATTTAATGTGTAGTATTAAAATATATTAATAAACTAATTAATGAATGACTATATTATATTACTTAATGATTACAGATTATTATAAATTAATATAATAATTACATGTGACTAGAATAAATTATAATAAATAAATAAATTAATTAAAAAATAACATAAGCGAATATAATAAATAAATAAATTTTTATTTTTATTTTTTAATAACATAAGATATATTTTAATATTAAAACCTCTAATTTAATAAAGTAATAAATAAATAAATATATTATATTTTCAATAACATAATAATATTTTTACATATTATTAATTAATAATATATTGCCACAAAACTTAAAAGCTTTGGTTTAATTAATTATATCAATGGGATAACTAAACCAAAACAATTTATCAAATGTTTACTTTAACAATATTTTAATTATAACTATTAAATCACTAATTTAATGAATTAATTACAAAATGAATATACTGAATAAATAAAAATAATTAATTTATAAATAAAAATATGGATTATTTCACAAAATAAATATAATGAAGTTATGACGCTGGTTTAATTTTCCCTAATTTAGGAAAAATTAAACCAGCGTCGTCTTTCTCACGACGCTGATAATGGCGGGAGACAACGACGGGCCAACAAGCAACAACGTCGGTGGCAGTGCTCCAATGGTACTTTGAGAGGGAGAAGAGAGGGAGGCCTAGAGGGTGAAGAGAGGGAGGCCAAGAGGCTCTATGACAGAGGCTTGATCTCCCGTGCTCTGTGATGACAGCTCTGCGACGGAGGCTGAGAAGGGAGAAAAACCGAGAGGGAGAAGAGAGCGAGGGAAAACAATTTCGGGAGAGGAAGGTCGAGAGAGAGGGAGAACAGAGCGAAATGAGAAAAAAAATTTCGTCGAGGGAGGGAGAGGCATCCCGCATGATCGCTTCATACGAATGATTTGCAAAATAGGTATGAAATACCTGGCATGATTCAAATGAAGAGGAGCTCATTCACCATTAATGGCCTAATCGAATGAACGGAGTAATGCACAAGTAAATCATCTCTGCTTCATTTTGGACTCCTCCCCCCCCCCCCCCCCCCCCCCCCTCCCCTCCTAGGAACCCCAAAAGAAATCTCCTGAACATAAACATAAGGCAAATAGTGCCTTTGTTTCTCAATTGAACCCACACAAATTTTCAAAGTCGAAAAAGATGAATTTTTTATAATGAAAATGCAAGAGGAATTTAATCAATTTGAAAGAAACTAAGTTTACACTCTAGTTCCTAGACCTCTAGATCAACAAGTCATTAATACAAAATGGGTTTTTTAAAACTAAACTGATGAGACAAATTAGAATTGTGAGAAACAAAGCCAAATAACTTGTCAAAGGATATAACCAAGAAGAAAGAATAAATTTTGAAGAAACTTTTGTCTCTAAAGTAATATTGGAAGCTTTATAATACTTTTATCCTATGCATGTCACAAAAACTTTATTATAATAAATGAATATTAAAAGTGCATTCTTGACTGGCTACATATAGTAAGAAGTTTATGTAGAACAAACCCCAAGGCTTTGAGGACTTAACCAAACCAAACCAAGTGTATAAATTGCCTAAAGCGTTATATGGTTTGAAACAAACTCCTAGATCTCTGTATGAGAGACTTAATGAATTCCTAGAGTGAAAATGGGAATCAAAGGCAGTGTGCATAACAACTTATTTACTAAGAGTCATGAACATAATTTAATTATAGTCCAAATTTACATGGCTGACATTATATTTGGCTTAACTAACACCTCTTTATATGATGAATTTGTTAAGGTCATGAAAAATGAATTTGAAATGAGTTTAATGAATGAACTCTCTTTCTTTCTTGGACTTCAAATTGAAAATTGGAATTTTCATGAATGGGTCCAAGTACACAAAGGACTTTAAGAAGTTCAAATATAGAAAATGTGAAACCTATTAGCACACCCATGAGTGCCTTGGAAAATTGTAGTAGGCCCATAGATTAGAAATCATATTGAAGTATGTTTGGGTATTTACTTTACTTGACAACTAATAGATCAATCATATTTTTAGTTTGCCTATGTGTTAGATTCTAACCAAAATGTGGAGATTCACACCTAGAGCCTGTAAAGAGAATCTTTCAATACTTGTTTGGGGCACCAAACTTAGGTGTTTGGTACTTAAATGATACAACCATAAACATCATTGGGTACTTTGATGCTGATTTTTTCAATAGTAAAATTGAAAGACAGAGCACATGTGACAGTTTTCAAATGCTAGGAAACATTCTAGTTTCTTAATTTTTCAAGAAACAACATTTAGTGGTTCTTTCAACCACCAATGATTATTATATATTTGCATCAATGAAAAATAGTTAGAACACTGTTGAATTAAAATGAAATTCCCATTTATTGTGATAACACAAATTTCATTAGCTTAAGTAAAACCGCTTCATCATTCTATTGAACTTAAGAAACTCCAGGAATGTATTTTGATGATAGCAAACACTCAAGTTACTAATTTGTGCATTGTAATTGACTTGTAGCTCAAAAAGCTCCAAAGAATTTTTTTGGGCAATACACTTGTTTGACTAGTATATGACTGAACCCATAGATGGAGACAAGTAAGCAACCATTGCCAAAAGGCACGTTGTCAAGTTATTGAGTAGTACCATATGCCAAAGCAAGAAAGCTCAAACAGAGTAAGCAACCCCCCAAAATGGAGAAAAAAGAAGAAGAGAAAATAAGAAAGTAAGGAGAAAAGGTGAAAAGAGGAAAGTCGCCTAAAGGGATCCAAGTGGACCAAACTTTCCATGCAAAACAACTTAGAAAGGAAAACTGAAGGAGGAAGAAGTTCGGCCATGCTAGTCAAACCGACCAAATGTTGCATGTAAATGTTGGAGAAGTAAGGAAGGCTGACCATCCAACTTCAGCCCATCCAAAAGATTGGAGAGAGAAAAGGTTCTATTACAAGTCATTTGCCGGAACAATTGAATGATTAAGGAGAAAAAATGAAGGAGTAGTGGAGAAAGTTGATCGAGGGTCAACTAGACGAGTTGAGATAGAAAAGTTTGCTAGAAGTAATTCATTCATATAATTGGATGACTAGTTCAAACTAAGCCGAATGGGATGAAGAGTTGGAAGAAGATTAACTGACTGAACATTACTTCTATTGTGCTACATTCTATTTTATTTTGATTAAATCTAGAATAGTTTTTCAACCCAACACAGTAAGCAACTGCTTCTTTGACGCAGGCCTTCAACTTTGCCTTTAAAGATTACTTCAAGAGTAGGGGTGGCTTCGAACCGAGCCGGCTCGGTTCGATTCGGTATATCTTGAGCTTGAGATCCGAAATCGGCTCGTTTAAATTAACGAGCTGAGCTCGACCAAAGCCAAATTCGGCTCAACGGCTCATTAATTTAACGAGCAACGGATTCGAGGGGATTTGGGAAATTTTTGGTAGTCTGCCATCTCCCAATTTTTTTTTTCGGTCTCTCTCCCGCGTTCTCACTCTCTTGGTCTCCTCCTTCCCTTCTCTCTTCTTCCTCCGAAATTTTTTTCTCCCTCTCTCGGCCTCCATCTCCCTTCTCCCTCTCGCCGTCGGTGCCCCTTCCGCCGCCACCGCTGCACCTAATCCTTCCTCCTGCTCTGCCTCTCATCGCCGTCGTCGTCGACTTCCGTAGCGTCGCCCTTGCCTCTTCATACCCCAGCTCGAACAGCTACTCTGAACCCTCTCCCGTCGTCGTCACCCCCTACTACCGCCTGCTGTCGCCGTCAGATCAGCCGATCATCGCTCTCACTGGAACGACACAGAACCCCCCCGATACATAAGTTGAGGGGGGAAATTATTTTCCCCCCTCGACTCTCCATCCCACACAATGTGCGAACTCGCACATGCAGTTCACACATGCGAGTTTCGTACATGCGATTTTTATATAAAAAAAAACTTGCAAATCCTATTCTCAACCTGTTTTTCCTCTGGACGATGCAATTTTGTCAGCCCTAACTGCCTCTAATTCTGTTTTTCCTCTGGACAATGCAACAATACATAAAAATATAGTATGTTAAAGTTAGCATTTGATCAAATTTTCCTGTTTATTTATTTATTTTTTATAATTAATCATGTGCACAGTTAATTGGCTCTCGTAATTATTGTATTAATGTACAATAAACTGTAATCATTAAATAATATAATATCTAATTTAATTAATTAATATAATAATTTATTTTAATTATACATTAAATTACTTATTCATGTTGTAATCATGTTTGTTTTACCTAATTTGGGGTTTACGTATTATGTTTTAATTAAGTATACTATTATAAGTTATTTATTTTCTTGTTTTTTTATTTTTCTCATTTTGAGACACTAACATTGGAAACTGTTTTCTAGTGTACATGAACTTGTCCACTCTAATACCATGTTTGAAATTGAATTTTATGTAGATGAATGAAATGAATTTGAAGCAAGAGATGAAGATGAACTTCAAATTTTAAGTTTGTTGACTAACCCCCCTTATAATTCTCATATCCGCACTAGCTTCAAAGTCTACAATTAGTAATATACTCATATCGTTCTTCCTTGGCACTAAATACAGTTCAAGCTTTGATTTGTGGCAGTGATTGGGTTCGGGCTCTTCACGGTGTAAAAAAAATCCAAAGGTGAATTTCTTTGATTAATTATTTATTATGATATTTTTTAGTATTTTTTTAGTTTTATTTATTAAAATTTTGTTTTATGATTACAACCTGAGAAGAAAAGTGTAGAGATAATGCTACCAGCTACATGATTTTTCATGTTTTTCTCATCATGGTAATTTTAATATTTTTAACAATATTAAGTAACTAGTAGTGGAAGAGTATTTTTTTATCTGACAATAACTAATTTTATTTTTTTGTTTTTGTCATAGGTGGAGATTATGCTCATGAAGGGACGTATATTGTTTTCTAGCATGAAGAGAAACAACTATAGTTTGTAAATTTATAATGGATTTATAGTTTTTATTTGGGTGATTGTAAATTGATAGTGATATTTCATTTAATTTTGTTGTGTTTGATTATTGTATGGAGTTTATTCGTAATGTTATACAGTGTATGGAGTGTATAATCAATTTCAAAGAGTGTTTATGGAATATATATACAATTTTATGGAGTGTTTATGCAAGTATTATGTATATAGATTATGCCCAATTTTAAGTAGAGGTCAATCCGAATTTTATATAGGTATTATATACATAGATTATGCTCAATTTTAAGTAGAGGTCATGCCCAATCTTGTACATGTATTATATATATAGGTTATGCCCAATTTTATGTAGAGGTCATGCCCAATTTTATGTAAAATGTATGCATAATTTTTTATATAAAATTTATTTAATATATATTTTTTGAAAAGTTTTAAATGTATGTTGAAGTTCGAGCTCGGCTTGAACTCGGTTAAAATTTTTGGGCTCGAACTCGATAACAATTTTAGGCTCGAGACGAGGCTCGACTCGAAATATTTAAATCAAACTCGGCTCGAATATAGGCACGTTCGGGCTCGGCTCGGCTCGATGCCACCCCTTCAGGAGTATCTTTGGTGAATCGAAGTTAAGAGATGGATACTTCAAAGTGGTTTGTGGGAAATGTTGCTTCAGGTAGTGCTGACATTCCACCGACCTTTATCTATCCGTAAATCCGTAAACAGTCTTCAAGTAATGTGAATGAATTAAATGAGATCATTCATGTGGGCTCCCAACCAAATACTCTCATTTGTTCATATTGATTGATCTTGACATGTCTTGATTGCCTTGTTATTAATGCTGCCATTTTATTGACTACGTGGAAGTAGCTTAATCACAATGGCACAACCATTTTGCTGCTCTTTTTTAAGTGTTTCAGGACATGTTGAAACCGTCTGAACTCGGAAGAGTCAGGACAAGTAACTCGTCCAAGCAGATAGTGAACTCACCACGTAAAAAATCTCACTTCCGATAGCCTTGGGGATGGATTCAGTGATGTTTCTAGCCAAAAACAATCCTCTGTCAATTCCGGTTCACGTCATGATCCTCTGTCAATTCCGGTTCACGTCATGATTCATAATTCTAAAGCATTCTCAGCCCCAAAGTTTTTGCAGACACTCGTTTTCAATTTTTTTCCAATGTGACGGGGTGATGTAATGATAATAAGACTTCTAGTTGAATGTTAGAAAACCCGACTCCTGATTCTGTGAGGTCATAAGTTCGATTCAGCCCCATTTAACTGGTGATGATATCATGATGATGCCATCAGGTTAAAAAATTTGAAAAAATAAAGAAGGTGGATCCCTCCTTGGATCTTGTTTTACAGATGGGGTGGGGCTTCCTCCTTCCACTGTCAGTGGGAAGGGCTTCCATCCTCTCTTTTGTCATTTGAAGCTTCCACATGACAGAGGGGAGCATGAGGGGTTTTTCCCAACCGGCAGCTCTAGGGGGAGGAGCAGGGCTCCACGCTGCCTCTCATTTTTTTTTTCTTTTTTGCAACAGTTCTGAGTTCTACCATCGTGCAACAATGGTGATTTTCCCATTCTTCCTTACATGATCCTTCTTTACCGTGCGATCAACGACTGTGAGCCTGTGTCCTAGCTGGCCTGTTAGGTTAACCTTTTCGTAGTTTAATTCAAACTCTATGTAGCAAAGGGCTCTAATGAGATTTGTTCAAAGGTTTTAGTGGAATCTTAACCAAGCTTTTTTCTCTTTCACCTACGTAGCGGTTCCTTCTCTTCCCTCTCCGTTGAAAGCTACGGGTCTTATTATAATTTTTTGCATCATTTACTCCAACGATCACCCGTATTCCTGTCTTGGGGGAGAGCCGATAAAGCTGGCTATGTATCATCTCCGTAGCCACATAATTTAAATAGCTATTGATGGTCACCAAACATTATACACCCACTCCGATTTCCTTATATCTGTACGACACTAAATCATCGTCTCCTACCTCCAAACTTCAATCATGTCTTCTCCGTCTTCACTGCAATGGTTAAGCCTGATCGGTATCATCTGGCTCCAATCCATAAACGGGACAAACTCTGATTTTCCGGCTTACTCATCCCAACTGAAGGACCTCCTCTCCATCTCCCAAATTCAGCTCAACAACCTTGCCTTCGCCTCCGATGCAGGGAAGCTCTTCGGTTGGTTTTCCGGCATTGCAGCAATGCATCTGCCACTCTGGTTAGTGCTAATTATAGGTGCCATCCTCGGGTTAGTTGGCTACGGTGTGCAGTATCTTTTCCTTGTCAACACGATCTCTTCACTGCCCTATTGGGTTATCTTTCTCCTCACCACTATTGCTGGAAATAGCATTTGTTGGATCAATACAGTCTGTTACATAGTGACCATAAAGAACTTCCCTTCTAATCGTCAGATTGCAGTTGGGCTCTCGACAAGCTATGTTGGATTAAGTGCAAAAGTTTATACTGCCATTGTTGATGCGGTTTTCCATAACTCACCAGGCAAAAAGGCTAAGGCTTACCTCCTCCTTAATTCGATCGTTCCTATGGTGGTTTCTGTTATTGCTGCTCCACTGGTCAGAGAAATACGTCTCAGAGGATCCGAGCAAATAAAAGGTAGGCTGGCCATGATGTTTGTTGTAACTGGGATGACTGGAATTTATGCAATCGTTTGCAGCGTTGGCCCACTATCAACCCTGCTCTCACCAGAGCTTCATGCAGTAGGACTCGGACTGTTGCTTGCAGCACCATTAATCATTTCTTTGGAACCAACTGTTACAAAATGTTTAAGAGGAGAGTGGTCAGCGAAGAGTGAAAGGGTGCATGATTTTACGATGGATGATCTTTCTGTTGAAGAGAGAGCAGTGGGTAAGAGTGAAGAGAGAGCGGTGGGAGAAGTAGTTGCAGAAATGAGAGTAAGAGAAGAAGTTATGCCTAATATGATGTTGAAGAGATTGGATTTTTGGCTCTACTTTTTTGAGTATATGTTTGGTGTAACTCTTGGGTTGGTGTTCTTGAACAACTTGGGACAAATAGCTGAATCTCGTGGGATGTCTAATGCTTCTTCTTTGGTCTCTTTGTCATCTTCATTCGGATTCTTTGGTCGTCTTGTGCCATCTTTAGTGGACTATCTTCTCCCAAAGTAAGCTCCTTAATCCACCTTCTGTAGTTCACCAGATGCTGAGAATTTAAAACTTGAAAATGAAGATCTGTTCCTTGTTTGTTTTCTTTGGTGATTTTCTGGAATTCGTTATATTTTTTAAACTTGAATTCACCTCTTGTCTTCGTCTTAGATTCTTTACTTAGTTTCTTTTTAGTGTTATTTGTGTAGTTTGATCTCGCCTAGACCTGTGATTCCTTCATGTGGTATCAGTAATTGATATCAAACTCTCTTTTAGATATTGTTGATGAAACTTTAAAACATTAGACGGCTAACAGTTCATCTTTTTATTCATTCGTTTGGTCAGGAGTAAGGTCATGGTTTCAAGACCAGCTACCACATTTATTCTCATGGCAATGATGACGGGCTCCTTCTTCATGCTTCTTAGTACTACCAACTTCTTCTTGTACTTAACAACAGCTATTATAGGAGTGTGCACCGGTGCAATCACTTCTGTTGCAATCTCTACAACTTCTGAGTTATTTGGTGCTAAAAATTTCAGCATAAACCACAATATCCTCGTAATAAACATTCCAATAGGATCCTTTATCTTTGGGTATATGGCAGCAATTCTTTATCAGATGGAAGCACCTGATAAAAAAGAGAGGTGCATGGGGTCGCGATGTTATAGGACTACGTTCTTCATTTGGGGATCGTTTTGTTTCGTTGGAACTATCCTTAGTTTGATCCTCTATGTTCGAACTCGCAAATTTTACTTGGAACAGCTGATTGAAGAACAATGGACGAAAGAGCTAACAAGTCATAGCAGTCAACAAGACTTTTGCTTGATTGATTTAAGCAAAAGTGGCCACTAGGTATGTAGCCCTATTTGAAGATGTTTTGAAATACAATGATAATGATGCCTGTTCTGTCTATGTTGACTTGAATGGCCAAGATTTTCTTTTCAATTTCATGGTTGTCTTGCCTTGAAAAGAGAGACCGAGAGAAAAAGGGACACAATTATGTACAAGATTTTTACACTTTTCTTGTGTTGGAGAGCAAATATGGAAGAGTCTTTCTCATAGTAAAAAGTTTCATAGAGCCAGAATTAATATGGTGGAGTCTAAGAAGAGTCTCATGGAAGGAAGCCAGTCTCACAGAAGAGTCTCAGTTAAATGTGTTTTAGTTATGTTAATCTTCTATTTATTATTCTAGAACTTACCTTTTAGTGTCTAACTTTGTGTATAACTGAAACAAAAACAGTTTAATTGTAATTGGGTTCTATTTTTTTTTCTATTATAAATAGAGACTCATTGTACTCAAATTACAATAAATCAGTAAAGTATTTCTATTTTGCAGAAATTCAACAGTTTCTTCATCGAAAGGTACAACTATTTGAATGGTGTAAGAGATTGGCAATGTCATTATAATTCATATGTGATAAGAACGGTTGGTCCTCAAGTGAGTTCACAATACCCACAAATAAACATGAGATGTGGGAGTTATTGCACTTGGGCACCCTCTCTATGTTCACATTTTGTCCCAAACCAGCTGCTACTAGTGTGAAAATGTTTGAACTCCGGACTTTCAAAGTTGTGTAATCCAGAAGCTGAAAACAACCTCAGCAAATCGTCATACATACATCACTTTTGGGATGCATTATTAGAGTAAGATCTGTTTAAAAGCAGAATTTAAACAAAAAAAAAAAAAAAACTCTCATGGGTTACATCATGGATTGAAAGAAACCAGCAACAAAATAATAATTGGGCGGTCCAACTAAAGCTTTACCTGTCTCAAGTGGCAGATACAACCATTAATGAATCTAGAGAAGGTTGGCACCTACGAGGTTAGTTTGATGTAATTGGAGAAAAAAATACTTGAAGATTGGCACTATAAATGAAACGATGTAAAAATAAATAGTTTATTCTGGGAGTCTCAAAAAGGAGTTGGGTCGAAGAGGAGGACTTCTCTAGATTTTTCGAGATTTTTCAAGGACGTGACAGTGACTCAGGAAGACAGGTGGGATCCCTGTTACAGTAACAATACAGAAAGTAAGGCAACTTAATGGAGCAGAAAGGCGGGCGGGGACGATGAAGAGGATGTGCAGAATCGATAAAAATCTGTGCAAGTAGTACCATCAGTCTGATGGTGTGATAGCTTGGATTCACTTTCATAGTTGAAGAAATGACTCCGGCGATATCCGGCAGTGTGTATTTGTTTGCAAAAACACTAAAGAGTGGCAGAACCACAACCATAATTTTTCTAGCCATGGAGCATTCCTGAAGGAAGATATGACTTGCCGTGGATGCCTTGTGATTAATGCTGTGACCTCAGGGCTCTGTGTGTGGTTCATATCTCAATACTAGACCCATTTTGCTGTCTGGTTCAGAATCAGAGCTATTTGCGGCTCTCACTTCACCAACTCGGACCCATTGAAGAATAACAGTTTGAATGAGAATAAGACAGTTGCGAGAGAGTTTCTTATGGTTGGGATTAAGCCATCTCATTTCCAATTCTTTTGAGTGTTTGAGTAGACCAGAGATGCCTTTCCGTCTACTCAACCAACTTGGAACGACTGAGAGTTTGAGCAGACCAGAGATGACTTCAGAGGTTTGTTCGGGTGACTCGAGCATTTGTGTTTCCATGACTGGTAGGTTTGTCCATGACTGGTAGTCAGAATCTTAGCAATAGGGCTAATGTAAAGGCTTTGTTTCATATGATTTCTATTCAATTTAATAAGAAGGAGAATATAATGAAATAAGAATTTGTACTCCAAAATCATATAAATTTAAAACTTTCACAAATCTGAAATGTTCATACGATGTTTTGCTAAAATATTATTTTGTGAGACTATGCTAAAATGTTCGTTTGTTGTATTTGCTACTTTTTGTGACTCATTTTTAATTTAATCTTAATGTATGTTTATGATCTTAAAGAATTCAAAGTGTACAATTAATTTCACGATCAATGCTCAAATACAATCGAACAAACCACAAAGAACACACCAAGATATGTAGTGGTTCGTAATCTTATCTTGGATTGCTAATCCACTTCTAAAGTATTTTGTGCCTCAGAGTTAATCAATTATGTTTAGGTTACCAACAACACTTACAACAGATTGACTCTAAGACCAATTACAATGCTACACATACAATGACTTATGCTATTCAATTTTACATAAGTTCACCATCACAAAAGATCATAACAACAAACCAAGCATACAACCTAGATCCACACATGCATTTTTTAGTAGTTGACTAGGCTACATAAGCCCAAACCCACTTCGGGATTTACAATTGCTCACTAGGCATGCCTCTCTGCCTAGACCCACATAGAGATTTTCAACACAACCTACCTACACAAAAACTTATTACTCATACAACAACACTAACACCTCTCGACCTTTATCCTTAGGAAAGTAGCTAACAACTAACCAACAACTTAGAACTACAAAGGATTTTACAACAACTAATCCTTAGCCATATAGGCTTCTTCAAATTTAATTAAGATAATGGATGATCTTGCCTACACAAGGCGTGATCCAAGCAATGATATGAACTAAATAACTTGGATTTCAAAGTATAGGAAATTAAATTCAGATTTACTCGACTAAGATCAATCAAGATATTTCATAACTATAAGATCCACAATGATTGGATTTTGAAAAAAAATCACTAGTCAATATACTATACAAAACACTATATTCAAATACCACAGATAATTTTAAATCAATGCAAATTGTTGGAAGATATGAATAAGTTGGGGTGTCATTGGTGTAGTTATCTTATGTTTTTTTTGTCTCTTATTCACTCCTAGGGTGAAGGTACTTTTGACATCTATAAATAAATTTTAAGGGGGAGGGTTATGACAAAGTTCATAACCCTATTCTTCCTCCTCTTTTCTTTTTCCTCACGTGCTCATCCTCTCGTCTCTCTCCTTCTTGGATGTCACCTTCTCCTCTTCTCCATTTCTCCTTCTTTCTTCTCTCCTTCATCAGCTCAACATTGAACAGATGAATACTATGGAGTCTTGAAATTAAACATGGTATTAGAGTAGTATTTTTAAAGATTGCATAATCAAGTGCTCAGATTAAGGATGAATCTTCTTCCCCTTGGTTTGGTACTAGAATGATCGAGGACAACAGCTAAGTACTTTATGTCTCTCTTGTTGTATTTTCTCTACCTGAATGTGTAGATATATGAGAGATGTCTTTACTTCAGAATCATGCTTTTCTTTTATGAGATTTATGAAGAAAAAATTGAGGTTATTCTAATCCTTACCTGCATAGCAAGGTTCATGAGAATACGGGCTAGTTGTTCGGTTTGAAGAAGACCGATAATAATATTTCTGTACTGGTTATTTGCAACTGTTTGTTTTTGAAATTTTGTAGCTAGAATGAGAATGCTGTGTTTGGAAACTCAATAATTTGATTTGTTGCATCAAGAAGCTGATATGCGGATGATAAATGACTGGTTGAAGTCACTCTATTAGGTGCTCTTGATTGTTCTTTATTGAAAAAAAGAGGGATGAACGTTGGTTTTGAAAATAAGAACCGAAGTGGAATGCTTCTAAATTCTTCTTGGCTCCAACAAGATGAGATCTCATCTCTGATTTTTATTTTTGGAAAGTTGTTGTCATTGCTTAACAAATTCTAGAAAGTTTCTCATGAGCTATTCTTGGAAAGTTGCTGATATCTTATTTAAACAAAATTTAGAAAGTATCTTTTGATCCATCCTTGGAAAGTTTCCATTTCATGAATAAGAATATATTGAAAGAATCTTTAGAAGGTCACCTTTGTTTTCAGAAACTTTCCTTGATTTGAATGAGATCTATTTTGAGAAGAAGGTTCCTATTCTGAATTAAGGAGACACTTCTTCAAGGAGACACTTGTTCTCACATTGCCTAGTAGAAGAAGGATCTATGGCAGGAGATTCTGATCTAGGATCATATTCAATACATAGGTTTCTTTTCTGGTTTTGAGAAATTCTTGCAGCATATTAACAACATGTTGGAGCAACACTTGGTGTAATTTATCCTCTTATGAAGAAAGCAGCATTGGCTCAGTTTCAAAGCATGGTTTCTTCTTTAGTCTTTGAAGAAGTATTTGCAACAAAGTAACGTTGATTTATTTGATCAGCTGTAACATTGCAGTAGAAATCGATTAGCAGCAACATAAGTGATTTATCATTCAACCGAGAGCGAGTCTTGTTGCATGTCACATTGATAATAGATGAATTGGGACTGCTCACTCTTCCTCATCCTCAACAATTGTATTATAGCAGAGCTTCTATGACTCTTCTCTGTTTTGAGAATACTCACAGCAGCTGTCAAGTAGCAACAAAGTAAGGAAGAAGACGACTTTTGAGCTTTCTTGATTCTACCAACAGACGAGGTTAATAAATTCTAGAATCACCGTTTCTCTGGTTGAAACATTCAGACATGATGTTGTCCGATGAGAGACCATCGAAGATACATTGCTGGAAAATTTTTTATTCAGAATTCTAATTACCTAGAAGACACGTTGATGATAGCCTCCAGCACATTGCCGGTTCTTCTCCAACATGTTTCAGAAACATGGACTCTCTGTTACAATAAGTTACTCGTCTTCATCTAGCAAGTCACGTTTGCCGTTTGATGCTTTTTTTCTAGCAACTTATTGATTCTTTCCATGCCTGCTTTGTTTTATTTTTGAGACATTCACCCTCAGGTTTTTCATTGTTTGAGAGGCTACTGATATTATGTTGTTGATATGCGTGCTAGAGCTACTGTTGTTGTTATTTGAATTGGTGGAGATTATCAAAGTTGTTTGCAGATAACACGTGCTTTTGGTGTGCTTGAGGTTTTTGTTGTTGTTGATTTCTAGGACTCCAAGAATTTAGCTCATAGAGAAAAAGAGAGAGACACCCATTGGGAGAAAAGAGGAGGAAGAAGAGGTTATGGACTCTTGTCCTAACCCTCCCCTGAAGCTCAATTTATAGATTGATAAAATTATAATATTACAATAATACCCCTAAACCTTAAGCTAATTATATCAATGCCATCTCTATGAATTGACTCTTTATTTACCATCCTGCCAGCATTGTATGGGCATGTGGGCGTTCTCCTTGGTCTATGGGCTTTGCACCTATCTTCCACATCTCTTGGATGTGAGCCCATCTTCCAACACTCCCCCTCAAGCTAGGGGTGAAAGAACATCATGAATGCCCAACTTGGTACAAATGGTGTTAGGATCTTCCCATATAAAATGGCAGTCCACCATATCTTCCAACACTCCCCCATAAGTTGTGGTCTCTTCCAAGAGGCCTTGCTGACATAATATAAGTGAGAGTAAAATCACTCCTAGCTATAAGACATCGCTCTATACTCCAGTCAAATAACTCATGCTAGATGTTAGACACACTGCTATCTTCTATACGTAGTGGGTCTATAGGCATTGCTCAAATGTGTAATAAAACTCCTCTATCACCGTGTGCCTCCACATGGTAGGAGTAATAAATGCCAATTAAGGGGGGGGGGGGGGGGGTAACGGGTAATCATCTGGAAGATAATATACTGGGGCTACCATATGCTTTCTCGTTCATCAGAATAACCAATGCTGACAACAATCAACAACAAAGAAGTCCTTCTTCAATAATAATGTCTTAGCCAAAGAGACACAATAGTAACAACTAAAATGAACCTAGGCCCAAATAACATGTATCAAATAATGAATCATTAATACATTGATCGAGTAATAATAATCTAAGTCAATAAATAAGTCACACTAAGTCATGAGACCAGGATGAGAAGACCGAGACAAACTGACTCAGACCAAGTGGGCTTGGTCAGAGTTGACCCGACCTATTGGGTTAACCCGAGCGGAATAAATCAGACTCGATTCGGATTTAATCTAGAGCTTCCTAACTTAGGAAGGCTTTTAATGGAGAAATATGCATCTTCTTCCCTATTGTGTTGGCTCTCGAACAACATGGGATAACAATATCTTCAACCTCCAAAACTGAAAACAATTCTACAGCAAGGCTGGTATCTTCAACCTCCCTAAATGGCAACCTAGCTAGCGTTACCGTCATGAGACAACAACATTGATGAGAGATAATTTGGCAATAACTCAACGTTAACGGAGATAGCAGGTGTCAAGCCGAGACTTAACCTCACTTCCTGGCGAACAAAGACAATCAATCAGAATGACTATAAGAGGAAAGCCAACGGATCAATCGGCTGAGAATGATACAGTTTGATGACAAAGAAGATTTTCGACTAGAAAAGGTGACAAAAAAATTGCAAGGATGGCAAAAATCAATGACGAAATGAGTTGTCAATTCAGCAGCTGGCCGAGATAGTTTCAGCTTGCAGGCGGAGTAGCAATTCCAGCCAGAGAAGATGGTACCCAGATTGGCAGATTGATCAAAGCCGTTAGTTTCTTGTGTTTCTGAGAGATTTGGTGAACTGCTGTTCAGCCGTGAGATGGAGGAGAGTGAGAGTGGACACTGGGCGGCAGAGCCGGCTGAGGGAACCCAATCGCTAGTTGAGGAGGATAACTCAAACCGCTTTGGAACGTGCCGAAATGATGGTGTCCCTCGATGATACCTCGACTCTTCCTTCTTCGCTCATCATTTCATCTACCGGCAACGTCGACTCCTTGAGCTTGATCAAGTCACCGTCGTCGATGCCATTGGAGTTGAATATAACTGCCAACATTATGGACCCGACAGAACCCCATCAAAGACTGCTGAAACGGATCCATGCAAGAAATTGGAACATAAGTGTTGTTGCTTCACTGAGGCTCCTTTGCTTTCTTCTTTTTCTATTTGAGGCACACGACGGCGTGGTCAGCCCAGGGCTGAGCCTGTGCTGGCACGCCAGGTATGGGAAGCCGGAGACACAGAAGCATGTTTGCTTGAAGAAGCTAAATCAGGGTAATGGTATTGAAGGTCGTTGTATGGGTAATATATTTCTATCATGATGATCAATGGTATATGCGACAGTGTCCGAAGGCTAGCATGTTGGTAAGTTAAGTGGCAACTTCTATTCACGATGGCCCGGTGTAGAACAAGATAGGCTGGTTATCCGGGTAACTTGAACTGGACTGAGATTGCAAATTGCCAGGCAGCAGAATAAAACAAGCATTAATATGAAAAATGAAGTTCCAATAACTAAGAAAAATTGAATCATTAATATGAGAAAGAAAAAAATAGGTTTCTGGAATCCAAAAAACCATAGCTGTGAGTCCTAAAAATCTATGCTTTGATACCATGTTGATTTTCAGGACTCCATGAATTTAGCTCATCGAGAAAAAGAGAGAGACACCCATTGGGAGAAAATAGGAGGAAGAAAAGGTTATGGACTTATGTCCTAACCCTCCCCCCGAAGCTCAATTTATAGATTGATAATACCCCTAAAACTTAAACTAATTATATCAATACCATATCTACGAAGTAACTCTTTATTTACCATCCCGCTATCATTGTCTGCGCATGTGGGCATTCTCCTTGGTCTGTGGGCCTTGAGGCCATCTTCCACATTTCTTGGATGTGAGCCCTTCTTCCAAAAATTGTTAATGCCACTTTATACATCTTAATACATGATGATTAATACAACACCCACCTTATACTGTTGCACTCAATTTAGTTATTTTTTTTAGAAGATTAACATTACTCGATTCAACTTATTATTGGCAGTTTATTACTCAGTTCCGGCTTATTATTTGGTGCACAACTTCCTAACTCATGGTTAGAGTTTTGTAGATTATTTCATGTGTCCTTATTACTCTTAATGACTTTTCTTATTTACATGTTATCCGTTGCTCTATAACAACATATGTGGTATGTGCTATTTGGGGATTGGCTTAGTATAGAAGTTTCTATTGTGTCTCTTTGATTGATAGATTATTATTAAAGAAGAAATCCTCAGTTGATTACCCTAGATTCATTATTTGTTGACTATTGTTAGCTTGATTTAACTTAAAGGATTCAAATGGTTGAAAGAGTTTTGTTTTATGATGGCTCTTAAGAACCCCAATGACAAGAGGATCATGTCTGTGGAGGAGTTTGAATTACTCTAGAAGATAAAGCATTTGATGTCGTCTAACCTCATGAAGAATTTGAATTTTTTCAAAAGATAGAACACATGATGGCCTCAACTACTTCACTTTATCTTCCTTCAATTTTCCATTACCCTTTTACTTGGTAGCCTTTCTCCTACCATCGGTTATTTGAGTCTCGTTTACCCCCTTTGGCCAACCCTTTGGTGAGTTTCTTTGGTAGCTCCTATATATATATGTGTGTGTGTGTGTGTGTGTGTGTGTGTGTGTGTGTGTGTGTGTGTGTGTCTGTTTTTAAGTTCAATGAGACTTTTTATTGGTACCCTTGGGTTGTTATCGTCGTCTTATGAATGACTGACATTACCCATTTTAGTGATTATTAACACTATTTTTGTTTGAAATCCTTTGAGGTTGGTTTCAATTTATGTTTTATCACCCCTTTTTTACCTTTTGAGAGTTTGTATCCGATTTCGTACTTATCCTTGGGACACCGTGATGGAGGAGATAATTACTACAAGTATTTTATTTGTTTCAAGCTGGGATCACTGCCATTACCTCCTAGCTTGAGGGGGAGTGTTGGAAGAAATGAATAAGTTGAAGTGTCATTGATGTAATTATCTTATGTTTTTTTTTCATATTCACTCCTTCTAGGGTGAAGGGTATACTTGTAATATTGGTGCTTTTGGCATCTATAAATAAAGCTTATAGGGGAGGGTTAGAGCAAGTCCATAACCATATTCTTCCTCCTCTTTTATTTTCTCTCATGTGCTCATCCTCTCTCGTCTCTCTCCATCTTGGACATCACCTCTTCTTCTTTTCTCCTTTTATTCTTCTTTCTTCTCTCTTTCATCACTTCAACATTGAAGACATTAATACTATGGAGTCTTGAAATTTAACACAAACACCCTTAAAATTTTCTTGTTAGAATAATCAAATATGATTTCAAAGAAATAGTGAATGAAATCTAGTAAGAATCAAGCTAAGAAAATAAAGTTTCAAAGTAAAAGTATAAAAAGCACTTAGCTCTTTACAGAGTGGCTTTTCAAATAACTGAATCTAATATCCAAAATTGATTTCAAAGTATGAGTAAGCTTAGGAGAAGGTATTTTTGCAGCTGAGTTGATAGGAGTAAACTTTGGGGCAACATCAACTTAAATAAATCGGCCCCGACATTCAAAAAATGAATTGTTGAGTTGGGAAAGAGACATTTTGTCCTTTTACTAATTTCAACCAAACCTCGACTAAAAATATTGAAAAAAGACAATTTTTTTATGATAAGATACTAAGCTCATAGATAAGTCACCTACATATTTTGGAGACTATCTTGACCAAATCAAAACTTTCAATCTTATCCACACTTTTCGACAATGCGACATTCAAATGGTTGTGGATTAGTTTGATGATCTTTATTGAATGCATATTTCATTTCTTCCAAGCATTCGACTTCTTTGGACTAGTTGCTCAGATGGATTTCCAAACAGATGCTTTGAGTAGCTTTTCTCTTTCAAATTTTATAGAACAGGGTAGTTAGACCATTTTTTTTGTAGACTTTATTTTCTTATTTTTCTCTTCTCACCTCTTCTATGCTAGCCATTTGATTGGTTGGGTGAATGGTCTTCAATATAGAGATTTTTCTTTCTCTTGCCAGTTGAACGGTTGGTTTCACTCCATCAAGTTGAATAGGCTTGCCTCTTGCTATGTTGAGCATTCATCAAGGCCACCTGGACGATTCCCTAGATGATCTCTTCCAGAAACTTTTCTCTTTTGTTATGTTGAACGATGTTACAAGGTGTAGAAGAGCAATTCTGAAAGAGATGAGCTTTTTCCATTGGGCATTGGGTAGAAGCCCCAATTGTTTGAACTATAAGGATCCCTTCAAGTATTTGAGACACCAAGCAACAATTCATAAATAGTGGTGAAGCACTAAGTATAAGAATTCCCACATGCTTTCCAATAACCAAATCCATGCCACTTCATTGTGATAGCTAAGCAATTATTCATATTGCGGCCAATCTAGTCTTTTATTAAAGAACAAGGTACATTGAAATTGATTGTTATTTTATTCAAGAGAACCTACAAGTTATGTCTTATTTATTCAATATATTCCATAAAAAAATCAGCTAGTAGACCTTTTTAGAAAAGCCATTCCAATGGGACCCCTTGGTTCTCTATGCACAAAACTTCGTATTTTTGCCCTAGCTTGAGGGAGAGTGTTCAAAAAGCACTAAATGGCGTAACTTTTAATTAAGAGATTAACTGGCATACCTTGTAATTCTTAAGAATTTTAAGTTCTTTTTCATATTTATAATATTGTAGGGTTTAAAATCTTGATTATAAGCAAGACATCAGGGAGAGGAAAGGTTCATACTTGAGAGCTATCCTTGTGTGTTTCAAAAACCTAGCTCGTGGTCTCTCCTTGCTCTCCTTCTAAGCCCTTCTTCTCTCTTTTTTCCTTCTTCTTCTTACCTCTTCTTCACCTCAACTCCAACTCTTTCAAGCATGAAACCCTAGTATCTAAAAAAAATAATGGAACAAAGATTTTAGTAAGGATTATTGTTACGTTTCACTAAGGGCAGTGGTAGAATAAAAGAGAAAGACGACCATTGTGGTAAATTAGGATGAAGAGTTAAAAAAATGAAGAGGGGAACAGAGAAGAAGCATGGAAGAAAGAAGGGGGAAGTCTCAAGAAGGTTCATTCGATTTCGAGAGGAAGAGAAAAAAGAAGAAAGATAGGAAGAAAGGAGAGAGGGCTCACGATGGAAGGAAGAAGATAGCAGAGGAAGAAGAAGGAGAGGAGGAAAGAGGTAAGTCCGTATCCCCTTTCCCACCTCTTCGACCCTTTCTTGTTGGAAGATAGGCCCAAGCCCACACATTCAAGTGCGTGGAAAATGAGCTTAGGCCCACAAACAAAGGAGAAGATTCATATGCCCACACAATGGTGGCATGATCCTAAATAAAGAGTCTTTTCATAAATATGACACCGAAGTAATTAGTTTATGATTTATGTCTCTTATTCACTGTTACTAGGGTGAAGACTATTCTTGTCATATTAGTACTTTTGATATCTATAAATACAATTTAAGGGGGAGGGTTTGGACAAGTCCATTACCCTAATCTTCCTCCACTCTTCTCAAAATTCATCACACCTCTTCTCTTCCTAAAACCTTCTCTCCACAACTCTTCTTCTTCTTCTCACCCCTTAGTCCTCTTCTACTTTGATTATACATCAAGGAATCCTAAGTTTCAATATGGTATCATAACGGGAAAAGATCTGAGATGGAAAAGGAGAAGAAGATGGAAAATAAGGGGAGGAAGAAGAAGAAGAATAAAAATAAAAAGAAAAAAAAGGAGTTTCTTATTTTTCCTTAAGTCTTATTTCTCAATTTCTCAATTTCATTGCATGTTTAACTCTCTTGAATTACTTTTCATATAGTAAAGTATATACCATTGGAAATATAATTGAGTCTAGTTTCCAAATAAAAAAGAATCATTGAAATCAGATTTTTCTAGAAAGATAAATCAACATATGAAGTAACAAAGGTAAAGGAGTAGAAAAGTTTCGTGTAGTAGTAGAAAGCTTAAACTTTTGAGCCATTTTATGCCATGAAGACTGAAACTTTATATGAAGAATTATATATAAAAATAAAGATCTGTAGGTCTATTTTCTATCCTATTCAACCAATTCTCATTCTGAGTTTTTTTTATGGAGATATCAATTTCGGAAGAGTCAATAATCATGCTGGCAAAAGAAGAAATGGTACTCAGTTTGGCCAAATTATAGAGTCCAAAATCTATCAAATTATTTATCTCAAAATAGTAAATTTTATGAATATAAATTGTATTTGGTTGAAAGGTATTTAAGTCTAGTTTCATAATGAGAAAATTTCATGTCGATCTAATTTATATTTAAGGAGATATTTACATTGGAAGAATCAAAAGGTCATACTGGTATACTGCTGCATGCGAAGATCCAGATTTAAGCCAAATTTTTTGCTTAACCTTTTGAGTTGCTGTTACTAATATATAATATTAGGAAAGTATCTCATGATCCACCCTTGGAAATTTTCTATTTGTTAACTAAAAATATTTTGAAAATATCTTTGGAAGATCATCTTATTTTTAGAAACTTTCCTTGATTTATTTGTCAAAGATTGCCTTGCCTAAAGATTTCAAGTAAAAAAATGCAAGGAAAAATGTCTTCTTTGATTTTTAAGTTGTCATAAATTGAAGGCAAAAACTACCTTATCTAGAATATTTTTCCAGCCATGAATTTTGTGAGATTTTGTTGGTATTTTGAAAGATTACAAAGAATTCAAGGTATTCTTGCCTAAAAATTTCAAGAAAAGATTGAAATATTTGGCTTAGATTGAGTTACTTGGTTTACAATTGTTAAAATGTGGGACCCACAATAGTGCTCGAGCTGGTGGGACCCACCATGAGGACGTGGGACACCAAGAAGAGTCCTCACCCATGGAAGCACAGGTTAAGGAATTAAGAAGCACAAGCTGAAATGAGTTAGAAGACTTGAAGATCAAGTGAGACCCACAGATATCTGACGAGCTGGCAACCTTATCAAGATGAGCTGGAAGATCATGAGGTACCCACAAGGATAAGGCTATGAGCTGGCCTCCTCCCTTATATTCACGTGAATGAAGAAAGAGTTCTAGTTCAACTTATATTAGTCTTCTAGTAGATTAGTTTGAATAGACTTATCTTAGAGAGTTAGAGTTGGAATGTAATTAGGATTGAAAGGCTAATTGTATAAGGACTCTACCTCTTCCTCTACTATAAATAGAGGTGTTTTAATTCAAAATTAATCAATTTACACATCTCCTTTTTGAGTTAATCTCTCTCTCTCTCTCTCTCTCTCTCTCTCTCTCTTTGCTTGGCGCCACCTCTCTTTTCTCTTGTATTTTTTCTTCTTTCTACCCGAGAGCTCTTCTTCCCTTTTCTTCTTTTTTCTTTCTTCTTTATCTAGCTCAGAATTATGGAAAAGGGATACTAAATTCAACATGGTATCAAAGCATTAAATTTAGGATCCCTCGTCAAAGGAATGCTCTAAAGAAGTGATGATCAACACCACTCAAAGAAGGTCTTTTGTGAAGGAAGAACACAAGCCGTGAGATAAGTGTTCAATTTTTTTTTTCTTCATGTTACTGGTTTCCAAATTTTAGAAGGTGATTTAAGGATGAGTATGTGAATTCTTTCATATTATTATATTATGGATATGCATGCCTCTCTATCTAGAAGAAGCTATCATAACAGTTTTGTCGGTTTGGAAATTCTGTTAACCGAGACCAGTCCATGATCAGATTGTTGGAATTTTTTTTCATGGGAACAAGAGTCCACTGATATAGAAAATTTTTATTGAGTCTCTTATGAGTGGTATTAGAGAAAAAAATCAGAATAATAATGTAGCATCAATGCTAAAATTCCCAATACATCGAGTTGTTATTAGATTTTTTTTTTTTTTTGAAGGGGCTATGATGGATGAAGAGAATATGAATATCAAAAGTGATATATTGAGAATTACCACCATACCCTTATGTGGGGTATCAAATTTTATGAGTTGGTCCACATCGTTTCGGAGGTTTCTTATAACAAAAGACCTACTTGGTCACCTCACCACCTGAGAACCACCTATTGATGAAGATGATATTTTTTTATAACAAATGGTCCAAAAATGATACTTTGGTGATTAGTTGGCTAATCAATAGCATGGAAGAACATGCCTCCAACAATGTCATTCATCTTGACACTGCTAAAAAAATTTGGGAGACATATGCTAAATTGTACTCTTGCCTGGATACTCTACATAGACCATATGACATTCTCCAAAGAATGTTGAATACTAAACAAGGAGAAAATATCCACGAGTACTTGACCAGCTTTAGAGGCTTTCTTCAAGAGTGGAAGTTAGATCAGCCTTCAACCACAAATATTTCTATCCAAGACAAATAGAAGGAGGCCTTGATTACTGCTATTTGTCTTGCAAATGTTAAACCCCATATTGAGATTGCCAAGAGTCAACTTTTGAGTGTTTCTGCTGTCCCCAAGTTTGATGATGTATGCGCAACACTACTGCGTATTCCAGATACTTCTTCCTCCATTACTAATGTATCATCCGCTATGTATTCTGAGCATGGAGGATCATCATCTGACCATGGCTGAGGCTGAGGCAGAGGTTATAGAGAAGGCAGAGGAAGAGGTGGAAGGACTAGGGCTGGCAGAGCAGATGGGAAAGAATGTACTCATTGTAAAAAAATTGGCCACACTATAGATCAATGCTATTACAAGGATTCCACGGCATGCACTTAATGTGGACAATAAGGCTATTATAAAGAAATATGCAATAAAGCCAATGGATCGTTAGAATTGACAAGGGCTAATCAAGCCTTTATAAGTGATACAAAAGAAGAACAAGCCACAAAATCAGCAGCACAAATTTTTTTTACTGATGAAGAGTATGATCTATTTCAAAAAATGAAGACAATGATGGGTTCTTCTACTAGTTCCTCCGCAACTACTGCTGCTACTATCGCTTCAGGTATGCCATCTACCTTTTCTTCATCTTGGATAATTGACTCAGGATCCTTCGATCGTCTTATAGGTAACAAAAAATTATTACATTCTCTATCTCCGAGTTTTCACACAAGTTTGTTACCATAGCTCACGATTCTCAAACCAAAGTCCAAGGGAAAGGTTCCACTTCTGTCGCACTATCATTTCCACTCATTGATATTCTCTTTGTTCCTACTTTCCCTTTGAATCTATTATCTGTTAGTCAGCTGAAAAAATATTTTAATTGCTCTGTTACCTTCCCACACACTTCATGTGTCTTTCAAGATCTTATAACGAAGTAGGTGATTGATGGAGGCCATGAACAAGGGGGGCTTTACAACTTGGACGTGCCAAAAATGAATATGGTTTCCACTACTGAAAAATGAGACACGGTTATGGCACAATCGGTTGGGACATCCATCTGCACAGTTTCTTCATTATTTGTTTCCTTCTCTTAAAATAAGGTTAGAATTTCATTGTGAAGTTTGTCAATTGAGTAAACATCAAAGGAGTACATATTCTCCTCGTCCAGAATTCAAAAGTGTGACTCCATTTTCTTTAATTCATACTGATGTTTGGGGGCCCTTGAGTGTCTCCAATATTTCTCAAGCAAAATACTTTATTACATTTATTGATGATTTCACTCGCACAACTTGGTTATTTATATTTAAGGAGCATTATGAGATACCATTTATTTTTAAGTCATTTCATGCTATGGTACTCACACAATTTGGTTACAAAATAAAAATTCTCCGGTTTGATAATGCAAAAGAATATGTTTCCAAAGACCTTGACTCCTTTTGTCAAGCAAATGGCATTATCCATCAAGCATCATGCGCCTACACTCCTCAACAAAATGGTGTAGCCGAATGAAAGAATCGTCATATTCTTGAGGTAGCTCGAGGTTTATTATATGCCATAAAAGTTTCATACGTTTATTGGCCTCATGCAGTCCTTACGGCTTATTTTCTTATGAATCGTCTACCGTCTACCATTCTTGGTAATAAATCTCCTTCTCTTGATTATTACCAAATGATGATCCGTTTTCACTACCTTTGAAAGTCTTCGGATGTCAATATTTTGTTCATTATTCATCTCCTAGACACAACAAACTTGATCCTAAATCTATCAAGTATATCTTTTTGGGATACTCTCGCACACAAAAGCGTTATATTTGTTATAGTCCTACTCTTCAACGTTTATTTGTATCTAGGGATGTAACATTTTTTGAAGACTCCTCATTTTATTCTGATAGTGCTCCTCCTGGTCTGTCCTCAATACCAGGTTCCTCCTGGTCTGTCCTCAACCCCCAGAGCAAGTGGCCAACACCACACCTATCGAGTTAACAGATCCAATAGAGGTAAGTTCTTCATCACCAGTTATTTTTGGCCCTCAATATGATATTCGTCCTATTGCTATAAGGAAAGAACCTAGATCATGCACTAGACCTTCTACTTCTCATCCCATTTCAAATTTTGTGTCTCATCATCGCCTCTCACCTTTATCTTGTCAGTTTCTTTCTTCTATTTCCTCCATATCTATTCCACAGTGCTATCAGGAGGCTCTACAACATCCAGGGTGGAAGGCAGCAATGGATAAAGAAATGAAGGCCCTTAATGACAATCATACATGGTCACTGGTTCCTCTTCCAACAGATAAAAAACCCATTGGTTGCAAGTGGGTTTATACTATCAAACATAATTTGGATGGGTCAATTGTACGACTGAAGGCTCGATCGGTTGCCAAAGGTTATACTCACTGTTATGGAATTGATTATGAAGAAACCTTCTCTCCATCTCCACTGGCAAAAATAAACTCGGTACATATATTATTATCTCTGGCGGCCAATTTATCATGGCCGATATACCAACTTGATGTGAAAAATGCATTTCTTAATGGTGATATTAAAGAATAAATTTACATGCAACAACCACCTAGGTATGTGGTTGAGGGGTAGTCAGTATGCCGCCTAAAAAAATCTTTATACGGTCTAATGCAGTCCCCTCGGGCATGGTTTAAAAAATTTAGTCAAGCCATCATACGGGCCGACTTTTACAGATGCTCTGGAGATCACTTAGTATTTATTGAAAATACACCGAGGGGTAAGGTGATTTTGGTTGTATATGTTGATGATATTATTTTAACTGGGAGAGATTCCGAGGGCATCCAGAAAACAAAGGAGAAAATATGTGCTGATTCAAGACGAAGGATCTTGGACTACTCAAGTATATTTTGGGTATTGCCAGATATGGGATTGAGCTATCCCAAAGGAAGTATGCTCTTGATCTACTAGAGGAGACATGAATGATGGGATGCACACCAGCAGACACTCCTATGGACTCAAATACAAAATTATGTGGAGGCACTGGAGAAGATGTAGATATTGGGAAATATCAAAGACTAGTGGAACGACTTATTTACCTGTTTGTAATAAGGTCGGATATTTCATATGCAGTAAATGTGGTAAGTCAATATATGCACAAGCCACAACTTAGTCATTGGCAAGTACTTGAAAGGATACTACGATATTTGAAAGGAGCTCCAGGAAGAGGGTTTCTCTATAAAAAAACATGGTCACTTCAACATCTAAGGATTCTCAGATGCAGATTGGGTCATATCCCCGGATGATAGAAAATCTACATCGGGATTTTGTACGATGGTTGGAGGGAATTTGGTTACATGAAAAAGCAAGAAGCAAAATGTAGTAACATGGTCTAGTGCAGAAGCAAAATACATAGCCATGGCACACACTATTAATGAACTCGTATGGATAAGATCTCTTCTCACTGAATTGGGATTCTATAAAGAAGTTCCAATAGATCTATACTGTGACAATCAAGCAGCAATACACATTACATCGAATCCAATATTCCATGAAAGAACAAAGCATATTGAAGTGAACTGCCATTTTATATGAGAAAAGTTCCAAGCAAGTATTATATCTCTGAAGCATATATCATCATAAAGTCAAGTTGCGGATATTCTCACCAAGCCGATCACTCACAAGATTATGTCTACCATATGCAATCAGCTGGGCATTTATGATGTCTTCTCACCCTCAACTTGAGGGGGAGTGTTACAATGTGAGACCCACCATGGTGCTCGAGCTGGTGGGACCCACCATGAGGACGTGGGACACCAAGAAGAGTCCTCACCCAAGCAAGCAGGAGTTAAGGAATTAAGAAGCACAAACTGAAATGAGTTGGAAGACTTGATGATCAAGTGGGACCCACAAATATCTCACGAGTTGGGAACCTTATCAAGATGAGCTGGAAGATCATGAGGGACCTACAAGGATAAGGCCACGAACTGGCCTCCTCCCTTATATTTATGTGAATGAAGAAAGAGTTCTAGTTCAACTCATATTAGTCTTCTAGTAGATTGGTTTGAATAGACTTATCTTAGCGAGTTAGAGTTGGAATATAATTAGGATTGAAAGACTAATTGTATAAAGACTCTACCTCTTCCTCTACTATAAATAGAGGTGTTGTAATTCGGAATTAATCAAGTTACACATCTCTTTCTTGAGTTAATCCCGCTCTCTCTCTTTTCTTGGTGCCACCTCTCTTTTCTCTTTTATTTTTTCTTCTCTCTACCCGAGAGCTCTTCTTCCCTATTCTTCTTTTTTCTTTCTTCTTTCTCTTGCTCGAAATTATGAAAAAAATGGATCCTAAATTCAACAACAATATTTGAGCTAGTGAAGTTGTTGCTACCCTTCTTATACTTGATCATACAAGAGATGGATTAGCACTTGAGTTTGCAAAATATTTGTTGACTTCAAACTTGGATCATTGACATTATCTCCCAGCTAGAGGGGGAGAATAGAAGGAGAAGTATGAAGGATGAACACATTTGAGTTTTTTTTATTTATTGATTATCAAACAACACTTGGTTCAACTTATTATTGGCACTCTATTACTCGTCTTGACTCACTCACTCACTGTCAAAGCGACTAGCTCCTATCTGCTACCGGCTTGACTTTGACTTGATTATTACCTTGGACTATCCTTAACTTATTACTTGGTGCATAGCGTCCTTATTCAAGGATGAACTACTTGCAGATTATCTTATGTGTCCTTATTGCTATTAAGGACTTTTACTACCTACTGGTTATCCGTTGCTATATAACTACCTATTCGGTACGTGTTATTTGGGCCTAGGCCCATTTCAATTGTTGCTATTGTGTCTCTTTGATTTGAGTGACAATATGTTGGGCAATATCTCTATCTACCATCCAAGCTCTCTCTTGTGCATTATTCAATCGAATGCTAGAAATATCTACAACCAAGGCAGAAGTATTGATAGAATTTGAAGAATTGTCTTTTAAACCCCAAACATAACTTGCCATAGTATAAACACTCCATGTTTCTATCAAACCCATTGGAATTGTTTATTCTAACTACTACCTTTGTGACCATTGTAACGACAGCTAACCCTATGATCATATGTGCAACCATAACAAGAATTTTGTTGAAATATGCAAAAATAAAGAGTGGATTCAAAAGATATAGAAGGCTGATTCTTGAAAAAGGAGTTGCTACTGCTATAGCAGCAAGGGGAGCAATGAATTGAAAACTTAGGGTCTGTTGGAACCCCTTGGAAAAGAAAAGAAAAAAAAAAGAAAATGAGAGTTTGATCATTTTCACTAACTATTTTTGGGAATGATAATGGTCAATTTTTTTTTCTTTTCTAAGGGTTCCAAACAAACCTTCATGGGGGGGAGGGGGGGAATGAATTTGAAATGAAGTTCATGTGCATTATGTAGTTCATTCAATTAGGCCGTTAGTGGTGCACTAGCGCCAACGTCATCTGAAAAATGCAGGTAATCGTCTTAGGCTGAAATCGTGGAATCATGATTCAGACCAAAATTTTGAATCATTCACTTGAAGCAAATTTTTGGGACGCGTCTTTCATCACCGATTTTTTTTCTCTCTCGCGCTCTCTTCTCCCTCTCGGCATTCCTTGCCAATTTTTTTTTCTCCCTATCTCTTCTCCCTCTAGGCCTCCCTCTATTCTCCCTCTCGGCCTTCGTCATAGAGCTGCCATTGCTGAGCCTCCATCGCAAAGCCACCATTGTCGAGCCTCCATCGCAGTTACCTATCGTCGCTTAATCGCAGAGCCTCTCGGCCTCCCTCTCTTCTCCCTCTCGGCTTACATCGCCATTGCCTACTGGTCCACCGTTATCTCCCTGCCATTATCGGCGTCGTGAGGAAGACGACGTTGTTGATTTAGTTTTTCCTAAGTTAAGAAAAATTAAACCAATATTATTTTAATACTATAGTATTTCATTAATTAATACAATATAGCATTTTATTAATTAGTATAATATAATATTTCATTAATTAGTATATTATTTTATAATAAACTGTAATAATTAATTAATATAATATAGTATTTAATTAATTAGTATATTAATATATTTGAATACTACATTAAATAATTTATTAGTATAATAACTATGTTTATTTTGGTTAATTATCTGTTTAGATATATATTTTATTTTAAGTATATTATAAAAATTTACACATTCTCTTGTTTATATCATATTTTTTATTTTGGGTACAAATACCGAACTTGAAGTTGAAATTGAATTAAATCATTGCCTTAAATTTGAAATCTAACTTCAACTTCAACTTTAATGTTGATTAACCCCCCTTAGTAACCGCAATTGTAATGATGATTCATGCGGTCTTCCTCCTTTATAACCGTTTGTTATCCCCTGATACCTGAAGAGGAATCATCGAGAATGAAGAATTTGATAGTAGAGGCTCAAGTCATTAGTCTTCCTTGTGAAGATAAGATTCCAGGGGAGCTCTGCCCCTACCACTACGAGAATGCGAATGATTAATATTTGGAAAGCAGTACCAGCAGCTGCTCCAGTCGGTTGAGTCGTTTGCATTATTCACTTACAGCATCATTAAGGAACATACTTGCTGAGTTGGTAAACCTTTTCTCTTTTCTGGCGATATCAGTATTAAAATCGAGATGACGACAGTACCCTATTGTTTACCATTCACAAAGAAAGAATTCAAAAAGATATTAAATGTTTTCACCTTTGTGTTGGTCTCTTCCTCTTTCGAAAGACACAATACCAGAAAAAAACAGCGAAAATCAAAAGAATGATCACAGCATCAACTAGAGTACCGAAAACCAGAAGCCATTTCTTAGCGTTGGAAGAGCTCCCATGCTTGCCGTTAATTATTTTATCAGGAATCTTGACCAGAAAATAGAACTGGTTTCTTCTATCTACTACCTGTTTTAGACCTACTACAAACTCGTAGAGAAAACATCCTTGTCGAGTTTCTGCTCTTCTATTCTCAGAAAATAAAGCTGCTGCGCAAGAGCAGTCCTGCATGCACAATCTTGAACACTCTTCCTTAGTAACATTAGCCCTCTGTGGAGTGCCCTCCAGAACAGTAATAATGCCCACTAATTCCACCATCCTTAAAGAATCTTCTGTCTCGCAAAACCCAGTAGTGAGTCCCTCATGACAGTTACTTGTGACGCTATGTGATTGATGGGTAAACTGCAAACATCTACAAGTGTTTGAGAAAGTGCAGAGTCCATAACGGCCACAAGCTAGGGGAAGATCACAAGTGGCATTTACTGCTCTGAACGAGGGTTCAAACTTTCCTTTGTGAGGTGAATAATGGTAGAATCCCAAATTTCCTTCCTTCCCCAGTGCTAAAAATCTCACAGGGCCCGTTTTGTTAACAAAAATTTGTGCCATCTTACGATGTCTGCGGTCAAAGAGCTTTAATCCTGTTGAACCCAAGAGTGAATATGAGATGTTCCTGTTTTTGTGGGTTTGGTATTCCCAGTAAGTGTACTTGTGGTTTGCAGAGTTCAAGTAGAGGACAATCTTGTTGTATTGGATGCTGAAGGAGAAGGATAAAGTAGAATTGGTAGAAACTGAAGTTAATTGAGAAGGAACGGCGAGCCTTTGCTGCCACAGCATTATCTTTCCTGGAAAATCAAAGCTCTGCCACTTTATTTGGTTTCTAGCATCAGTTAAAACAAGGTTTCCTGTCCTCAGAAGCTTTACTTTCTGCTAGATGAAGCAACATATCAGGTAGCTGAAATATAATCATGAAAAGCATTGCTTGAAGCATCCATGAAAATGAGAGAACTATCAGTTCAAACACATTAAACGAAAAGAAACTTTTTTTTTTTTTTTTTTCTGAAACAGAACATAAAGTTCTAGCCTAATAAGACTTCTTCATTGGTATTTAACGAGAAAAATAAAACTTAAAATGTGCTAATTAATACCCATTACCCAGCATTAACCTTAATCAAAATTTATGTTTGTTGTTGACCCCTTTCCTTTTCAGTTTCATCAGATAGACCAGTGCGTTCATCCGAAACCAACAGTTCTTACAGGGCTTTATTATTATTCGTAATTACACCCTGTAATTGTAGTATAGTAATAAAATATGAATATTAGCATTTAAAGATGTACCAACCTCTACACCCTCGCCTACTGTAGCCGTTTGCCATCCGATTCGCCCAGTCGAATCTCTGAGCTGCAGGACCCCGTCTATCGTCAGCTCCAGCACACAGCTTCCCTGTAGAAGAAACTCCGAGAACTGTTTGGAACTCCATACTTCGACTTCTCCGAGCAAAACGGACAAGGAGCACACGTAATTTCCACCAACAGCTTCAGCACCCAATGAAGCCCTGAAATTTGGTATTTTGTCCCTGGTTTCCATGAATACGGTCCTTCCATGGAAGCCTGCTTCGTTAATTGTTGGAATCGACAGTGTTATCATATGTCCCGTCATGATTTCCGACCTTGAATCGGAGAAAAAGGTACACCAGACGAAGAAGAGGAAGAAGATACAGAAACCCATATTGGGGTATCTGGAGAAATGGAGTTTCCGGCAAGTGACCGACCGGAAACACTCCTCCGACTACGATTTGGTTGGTGAAGAAGGATTGGGAGCCATGGAGTGGGGGAATCTCATGCACTCAAAAACTGGGTGAGTGCTTTCCGTTTTATTGAATTTTCTTCTTATAACGGGTGCAATGGAGGGACCCAGTTTGTTGTATTCTGCTGAGTGGTGTCCCACTTCCAACTTGTTGCTTTTGGTAGTGGGATGTAATCGTCAAGGGTTTGGACATTGTGGTGGGCCCTTCAGAAGCCTGTGCACGCGTGTGGCAGCATATAATGCCTCTTTGGTCACACATTTAAGTTAAATTTCCACTTGCCTAACCACCTAAAAATAACTGCCACCATTAAAGACAATACTAATGGAGTTTTATTACTTTCCCTTAGAAACTGGTATCAAGTGTAATAGCCCTGGAAAATGTGAATTGCTTCTTCTTGTACTTAGAGCCATGTAAGAAAAGATCTATTAGTGGATGGAGTGAGCTTTTAGGCATGAAAAATTTGGCATCGCTAAAAATGTAGTTAAAATATGTACAATTGAAAGATAGGATCACTAAGGGGGGTTAGTCAACTTGACTCAGGACATGAACTTCAGCCGTATTATTCAGTTCATGTCTTGAGGTCGTTAGGGGAGAGCCAAACTTCAAGTCATGTACATGACTAACATGACTCAAGAGATCATGGCCAAAAACGTAAATGACAGAAAGTATTTTTTGCCCAATTTTGACATTCATGTACATGAAACAAGCGCGCCCCTCTCTCTGCTGCACACCCTCTTACGCAATCTGCTCATTTCGTTCCCGCACCCCATCAATGTGTATTTATAATAATGAGAAGAACTATAACTATATCACTACCCTTTACCCTAAAAAGGGAGAGAAAGAGACAAAAATCAAAGGTAAATCACATCATGCCACAATACTTCGATTTTTAACTTCTAAGAATGCATATTCTGGTACTGTATGTTCTGCAGTCTTCTTCATCAAGATGTTCTTCTCTGTTTTTGTTTTCTACTGCTGGGTGTAAACAGAAACTCAGAGATTTATGTGAAGGGTCAGAGAACAGAGGTATTGTAAGTCACTGATTCCTTCTTAATTTTTCATTCTCACTGCTTGTTCTTGAAGAAAATCATCTCTGTGTTCTGGCTCGACAACTCCTCTTATATTACTGCTAGTTTTTCTTTTCTATTTGAGTTACATATTTGTCTCTAGCATTGCTGGAAAGACTCTCTGAAAAGATTGCTGCTGCATATAGACTTGAATAGTAGAAATTCATATTAGACTTGCTGCTGCGTTGCTGGAAATCTTCTTCTCTGTTTTGTGGTTGCAAAATCAAGATACGATGGTATCTGCTGAGAGACTTTTGTGATCCAGAAATCTGAGAGTCCCTATCTAGTAAACAACTCGGAGTTTTCGTTTTCTTGAAGTTGATGTTGGGACGATTTACATCTCTGTTGGGATGATGATTATTCAGCGACTTTCCATTTTATGATCATGCAGGCTACAACAAGTTACCTGTTTATATCCAGCTGCTCACATGTCTTTTTGAACCAGCAACCTTCATTACTTAAATATTGACCATGCAGGCTATAGTATGATATTCTTCAGAATTTGTTCTGTTTTGAGAAGTATTTGCAGCCACCGACTAGTAGCAGCATATAGTTAGAATCCTTATAAAATCCTCCTCGACTCGCTAGTTAATCTCGATTATGAAAGCTTGCTGAAATCAAATTGCTGGTTTATCATGGGCCTTGGTCAATTGCGCCATCTGTACATGAAATCCTCGTATCGTATGCAGCTCTGATCATGAAGTCGAAAGAAACAAGCGTCTCTCCATCCATCACGAAGCAGATTTCGAGTGGAGCTTTTTGGTTCTTCGACTCTGGCTTTTAAAAGGTGCTGGTGATGTCTTCCATCTCGTTGCTAAAGTTATTGATCGTGGAAACTAGGTAGTTGAAGTCTTTTATCTCCATCCTTTTAGTCCTTCTTCAATGTGCTCATCTTTTACACAGCCGGAGAAGGAACAAGAGAATCCAAGCAGCTTATGTCATTAAACAGCTACAGGTTGTCTTCCTATTATGTGATCGACAGACTCATTCTTCAATAAAGTAGTAGCTATCTACACCTTTTTTATCCCAACTCCTGAGTTGGTAGTGGACCTGTTTTGATATGAGTGAGAGGATTTGATAAAACCACCACACTTCGAAGGTGGAGTTGATGATGAATTTATAATTTTTACAATGCCATATATAGAATATTACAATCAATCTGAAACAGAAATTATACAAAAAATTAGCCTATAATCAAGGCTAATTATCCTCAATGGAATATACAAAAATGGAGCCTTGAATCAAGCCGAGATATCTTTAACAGTATCTTCAACACCCCCCCGCAAGCGAAGAGTCGGATTGGAACAAACGTGAAGCTTGGATCGAAAAAATTCAAAAAGAGGCCGAGAAACACTTTTGGTGAAGATGTCAGCAACCTGTAGGTGAGAGGGCACAAACTGGGTGCGAAGTTTGCCAACGACAACAAGTTCTCGAAGAAAATGGTAATCTAATTCAACATGTTTGGCCCGCTTGTGGGAAACAGGATTGGAGCTTAAGAAGATAGCACTTTTGTTGTCACATAAGAGCAGGGGCGGCTGTGGAACTGGGACCTTGAGATCATACAGAAGATGTGTAAGCCAAAGAAGTTCAGCAGTGGTCATAGCTAGGGCGCGATACTCAGATTCACAACTGGAGTGGGAGACAGTGGGTTGCTTCCTTGCACTCCAAGAAACGAGATTGTTACCAGCATAAATGGAGTAGCCTGATGTGGAATGACGAATATCGGGGCAGCCAGCCCAGTCAGCATCTGAATAACCGACTAGCGCACCGGGAACAATGGATGGACGAAAACTAAGGCCAAAATGGAGAGTGCCCTTAATATAGCGAAAAATATGTTTAACAGCAAGAAAATGATCTTCAGTAGGGGCGTGCAAAAATTGGTTGACAGAATTAACAGCATAAGAAGCAATTGTTGTTGTTTGAATTACCAACAATAACAGATTGGAGTCCTTTGAATTCTATATACACCATATTACGTAGCAGCAGATTTCTAAGTGGAGATCAACACACAAAGACTGATGTGAAACTCTCACTCCAGGAAGAAAAATATACTAATTATCTACTGGCTGATTATTATTGCATGAGAAGGGGTCTGCTTGTACCCATGATAGTATAAGAATCCTGGAGCTCTTAAGTTATCTCATTATTCTCATTTTTTTGCAAGTGTTCTATTTACTTATTGCAAGTAGCTTATTACATGGTGCACAACTTCCTTAATCACGGTTGGATTTGCTACAAATTATTTCATGAATCCTTATTATACTTAAGGACTTTTATTATTTAAATGTTATCCGCTGCTATATAACAACATATATGGTATGTGCTATTTGGGCATTGGCTCATTACAACTGTTGTTATTATGTCTCTCTGATTGAGACATTATTATTTGAGAAGGAAATCCTCGATTGATTACCCCAGGTTCATTATTTGTTGATCATTGTCGGTTTGATTTATCTTAAGGATTCGGTTGGTTCAAAAAGTTTAGTTCTACAATGACTCTTAAGAACCCCAAAAGGAAGAAGACCATCTCTGCAGAGGAGTTTGAATTACTTCGAAAGATAAAGCATACGAAGACGTCTACCCTGATGAAGAATTTTAATTATTTAAAAAATAAAGCACATGATGACCCCAACTTCTTCGCATTCTCCTTTTTTAATTCCCCATTAGCCTTTTACTTGGAAGCTTTTCTCCTAGCATCATTTTTTTACTCTCATTTACCCCCTTTGGCCAGCCCTTTGGCACATTGCTTTGGTCGGTTCTTTTAGATATATATATATATATATATATATATAGAAGGGTGTTTTGAAGTCCATTGAAACTTTTTTATTGGTGCCTTTAGGTTTTTATCACCGTCTTGTGAGTGATAGACACTACCCACTTTAATGATTATTATCACTATTTGTTTGAAATCCTTTGAGGTTGGTTTCGACTTATGTTTTATCACCTATTTTATACTTTTTGAGAGTTTGTGTTTGGTTTCGTTCTCCTCTCTTCTTCTCTTCTTCTTCCTTTCTTCTTCCTCCTTCCTTTTCTCCTTCAATACTACAAAAGACCTTAATGCTATGGAATCCTGAAAAAATCAACAAGTTGCTAATATTGGTTAAATTTCCTATTTATTTTAAAAGATCTAGTGAAGATTTTACCAACTTGAGAGTATCTTTTCTTCCTCAGTTTATTTATTTGATTTCACATTACACTAGTTTCCTTAAAAGAAGTCTTTGCCCATATGAGTTTAGTTTCCCTTTTGACAAAGTCAGAAACTATTGAATTAGAAAGTCTTGTTTGCTCGTTCTAAAATCCAAATATTAGTGTCCTAAATCTCCCTTATGTCATAAATTATCTCTTGAATATTTTCTTTTCAAATTGGTCAAGTTGTGTTAAAAAGTAATTGTGTTATATGAGAAGTTTATTTTTAGAAAGTTTCCATTATGATGGTTCATATAAAAAGTTTCTTATAGAAGATATTTTTTAAAGTTTTTTCAATCATCATGTTCATAGAGGAATTATTTTTGTAATCTCCCTCTTGAGTCAAACTTGGTCACCCCCCAAAAGTCATACTTGATCAAATTTAATTCAGTTCTACCATTATAGTCTCCCCTAGTTTTTCAAAAAATAATAAAAAAAGGTCACATTCTCATTTGGAAGTATGAGTTGCATAGTCGCCTCCTTCTAGTTAAAGTTGTTTCATGTAGTATTTCTTTAGTTTATCATCTTGTATTTTTATTACTTCAGAGCAATACTGTGACCAACATCCAACTTGAGTCAAATATTTTATTCTTCACCCAAGAGGTGATTTGTGTTTGAGCTACCCTTAAAATATGGGTACTCTCTTTGTTGTACCCTAAAGTTGGGTTGTTTTCTACCATTCAAATTGAACAGAGTGTGTTTCAGATTATGACCATTTTGACTAGTGTTTGGCTAGGAGTGACTAACTTGAAGGGGAGAAGAAGAACAAGAAGTATAAGAAAGAGGTAACCAACAATAAAGAATTCCACGTGTTGTGGTAATCAAATTTTATGTAACAAAATATCCAAGTAAGGGGGAAAACATGATGAGAACAGGATGAAATCTACAACCAAAATGTGAACAAGAGCAAGATGAATCAAGGCTGAGACCTCAGAGACATTGTTTCAAGTCACACAAGATTAGAATTTCTTTTTAAGCACACAAGTTTCTTGACTAATATTATTTGCAAAGTGAAATTATAAACACCAGTTTGAGGCAGAGTGTTAAAAGACCCATGTATATAGGGGTGGCATGGCTAGTAAATAAAGAAAAGTACCATAGAGATAACGTAAAATTGTAATTATCCAAGTTGGTGTATATCCTCTTATATCTTTTTTCTTTTGAAGTATTTAGCCCTAAGGGCATTGTAGTCATTATAAACACATTCATACAATTATAAGTACAACCTCAACGCATGTGGTGGAGCATTCAAACCTCTTCTTCTTGGCTCAAATTCGTCTATACACTTCTCACTCTTTTCATCTTCTTTCTCTCCCTTGGTTTATTTTCTCCTCTCTACCAAGAGCTAGAGTTCATCTCTTATTTCCTTCCCTTGAGATTTCATGTTATGTGTTGGCCTTAGAAATCAACAAAGGATTTGACCCCAATTTGCAAATATGGAAATCCAAGACTTTATAGAGGCCATAACATTGGCTATAGGTCTTCAATTTTTTTAAGTGACCTATTAAAATGATAAACAACACAAGTATAATTTTAAAAGTATTTTTATAAAATTTGAAATATTTTTTTCATGAAATTTTTATGAGAGTTAGAAGCATGGTTGATTTTATGTAATGACTAGTTTTTTAAACTAGGATTTTGTCCTATAAATATCCAAAACTTTTCTAAGCCTAACCAACAACTCACATGAAATTTTTAAAGCTCTATTGTCATCTTTAGTGGTTTGCCAGTGTTGGATGTTGAAATATGAGCTTTGAAGTTTCCCACTCAAGATTTAGTCCCAAATAGCTAAGTATTCTTGCATTCATCTTATTATCTGAATACTTTTAAAAGTGAAAAAAATTATTCTTTTTCAAATTCAAAACATTTATCTAGTTAGCATTGTTTGACTCTATTTTGATATATATTAGGAACTTGGTGTAACTAGATTTTGGTTTGAATTTGATATCTACCCACAAAGATGCATATGTAAGCTTCATTGTAAAACCAAGTAACCCTTGCTCTTAAGTCAATCAAATTACATTGACCAGTTGTATTCTTAATCTCTTTTGGGTCTGGGTGCATGTACCTAGAGTTCTTGACCATAAGTTCCAAAGTATTTGGGCAGGTGCTAAATTTAAATCTTTGTGGTTCTAAACTTTAGTTGTCGTTTGACAATTTAGAGCAAAAGTTTTAATTTAGGGCTAGGGCTCCCCAAAGTAGAGTAGCAATTTTAAATAGTGATTGTGAACCACTATGAAAATTTTAGTGTAGTGGATGTACTTGTTAAATTTTTAAAGAACTTTGATAAACCTATTCACCCGACCCCCCACCCACTCTAGGTTTATTTAAGCAAAACCTTTTCACAAACAACCTTCCTCTAGTAACCAATTATTTTTTCTAAACAATTCTTACTACATAGTGTTAGTGATAACAAATGGAAGATCTTCATGAAGTTCTAATAGTTTAAACAAGTGCTAGTACACAACTTGCAACAATTTTACTATTTGGTTCTAGTAAGCTCAAGTAGTATAAAACAAAGGAAGAAGGGTTGCTAAGAAGAAGCCTAGAAAGGGGATGTTAGGTTTCAAATTGAAGAGTTCACGATTTTTGTTCTAAAGTTTAAACAACTGCAGGGAATGCAATATGCACTGGCTATGTAGAACCATGTTCCAGCCTCCCATATTTTTCTATTATCAGACATGTTGAGGCTATTGGCAAGCAAGTAAAAATAAAAACGAAAAGAGTATGTTTTGTTATATACAAGTTGAATATATAGTCACCTTGTTAGAAATTCAACGAAAATCATGTACAATTAGCTAAGATTGATTAACATTACTTGTGGATATACAATCATACTAGTTGAGAGCCCAAACATTTTTTCAACCGCTTAAAGGGTTTTATTCCACAATTAATAATCTATACAATCATACTTCAAGGGCCTTATTCCTTGTCACACGGAGTGGCAAAGGTTTCACATTTTCGATATTGTGTAATCCATCACATCAACAAAGAAGTCTGCAACCATCAAGGATTTGAAAGCCAATGGTTAGAAGAGAACAGATGCCGTGAGTTTAAGGGTCTATATGAACCCTAGAAAAGAAAAGAAGAGGAAAGGAAATAAAAGGAGAATTTGACCATTATTATTCCCACAAATAATTAGTGAAAATGAGATAATGATCAAATTCTCCTTTTCACTGACTATTTTTGGGAATAAGAATGGTTAAATTCTCATTTTTTTTTCTTTTCTTGTCCTTGGGGTTCCAAACAGACCCTAAGGGATTCTCATAAAGGAAAGAATATAATATTTTAAAGTAAAGTTATTTCAGCTCACCAGCATCTGCCTTAGTGAAGCAGAGAGGAGGCGTTATCCTAAATACATTCCCATAAAAGCCACCTTTACCAATCAATACTCCCATTTCTGCAACGATAAGGTGTTAAAACATGTATAAAACACATATATACAGAGAGACAGAAAGAGAAGAAACAAAGAGAACCTTTCATTTGTTCCATGACTTGCAAGGTTTCAGCTTTGGCTGGAGTTTTCAACTCACGGTCTGTAACAAGTTCAACTCCAAGCATCAGACCTCTCCCCCTCACATCCCCAATGACTGCAATCATTAAGCAGGGTCGGATTCATCAACCAAATTAATAACAGAGTAGAACAAGGAGAAGAATAAAAGAAAAATGACAATGATAATATGTGTCAGATACTCTCAAATAAGAACCGGTCACTTATTAGTGGATTAGACTTCTCAAATTGATTTATATACTTAGTCAATGTAATCAACGAGATTGTTAGTGGTCAAGAAATTTGCATCATGATCCATGACAAAATATGAATTTTGAAGTCGATATAACTGAATCTCCTTTTTTTTTTTGTTGAAAATGGTATTAAATTGAAACTTTGGAACTTGTTTAAGAAAGTGTATAAGCTTACTTTCGTGCTTTTCCATGAGAGACTGGAGGCGCTCTTTTAGGTGTGAACCCACAAGAAAAGCATTCTCTTGAAGCTTTTCTTTCTCAATTACTCTTAGCACAGCCAGCCCTCCAGCAGTACAAACAGGATTGCCACCAAATGTGTTGAAATAACTTCTTTGAGTCAAGACTTGTGCAATCTCAGGAGTGGTAACTACTGCACCAATGGGAAGGCCATTTCCAATACCCTGCAAGACAAATTGCAAAAGAAGACTAGTAACAAATTGATGTATAGAACAACAAAGAAGATTTGGTGTTCCCACGGCCAATATCTAAGATGAAGTTACAGTGAAAAAACACACCTTTGCCATTGTTACAATATCAGGGACAACTCCATGACCCTCAAACCCCCAGAAATGGCTTCCTGTGCGAGCAAATCCTGCCTGAACCTCATCTGCTATACAAAGGCCACCTGCATTCTTAATGCTTTTATATGCTGCAGGCAAGTAACCTGGTGCCAGCTCCAGTATTCCACCCACACCCTTCAGAGGACAAAATATTTTCAGTATAAAAAAATAAATTGAAAATTAGGATGGCTTATTAAGGAAGGGAAGAAAATGATGAAAAGGAGTTAAAAGTACCTGAATGGCTTCTGAAATAAAGGCAGCAACACGACCACTAGTCCCATAATCAATAAGATCTTGAAGATCTTTTGCATATTTTTCTCCATCAGAACCGAAAACACCTCTATATTGGTCTGGGTTTAATGCATGGTGAACGCCGCTCTGGTGCCAAAGAAATAGAATGAGAGGCAAGGAGGATGAGAAGTGCAGTATAGATGCCTTCACCAAAAAGTACCGAAGTAGTGTTTGAAGGAAGAAAAAGCTGTAAAATGGGGAATTGTTCAATGCTAATGACTACTCTGAAGTAGCTCACCTGGTCAAGACTTAACCTGAATCGTCATATAACCGTAAAATAGAAAGACCTAGTGAATAAACCCCTTTCCTCAGTTTTCAATCCTGATTTCTGGTCAAGGTGTAGGTGGGTGGCCGCAGGAGTAAAGGACTTGAATGAATAGCATTGCTATTAATATTTGTATCCACAATTGTAAATTAGACAGCAAGTGAATTTCATGTGAAACATTACTTGGGTCCAAGTTTTTCTTGATTTCCTAATTTATCAGAGGCAAACAGTGATAAATCATTAAGAATACCAAAATTTAAAAGAAAATACTCAATAGCCATGTGCTCTTCTTCCTCTTTGCAGTTCAAGATGTCTCCTATTTCAATTTGTACCATTAAATTTTGCAGAAAAAAGAAACTTTGAAAACGTTAAGAATTTATCAACCAGTAATTAGTCTTCGCTTTGATAAATCTTCTGATGAGAAAGATGAAATAAACTAGATTTATTTTTGGAACTATCACGAAAAGATTTCAATTCTAAATTAACAGACAGCAGACGCAAGAACAAGTTCCAGTAAGAAGTACCTGAATAACATTGAATTTCCAAATACTCTGTGCTGTTGCTCCCATGGTCGCTGCAGCATTCCCGTGATACGCATTTCGTAATGAAATAATATCATTGCATCCAGTGTACAGTCGAGCAATCATCATAGCTAATTCATTCGCCTCTGTACCAGAATTTGTGAAAAACACTACCTAAAACGAGAAAAGAAGTTTGTAATGCATTACAACAAAAGAAGAAATTACAAATCACAGATTTAGCACAAGAAAATACTTTGAGATCTCCTGGTAGCTTAGAAGCCAGCGCCTCAGCAAAATCAGCAATGGCTTGATTAAGATACACCACGGTGGAATGTTGCAAGCGTTTAGTCTGGGTCATGATTGCTTCCACAACTTCAGGGTGACAATGCCCGCAACAGACTGTAGCAATCCCCCCGAACGCATCTAGATACCGGCGGCCATTCTCGTCAAACAAGTACTGTTTCTTACCTTCCACAACATTTAACTAGAACAACAAACACAAAGCAAGTTTATAAACTTTATTATCGCTAGAGTGTAAAACATATTTTTAAGATATCACAGATTTATTTATCGCAACAAATTTTCATTTTTTTCTGAACAATCGTCTCGGTGGGTTCCCTATAATTCAACCCTTGTTCCTGATCTGGATCGAGGAACGTAGATTAGAATTTAGACCCCCAAGATATCAACATCAACAATTGAACCAGTCCTGCAGGTGGAGCGGTGGTTCATGATCGCAACAACACGTGAAGCATTGGAATTTGTAAACGTTTTGTCGTTCCTGCACATCATGGGCGAAATAGGCAGATTTGTCTATCGCTGGAAAGTGACGTTATAATTCTGAGAAATAAATGCCTCTATTCCATCGATACTCAGGCGTCTTTGTCGGTTCTTTCTTTTTTCTTTCTTTTCGTTATTGTTTTATTACGAACAACGACAAATCGTCCGTTCAATATATGAGCAAAAACACAAGCTTTGTCCAGAGCAGTTAGTTATTCCTCCTGTTACGCATGGACGCGTTTTCACTTCACGAACTCACTTCAAATACAAGAGTTAGCCTTCAAATCCGGCCCTGCTTCTTCGAGACCTCCCTCGAACTGAGTCCTTTATCTGCACCTTTGTGGTAGCCCAAATTGCATCGGATGAACGCCAATTTAGTTCAAAATATGTTTCAGTGCAAGAACTACAGACAAACTAAACTAAGAGAGATAATCTCGGGAAACGAAGATAAAACGGAAATCCGTTCTAGAAATACTACGATCCGCCGAAGAATTTTCTTTTAATTTGTTTCATATAAACTAAAGGTTAACGATCTTCAAATGGCTACTATTATCATTAGATACGAGAACAGATAAAAGTAACATGAAATTTAATTTAAACCTCAGATTTCTCTAAAAACAAAAAAAAAAAAAAAACAGATCAAGAAAGAAAAAGATTGTCAGAAAGCTGAAACAACAGAAATCTGGTGTTAAGGAATAAAACATCTCTATGCCGATTCGATCAAGAGAAGTGAGAGAAAAAAAAGAAGGGAAGGGATGCAGAGGCTTACAGGTTTCTCGTAGAAATGAAACATGGAAGGGCTGAGAAACTCCTTCCGCTTACGAATGATCTCAGCTGCCGGCGGGCCGGTGTAGGGCGGAGGTACGTAGTCGAAGTGGGGCATTTTGGGGAAGGGGAGAGCATTCTCGTCGGCGTGTTCAGCAACCTGAGACAGAAAACGCCAACTCGTCCGGCGGACGCGAAAATCACTCCTCGATGATAAAAGCCTCCCGAAAGCCCTCTGCATGTTAGAAATTCTGTTGAGAAAGGAGAGAGTTTTTATCTTCGAGGAAGGGATCGAATGGGAGATTGAGGCGGGTAAGAAGAGAGCAGAGAAGGCGAGCCTTTTATAGAGGCACAAAACGTCTTTTTGTGTGGGAGAAAGCGAGGGAGGAGAGATTAGCCCAGCCAGCTCTTTTTTCCATTTACAGGCCTATAATTAGGTTTAATACAAAAAAGTACTAAAACTGAAAGACGAAAATACCCCTCAAATGAAATAAAATTTACAAGTCAGGAGTGCCCTTCTAGAACTCCATCCAGTAAAATAATTAGATTCCTAGGGCACTTGGATAAGCACAAACTTCCAAGAGAAAGTAAATTATTTTTAAAAAAATTTAAATCTTCATGGAGAAAAAATGCAATAAATATTGATAAAAAATGCATATATAATAAGGTCACACACAATATTCCCATATATAAGAGATCACATGATAATAACAATATTGCAATAAATATTGATAAAAAATGCATATGTACCTGAAAATCATATGAAAAAAACATTGGTTTGACCTTATCTTAAGTCATCTCACACTAGGGGGGGTTAGTCCATGATGAACATGAAATGAAGTGAAGATTTCAATTTATCTTAAATAAATTGATTCAACTTCAACTCATCTTTTGGTGTTAGTATAGATGAGTTCAAGTGCACTAAAAAACAAATTCTAGTGTTAGTGCCCCAAAATAAAAAATATGATATAAACAAGAGAATGAATAACTTTTTGTAACATACTTAAATAGAACATAGGCCTAAGCAGATAATTAAGCAAAATAAGTATGGTTACTACACTTATAAGTGATTTAATGTGTAGTATTAAAATATATTAATAAACTAATTAATAAAAGACTATATTATATTACTTAATGATTACAATTTATTATAAATTAATATAATAATTACTTCTGATCATAATAAATTAAAAATAAATAAATAAAATTAAAAAATAACATAAGAAAATATAATAAAGAAATAAATAAATTATTTTATCAATAACATAATATATATTTTTATGTATTATTAATTAATAATATATTGTCACAAAATTTAAAACCATTGGTTTACTTTATTATAGTAATGGGATAATTAAACCAAAAAAATTTATCAAATATTTATTTTAATAATATTTTAATTATGATTATTAAATCACTAATTTAATACAATAATTATAAAATGAATATATTGAATAAATAAAAATAATTATTTTATAAATAAAAAATATAGATTATTATTTTTGTGACGCTGGTTTAATTGTTCCTAACTTAGGAAAAATCAAACATCGTCTTCCTCACGGCACGTGTCGTCTTCCTCAATGCCGATAATGGCAGGAGACTATGGCAGGCCACCGGGCCAGCGGGCAACGACGACGGAGGCGGCGCTTCCAACATTACGTTGAGAGAGAGAAGAGAGGGAGGCCGAGAGAGAGAAGAGAGGTCGGGAGGCCGAGAGGCTTTGCGACAGAGGCTCGGCTTCCCGTGCTCTACGATGGAGGTCGAGAGGGAGAGGAGAGGGAGGCAGAGAGAGAGAAGAGAAAAAAAATTGGGGGTGGAAGGTCGAGCGAGAGAAATTTTTTTCGCGGGGGCAAGGGGAGCAAGGCGGGACGCGCGATTCATGTTAATGAATCGCAAAATAGGTCTGAATCAACTTTCCCCAATTTTTGCCTGATTCAATTACCTGAAGTGATTCAAAAGAAATAAAATTCATTCTACACTAACAACTTAATCTAATGAACTAAGTAATACAGGAGTAATTCATTATGGTTCATTTTGGACTAACCCCCCTAGGTTATATCTTTCCAATTTTTAGGGCATGGCTTATCCATAACTTACCATTAAAAGAAGAAAAAAATCATTTTGATTGTGAGAAGTGGGATTAATTAACTTTGTATAATGAAGATAGTGAGAGTAGTGATGATTTTGAGGATGATGTGGACACTCAAAGAAGTACTCAAAGGGAGTCTGCAATACAATCTACAAAAAACGTCGCATTTTCAAAATGTATTAGCAATTCAGATGTGGCAAAATTAGTGACTATTATGTTTTAATGAAATTAAATATTTTTGGTTGTATTTTGTATGTACACTTGTAGGTTTTTTATATTAAATATTAGATTGAGTTATATTTGTGTTATATTTATTTTTATTATTACGTTGTTTACAAAGTACTTTGGATAATGAATAGTTTAAGAGTGAGAATTTAAATACTTTAAAATAATAATTGTATTAAGTTTTTTATACTATAAAATTAAATATTCGTATAATTATTTTACTTTTTATATATTTAGTTAATAAATTAGTATTATTTTGATATTAGTAATAGACTAACTTTATGTAATAAAATATCCTTTTTATATAACTATTTCATATTTAGATATTAAAAAATTAAAATATTACAATTATAGAAGTAAGCATTTGTTTAATTATTATATTTAATATATTTAGTTAATTAACTAATATTAATTTATTTTTCTAAAAGTAAAATCTATCAAAATATTTTATTAATAAATTATCTCTTGGCACCTTACACCGCACTTTCCATTGTGCACACTAACACAATCAAATACTTTACACTACACTTTACATAGTGTACACTAACACAAACAAGTACTTTGCACTGCACTTTTCATTGCGCACACTAACACAAACAAGTGATTCACTTTCACTTTCATTTTCACTAGGTAAAGCACTTTCACTTTCCCCATCACTTACAAAGTGAACTAACCTCCCCTTTTCCTTTTTGTAGTTTCTGTTTTCGCTTCAAAAGCTGAGCTATCACTTACCTAACGCCTAATCTGTAAATGCAAAAGCCGGTGTCCGTCCACTTTGGAAGTTTGACCCCTATTTGGTGGTGGATCTGTTAAATGCCTACATATTCCGGTATCCCATATATAAGGAGGTCACACGATAATGACAATATTCCCATATATAAGAGATCTCATTATAATAACAATATTGCAATAAATATTAATAAAAAATGCATATGTACTTGAAAAATCATATGAAAACAACATTGGTTTAACCTTATCTTAAGTCGCAGTAGGTTAAATCTTTTCAATTTTTAGGGCCTGGCTTATCCATAACTTACCATTAAAAGAAGAAAAAAATCGTTTTGATTGTGACAAGTGGGATTAAAGATAATGATAGTAGTGATGATTTTGAGGATGATGTGGACACTCAAAGAAGTACTCAGAGGGAGTTTGCAGTACAATCTGCGAAAAACATCGTATTTTCAAGATGTATTAGCAATTCAGATGTGGCAAAATTAGTGACTATTATGTTTTAGTGAAATTAAATATTTTTGGTTGTATTTTGTATGTACATTATAGGTTTTTTATATTAAATATTAGATTGAGTTATATTTGTGTCATTTTTATTTTTATTATTAAGTTGTTTATGTAATACGTTGGATAATGAATAGTTTAAGAGTGAGAATTTAAATAATTTTAAAATAATAATTGTATTAAGTTGCTTCATATTGTAAAAGTATGTATTCAGATAATTATTTTAATTTTTATATATTTAGTTAATAAATTAATATTATTTTGACATTAGTAATAGACTAACTTTATATAATAAAATATCCTTTTTATATAAATATTTCATATTTAGATAATACAAAATTAAAAGATTACAATTATAGAAGTAAGCATTTGTTTAATTATTATATTTAATATATATTTTTAAATAAATAATATTAATTTACTTTTCTAAAATTCAAATCTATCAAAATATTTTATTAATAAATAATCTCTCTGCACTTTACACCACACTTTCCATTGTGCACACTAACACAAACAAATACTTCACACTGCACTTTAAACCGCACTTTCCATTATGCACACTAACACAAACAAATACTTTACACTACACTTTATCTAGTGCACACTAACACAAACAAGTACTTTGCACTGCACTTTCTATTGCACACACTAACACAAACAAGTGATTCACTTTCACTTTCACTTTCACTAGGTAAAGTACTTTCACTTTCCCCAGCACTTACATAGTGCACTAACCCCTTTTTCTTTTTGCAGTTTCTCTTTTCGCTTCAAAAGCTGAGCCATCATTTACCTAACGCCTAATATGTAAATGCAAAAGCTAGTGTCTATCTACTTTGGAAGTCTGACACCTATTTGGTGGTGGGTCCAGTAAATGCCTACATATTTTGGTGTACCATATATAAGAAGATCACACGATAATGACAATATTCCCATATATAAGAGATCACATGATAATAATAATATTGCAATAAATATTGATAAAAAAGGCATATGTGCCTGAAAAATCATATAAAAAAACATTGGTTTGACAATATTGATAGAGGAATGTTGGGTGTTGCCATGTTGACACTCCTACGGATACTAATGCTAAATTATGTGTTGACTCTGGAGAAGATATTGATGTTGGAAAATACCAAAGTCTAGTTGGGAAATTGATTTATCTTACTATGACTAGACTAGATATCTCATTTGCAATTAGTGTTATTAGTCAATATATGCATAAAGCTCAAATTTCTCATTGACAGACAATTGAGAGAATCCACAAATACTTGAAAAAGGCTCCAAGTCAAAGGCTCTTATATAGGTGCCATGGTCATCTTAATATTGAAAGCTTTGCTGATGCAAACTGGGTTGGATCTCTAGAAGATAGAAAATCCACCTCAGGGTATTGTACATTAGTTGGAGCAAACCTTGTTACATGGATGAGTAAATAATAAAATGTAGTTGTAAGATCTAGTGTTGAGGTGGAATATAGAGTTGTGACACATGCGGTAAGCGAGCTTCAATGGATTAAATCCTTTCTAGAAGAGTTGGGATTCAACAAAGGTGGTCCTACGGAACTCAACTGTGAAAATCATGTTGCAATCCAAATTGCCTCCAATCCAGTTTTTCATGAGAGAACAAAGCATATCGATGTTGACTATCACTTTGTTAGAGGGAAGCGACAATCATGCATTATATGTCTCAAACATGTTTCATCTCAAAGGCAAGTTGCTGATATACTCACAAAATCAATTAGCTCAAAAATTCTCTCCACTATATGTACCAAGCTGGGAATATAAGAAGTTATAAACTCCATTGTATGCACCAAAAATCCTTTTCATTGCAAGCTGAAGTCATAAACTCCAGTTTGAGGGGGAGTGTTGAATAACATATATGGAAGAGTCTTATATGACTCTCACAGTAAGAAGTTTCATAGAGCCAGAATTAATATGGTGGAATCTTACAGGAGTCTCACAGAAGAGTCTCAATTAAAGGTGTTTTTGTTATGTTAGTCTTCTATTTATGTTCAGTTATTCAATTATTCTAGGACTTATCTTTTAATGTTTAACTTTTGGTGTAACTAGAATAAGGGTAGTTTAATTCTAATCAAATTCTACTTGTTTCCTCTATTATAAATAGAGGCTCATTGTATTCAAATTATATCTAGTCAATGAAGTTTTTCACTTTTTCAAAAATTCAACAAACTTCTCAAGTATGAAACCCTAAAATCTAATGTAGCATCAGAGCATGGTTTCTAGGTTTTCGAAACAAGAATCTCTAAGTCAACTTATGTCGGTAAGGAAGCATCAAAGTTCAGCCATTGGAGAATGAAGTTGCTGAAAACAATTTCAGCAAAGCTCTTAATAAACTAAGGTTTATTCATCCTCGTCCTTTGTGCATTTTCATTCCCTCAAAATACTAGTTTTAAGTCTCTGAATTGGGCATCTAAAGCAAGTGTATGTTTCTTCAAAAATCATGCTTTTATGAGAAAAATAGCTACAAATTGGCCTAATTTAGTGGCTATTAAAATCTCTTTCATTAACCCTTAACACCCAACAAGTCTCCCATATGAAATCAATGACTCATCTAGTGTACTCTTCCAAGATGGTGAGAGATGAGAGAAAGAAGAAGAAGAAGAAAGAACAAAAGGAGAAGAAGAAGGAAGAGAAGAGAGGGACGACTAAGGTGATGGAGAGAGAGAGAGAGAGAGAGAGAGAGAGAGAGAGAGAGGGTTTGAGAGAAAAAGTGTAAAGAAAATTTTGAGAGAGAAGAGGAGAGACTTAATGATTTTCCTTGAGTCTTTATTTATAGTTTATGAAGAAAGGTTACAATAACTACATTGTCCTTAGGGCTACAAGCTCTTAAAAGGAAAAGACATAAGTAGACATACATCATCTTCTCTATTTATACCCTTGTGTTATCCTTATGAGAATGATACTAATTTATACCTTAATGCCTCTTTGAGATGTCTTCCAATAGAAACTGGTTATTTCATGGTTTTTAATACTTGATTTGCAAGGTTGGCTTCACTTTATCAAGATTGGTTATGTTGTGTTCTTTTGCATATAAAGTTAATTCTTCATGCATGAAAATTACATCTGATCAAGCTCTATCATCTCTGGTATAGTAATTGTGATTAAAATGATCTAATATTGTTGGTCCACTGGATTTTTTGAGTTGTTAAAATCAGCCATATGCTGCTCCTTTCTTTGCTATCTAAAAAATTGAATTTTGAGAGATTGTCGAGAGATTAAGTTTTTTTTGGAAGAAGGTGCTGTTTTTCTTTTCAATGGGAATTATCCAAAGATTAAGGGAAAAAAATGGGAAGTAAAGGCTAGTTTTTTGGATGAGCTACGAGTCCCGAAAATCAATGCTCTGATACCATGTTGATTATCAGGATTCCATGGATTTAGCTAATGGAGAAAAAGAGAAAAACACCTGTTGAATTTATAGAAAAGAGATATACTTCCTTGACTTATTATAATAAGAGTACATGAACCTCTATTTATAATAGAGGAAAGTAATAGAGTCCAATTACAATAAAATTACCTTTGTCCCAATTACACCCAAACTCTAACACTTAAAGATAATTCCTAGCATAATTAAATAACTCAATATAGATAAAAGTCAAACATAAATCAAACTAGAATTCTTCTAGAACGTGAACATAAGATAAAGATACCTTTGTGAGTCCTTGATTTTTTTCCAACCAGTTTGTGGTTATCTTTGTGAGTCCTTGATCTTCTAATCAGCTCGTGGTTATCTTTGTGAGTCTTTCTTCATCTTCCAACTTATGTGAGAAGGATGCTCGTGGTAATCATGGTGAGTCCTACTTTTTATGAGCTTAGGCCCATCTTCCAATACTCTTAGATATGTGGGTCTTCCTTGGTCGTGTAGTTGGAGCCCATCTTCCAATACTCCCGCTCAAGCTAGGGGTGAAAGAATATCATGAACTCTCAAATTGCTGCAAATGATGTATAAGATATTTTTGTATAAAATGGTAGTCCTCCTTATCTTCCAATACTCCCCCTGACACTGGTGCTCTCTTCCATGAGACCCAACTAGCCAATTCATGGGGGGGTGGAGTGTATGACTTTGATGTAATAATAAGCACATCCATCATGGTGTCCCAATCCAGGCACCGACTCTCACTGGTAGATATTTTTTATGGGGTATCAAGTTCCTCTGTCACGGTATCCAAACCGTTGATATTTTTAAGTTCATCTATCATGGAATCCCAACCATTGATATTTTTGATATTTTTGACAGGCTATTAAGTTCCTTCGTCATAGAATCCCAACCATTGATATTTTTTATATTTTTGACTGGGTATTAAGTTCCTCCGTCATTGAATCCCAATCGTTGATATTTTTTATATTTTTGACGGGTATTAAGTAAATGATGGTATGAGAAAGGATACTGAGGCCACCTCTTCTTCAATAATAATGTCTCATCCAAAGAGAAATAATAGTTGCAGCTAAATATAACACGATATTTTTAAGTTCCTCTATCATGGAATCCCAACCGTTGATATTTTTGATATTTTTGACGGGCTATTAAGTTCCTTCATCATAGAATCCCAACCATTGATATTTTTTATATTTTTGACGGGGTATTAAGTTCCTCCGTCATTGAATCCCAATCGTGGATATTTTTTATATTTTTAACGGGGTATTAAGTAAATGATGGTATGAGAAAGGATACTGAGGCCACCTCTTCTTCAATAATAATGTCTCATCCAAAGAGACATAATAGTTGCAACTGGATATAACACGACCATCTTCCAACACATAATAAACTTTGTAAAAGAACCCATGAAATAATCCGATATAAAAATTTCTCTATGGATGCAAAAGCTTCATTTGTGCTCCCCTTTTTTTGAATATTTTGGTCACATAATCTTATTTACAACATAAGGAACAAAATACCTTTTCCTTGTACTTCTTCTACTTCGCCCCCTCAAACTGATCCCAACTAAAACCTAATATCATATATGTAGTAATAAACCCAAATAACAGAGATGTATAAAAAAGCCCTCAAACCAGGGAGAAGTGAGATATTTTTCTGATATATCAACTCAAAAAGTGACTCAAAACAATGGGCTTAAATTCGGAATTTCCAATGCAACAGAATACCAGTATGACCTTTGATTCTTCCAATGAAATATATCTTTAAATATAGATAAGATCGATATAAAATTTTCCCCTTATAAAACTAGACTTAAATAACTTTCATCCAAGTATAAATTCTCTTCATAAAATATAATTATCAAAAGATAACTAATCCGATAGATTTTGGTCTCTGCAATCTGGCAGAACTAAGTATTGTTTCTCCTTTTTCCTACATGACCATTGACTCTTCTGAGATCAATATCTCCTTATAAAAAACTCAGATCCAGAATTGGTAGAATAGGTAAGAAAATAGACTTATAGATATTTCTTTTTATATATAATTCTCGTTCTTGATAGCATAATATACCTCGGTATTTGAAGCTTTCTGCTGTTGCTCGAACCTCTGGTGCAATTTGACCTTCATTGCTTCAAATATCGATTTCTCTTTGTAGATAACGCCGATTGAAAATTGGTTGAATAGGTAAGAGAATAGAATTAAAAATAATTTATTTTAATATATATATTTCTCCATATAAAGTCTCGTTCCTAAGAGCATAAAATACCTTGGAAGTTGAAGCTTTCTACTGCTACTCGAACCTCTTTTGTAATCTGACCTTCACTCATTCAAATATCTATTTCTCTTTGTAGATAACTTCGATTGGAAAAAAATTATTTTTATTTGGAAAGTAGACTCAAATATCTTTCTATCAATATATAATTTTTAATATTAAAATATCATTATAGAGGTTAAAAACGCAAAGAAAACTATAGATGTAGGGATTGAAAAAAATAACTACGAACCTAGACTTAGGGTTTAGGGTTTAGAGAAAAGGATCTCATTATCTCTATGGGTTGATCAAGTTAACTCACATAACCTGCTTTGATAACATGTTAAATTTATGAAAAAGAGAAATACTTCCTTGACTTATTATAATACGAGTACATGAACTTCTATTTATAATAGAAGAAAGTAGTAGAGTCCAATTACAATAAAACTACCTTTGTCCCAATTACACTCAAACTCTAACACTTAAAGATAAGTCCTAGCATAATTAAATAACTCAATGTAGATAAAAGACAAACATAACTCAAACTAGAACTCTTCTAGAACGTGACCATAAGATAAAAATGCCTTTGTGAGTCCTTTATCTTCCAACCAGCTTGTCGTTATCTTTGTGAGTCATTCTTGATATTCCAACCAGCTTGTGGTTATCTTTGTGAGTCCTCGATCTTCCAACTTATGTGATAAGGATGTCAGCTCATGATAATCATGGTGGGTCTTACTTCTTATGGGCTTGGGTCCATCTTCCAACACTCTTAGATATGTGGGACTTTCTTGGTCGTGTGGGCTGGAGCCCATATTTCAACAACACCCATAGGGAGAAAACAGGAGGACGACGAGGTTATGGAGTTGATATCCTAATCCTTCCCCTAAAGCTCAATTTATAGATTAATCAAATAATAATATTAAAATTATGCCCCTGGAACTTAAACCTAATTACATGAATCATGATTATCCAAATCTATGTAAATCAAGGGCAGATAAATCAATTACATTAATCTAGGAAGATTTGCCAAATCTTCCAACTCATGTGATATGGATTCCAACTCGTGTGATGACTCATCATGCCACCTCACATGATCATGGTGGATCCCACTAGCTCGTGTGATCATTGTGGGTCCATATCTTATGGGCTTGGGCCCATCTTCCAACACACTTAGATATGTGGGCCTTACTTGGTCATGTGGGCTTGGGCCCATCTTCCAACACTCTTAGATTTGTGGGTCTTCTTTGGTCGTGTGGGCTTGGGCCCATCTTCTAATACTTCTCATCCTAGAACTTGCATTATATGAGAATCAGACTTGGGCCCTGGTTCCACTGCCTCCCAGTAAGAAACTCGTGGGCTATAAATGTATTTTTACTATCAAACACAATCCAGATGGTTATGTGGCATGTCTCAAGGCCCATCTAGTTGCAAAGGGGTATAGTCAATGCGATGGAGTAGATTATGAGTAAAATTTCTCCCTAGTGGCAAGTTAAACTCAATAAGAATCTTATTATCACTTGCAGCTAATTTCTCTTGGCCAATATATCAATTGGAGAAAAATCCATTTTTGAATAGTGATATTAAGGAAGAAATATATTTGCATCAACCACCTAGTTTTATGGTAGATTGGGGAAGTCTTTATATGGGCTAAAACAGAATCCTCGAGTTTGGTTTGACAAATTTAGCCATGAATGTTACATTTTAGATTCAACCGATGCTCAGTAGATCATTCCTTCTTTGTCAAGAATATCTTAAAAGGAAGAGTATTATTGGAGGTTCACATGGATGATATTGTTTTAACTATCAATGATGTAAATAAAATAAAAGAAGTCAAAGAGAAGATATGTAAAGAATTTAAAATGAAGGATCTTGGACTTCTAAAATATTTCTTGGGTATTGAGGTCTTCCGGTCATAGCATGGGATCGTGTTATCTTTTAGGAAGTATGTTCTTGATCTACTTGAAGACACAAGGATGATGGAATGTTAGCCAACGGATACTCCTATGGATGCTAACACAAAACTATGTGCAATCTTTGATGAAGATGTTGATATTGGTCAATATCAAAGACTTGTAGGAAATCTTATTTACCTCACAGTGACACAACTGAATATATCTTATGCAGTAAGTATGGTTATTCAGTATACGCTTAAACCAAAATTTACCCATTGGCAAACTCTGGAGATGATACCGATTTATTTAAAAAGAGCCTCAAAGGGACCTTCTCTATAAAAATCATGGTCACTTAAACATTGAAGGCTTTTCAGATGTAGAATTGGGCTAGATCACCTTATGACAGGAAGTCCACTTCTAGGTATTTTACCTTATTTGGAGGTAACCTGGTTACGTGGAAAAGCAAAAAGCAGAATGTTGTTGCTAGATCCAGTACAGAAGCAGAATACGGAGCTATAGCCCATGCAATCAGTGAACTTCTATAGATCAGATCCCTTCTTACTAAATTAGGGTTCTATAAAGAAGCCTCTATGAAATTATATTGTGAAAACTAGGGAGCCATTTATATTGCTTCAAATCTGGTCTTTCACGAGAGAATAAAACATATTGAGGTAGACTGCCATTTTATATGAGAGAAATTTCAAACCAGTGTTTTATCTCTCAGATTTGTTTCATCTCAACGACAAGTGGTAGACATAGTCACGAAACCAGTCACATCCAAGATTCATGCCACTATATGTAGCAAGCTGGGTATCTACAATGTTTTCTCTCCCCCAACTTGAGGAGGTGTGTTGGAAGTTAAGATCGAAGTATAGTGGCATAATGTAAATTACCTTTGATTTTTGTCCTTTTTTCTCCCTTCTTAGGGTAAAGGGTAATGATGTGATTGTTGTCTCTCTCATTAATATAAATACATAGAGGGGGAGGATTAGGATGTCAATTAAACCTAATCATCCTTGCCTCCTCTTCTCTCTGACCTTCTCTCAACTTTCGACTCTCAGTTCTCTTCTCTCACTCTTCATCCTCTCATTCCTCTTCTTCCTCTTTCACCTCACCTTCGACTTCTTCTCTCTCTCTCTCTCTCTCTCTCTCTCTCTCTCTCTCTCTCTCTCTCTCTCTCTCTCTCCTCTCTCTCTTGTGTTGATTATCTACACTGTTATGATGGGATCCTAAATCCAACAAAGAAGAAAAACTCAGAAAAGGCCAATTCATAGCTTAAAATGACAAATTTCAAAAGAAAATTGATGTTTGTTTTCAGTGTGGTAAACCAGGACATAGAAGGAACAAATGTCCTAAGTTAGAAGAAATAACCCCATCCTCAAGCAAAGATCCCAAGAACAAGAAGAAGAAAGTTTTGATCTCAGCTTGGGGTGCTATGGAGGAAGAGTCCACCACTTGGAAGAAGAAGAAAGTGATGTAGGACTCATAGCTTTTGAAGAACATGATAATGAGTCTACAACTTCCGAAGAGGTAAGCCACTCAGACTACGAGCATGAACTTGAATTACTTTTGGAAAAATCCACCCATAGTCTAAATAAGTATAAAGAAAAATGCATGCTCAATTATGTGAGATTGCAAAGCTCAAGGAAGAGCTAATTGTATTGAGGAGGCAAATTAAAGCCACATAATTAATGCCTCAAGACAAAGTGGATTGATAGACAAACTATCATGTGAAAGACTTGCTTTTGAGAAGAAGAGCTTAGACTTTGAACAACAAGTCAAAATTCGATCTCTCAAATCCACACACCTAGTGGAAAGTTGGGAAGAACAAAACAAAGAAAAATAAGAAGTTTTGTCCTATTCCTCATATTAGAGGCCACTATTGCAATGAGTTGGGTCACTATTCCCACATTTGCAACGTTAACAATGAAAATGACAACAAACAAACATGGGAACCCAAATCAATCAAAAAGGTTGTGGTAAACCAAAAGAACTTGGGCAAACAAATTTGGAAGCCCAAATCACCAATCAACTCAAATGTTATTCCAAAGGGAACCACCCTTAAATGGGTCTCTAAGGGTTAAATCTCTTATGGTGTAGGTATGTCTCCTAGCCAACGAACCAAAAAATGTTTGTATTTTGGATAGTGGTTACTCAAGGCACATGACTGGTGATAAAAAGAAGTTCCTTGAACTCAACCCCAAAGATGAAGGTTATGTAACTTTTGGAGACAATAGAAAATGTGCCATTAAAGGAATTGATTAAATTGGTACCTCAATCTCTTTCATATCCGATGTTTATTACGTTGAAGGGTTGATACATGATTTACTAAGCATTAGTCAATTATGTGATAAATGAAATAAAATTTCATTTGAAAAGGACGAATACTTAGTAATGAATGAAAATGATGAACTAGTTCTAGAGGGACATAGAAACAAGAATCTCTATGTACTAACATAGTGAATATTGTCAAAGTCCTAGGCAGGAATACTTCCCAGGAGGTCACCCATCCTAGAATTACTCTCTCGCTTAACTACGAAGTTCTGAGTCAGATACCTAGCCAATACAACCCGAAAAGACTAACCGTTTAAGGTGTGGAAAGCCAAGTACCTAACTCAGACCACAAACTCTAACAAGAGTGGATGGAACCACTCTGACACCCACCCCGCCCATTCTGGAACTGCTTCTCACGGGATACGAGCGCGGGCCGTGGCGTGCCTAGCTCTGATACCATGTCAAAGTCCTAGGCAAGAGTACTTCCCAGGAGGAAGTACATCCTAGAATTACTCTTGCACAGGCTCGCTTAACTACGAAGTTCTGAGTCAGATACCTAGCCAATACAACTCGAAAAGACTAGCCGTTTAAGGTGCGGAAAGCCATGTACCTAACTCAGACCACAAACTCTAACAAGAGTGGACAGAACCACTTTGACAAATATACCCTCAACTAGTGCCATCTATTTGGGTGTGAAAATTGATGAATCTTGGTTATGACATACAAGACTAGCACATATAGTGAAGAACAACCAAGTAAGAGGACTACTGGATCGAAATTTTTGTAAGAGAGAAACCTTGTGATGCTTGCCAACTTATAAAGCAACACAAAACTTCTTTCAAAGCTAAGAATATAGTTTCAACCTCTCGTCCTCTTCAACTAATCAACTAAGAATATACTATGTGGTTAATTCATTTATCTTTTTGAGTATGTCAAAAAGAGGGAAAAGAAAAACATAGGGAACTTGGATCAAAATAACCTAGGCACTCATACAATTGTGCTTAAGAGGATTAAAACAAACTATGCACAAATTAAGGGGGTGCTTATGATAAAATTGCATATTACTCAACTTTGACCCTTAGGGAAGTGTAATTTTTAATTTTTCCAAGTTAAATTTTGTCATCATAAAAAGGGGGAGATTGTTGACCGTAGGTTGACTCCCACATTGCTTTTGTTGATAAAAAACTTAATTAGGCTAATAACTTCAAATCTAGTATTTTAGATACTTAACCTTCCAGAGCATCTCTAGGTCTAAAGCTTGAAAGCCAAAATGAAGACCTCAAGCACAATTGAACAACATCTCTTGAAGAGTCACCCACAAGGAAGAAGACAATGAGAAGACTTGAGTTCAAGTATCAAAGACATAAGTTTAAACTCAGTCAAAATTTATGAGAGAGTTTCTAACTCCTATTCCTTAAGTACTTGTGAGATCGGATCTTTAAGATATAATTTACACATAGACATGTTTAGAATCATCATATACATCACTTAGAAACATATTAAAGCATTTAGAGAGAAAATCATATCTTTATAAATTTATGTATTTTAATCTAGCATTGGAATGATCGACCAATCACTGACTGTGATCAATCATCCAAAACTGTGTAGGCCAGAAATATAAAGCATGATCTATCAACCATAGTTGATTGATCAATCATCCAGGACACAACCATTTCATGTTATAACACATGATTGATCATCCCTCATCAATTGACGAATCATAGTTGTCCAGGCAAGTAGAATTAACATGGAATGATCAATTATCCCTCCAGATTGATGGATCAGTTAGAACTTTGCCAGTAAGTGACTTCAAGCATGATCGAACAAATAAAAATACACTAATCGATCATACTTGTGAATGCATCACCAGATGCAATATCGTTTGATTGATCAACTTAACTTTTTTGGACCAAAAATAATATATTGATCAATCAATCCATCGATCAGTAAGTCATTGTCTGACAGAAAAGTAGTTGTTATGATCGATTGATCGATCAGTCACTTACTAGTGATTGATCAATCAATTATCTAATTTTTTTCCAATAGGTACAGAACAACTAGTTTGAGTTGGGAAAGCTATAAATGCCCCACCAAACCATGAGTAATTAAGAGAATAAGCTATATCTGAAAAACCTTGCATCTCTTTCAATCATCCTTACATGCATCATAGTACACACTCCTTGATCATTCCACAACGTGCTACAAAGGAGGCATCTTGAATCTCTCAAGGACAAGCATCTCTCCAAGGGTGTAATTTTTCCCTATCTTTTATGTGTTTGTGAAAGGTTTATCTAGAGCCTATTAATCTAGATAGAATGGCCTAGCTAGAACTAGAATCTAGTAGCATTCTCTTGGGAAGATTGACTTATTTAAAAACCATGTATTGAGATACACGTGGCCAAAGAGAGCCGAAATCTCTTTGTACTTTTCCAGCTATTAGAGCATAATAGTGGAATTTTTCCCAAACACAGGTTCTTGAGTGGTGACTACCACTAGAATAACATCGAGAAAAACAAATATTTTTTCCCTTGTGGTGTGTGCATGTCTCTACTTATATTAAATTGCTTTTATGCCAACATTCTATTCTCAATCCTGTGAAAATCTTCTTAAAGTGCTTTTGTGAGAAGGTGTGAGCCAAACTCTTGAAATATCTTTCCTCTTTTGTCAAATCCTCTCCATAGAATACGCATTAGACAACTCGAACATTTACATTGTGTTACAAAAGACTGGAGGCTTGGATGTCTCAAGGAAAATGTCTCTCTCCATTTGATAAATGGTGTAAGTTTTACATTTTTTTTGTATTTTTTTTTTGAGAAAGGTTCATCTAGAACCTGTTTGAATCTAGTTATAAAGGGCCTAGATAGAGATAGAATTTAGCCAATCTCTTGGGGGAGATTATCTTGTAAATCTTGTATTTGAGTTACACGTGGCTTAAAGAGAGTCAAAATTTCTTTGATGTCAATTCCAATAAATGGAGTTAAATTAGTGGAATTTCCCAAGCATGAGTTCTTGGGTGGTGAATACCAATAAAGGAACATCGATAACAAAACATCTTGTTTCAACTATTGTGGTGAGTGAATGTTTTATACTTTAATTCGTTTGCTTGCATGATTTTACTTTCCACACCTAAAAAAAAATTTAAACTCGTAATACCAATTCACCCACCTCTTCCCTCCACCCCCCCTGACCGTCCCTTGAGAAGCCACTTGGACCAATAATTTTATGTGACCAAAATATTCAAGAAAGGGGGAGAACAAAAAGTGAAGTTTTTAAATCTAAGAAGATTTTTTTCAGTAAAAGAAACTTGAAGACCAAGAATCATTTTCTTTGCAAGATGAAGTTATAAACTCCAACTTGAAGGGGAGTATTAAAGAGTAGGTATAGAAGAATCTTACATAACTCTCACAACAAAAAGTCTCACAGAGCCAGAATCAATACGGTGGAGTCTGACATGAGTCTCACAAAAGGAGATGTTATAAAAGAGTCTCAGTTAAAGGGGTTTTAGTTAGTCTTCTATTTATATTCAGTTGTTTAATTGTGTTAGGAGTTATCTTTTAGTGTTTAACTTTGGCATAACTGGGACAATGATTGTTTAATTGTAATTGGATTCTACTTATTTTCTCTATTATACATAAAAACACATTGTACTTAGTTATAAATAAGTCAATGAAGTATTTCTCTTTCCTAAAAATTCAACAAGGTGCACTATAACAGTATGAACAATTCCTTCAGGGCTCTTAATGGAAACTTAAAACTAAAAACTAAGGTTTTTTTCCTTTTTTTCAATAGAAACAAGAATACAATGACTTCCCTCGTTCAAGAGGTATAGAGAACAAATGGAAGACTGCTAAAAATGTTGATATTGTTGTCTTTAGATTTAAAAAAGAGGACTATAAAATATAGTTTATTACAGAAGCACTAGGTAATGACATTGAGTTTGTGAAAAAGGTTGAATTAAGAATGCAGAGCCATTTGAGGTGTTGTGGATAACGTCGATGTAGATTTCATAGTGCATAAACTAACACAAACGGGTGAAAGAGATGACGATTTATGAAAATTTGTGGCTAATAGTGGACGTCGAATGTTACAAGCTAGACTGGATAAGAATGACCCATTTGGCAGACTAAAAAAGACATAAGAAGGCGCCGAAGAAGATAAAGAATATTTTAGAGTGTGGATTAAGAAGGCTGTAGCCGCGACATCGAATGACTCAGGATTAACTTGTTGGATTAGGAACTGACCACAGCTGAGTCCATCGTCATCTTGCCTAAGGTAATAGGAAGAGGCTGGTTTTTATCAAATAGAAAACACTCAATCGACAAACACTATAATTGGTCAGTATCAAATGGGAATGAAACTGGACGCATCCATAGCCATGTTCATGAGCGTCAGTGTACCTTGGGAAGTTGGCTTTCTGTGCTTTAATCCTCAGCTTCGGAATTACGTTTCACCTTCCATTCTCTGTCGGCCATTTTTGATGCTGAATTCAAATGGATGTTGAGCAAATGCAGGCTTTTTATGTTAAAGATTAGAACTAGTGGGATCGTGTCAGAGGTGGGTCCTTCAACCCTTGGAAAGACATGAATGACTGATGTGCTAAGCCACGAGTTAGGTGAATGACGACACCCTATATATGAACATAACCATTTTAAAGGGTTTGTTCATTAGAATATCCTCATTGCACCTAGCCAGCATACTTGGATGGATTCATTTGCTCCAAAATATTGTAGGCATGCAAGGCTGGGAATCATGAGTTCTTGACTCATATTCTATATCTGTTCATCATTTCTATACTAAGTAAATGACTACACTTGCGTGGACACTCCTGAGAGCATTGCCCCTGAGGTTTCTAGGGCTGCAAGACGAGATGGAATCACCGAGAGAGTGCTTTCCCAGGTTTACCATGCATATGGAATCACCGAGAAAAGAGAGTGCTTTTCCAGGTTTTGCCATGCACATACTGAAGCGTTAACCCTCACGTCAATAGTAAAGAGAGTGGTTTCCCATGTTTTGCCATGCATATGGAATCACCGAGAAAAGAGAGTGATTTCCCAGGTTTTGCCAAGCACATACTGAAGCGTTCATCCTCACGTCAATTCCCAGGGTTTGCCGTGCATTTGGAATCACCAAAAAGCGAGCATTTCATAGTTGGAAGTTTACGAATACTTGGAAATTACCACATCGATAGAAGAAACCAACCAACTTCCTTCTATGATCTTCCCTGAGACTGAAATAAAACGAAAGTTGATCTGTATTTACTATGGAAAAATGAATTGTTGCGAAAAACATGGAAAAAGGTTTCCAGTAAGTCGATGTCCAGAAACCAAACTAAAATCGAAGTTGCTTGTGGAAATCGGTGCAGTGATTGGTTGGAAAGGAAGGAAATGGTTTCTCTTTTGTGATCGAGATGGGTATCAACCTGTTTATTTTAAAGGAAGGAAATTGTTTCTCTTTTTGAAATCTTCATTGTTTAACTCAATGATAAACAAACAAAAGGAGAAACTTATTCTCTACGTTGAGTGCCTAATTCTCTAAAAGAAAATGATGAGATATTAAAATTGGTATCTCACCATGTCCTTTTCTATGATGTGAGCTCAGATTAGGTGTGGAGTACGTATAGTGGAGCCAAAGTCACATGCAGCCTCAAGCATAGAGTTGGGTTTTTAAATAAGAGTGTTTAGATAAATAAGGTACCACCATTAGAATACTGTAAATGAAAAGTAAATCACTAAATTACTTTTATTAATTTTAAGATATTTATTTTATCCAAAATTATAAAAATAAAACGTTAGCCATTATTCTCAATCTTGCAAATTCCGTCGAAAGTGCTTTAGAATCAAAGAGAGAATCTCGTACTTTGAAAAATCTCACCTGTCTTTCATCAAATCCTTGTATTCACATTATCAAAACTACTTTAATCATGTCACATCGTGCTACAAAGGAAGATGAAGCTTGAATTTCTCAAGACGAAGCACCTCTCCAAATAAGGGTATATTTTTTCCTTTTGTTTACTTAAATTTGTGAAATGTTCATCTAGAACATACAGAATCTAAATAAAAAGGTCTAACTAAACTTAGAATCTAGCAGCAATCTCTTGGGGAGATTGGAATTGTAAAAAACGTGTATTGATCTACACGTGTCCAAAGAGATCCAAAATCTCTTTATGTAATTCCAACTGTTAGAACTTTTTAAATAGTTGAATTTCCTAAGGGTTCTTGGGCGATGACTACTACTAGGGGAACATCAATAGCAAAAAATATCTTTGTCTCTATGGCGTGTTCATGTTTTGGGTAATTTTGAATTGCTTATATGCATGATTTTTAGTTACACGCACAACTCGATTTTAATTTGATAATCTCAATTCATTCCCCTCTTGAGAATTCACCTGGGTAAAAAATTTGTGTCAGAGTAGGCCAAATACTTAATTGCAATCAAAATCCCCTTGATTTTGAAAAAGATTAATTAATATGTCAAGGCAAATTGCTCCTTCCCAAAGGACAATCTACCAATTATCCACCTTTGTTCAATGGAACAAACTATGGATATTGGAAGGTAAGAGTGAAGTTCTTCCTTCAATCCATGGATTGGGACATTGACATGTAACTAAGAATGACCCTTTTGATACTCAAAAGCTTGAAAATAGTATTTCAGTTGCAAAAGAATTCAATGAACCGAATAGGGAAGATAAAGAGCAACTCAAAACAAACTCTAAGGCCATAAACTTCTTTATGTGCTTTAGGACCAAACGTGTTCAATAGGGTCTTCACTTGTAAGACCGCTACGAAAATTCGGAAAAAAACTAGAGGTCACACATGAAGGAACTACTAGATTTAAAGACTCTAGAATTAGCTTATTAATAGCCCAATACGATGAATTCAAAATGAAATCGGGTGAGTCAAAAGCTGAGATGAACTCAAGGTTCACTCATATAATCTATGATTTGAACATTCTAGGAGAAGAGTTTTCCTTGTATAGGCAAAAGAACAAGCTTCTCAAGGCACTTCCAAAGTCCTGGGACATGAGGAAGACAACAGTATGAGAATTCTAAAGTTCAAAACTATAAGCATGGAATAGTTAGTAGGAATCCATATCACATATGAGATGGAACCACAAGATGTTGAGGAAGAGCAACCTAAGAAGAAAAATATTGCTCTTAAGGCCAAGATGAGTGTTGAAAGCAATTGTAGTGAAGAAAGCTTAGATGAGGTGAGTTTCATCATTAGACATCTCTACAGAATTTATAGGAAAAAGAAGAATTTCATAAAAGGCCAATGTAGAGCTCAAAATGACAAATTCTATAAGAAATTTGATGTTTGTTTTGATTGTGGAAAAGTAGGACATAGAAGGAACAAATGTCCAAAGTTAGAAGAAAGAACCCCATCCACAAGCAAAGATCCCAAGAATAAGAAGAAGAAGGTTTTGATCTCAGCTTTGGATGCAATGGAAGAAGAGTTTAGCCACTCGGAAGAAAAAGAAAATGGTGTTGGACTCATGGCTATTGAAGACATTGATGATAAGTCTACCACTTCTGAAGAGGTAAGTGACTCAGACTATGAAACTGAGCTTGAATTATTTTTATAAAAATCTATTCATAGTATAAATAAATATAAAGAAAAATACAATGCTCAATCACACAAGATAGTCAAGCTCAAGGAAGAGCTTATTGTCTTGAAGGAGCCTAATGAAAACTCTCAAGCAAATGCCTCAAGACAAAGTGGATTGATAGACAAGCTATCATATGATAGACTTGCATTTGAGAAGAAGAGCTTACACTTAGAACTAGTCAAACTTTTATCTCTCAAATCCACACCCAATAGGAAAGTTAGGAAGAACAAAACATTGAAAAACAAGATGTTCTCTTCATTTCCTCACATTAGATGCCACTATTGCAATGAGATGGGTCACTATGCTCACATTTGAAAAGTTAAGAATGAAAAAGGCATGAAACAAACTTGGATACCCAAATCAACCGAAAAGGTTGTGGTTACCCAAAAGAACTTGGACAAACAAGTTTCGAAGCCCAAATCACCCAGCACGTTAAATGTCATCCCATAGGGGCCCAACCTAAAATGGATATCTAAGGGTTAAATTTTTTGTGATGTAGGTATGTCGACATCTCCTTGAGATAGCCCATGACCTACTCTACTCTATGAATTTGCCCTACTTTTATTGGTCTCATACCATTCTTACAACATACTTCCTTGTTAACGGGCTACCTTCTTCAATCCTTAGCCATAAATCCTCATACTCATTATAATTTCCGGATGAAGACCCCTTGTCCCTTCCTTTGAAGGTCTTTGGTTGCACATGATTTGTTCATGTCACATCCCCTCCAAAGAGTAAGCTTGAGCCTAAGTTTATTAAGTGTATTTTCTTGGGTTACTCTCATCCACAAAAAGGTTATGTCTATTGTAATTCTTCTCTTCGTAAGGTAATTGTCTCTAGAGATGTCACATTTTTTTAGGACACATTTTCATTCCTCAAAAGATGCACCTTTGGGTCTTTCATCAGTTTAGGCAACTTCGAAGCCCTTTGTGCCACTAGATGTGGATCTACTACAGCCCCCTGAAGACTCGACCAACACGACACGTGTGGAGTTTACAGATCCCTTCGAGGTAAGCCCACCTTCCCCTATTGTATTTGGCCCACAATTTTATACTCAGTCCATAACTTTATGGAAGGATCCTCAGACTTGTACTAGGCCCTCCAATTCTCATTCTATATCCAATTTTATTTCTCACCATTGGTTGTCTACTTCATGTTGTCAATTTCTTGCATCTATTTCTTCCCTCTTTGTTCCACAGTCATATCAAGAGGCTCTAAGACATCCAAGATGGAAGGCGATTTTGGAAGAAAAATGCATGCCTTATATGAGAATTAGACTTGGACCCTTGTTCCTCTTCCTCTCGGCACAACACCCATGGGCTGTAAATGGGTTTTCATTATCAAGCACAATCTAGATGGTTTAGTTGCTCCCCTCAAAGTCTGAATCATTGCCAAGGGATACACTTGGTGTTATGGAGTGGATTATGAGGAAATATTTTCCCTAGTGGCTAAATTAAACTTGGTAAGCATCTCATTATCAATATCGGCTAATTCCTCTTGGCCGGTATATCAATTGGATGTAAAAAATAACATTTTGAATGGAGACATAAAAAAAGAGATATATATACATCAACCACCTAGTTTTGTGGTTGAGGGGGAGTAAATATGCAAAATATGGAAGTCTTCATATGGGCTTAAAAAATCTCTTCGGGCTTGATTTGACAAATTTAGCCAAACAATGTTGTAGTTTGGATTCAGTCAGAGTTCAGTAGAGAGAGAGAAGATAGAGAATTCAATTGGTCCAGCAACTATGGACTCAAACTTCACTTTCCAACAAGGAGATAGAGAATTCAAAAGACTGAAATTAACCTGTCAAATGGTTGAAGGCCCCAGAGTCAATGTTCGAAGGAGAAAAGAGAGAAGAAGCAAAAAAACATATTTGAGACAATGGTTGCAGTAGCAGCAAAGGTAAATGCTTTTTTGGAGATAGGTTGATACATAACCTTCAACTTCTGAAGTAATTCAACAACATCATTAGTTAAAATTTGTTTGTCTATTGAGGTTCAACCTTTCCTCTAGCATTGGTTGTGGTGTTAGTAGAAGCTTGATCAGCAATAATTCATTCCAATTTTCCATGTATTCTCAAACATGTCTCAAGCATATGAATTATCCCCCACAATAAGTACATATCTAATTTGGATTTTGTATTCTCTAAGGGCTTTGACTAACCCTGTCAACTCTTGCTCTCTCACCCTTATTATTTCTCCTTGGGCCTCTATTACTTTTATTCTCCCCTATTTTAGGAGAACATGGCTAATGATACATCAATAGGTGTAGCTGAGGATGAGTCAAGGATATGTAGTCTATTACTTTTATTCTCCCCTATTTTAGGAGTACATGGCTGATGATACATCTGTAGGTGTAGCCAAGGATGTGTCAAGGATAAGTAGCATGGGGCCAAATATGTCATCAAATGAGGACAACAACTGAGATCAGCAACCACTTCGAGGTAAGGTTTCAGATTTGTAAGACAAATAGAAGCCACTAAAACTTCCCTTTACTTTTCTTGAATTGCAACGTCAGTAGAATATGACTATGCAAATTCCTTTCTTTCATAAGGCCCCTAAATTGAGCACAATAATCATGAAAATTCTCCTCCTGTTGTTAGGCATTAAACGCCCTAATTCCAAACTAATGAGAGCAATAATAACAATCGTGGAAGAAAGAAAAATAAAGCACGAAAATACACAACAAGATTTTTATACGTTTGCCTCAAGGTGTGGCTACTTCCTGTCTTCCGTTACTACAATAATCTACTATGAAGATCAAATAGTTTACAAGAGGGATCACACACACTTATAGGTGTTGTTTTTCTCTAACCTCTCTCAGCCACAAATGATGCTCCTTGGATGAATGATAAAACCTTAATAGTGGCGCCCCTCAATTATAAAGAGAAAATTAGGGCAACCATGATACAAGAGTAAAATTCCCAAACTTCCCTTAATGAAACAACATTTACTATATCATGGACCAGGCGGGGGCTTCACCCCCACACCCTCGAAAGAGGGGCTTCCCGTCCCCCTTCCAAGCCCCACGACGACCTTATTGTGAAGGTCGATCCCTGTACTAACTTAGCATAGGGCGTTGATTAGGCTTCACAAATTAGCAATCTCCCACTTGGAGATTAATCTACCATCAATATCTCCTCTATAGCGGCAACAACTTATCAATCCTCATAAAGAAGTCCAACTGAAGCTGCACTCAACTTCAATTTCTCAATCGTAATGGTCTTTGTCAACATATCAGTCAGATTCTAATCTTCCTTGAATCCTCCAGAGTCGATATGATGAAGTGATAACGCACCTATATGTGCTTTGTGCTGGCACAATAAATGGGATTCTTTTCTAATTGAATAGCATGCTGACTGTCATAATACAACATATTCTTCCCTTGCTTGAGACCTAATTCTTCCTAAAAAGACTACAATTGTACCATCTTTTTGTTGGTTTTGGTCACAACAACATATTTTCACTCAGTAGTGGAAAGTGCAACTATCTTCTGCAACTTAGAGACCCAACTAACTGATGTACCACCCAATGTGTATACATATCCAGTGGTACTCTTCCTACCATCAATGTCGCTAGCCATGTCAGCATCTACATAACCCTGTAATCCCAAGTTTGACTTTCTTAAGCATAAGGTTGAGTCAGCAATGCCTCTCAAATACCTGAGAATCTAGTTCACTGCTTCCTAATGTTGCTTACCTAGATTACTCATATATCTGCTCACAACTCCCACTGCATGAGCTATGTCTGGTCTAGTACTCACCATGGCCTACTTGAGACTGCCAATAGCAGGAGCATAAGGCATATTAGCCATGTTGGCTCGCTCTTGCTCTATAGAAGGTGACTGCTCCTTAGCCTAAAGTGACTAGCCAAAGGAGTACTTACTAGTTTTGTAGCATTCATGTTGAATCTGTTCAGCACTTTCTTCAGATATTCTTGTTGTTACAGTTTTAAGACATTAATGTCCCTAGTAATCCTCATCCCAAGGATTTGTTTTACAACACCCAAATCCTTCATATCAAACTTCTTGGAAAACTCCTTTTTTAATTTTTCTATTTCTTATTTGCAAGCACTTGCTATCAACATGTCATCAACACGTAGTAGTAGAATGATATAGGATTCATCAAGCACCTACTACTCATAAAGGTGTTAAAATTCTTATACCACTGTCTTGGAGCTTTTTTAAGACCAAACAAGCTCTTTTGAAGTTTGCTCACCATTTTCTCCTTTCCTTATGCTTGAAAACCCTATGGCTGCATCATGTAAATTTTTTTCCTCCAAATCACCATGAAGAAAGATGGTCTTTACATCCAACTTCTCTAAGTGCAAGTCTTCATTTGCCACTAGTCCAAGCACTATTCTAATAGTAGTCAATTTCACTACTGGAGATAAAATCTCAATGTAGTCGATGCCTTCTTTTTGTTCAAAGCTTTTTACCACCAGTCTTGTCGTGTATCGCTTGTTGCCATCAAGTTCATCTTTTATTTGGTACACCCATTTATTCTGCAAGGTCTTCTTCCTTTTGGTAACTCGGTCAACTGCTATGTCTAATTGGATAATAGTGAATCCATCTTGTCCTTCATGGCCAACTCCAACTTTGTTGATTCATCAACTTTTACAACTTTCTCATAACTCTCTGGTTCACCTTTATCAGTCAATAAAATATAACTCAATGCAGGGGAGTACCTCTGTGGTGGTCTGCTAGTTCTAGTAGATGTCCTGAGTTCAGTCATAGTAATGTTCTGATTTACTTCTAGGGGGGTGTTTTCCTAGTCTTCGTGAGTGATATTCTCCATCTCAATAACAGGAAGATCTCTCAACTAAATCACTTCACACTTCTTGGCTTCATCACTTGTTCTCTTAGACTTTGTTCTCAACCTATCTTTATACAGGGCACCTTCATTGAAGATCCATCCTTGCTCCTGATAACCTTACGACTTTGGTCATCCCAGAAGCGATAACCAAACTCAGTATCACCATAGCCAATAAAGAAACATATCTTAGATTTAGCATCAAGCTTATTTCTAATAGCAGAATCAATATGAATATAAGAAATACAACCAAAAAATTTCAAGAAAGAAAGGTTTACCTCTTTGCCGCTCCAGATCTCTTATGGTATTTTGCAATTCAATGGTATTAAGAGACCTCTACTAATCAAATAGGTAGCGGTGCTAATAGTCTCAAATCATAACATCTTTGGCAATTCCGCATATAATTTCGTGCTCCTATCACGCTCGTTCAAAGTTTTGTTCATCCTCTCAACCACACCCTTTTGTTGAAGTTTTCCAGGAATTGTCTTCTTCATCTTGATTCCATTATCAACACATTAGTACTTCAAATCATCATCTATGTATTCTCCCCCATTATTTGACTGGAAGAAATTCACCTTCAAATTTGTTTTATTCTCAACCATTGCTCTCCATCTCTTGAATGTGTCAAAGACTTCAGATTTCTTTTTTAGGAAATAAACCCATACCTTTCTGCTTGCATCATCAATAAATGTCACATAGTAGTTAGAACCACCAAGGGAAGTAACAGTTGAAGGCCCCCACACATCAGTGTGAGCCAACTCCAATTTAGCTTTCTTTTGATCCTTTCCAGCCTTAGAAAAGATAACCCTTTTCTGCTTTCAAAAAGTACAACCTTCACACAAAATATTATTTACAGTTTTCAACCCTGGTAGTTTCCCTTTGGACTGACACACTTTCATTTCCTTCTCACTCATGTGACCGAGCCTATAATGCCACAAATTAGAATCAGTAATAGCATCAACAACTACAACTGTGTCTCTGCAACTAGAAGTGATGTACAAAGTTTCAATTTTAAATCCTCGTGCAACAACCATGGCTCCCTTAGTGACTTTCCAAGAAGCACCATTAAAAGTCACATTATGACCTTCATCATCAAGTTGCCCTACAGAAATCAAATTGCGCATCAGTATTGGTACATGTCTCACCTTGTGAATTTTCTACATTGACCCGTTTGGTATCCTCAAACTGACATTACCAATACTGACAATATCCAAAGGTTCTCCATCAGTATGATACACCTTCCCATGATTTCCAGCAACATAATTCTCCATGATCTCACGGTGCACAGTGGTGTGAAGAAGCCCATAATCTAATACCCAAGAGTCAATAGGGATATCAACCGACAAAAGAAAAGTATCTTGTACTTCTTCAGTCACCACATTTGCAACATCATTTTTCTTTTCATCCTTACTTGGTACTCTGCAGTTCTTCTTTATGTGACCAGACTTGCCACAATTCCAACATTCTATATTTCTTCTGAATTTGGATTTGTTTCTACTATTCCTTGACTACCTTCTACCATTGCCCCTGTTGGAATTCCTCTCGAAGTTCCTGCCCCTAGTATCGACACTTAGGGCAGAATTAGATGTCGATGATTCTCTGGAGTCTTTTGTACGAACTTCATCTGCAAGAATGGTATCCCGAACATCATTAAATATCAACTTCCCATTGCCTACAAAGTTGCTCACCGCAACCCTCATATGTTCCCAATAATTTGGCAGAGACGCCAAAAGAATTAAACCACGAACCTCATCATCAAATTTAATATGAGCTGAGGTCAATGGATTGACAATCGAGCTAAACTCTTTCAAATGAGATGCCACTAGTATATTTTCTGTCATCTTTAAATTGAAGAGTTTTTTCAGGAGATGTACCTTATTATTTGCATAAGGTTTCTCATACATGTCGGACAAAACCTTCATCATCCCCATTGTGATTTTCTCCGACACCACATTGTGAGCAATGTTCTTCGATAGTGTTAACTGGACTACTCCGAACACCTGTCTATCAAGGAGATTTCACTCACCATCTTTCATACCTTCTGGTTTCATATCCAGAAGTGGTGCATGCAGCTTTTTGCTATAAAGATAATCTTCGATCTGCATCCTCCAGAATACAAAATTCAGACCATCAAACTTGTTGATTCCAATTGTCTGTCCTTCTCCGCTAACCATTGCTCTCAATCACGAACCAAAGCTCTGATACTACTTGTTAGGAATTAGGCGCCCTAGTTCCAAACTAACAAGAGCAATAATAATAATCATGGAAGAAAGAAAAAGCAAGCACGAAAATACACAACAAGATTTATACAGGTTCGCCTCAAGGTGAGACTACAGGCTGGGAGTTCATATTGTTCTCTCAACCCCAGCTTGAGGGGGAGTGTTGAAAGATAGGGCACAAGCCCACACGACCAAGGAAGACCCACATACCTAAGAGTGGTGTAAGATGGGCCCAAGCCCATAAGAAGATCAAGTGAGACCCACAAAGTTGGAAGATCAAGTGGGACCCAAAAAGATAGCCACGAGCTGGCTTCCTTATCATTATCACGTGCCACAGAAGAGTTTTAGTTAGGTTAATCTTCTATTTATTGTGGGTTATTTAATTATGATAGGACTTATCTTTAAGTGTTAGAGTTTGGGTGTAATTGGAACAAATATAGTTTTATTGTAATTGGACTCTACTACCTTCTTCTATTATAAATAGAGGTTCATGTACTCTGATTATAATAAGTTAAAGAAGTAAATGAAGTATTTCTCTTTTTCATAAATTCAACATGGTATCAGAGCAGAGATAATGAGATCTTTTTCTCTAAACCCTCAACCCTAAGTCTAGGTTTATAGTTTTTTTTTCGTCCCTACACCCATTAGTCATTTTTTTCTCCTCTATATTGATCTTCTAGTGGGAAGAATTTTGTTGCTTGGATCAACTTTATTTTTCTTTCGTTGGCGACTCTATTTTTACCCCAATGTCGTGGTTGTCGGTTCTGCCTCAAGACTGCAGAGGGGGTGTATCTGGCTAGACTTGTTTGCGGCGGTGGAGAACGATAGGAGCTCCTCTATTTCGTGTTGTAAGCGAGGAAGATAGAGAGCTCGTTGTTCCATCGACTACCTCTCTATTCCGAACCGATCAGATACAATGACTCAGTGAGTCTGGTTTCTGTTACATATAAGTACTCTGTCGAGAACTCTATTTTCTGTTGAGAAGATAGGTGCTGATTCGAAACAACGAACCAACATACCAAGTTTTAGAGCCTTTTGACGAGGGGGAGAAGAAAAAGTTCATTTGCCAAACTATTCGGCGTTTGGCACCGTCGCCGAAGAAGAAGAAGATGATTTGGCACTGACGAAGACAATGGCCAAATTATTGCTGAGTGATCTGCTGTTCTTTCGAGTTATTCTGACGGATCGTTTGGTTTACTGTCTCTGGTCTCCAAAGACGTATCTTGGTTGTTGTCTCTCTATATAGCGCCGTGAGTAAGACGATCTCTAGTTTTCTGCTCTGTTCAGAAGCTGGGGAGAAGACGACCCTGTTGCCTGATTAATTTTTTATGTTTGTCTCCAGATATAGTATTTTCATTCTTCCGAGCTACTGTTGTTCCTCTATTCGGCCGGCCACGGGGAGGAAGATGGAAGCTCTGTTCTGCCCCGGGAGGAAGATGAAGGCACTGTTGATAAATTTTTCCTAAGTTAAGAAAAATTAAACTTGTCAATTCAATGCATGTTCCAGCCAAACCCGGACCAGTCCAGATCAACCCAACAACCTGAGGCTGCCTTTCTAGCTGCTGTTGAGCACCACCACCGAACCGATTCAATGCAGACCAACTCAGACAAAGTCAACATGGGTCCAGGTCAATCTGATTCAGGCCACTTTTTTTTTGCCTCGGTATACATGCCCAAGTTTATACATATTTCAGCACAACTAGATAAATTTTTCTCTGGCTGGATTTTTATTTTGAAGAATTGACAGATTATTCCTTGGTTAGCATATTATTTGGTACAGATATGTGCATTAGATTATTTCATGGGTTAATTTTACAAGGATTATTTTGGTTCGTGTTGTATGGGTCCAAGCCCATTACAGCTGTTGCTATTATTTCTCATTGGATGAGACACTATTATTGAAGAAGAGGTAGCCTCAGTATATGTTACATCACTGTGACGAATGAGCTTATTAATACATCTACTACCTCTAAGGATATCTATATTATTTCACCGTGATGGAAGAGTTTATTACTGACTCTTTGTTATACCCCCCATGAATTGACATTTATTACTCCTACCACTTGAGAATCGTTGTCCTGTGGAGGGACACGGTTATGGAAGAGTTTTTGTGTTACACTTCCAAAACAGGGTATAGACCCACTACCTACATTAATAGGAGTGACACTACCTATAGAAGATAGGAGTGTGCCAAACATCCAGCATGAGTTAATTGACTAGATTAAAGAGCAATGTCATACGACTTGGAGTGATTTTACTCTCGCTTTTCTTATGCCAATTGGGCCTCATTAATGAGAGTACCAGCGTGAGGGGGAGTAGCTTCACCTAGCTATTAGGTGTAACATAATTGTATTGTATAAGAGGCCTCTTTTATGTTTACAATTGTAAAGCAAGTTACATTTGCTAAAGTTGTAGAATTTTCTATTAATTCTGTGTAGTTTTTACCTAGAGTTGTTGGCCACAGTGCCAATGTATTTGGGCATGTTTTATAATTTGAACCTTTGTAGTTCTATGTTGTTGGTGTTATTTGACAAACCATAATGGATATTCTAACTCCAACACAAGGGCTCATTAGGAATGAAGTACCAATCTTAAATAGTGATTGTGAACCGCAATAAAAATTTCTTGTGTAGTCGATGTTCAAATGAAGAGTCCAAATTTTTAGTAAGTTATAAAATCTAGATAAACCAATACCCCAAATCCCCTCTTGGTTTATCCTCTCAAAAACTTCATATTATTAGGGGGTTCTTGTGTGGTTTGCTTTATTTACATATAATTTTTAGTTTTACATCAATTTGCAAGTAGTTAATCACATTTGAAAGAAAATATGATGCAAGCATTAATTGGAAAGAGTATAAAATTAACATTAAAAAAAACATTCCTATTCAACAAACCCCTCTCCCCCCTCTCTTCTCTCCCTCTTTCCCTTCCATATGTACACACCCTCTAGACTAGTACCTTTTGGGACCTAGCATCCTTTCCCTAGCATCCTTTCCCTAGCTTCCATCACCACATAAACTGACCATGAGAGGCATCAGTCCCATCTCTCTGCCTTTGTCTATTCAGGGGATCGTCTCTCCCTAGACCACCCTCGAGGAGCAAAGATAGTGTTTTCTTAATTAGCTAATATTTTATAAGTTAAATCATATTAGAATAAATAAATTTATAAATCATTTCTCTTATAAGTTTTATATTTTTTAATAATTTAATTTTTTATATGAGACTTGTTTAAAATTTTGAAAATAATATTATAATAATTCAGTTTTTGTTATTTTTTTATATTTTGAAATTTATTTTTACATCCAACTATCTTAGTAGGTTGTTTAAAATTTTTAATTCTTAAAAAAAATAATAATTACAAGTTAGGATTACATAAATAATATATAAAATTATAAAATAATTATTTATTCTATGTAAACATAAAATTTTCAGATATATAATGTTTTGATATGATATCATACTATTTAAATAACATTTATTATATATAAAGAATTTCAATTCTAAATTAAATGTCTTGGACAACACATCTAACATAGAAAGTATCGGTCGAGGTTTGGACAACATTAGTGGGAGCCACTAATTATGAAAGAAAAAAAAAACAGTAGCTTTCACCATAAAATAGGCAAAAACTTTATTTAAAGATGATAACGGTGCTGGTGGGATCGATGTTGGATATCATTTTCATGAGAGAGTGAGAGAGAGCTCAGAGTGCCAAAAACCTAAATGGTGGCTGTCAATCATGGACTAGACTGGTTTGGAAGTCCAGGTTAGAATGCATTCTGTTTTTGGAAGCAAAAGAAGAGAGAATTGTTTGAAAGCAACGGCCAACATCTTTTGGTTGTAACATCTCATTTAATTGAATTGATGCATCGGCATGCATTAACAGCAGGTCCAAACAAACAAATATGCCACCCTACTATTCTGTCCATTAGTGAGATCAAAAGAGAACGTGACTCACGAAAGAACTTCTTTCCAATATCGTTTTGCTATGGAAATGGAAGCATCTAGTTGGTGGGCATCTTCTTTAAGTGTCCTAAGAGTTGAACACTGCCAACTATTGAATTTCTCACATTACCATCTTGACTGTGAAAAAGCTACCCGTAGTTTTGCCATGGAAATGGAATAAGCAATCTATTGAAAGTGATCATTCATCTATTACATTCCATGAGTTGAGATAGTGAACGATTACAACTTCTCCTCTTTTGATAGGAAAGAGTTTTGAAAAGTTAGTACACGAAGTTTTTCACGATAAAGAAAAAAAGAATCTGGTTTAGCAAAGAAGTATGTGTCTTATTCGATTGCACTTTGGATAAACTATTTGATTGAGCTTCCGCTTTAAGGTTTTATGAATTTTTGCATGTCTAAAAATTTTGTTAACATGATCACGTAACTGAACCAAAAAATATACTATTCGGGCACATCCGATAGGCTCGATGGTTGTTTGGAAGGATTCGAGAAACTATATTTTTCTTTTCTGTTGGAGATTGTTGTTTGGTAGCTTATTCTAAAGGAGAAGGTGATGGAGAATCTACATGGCTGGGCTGATGGTAAGCTTAAGAAAGCAGAGATTGATGCCTTATCTCAATTAAAATAATGTCCTTTTGGTGTGTTTCAAATGTTTTTGGGGTTTAGGTCCATCCTCCAGCTATCATATGACAACATGATGACATGATTTAGATTTAAAATATAGGGTGAGGAAGAGGGGTGGGGTGTGAGTTGCCTTTTCATTTTATAATAGCAAGAAAGTTGTTAACTTAATATACTTATTTAATATAAATATTTTTTTTTAAATTTAAGTTAAAAATATGTTGCACTTTGTCTAGATTAACACATTCATACAATATAATATAATGTAGCATAATAATTAATGCATTAAATTTCAAGTTAAATGGGTATGTTATTTTGAATAAATTGAAATATTTTAAATTTAAATCATTTTTTCAAAAAATTTAACTTATTAATTCAATAATTTAAATATATAATTTAATTTAAATTTTTAATTTTGGTAAAATATTGGATTTTTACAATTAAAATAATTATTTTTATAGTTGTTATGTTAATACTTAGCATATTATTGAATATTTTAATATTCCTAAAGATATAATTATTATTTAAAATTATAAATTTATTGGTGTTTAAATAATTTAAAATTAGATAGTATATAATAATTATATAAAAAATAGTTTATGAATTATATAAGTTTTCATTAAAAGATAATCATTATATTATATTATATGAATGTTTTACTCTAAATAGAGTGAAAGATAATTTAAACTTAAATTATAATATATTTAATAAATTGAATATATTTTTTATATTTCTATTGTTATATATTATTAAGATTGAAATTTATTTTCTATTTAAAAAAATAAGGATTGACTAAATTTTGTTCTCTTATTGTGATTTCCTCTCTTGAATTGTATTTCAGTACTTCATGAAGTAAAATGGAATTCCACATTCATTTAGAAAGTTGAACAATATTTAAGAATTCCATACATACTAAGTATGAAATTATTATTGATGTCGAAATGAATTTCAATTATAGAAAAATTCTAGACACAGTAACTATGGAATTGTATTTATTAAAAATTTAATATTCTAAGCTTTAAGATAATTGAAAATTAATTAATACTTATATTATGCAATACAATATTTTAATATATTTCAATTTTAGAGCAATTCTAGACACAACAACTATGGAATTGTATTTACTAAAAATTTAATATTCTAAGAGTTAAGATAATAGAAATAATAATTAATATTTTAATTATAAATACTCCATTTTAAATATATTTAAATTAAATTAAATATACTTTAGTTATTAAAATTAATAAGTTAAATTATTTGACATGTTTGTTTAGATTTTAAATATTCCAATTTATTTTCGATAAAATACTCATTTAACTTAAATTTTATATGTTAATTGTAAATTTATATAATATATAAAAATATCTATAAAATGATTAATTTATTATATAATTATAAATTTTGTGTAATACTAAATACTAATTCTTTCATTAATATTATTATAATTTAATGCAATGAAAATATTTTAAATTTAAGATGACTATATTTTTTAGATTAATAATAGAAATAATTTAAATATATTAGTTAACAGTTAAGGTTAAATTTTATTTAAATTTTAAATTTTAATTAAAATTAAATTATTTAATTTCATTTTTAACATAATTATTTCACATAAATGATTATATATGTTATATTACTATATTTTAAGACTATTTATTGAATAATACTAAATTTTTAGATTATGTAATTAATAAAAGCTTAGTATTATACAATATTTAGTAATAATATAAAGTATTAATATAATAGCTTAATAATTATTTTTTATTTTTGAATAACTAATATTTATGTCAATTATTTTATAGAATTAATTAATATTACTATAGTTTTATTATTTAGAAATATATACAAAAGAATTGTAAGTTGTCCCACTAACTTTAGAGTTTTGTAATCTAGAATATTCTTTACTCTCATATATTAACCAATGGCTTTCTAGTAATAGAATTCTAGTATAACAATTTTCAATATGCTAACACCCCCTTTAGAATAAAATTATTATACTAAATATATTTCCAGAAGATTAGCTAGTGAGAGAGTGGCAAACTACCATTTTGGCGAAGGGTCGACTCCAAATGCATGGTTAAATGAGAGGCCTACCCCAATTTGGATCCCTAGAGGCGGGGAAAGAGTTGTTGGTCTCAAGATTTTCATTCTCATGGTTTTTATGATAAAAAATAAAATTTAATTACATATACTAAGAAATTTTGAATACACACAAAATACAAGGAAAATATTTTAGTAGCAGTGTTTGAATAAAAAGGCTATTTAAATAGGCTCCCAAAGAAGAAAAGGAAAAGACAACAAAATGTCGCTTGAATTGAGAGGTTATTCAAATAACTTCCCACCTCTATAAATAGATAGCTTTTTGACCATCGGAATACATATGTTAGTGCTTTGGAATTATTTTCTATTTATTGAAGCTTCAACATTCTCTGTTGTGCTCTATGATTTCTAAATCAATTTAGATGTGTCAATACGAGGAAGTATTTTGAAAAAGCTAAGTATTTGAATATGTGATTTAAAAATCTTGTGAGTAGGTTTTATATTCACTAAACTAAATTGCACGTGCTTTGAAATCAATTTATTTAAGTGTTGGTTTCTCTTTCAGCTACTATGTTAAACATCACAGTTAAGCCATTCCAGAACCTTTCGAAACTCTGATTCTTGAGTTATTAAATCTCATTGCATTTTATTTTGAAATCTTTTAGTTGAAATCAATTTGAGTTGCTAGTGTTGTGCTAGTATCACCTAGGCTTGGGTGTATTTTCATTTTGAGCTTGATTGAAAAGCAATGGATCTTTTACCCTTTGGGTCTACTGTAGTAGATATCATTTAGTTGTTATTAGTGGATAATTTAATTACGAGGTGAATAGTTCTCAGGAATGGATTAGCAATCCAAATATAATTATGAACCACTATAAAAATTATGGTAAATTTTTTATTTGTTAATGATTACTTTTAATTCGATTAAATAAGTTTAAAGTTTGAATTAGCCACAAATTTTGATAAACTTATATCCCCTCTACACACACAGATCGTTCCATATTTTATGATCTTGATGAAGGAGAGATGGAAGAGGAAGAAGGAAGAGGAGAGAAGAAGAAGAGAGTGGAGAGAGGGAAGAAGAATACGCCCAAGAGAGAGGAAGAGAATAGAACACGTGAAGGAAAGAAAAGAGGAGGAAGAATAGGGTTATGGACTTGTCCTAACCCTCTTCCTTAAGTTTTATTTATAGATGCCAAAAGTATTAATATTATATGTATACCCTTCGCTCTAGTAGGAGTGAATAAGAGACAAAAATTGTAAGATAATTACATCAATAACATCCTAACTTATTCATATCTTCCAACAGAGTTTACTCTAGTCGAATTTAACTAGTGATATCAAAGTATACTCTAATTTGCCTGGTCCCAGGTAGAGTATCAAAGATCCTTCGAAAGGCCTAATTCAAGTCACCCCAACTATTTTATGGGAACTATTACACACAGTTGGAAATATAATATCAAACGCTTCTTTCTAGTCTATGATTTTGATCTATGGGAAATCACCACAAGGACTTTACATCCCCCAAAAAAAGGATGGACAAAATGAAGTGAAGAAGCAAACCAATAAATACAATAATGAGCACAAGAAAAAGGTATCACTAAACCATAAACCACTGAACATGTTTTTGTGGTCTTTATGTGTTTAAACAATCTAGATTAATTGGTGAAACTAGTGCGAAGAAAGTACAAGACTAACTTGAGAAACGACATGTAGATACCTTTCAAGTCAAAAAAGCTAAGGTAAATATTCTTCTTAATGTGTATGAAAACTTCAAGATGAAACCTAGTGGATGGTTTTCACTCATGAGTATGAGAACTTCAATGGAATCTTGAGTGAATTGGCACTTCTAAACATCATCTATACTAAAAAAAAATAAATGGTAAGTAAAATCCTTAGAAGTTTACCTAAAGAATGGAGGCCCAAGTTAAAACCCATTAATGAGATAAGAGAAATTAGAGACACCACCTTATAAAAACTAATGGGTAACCTTCTTACCCATGAAATGAGTCTAAAAGAATTTTAAAGGGAAGAATCTAGGCCAAAGAATACAAATATTTTGGTATTTGGTAATGATTGTTCTTCTAGTGATTTTTTTATGGGTGATAATGATATTGTCATGTTTTTTAAAAAATTTAAAAGTTTTCTAGGTTTATAAAGGGAGTTCAAACACCATGGAGTCAAAATAGTCAAATAATTTAAAAAGAGAGCAACTAGTACTATAAATGTTGTAGCAAAGATCACTTGGGATAGTGAAGGGTGAAGGAAAGAAACAAGTAAAGAAGGACAGTGAAGAAATCAATTAAGAAGGCTTTGAGAGTAGACTTGAGATGAAGCTCTCTCATGCTCAAAAACTGAACAAAAAGAATAAGAAATATAAGTTGCCAATATGGCACTCATGGGTCTTTAAACTGAGAAGTGTTTTAAATTTGGAGTAGCGAATTTGATATTAGATAATAAATTTCAAAATGTCAGTACCTTCTTGTATAGAACAAGAGATTGACCAAGAATCATAATCAAGAAGATATTGAGAAGGAAAATTTAAATGTCATTCACAATGAGGTAGTCTCAGGGTTAGATGCCCTAATTGAGTAGAATGAAAGCTTGGTGAAAGTGAATCAGAGATACTCTTAAGGAAGATGAGCATGTAGAGATAGAAAATGGCATAAAGAACATATTAACATTGAGGAGCATGATGCCTTAAAATCCAAGTATGACTCTTAGGAGAAAGAGAGAAATTGCATAACAAGAGACTAGAAAAGTTTTCTTAGAGTGAAAACAAATTAGATACATTGATCCAATCACAAAAAATCACACATGATGTGACTAGTCTATGCTGTAATGGAAATGCAAGCCTAGGAAACTTCAAACATTACTTTGTGTCACCTAGCAGCTCAAAACATTATGACATTTGTGGTGATCCTACTCCATTCAAGGGGAATGTTGAGGTACAAAGTACCACTAGAAGCCAAGAGAAAGCTTTGAAGGAGACCAAGGGTAAGGGAATTCATATAAGAAAAAAATGTGCACACAACATGAGTGGTTGTGGAGAGTATATAAGTAACAAGAAAATGAGAAACTTTTCTAGAAGCAAAACTATGTCATGTACCTCTCGTGTAAAAAGAGGACATACGAGCAATGAATGTGGGCATAAAAAATAAAGTAACCAAAATTTTCTGTCAAAGGATGAGGTAAAGAAAGAACAATCGACCTAGCTTTAGATTAGTCAATAGAAAGAGTACTTAATAGAAAAGATACCACACCTACAATAGTTTTTTTGAATGCAAGTAAATATGAAATAAATGTACCTAAAAAGCTCTAGAAAGAAGCACTCGACCTAGACAATGGATATTAGAAGCATATGAAAAGAGATAAGAATCTATTCATACATTCAAAGCTCAAGGATGGAGGAAATATGAAGTTAGGAAATTAGGAAGCTCATATGAAAGATTTCGAGACTATAAGTATACTCTTCACCCTACTATACATGTTGTGCTTCATGTGAGAATAGATTCAAAGGTGAGTTTTGGTTGAATGAATGCAAAATATTTTATAAATCAAAACTTGTCCTTGTTTCAAAAGGAAAAAGAAACATATATGTTCTAAAAGTAAATGATCTTGTCAAATAAATGGTTACATGTTTTGTAGCTGAAAATTACATTACATCACTATGACTTGGAAGGCTATGACATGTGGGGATAAAGTTTCTGAAAAAGAACTCCAAAAATGATGTTGTCCAAGGTCGTCCAAAGCTAAATTTTGAGAATCAAAAGCTACAACTCATTTCATCCCAAGAAAGTAATTTCCACCCCCAGGCCTCTATAACTCCTTCACATGAATTTTTATGTGGACATTGGAGTAGCTAGCATTGGTAGAAAACATTATATTTTGGTGATAATAGATGATTATGCTAGGTATACTTATTTTCAGCATGTAACAGTGATGCATGTGAAGAACTTGCAAAATGGGCCACTCAAGTTGAAAATTAGGAATATAAAATCACTAGGATTTGAAGTAATAGAGGTGGTGAGTTTCTTCCAGAATTTGAAATATTTTTCAATGGAATAGGTTACAAGCATGAATTTCTAGCTCATAAGAAACCACAAAAAATGGAGTACCTAAAAGGAGAAATAGATCCCTCCAAGAAATGAGTATAGTTTACATTTTATTACATTTTATGGACTTTACTTATGATCATTATTAGGAAAAAAACTCTTTTTTGACCTTAGGTTGACTCCCTTATTGATTTTGAAGATAACAAAACTTAATAGAACTAACAATTTACAAACTAAAGTATTTCAAATACTTTACTTTCAAGAGATAGTGCATCAAAACAATCAAGCCTATTCAAGACCTCAAGCAACATTGAAGGACATCTCTTGAAGAAGCACCCATGAAGAAGAAGACGAGAAGAGTAGAGTTTAAGTGTTGATGAAAAATATAAGAGAGTTATCCTATCTCCTATATTTAAAGTAAAATGGTGAACATGGAGCTTTAGGACTTATATTGCATATAAACATGTTTAGGAACATCATATATGTCCTTTAGAACATGTTAGAGCACTTAGACTAAATCATGCTCATGTTTTAAAAGTTAATTTAGTTGAACTAGCATTGGAATGATCAACCTCAGCCAAATGATCAATCATCTAGGAGTGTGCATGCCAAGACTATAAAGCATGATCAATCAACCTTAGTTGATTGATCGATCATCCAGAACATAATCATATCATGTTATAATGCATGATTGATCATCCCATTTGGATTGATTGATCAATATTGTCTAGGCATGCAAACATTATATGGAATGATTGATCATCCCACATGATTGATCGATTAGACAAAATCATGTCAGTTAGGGTCAAAAACCATGATCGATCATAGGAATTTTATTAATTGATCATACTTTTATCACACAGCCAAAGGGAATTCTAATTAATCAATCATCCCCTAATCATGATCGATCAACTTAACCTTTCAGAACCAATGGAAACATATTGATCGATCAATCCATTGATTAATAAGTCACATCCTGCCACATAGAGAGTCGTTATGATCAATTGATCAATCAATCAATGTGTTGATTTTTTCAAAAGGACAAAAATGGCTAGTTTATCTTGGAAAAGTTATAAATAGCCCTATCAAACCACACATAGAGAAGTTAATGAGCATTTATTAGCAAATCCCTTGAGCTTTTATTTTCAATCTTGCAATACTTCTCAAAAGTGTTTTTTGAGTGAAAGAGTGCTACAAATTTGCATTCCAGTCCTCTTTCCTCCACCTTTTCCTTATATCTCATTATAGACAAGCTCCTCACACTCTCCACTGTGTTGAAAAAAAGTGGAAACTTGGATATCTCAAGTAGAAGGTGCTCTCCAAGTTTCGGTTGTAAGTTCTCCTTTCTTTTATTTTTTATTTGACAAAGGTTCATCAATAACCTATTTAATCTAGATAAGAAAGAGCCAGTTAGAGCTAGAATCTAGTCAATCTCTTAGGGAGATTATATTTGTAAAAATCGTGTATTAAACTACATGTGGCTTAAAGAGAGCCAAAATCTCTGCATAAATTATAACTATTAGAGCTTTGAAATAGTGAAATTTCCCAAGTAAGAGTTTTTGGGCGATGAATACCAATAAGGGAACATCGATAAAAAAAACTCTCCATGTCTCCTATTATGTGTGATTTTTATTGAAATTGTGATATTGCATGATATTTTGTTTACACGCCTTAGTTTTTAATTTGACATTCTCAACTCACCTTACTGAGATGCCACTTGGGGCAATACCCTTTACAAACTCTATAATGGATGAGCTCCCAACATTATGTACTTTAGAGTGTTTGGATGTAAGTATTAAATCCTAAACACTAAAGATCACTTAGACAAGCTAGACGCCAAATCATATGATGGAATTTTTGTGGGCTACTCAACAAAAAGTAAGCCTATAGGATTTTTAATTGGAGAACTCAAACCATAGATAAATCTATCTATATAATCATTGAAGAAAGTGATCCTAGAAAACCATGAAGTTCAAAAGAAACTCCAACAAATAAATCTAGATAGAAGAGGTAGAAGTAGATTCCCATGAAAATACCAAGTCAAGTCCAATGGTAGAAGCTGCCCAAGCCCTTCCTAAATCCTTGAAATATATGGTTGTTCACACCCCTAGAACAAATCATAGGATAAATTTTATGGGAAAAGATTGACTAGAGGCTGGTTATAAAGAGTGAATCAAGCATTCATTTATGATCTTGAACCAACCATAAGTGAACGTCTAAATTATTTTTGTTGGATAGAGGCAAGGCAAGAAGACTAAACCAGGTCATTAGAAGTAAAGTATGGAACTTTATTTTATTACTAGAAGGACATAATGTGATTGGGACCAAATTGATGTTTAGAAGTGAACTACATGTTTTGTGAAGTGATTAAAAACATGTTAAGATTAGTTTCTTAAGGATATTTTAGAGAAGAAGGTATTGACTATGATGAAACTTTTGTTCATATGGGCATATTAGCAATTAGAATTTCTCTAGCATATATTTACTTCAAGTATTTCATTCTAATACCAAATGAAAGTGAAATTATCCTTCCTAAATGATCTAATGAAAGAAGAAATCTATGTAGCACAACCTTGTTGATTTGATGAAAGCTCTAATAAAATATGTAAATTACTTGAGTAGCAAAAAAAATCCCTCCTCTTTGAGGGTTTTACAAAAATGATAAATCAATTAGGATTAATTTATATGTCAGTTGAGTAGAACAAAACCATTCAAGACAAATGTCGAAACGATCAAGAATCATTTGATCATTCCAGACAATTCACTAAACAAAATTTCAAAGAAAAACAAGATTTTGTAACTAATCGACCAGTTAGTAGGGAACCGTCTGAACAATGCATGTAAACTTATATGTCTATTATTTGGCATGTTCAATATGAAGACTAGGAGAAGAACTACACAAGGACAAATAAAGGATCCAAAATTTAAGAACATGCAAGTTTCCACCGGAGTACTAATGACAGCCTATAAAAATTCTGCCCATGCCCAAAAAAATTGGAGAAACACTTTGACCAAATGGTAGGGCTTTCTAAAACCTCTTGTTTGCACCATAATCACCCAAAAATTCATAAACACCTACAAATGGAAAAATCTCAAAGGCAAACATTTCAAGAAGCTTAAACATCTGCCAAGAACTCTTGGAAAGGGAAAGGGGAGGTTGACAAGGAAGAAGAGACCATTCTAGAAAAAAATCCTAGCTTCAACAAGAAGAAGAGAAGCCTATTCCATATGTCTTTGAAACAAATTCACTTTCTTAATGCTTATTTTGAGGCGTATATGAAAGCTTTATGAAGAAAGGGTGTAATGATGGAAAGGTGGTAGAGATAGAGTTACTCCGAGAGAATCTGAGTTTGAAAAGGTTGTTAGAAAAGAAAAAAATAAAGAAATTGTTTTGGAAAAATGAGTACAAATATGTGAGCTTGAAGTGAATTTCTTTTGCTCATGGATGTGCTTGGAAAACCCATTTGACCCAAAACAAAAGGATCCTTCACACTAAATTTCAAGGGACTAAGATTGATCTAGGTTCTAAGGAGATCAACAATCTATTTGCTAGAGAAGACTCGGGAGATTGGTCTATAGATACCTCTTTGGATAAAAATTATCCAAAGTTCACAAAGGACTCATTGAATATGATTCTGAGTGGAGATACAGATGTTCATGTTGACAAGATGACTAAGGTTTATACAATGTTACTCTCAATAGCCAAAACTAATAAACATCAACCCCGCACAAATATTGTTTTGGTATTTTGCTCAAGAAAGAAGATTACAAAAATTTTGGAGTTTATGTAGTTGACTCAATAGTCAATAGTAGAACAATAAAAAAAAGTGTTGAAGAGCATGTATGGAAGAATCTTACGTGACTCTCATTATAAGAAGTCTCACAAAATTAAGAATTAATATGGTGGAGTCTAAGAGGGGTCTCACAGAAGGAGGTCTCACATAAGAGTCTCGGTTAAAGATGTTTTAATTATATTGGTCTTCTATTTATGTTCAATTATTCAATTTTTTCTAGGACTTACTTATCTTTTAGTATTTAACTTTGGGTGTAACTAGGATAAAGGTTGTTTAATTGTAATAGGATTCTACTTGTTTTCTCTATTATAATAAAAAAAGTCATTTTGTAGTCAAATTATAATAAATCAGTGAAATATTTCTCTTTTCCAGAAATTTAACATATTTTTAGAGTGGGTTCTGTGAGTTGACTCAATAAACCCATAGAGACAATGTGATCATTTTTTTATTTATAACCTTTAGTAGTTTAAGTTCGTATTATACCTTTTTTCTTCCTTTCAAGTCCTAGTACTTATTTTTCCCTTGGCGTTCGCACCTCATATTGAAGTTTTTTTATTAAAAATTAGATATTTACATATCTTTGAGAATACTTTGTAATACAAATGAATTTCGGCAATCAGAGTTTTTTTACAAAGAAAGGCAACTAGAGTAGTTCGAGCAACAACAAAAAGTTTCAATTTTTTACCCATTTTATGCTATCAAGAACGAGACTTTAAATGGAGAGATATCCATCCAAGGAAATATCTTTAAGTCTACTTTTAACTTATTAAACCAATTCTCATTCTAAGTTTTTTAGAGGGAGATATCAATATTGGAAAACTCAATGGCCATACTAGCTAAACAAAATGAGTACTCAATTCAGCCAGATTGCAAAGTCCAAAATCTATTAGATTATTTATCTAAAAAATAAGTATACTTTATGAAAAAATATTATAGTTTAATGTAAGATTTTGTGGTCCACCACAACTACCAAAGGTATCACCAACCATGGTTCATCTTTCAACCATAATTTACCGAAGGGATTTGTAAGTTGATGCGTGCGGATCTCAGCTTAAGAAAGGATGATAGGAAAATTTTGTCCTTTCTTGGTCTTTGGAGATTTATTTCCCTTTGATCTTTACAACTCTGGATTCTGATCGATACAACACGACGGATATGGCTGCATTAAAAAATTTAAAATAAGAGATGCTAATAAGAGTGTCATGAAAGAAAAGTAGGGCATGACAAGATGTCATCATTTTCGGCTATCAATATTGGAAGACTCAATGGCCGTACTGGCTAAAAAAAAAAGAGTACTCAATTCAGCCATATTGCAAAGTCCAAAATCTAATAGATTATTTATCTAAAAAATGTATACTTTATGAAGAAATATTATAATTTAAAGTAAGATATATAAGTCTAGTTTCAGAAGGATCAAATTTCTTGTCAATCTATGTAAGGTGATATTCTCATTGGAGTCAGCAAGGGTCATGCTTTAGAATGAACAAAATCAAGTTGTCATAAAATATTCAAGAATGATATGTCAAATTAGGTATTAAATTAAAGTTCTTTGAGTCTACTTTCTTAAAATAAAGCATTTGTGATTCTGAACAATATTGTGGGAGATATCAATATCATGAGTACTTAAGGTCAATTCTGCTAACAATCTCTTTTTTTCCTATTTTCTCTCCTATTATTTTTCCCCATTGATGTCAACTAAATTTCCTTTTCTCCTAGAGTGCTAGTTTTTCTGCAAATTTCTCTTCAAATCAGAGATTTTTGGTCAATCTTAATCATTCCATGATGGCATAGGTGAGGTGTCAGCCATGGCCTCAGGGGGCTGAAGAGATACATCATCGCAGCCTGGAGAGTAGAAGTCATTAATCAACACAATACGCTTCGATAACTCAGTAGTGGGAGAGAACCCAGGGGGGCACTTGTAGGTGAATAAAATGGTTGGTCTTCAAAGAATGTCACATCTCTAGACATCAATATTTTTCAAAGAGAAGTGTTGTAACACACATATCCCCTTGGAGTAACAGAGTAGCCCAAAAAAGTACATTTAAGTGCTCTCATTTCCAATTTTGTAGTGTGAGGAGACGTGACATGAACAAAATAAGTACAACCAAAGATCTGCACCAGAAGGGAAAACATCTCATCGCTAGGAAAAGGATATGAATAAGAAGTGAAACCATTAAGAACCAATGACAATAATCTGTTGATAAGAAAACAAGAGGTAAGGATGGCATGTGGCCAATAGAAGTGAGGCACATGCATATGGTGCAGAAGGGCCCGTGCAACCTCAAGGAGGTAGCTTTTCTTTCTTTCAATCATACCATTTTTTTGGGGTGTGCAGACACACAATGTTTGGTGAATAATTCCTTTATCAATACAAAAGGAATGAAAATCACCCAACATGTATTCCTTGGAATTATCTAATCGAAGGACCTTTATGGTGGTATGGAATTGAGTGGCAATCATGGCACAAAAAAACTTAAATATAGGTAAGACCTTTGATATATCCTTAAGAAAAAATAACTATGTAACCCTCGAGAAATCATTAACAAAAGTAATGAAATTCTTGGATAAGAAATATATGAAACATATAATGGTCCCCACACATTAGTGTGGACTAATGAAGAATGACCAAAACCTTTAGGTGCTTTGTGAGGAGAACAAGTACTCCTTTGGTGTTTACTCATCTGACCAACCTCACAATTTAAACTAGAAATAGAATATAGCGAAGGAAACAAAATTTTAAGTGACTATAGAGATGGATGGCCGAGTCTATTTTGCCATTGAAGTGCCTTGTGTTGTGAGCCAAATGTGGTAGTGACTGTAGGTCAATCAAGATAGTAGAGCCACCCTTGTTCATGGCCCCCACCAATCATCTGTTTTGTCTACACATCCTGAAAAACACAATATGTAGGGGAGAAGCTAATGGAGCAGTTAATTTTTTTGGTTTATTTACTGAAAGACAAAATATTCAATGGAAACTGTAGAACAAATAAGACATCTTCTAATGAAAGTGTTAAAGTAGCAAAAGTGGGTCCCATCACATGTACCTTAGTTTGGGACCCATCGGCTATAGAAATAAACTTGTCAGTCAAACAAGGAGAGATGGAACTCAAATTTTTACTATTACCTATCAAGTGCTCAGAGGCCCCAAAATCAATAATCCATGATGGAGAAGGTGAAGTAATCGAGACCATAGCCATTATAGCAGTGGTTTTAGTAGATGAAGAAGCCTTGAGAGGTGCCATTATGGTCTTTATTTTCTGAAGTAAGTCAAAATCCTCCTCATAAATAGTCTTCTTGTGTTGGTTTTCTCAACTTTGGCCTCATCCTTATCACTACTAGTAGTGGAGACTTGATTTGTTGTGACCCAGTCAAGTATGCCATATATTTTCCAGCATGTCTCCACTAAGTGATTTGTTTTTCCACAATGAGTACAAACCTAACAGTCATTAGGTCGGGAAGAATTTTGACCAGACCTGCCTCCTCTACCATGGCCCCCTTTATTATTTCAGCCTCAACCCCATTCCCAAAAACCTTCAACTCTATTGTAGGAGTACATAGTTGAAGAAAGATCAGTGTCTATGGTGAAGGATGGGTCTAGGATATATATCAATGTAGCCTATATATCATCAAAGGAATGAAGGGTAGTGGACCTAAGAATTTGAGACTTAGCTACCTTCATATAAGGCTTGATATTAGCAAGGCAGATAGCGGTTGTTAATGCCTCTCTTTGTTTCTCCTGGACCATAATATTCATAGAATAAGGTTGTGCAATCTTCCAATCTTCAATAAGTCATCGAAATTGAGCAAGATAATCATGTACATTCTCCCCCCATTTAGTATTATACATTGTTTGAAAATCATCATATATTTTTTGGAGATTATTAGCACTGAAGTATAACTTGGCAAAAGTATCTCATACTTGTTTAGCAATCTCAAGATGGACAACATTGTTGGTAACATTTTCTTCCATACTGTTAATCATCCAACTAAAGACTTGTGTATCTTCTTTAAGCTACTTCATGTAAAGACTATCTTCGTCATCCACCAGAGAAGGGAGCTTACTTAACTGACTCATAAATCACGAGTAATGAGGAACTTTTTCACCGATTGAGACCATTTTAAATAATTAGATAGTTCTTTTAAAGGAACCATAGCGATTTAAGCAAATCATTTCTTCCGGCCATTGTATCCCTTAGCTCTTCAACCATATATGAGCTTTGGGAAATATTTAACTCTGAACTCCTTGTGCAATATCAAAAATAACAAGAGGAAAGTAATATAGCTACTGTAATAGAGACCAGAACCTCATTTCGGAAAAATAAAAAATAGTGTTGAACAATAGTCTACTACTACCGTAAAATACTACTGTAAACAAGATATAAGAGCTTGTTAAAGGACACCCACATGTGTAGGGGTGGAATGGCTAGTAAATAAGGAGAATTTCCATAGAGGTGGCATAGAATTGTAAATATGCAAGTTGGTATATGTCCTCTTATGTCTTTTTCATTTTGAAGCATGTAGCCCTAAGGGCATTGTAGTCATTGTAAACACCTTCATACAACTATAAATATAGCATCAAGGCACGGGGTAGAGCATTCAAGCCTCTTCTTATTGGTTTAAATTCATCCATACACCTCTCTCTCGTTTCATCTTCCTTCTCTCCCTTGGTTTCTTCTCTCCTCTCTCCCAAGAACAAGAATTCCTCTCTTCTGTCCTTCCTTTAAGATCTCTTTTGCTTATGTGTTGTCCCTAAAAATCAATATGGTAACAGAGCGGGCAAAGATCTGATATGGAAAAAGGAGAAGAATATGGAGAAGGGAGGAAGAAGAAGAAGAAGAAAAAGAAAAAAAGAGTTTCTCATTTTTCCTTAAGTCTTTCTTTCTCTGTTCCTATCTTTCATTAAATTGTTTGCTCTCTTACCATATGTTTCATTTAGAAATTTATATACTATTTGAAATAAATTTGAGTCTAGTTTCAAACTCAAAAAGAATCATTGAAATTATATATTTTTAGAACGAGAAATCGACATCTGAAGTAGCAAAGGTCAAGCGATAGAAAAGTTTCATGTAACACCAGAAAGCCTCAACTTTCTAAATGGTTTGTTCCAATATGTACATCATTTATATTGATAATTATATTTCAAAAGAAATCTATGTGAGTATACTTTCTATCCCAATAAACCGTTTCTCAATCTGATATTTTGGGAGAGACATATCCACATTAGAAGAATCAAATGTCATATGTGTATCTTGTTGCATGTGAAAATCCAAATCTAAGCTGAATTTTTTGCTTCACTTTATTAGTTGCTAATGTTGATTGAGTCTCCTATTTTTTTTCAAAATTTGGTCAAGATTTTACCAACTTGAGTATCTTTTATTCCTTAAAAGTGTTTCGTTTGATCTCACATTACACTAGTTTCCTTAAGAGAAGTCTTTCCCATTATGAGTTTAGTTTTCATTTTTGAAAAAGTTTGAAATTTTTTGAATTTGAAAGTCTTGTTTGCTCATTCTAAAGTCCAAATCTAAGTGTCCTAAAACCTCTCTTATTCTAGAATTTAGCTTTTGAATATTTTTTTCTGAGTTGGTCAATTTGTGCTAAAAAGTAATTGCCTTGTATGAGAAGTCTATGTTTAGAGAGTTTCCAGTATATTGTTCTGTCTCAAAATTTTCTTATTGGGTTTTTTTTAAGTTTCCTTGATCATCATGTTAATAGAGGAATTATTATTTTTTATCTCCCTCTTATGTAAAACATGGTCATTTTTTATCCATCTATTGGTCTAAAAGTATCTCCTTCTTACTTGGAAGTATGAAGAGATGCATTGTGCACCTCCTTCCTTTTGAAGTATGAGAGCTACTATCTTTTTATTTACACCCTTAATTCCTCAAAGTACTTACTTTAGTTTTTTTTTGTTAAAATCACTTCAGAGCAATGCTTATAGACCCACTACCTAAAACGTATAGAAGTGTGCCCAACATCCAGCTTGAGTCAAGTCTTTTTATTCTTCACTCAAGAGGTGTTTTTTGTTTGAGCTGCCTTTAGAAAATGAGTAGTTTCTTAGTTGTGCCCTACAATTGGGTTTTTCACCTTCGAAATAGTGCGTAGTGTGTTTTAGACTATGACCAATTTGACTGGTGTATGGAGTTTTATCGTATGGCTAGGAGTGGTTTTTCTTCTCTCACTATTATGTTGTGCAAGTTGGATCTCTTGGTAAACAACAATGAGATCCTCAGCTTGAGGGGGAGAAGTACAAGAAGAAGTACAAGAAATAGGTAACCAACAATGAAGAATTCCACATGTTGTGGTAATCAAGTTTTATGTGGCTAGAATTTCCAAGTAAAGGGGAGACAAGATGAGAACAAGATGAAGACTACAAGCAAGATGTGAACAAGAAGAAGATGAATGAAATCAAAGCAATCAAAATTTCCTTTTCATGCACACAAGTTTCTTGACCAAGATTATTTGGAAAGTGAAGTTACAAACACTATCTCGAGGGGGAGTGTTAAAAGACACTCACGTGTGTAAGGGTAGCATGGCTAGTAAATAGGGAGAACTTCCATAGAAATAACATAAAATTTTAATTATGCAAGTTGGTGTATGTCCTCTTGTGTCTTTTTCCTTTTGAAGCATGTACCCCTAAGGGCATTGTAGTCATTGTAAACTCCTTCACGCATTATAAATATAGTCTCAAAGCACGGGGTAGAGCATTCAAGCTTCTTCCTCTTGGCTCAAATTTGTCCATGCACCTCTCTTTCTTTTCCTCTTTCTTTTCTCCCTTGGTTTCTTCTCTCCTCTCTCCCAAGAGCTAGAATTCCTCTCTTCTCTCCTTCCTTTGAGATTTCTTGTGTTTATGTGTTGTCCCTAGAAATCAATAGAGTTGTTGTAATAGACGTCTAAGAGAGGTAATCTTGTTGTTGATTACAAAATAAGAGCAAATATCTCATATGGCTACTTCTAGAATAGATGTCTGAGAGATGAAATTCCAGCACCAAGAAAATCATGGACGTGTGAGTAATAAACCTGTAATTTTTTGTCCTCCAACAAATAAGTATAGCAGTAGCAAAACAATTATGGAAAGTTTGATAATTGTAAAATTTAACCACAAGATCTGTTTCCAAATTGATCAGTCCATATGAAGAAAGTTTATAATTTTGGTTAGAGTACTTTCCAAATTATGCAGAAATAAAACAGAAAACTTTCTAAAGATAGACTTTTCTAGATTAGAGGCACTTTCCTAAATTAGACTTTCTAAAGATAAGAGATCTCTAGGATCAAAGTGGCTTAAAAAAATATAATATTTGTCCAATATGCTAGAATTCGTCGTGAATTCTGGAATTCATGCAATGCTTCTTTGTATACATTAAACAACAATGCAAGATGTCAAATTGCAACAATCTATCAACCAGTATTACGACAATTCAACTCAGGTATAAAAAAAAAAAAAGAGGTATCCAGTAGTGATAGATTAAACTACTGATTTCCAGAGAATAATATCATCAACCAGCCACAAGTTTATAAGAAAAATAAGGTTTTATGAGTCATAAAAACAAGGCTATAAAACAATTCAAATAGATAATTTTCTTCCACAAAAAAATAAAAAATAGATTTCATGGATTAGGAAAAACTTACTTTTCCTAATAAATCTCAGGAAAAAAATCATAAATTTTGGATGATGAAGATTGGGCATATATCTAGCATTAATGTAGATGAAACATCAAAGATCAAACTAGGAAGAAATACTTAGCTTTCCCAAGTAATTCTAGCACAAACCGAAAAAGAAGACTTCAGAACTTCAAACCAAAACTTGCACCTTGGAGTCTTGAAATAAGTTGTTATGATACCATGTTATTTTTAGGACTCCATAATATCTGAACTTTAAGGTCATGAGTGTTGAAGGTGAGGAAGAAGAAGGAGAAGAAAGAAGAAGAAGAAGAAGAAGAAGAAGAGAAAGTGAGAATAAGGAAGAGAAGGGGATGAGTAGAGGAGCAAAGAGAGGGGACACATAGAGGAGAAGATAGGGAGCGATTAGGGTTGTGTTGAATGACCTAATCCTCCCAATTAAGCTTTATTTATAGTGGTCAAGAATACATTAAGTATACCCTTCACCCTAATAGATGTGAATAAGAGACCAAAATAAAAGGGTTATTACATTAATGTCTTTGAAGCTTGATCATATTTTCCAACATTAAATAGTGGTAAAATTGAATGCCACAAATCTTTGAAAAAGCATAAAGACCGTGACTTGGGATTCTAATGATAATGGTAGGTCTCTTACAAATTTGGTTGACTCTAATTATTGAATCAAATCATTAAAGTTTCACCACTAGGATTTTTTGTAATCCAGTTAGATAACTGCCATAAGTCGCCTCTCCTCTTTTCTTTAGTTTGATCGGTTTGTAGGGTGATGGGATACTTATAGTACATTTTTCTCTCATGTCTATTCTAACAGTATATGTTTTGTTGGATGACCTTTGGTGACGTCCTTTCTTTTTTTTTCTCTAATTTCGGCGAGCCAATCCAATGTCTGGGCCAACGATTGATAGGGAGCCTTTTCTCTCTTTAAGTCCAATTGGATAGGTGTTAGAATGTTAATTAACTTTCAACAGTATCATTTCTCTTCTTTCCTTCTTGGACATGGTTGTTTGGTGAGCTGGGTGAAATGGATCCAAGTAATTCTAGCTGATCAATTAACTGGCAAGTTATTAATTCATTATTCTTTTCACAGATATTTTGACTTTCCACATGGGCTAATCTAATACTTACTATCTGAATGAATAGATGGGTGGAAAGATTGTTTTCCTAAGGCTTTTCTGTCAACATTGCTCATTGAAATTTCACAATTAGTTCTTAATTGTTGTTTGTCATCAAAATTAACTTCATGGAGAACATTGGGCCAACAATCACTCCTTTTTTATGATGACAAATACTTATGGACAGTTAAGAAAATGTTGCCAATAAAAGAGAGAAAATGCATCAATATTTTTGCAAGTCCCCTTGATTTTGATACCTATATTTGTGACGTTGCTCCCCTCTAAGTCCAATGCATTTGTTTTGTGCATTTATAATTTGTTTTGGTTGCCCCTTAAATTAATCAAAGTAATTCAATTGAATATTTTTAAGTGCCTTTTTTTGGGCTTTTCTTGCCCCTTTAACATCATCAAAATTAGGTGTACATATCTTTTATTTTTTGAGAGTTTGTGTCTGGTTGAGTACTTATCCTTAGGGCTTTGATGTATAAGATAATTAATACATTTTTTTTCAAGTTGGAATCATTGTTATTATCTCCAAGTTTGAGGGAGAGAATAAAAGGAGAAGTATAGAGGATAAGGTAGGCGATAGAATCTGCAATGAAGAATTTCATGTGATATGGTAATCAAATTTAATGTGTCCAAGATATATAAAGTTAGTGGGAGCATAATATGAAGAATTTTTTTCTTGAAGACAAAGAATATTTTTTATTACAAACTAAAGTTATAAACTCCAACTTGAAGGGAAGTATTTAAGAATAGGTACATGACTCTCATAGCAAGAAGTCTTACAAAACCAGAATTAATATGGTGAAGTCCAACAAGAGTCTCATAAGAAGAAGTATACAAAAGTGGCACAATTAAAAGGTGATTTAGTTATATTAGTCTTTTATTTATGTTTAGTTGTTCAATTATTTTATGGCTTGTCTGTAAGAGCTAGATTTTAGCTGTAACTTGGACATGGGTAGTTTAATTGTAATCTAATTCTACTTGTTTCCTTTATTATAAATAGAGGCTCACTATACTGATTTATAATCAAGTCAATGAATTATTTCTCTTTTCCATAAATTCAACAAAGACCGTGAACCTAGCCATTTCTCCTTGAATTCATCCATGACATGAAACATTTGTTGCGTAGTCAAAAGCAACTTTTCTTCGAGCAACTAGTGTGCAACCTTCTCCTCTTGTCAGTAACCAATCAAGTGAGTAGTAATTCATCTTATGTCCTGAGGACTTGAGTCTAGAATGCATCCACATGAGTTGTAACACCATCTAATAGACATGTGATAGCGTCTAATAATGGGAAGAGATCAGTTGGAACTTCTTCTCCAACCTTCTCCTTCAATTTCTCACATATGGTAATCATTTCCGTGGGAATTTCTTCCAAAAACAAATTTTGGGTAAAATTTAGTTCTTGGGCAAAATTGGTTGTTGAACCACAACATTGTCTTCCGGAGCCTCTTTTACTACTTCCCTTGATCTCCTCTCTAATACTAGTGTTACACACTCATAAGGTGTTGGTTTGCAATGTTGAGTTCCAGTGAAAGAAGGGAGAATTGATTGGAAATTTTGGAATTCAGCTACACTTTGAGAAAGGGAAGCACAAGAGGGAGGCAGGGTTTTTTTTTTTTTTTTTTGTCAATCTAGAATGCTTTGTCCTCCACTTCCTTCTTTGTTTATTAGGGTTAACCAAACTTTTACATAATGGCAAAAATGTCACTTAACCCTCTTACACCAAATTATAGTCAGAAAAAAATGGCTACTGACATGAAATCCATAAATTTAGAAGGGAACAACTCAACATAAATAACAAACTAGCTACTAAGGAAAAGATTTGTAGCAAAATGGATACATACAATGCGAGAAAAATGAAAAACAACGGGAGGTTGTGGCATCATGTTTATATTAGTTGATACATAACGTGTAACATCTTTTGTGCACTATTTTAGGGATATTACACATCAAAGCTTTGATACAAGGGTGCATCATTATGGCCCCAAAGCCTAAGAGGTATCACCTAATAAGTGTGCCATATTGGCAATAAACGTCCACTGGACTATTTTTTGTTAGTGTTGCCCTTATCAATGAATATATACCAGTTTTTAGGTGAAAAGTTCATGGGTTATATACCCCTCTAAAACACACCATAAGTGATGTTATGGGTTACACATTTGCGGCTAACACATAATGCTACATTCTATAGGATTTCTATTGATACCGAACTTTCCTTCTTTCATTGATATCTTGCAAACTAGAAGTGATCTCGTCTTGAAATTTTAGGGGGAGGTTTTTATCTTGATTCTAGTCTTTTACAATAAATTTTGTTGGGTTCATTTTAGAATAAATGAGAATAATTTTATCTTGATTCTAGTCTTTTACAATAAATTTTGTTGGGTTCATTTTAGAATAAAGGAGAATAATTCTAAACAAAACAGTTCAAGTAAAACATCCAATTGTCGTACTTTTTTTTGTGATTTTTTCACCTAGTTAGTACCTAAAAACAATAAATTATTTTAGAAGATTTGAGTAGCTAAGGTCCATGTTTACAACATACTAAGAGATCTTATCAAGATTTTGCTGGAAAAAAAAAAAAGGGGGAAAGCATAAGACGCTTTGCACGAAAATATCTAGGTATTCTGATCTTCAAGCTGGACCCTAGTATGATAATTGGGTCCAAGAAAAGGTTTCCCCTATGTTTCCTATAAAATTTCTACTTGAGCCTCTAATCTTTGGCTATGTCTATGTGTTTTTATAATTTTTTATGTAATTCTCTAATCTATGATTATTTCTTAGTTTTTGTAATAATCTCCCTTTGTTATCTTTTATTTTAAGCGACTATGCCTTAATATTTCACAGATTATTGCATGTTATAAAATATGATGCTTTATCATGTAGATGAATAATCAACACTAAATACCAAATAGAAGTAATAGGTATGGATATAAATTTGAATTAAGTTAAGATTGAGTGATAATTGACAATCACATAATAAGTATAAATATTTAATATTAATTGAGTGATAATTGACAATCACATAATAATCATAAATATTTTATATGAATTGACAAATGATATTGATTGTGTAAATATTTAAATTAATTAATTAATTATTAAATTATATTTAATTATTTTATTATTATTATTATTATTATCATTAATTAGAAGAAAAAAAAATGGACATACCATTCCGGCGGGCTTTCAAAAGTGGCATCTAAATAATTAAAGCATCGTATAAATGCTAACTTTTAGAAATCAAGAATTTCGAACAGATCCCATCATAGAATTTTGAACGGATTCTCTCTCCTGACCTCGTTTATGTTCTGACTGAGGCGGAGAGTTTTGTGCTCTCCAGCCGCTGCAAACCGTTTGTGCGGCATCTTTGATTCCTCAGTTTGCCGTAGCCCTAATCAGGTAGTGTACTGAAAACATCAACTTTGTTCATCTTCTTCCGGTCGAGTATTTTTCCTTCCTTCTGCGCGCCTTAGACAGAGGGTGTCACGGATATAAGTGTTGTGAAATCACAGGTCTAAGTAGAAGCTTTGTATTTAGTTTTATTCGGGTTCCTGGGTTTTTTATGTTTCGTTTCTGTGTGCAGCATTGGGTATCAATTTCTTTTCTTTCTTGTTCGTCCTAGTTGATTTTCTTCAAAAAATCATTTTCTCTCTTACAAAACGTTAGCACGTCTCTTATGTGGCCTTTTTGGTTTGTGATTTTTATTACTATGCTAAAGTTTGATTTTTGTGAGAATCTGTGCATTTCGAACTATTCAAAAGGGTATTAATTCTAGATGGTGTTGATGGTTGGTCTGCGATCAGAATCTTTGCTTTTCGAACTATTCAAAGAGGTATTAATTCTATGTCAACCTGTTGGAAGTAAAGTCTGTATGCCTGATTTAATATTTATACCAAAAAATAAAATAAAACACATAGCTGATGTGTATAACTTTCTGATGTTAAAACGAGTTTCACTTTTTCCATATTCATGACTAAACTAAAAGTTACAACAAGCTAGGTTCTGAAGATTGCATTTTCAAATTTCGTCATCGTTGTCGCTTGAATGGTTACTCTTTGTTGAGAGTGAGGAAATATGTCAAAAGATTCAAATGGCCTTGGCATACGCTTTCGAGACTGTTATGGTTTACATCTGAAAGAAGCACTTCTGTCTTTTAGATAAATCACAGCATTATATAATGGGATAGGTCTGTAATGGGCCATATTAATCCGCATCTTCTTCCCAGTGTCCTCTATCCCCAATCTATTCACCAGCCAAAGCTTGCTTTTTTATTTTTTATTGAGACCCAATATTAGTCCTGATGATATATGTGTTCCTTGTCTCTAACTTGATTGCATAATTCATCATTTCTTTTAATTTTTTGTTTTTTAGGGCACAATAATATAACCCAAGTTAACATAGCAACAAACATTTGTTCGTTTGTGTTGGAAGATATAATGTAATTAGGGTATCATTGATGTAATTATTTTATGTTTCTTGTCTATTCTTCACTCTTACTAGGGTGAAAGACATAATTGTAATATTATACTTTTATTCATTTATAAATAGAGCTTAATGGGGAGGGTTTGGACACAAATTCACAACCTCATTTTTCCTCCTTTTTTTCTCCCCAACTTGGGTTCTTCTTCTTTTTCCATGAGGTAATCCATGGAGTCCTGAAAATCAACATGGTATCAGAGCATTGATTTTCAGGATTCGTAGCTATGGTATGTTAGAATTCCAATCTTTTTATTTGCTCGGATTATTACTGCCGCCTATTCCGAGTTGGAATTTTTCTTTGGTATATCATCATCTCTCTATTGTTGTTTGTTCAAGGCCATATTGCTATTGTTATTGCTGCTCGGTTCTTTGCTTCCGCAATTTGTTACTCGGATGATAAACTACTTCATGATGTTTTATTGTCTGGAATGCCTTACCTTCTTGCTTAATCCATTAATTTACTGCTGTTATTTTTTCTCATTTTAATCTGCTGCCCTGCTACCTTCTGGTCGTTGGTTCTCTGCTATCGTCGTCTACTGGAATTCTGTTATCTTCGGTTCTTTGGTATACTGTTGCTGCATACCTAGCCTTCAAACATGAACAACAGATCTTTCGAGAGTTCTGTTAAACTTTGTGGTATCAAACAACTCTGGCGATAATTTTCTGTTCTGCTACCTTCAGTATCGCGTACCTTCACTGCATATCTTTGTTTTTCGTCAATCAAGATCTAATGGTATCTTCTGAGGTTGGATTGCATAATTCTGGCTTGGCCTCCATCTTTCGAGGTTGGATTGCATAACTCTGGCGTGGCCTCTATCTTCCGAGGTTGGATTGTATAACTCTGGCATCTACTGAAAGATCAGAAAGACGTAACACTTCTTGGACAAAAAAAAAAAATTCTCCGTATTTGTTGCCATCCATCTTCGTCAGCACCACTATCATACATCAATTTTTTGGAAAGACGATTCATCAGCCAACAAACCAATCAAATATTTCAGTTTTGGAAATCGTATCTCCATTATTTCTGGAAGTTTAGCTTCGTTGGCACTACTGTCATCCAGCATGTTGACAGAAGAAACTCAACCGAGATTGAAACGTTATTTCTTTGGTATCTTATCATCCAATTGGTTTGGAAGTCGAAAATCATCCAGGTGGTGGCAGACTCCGACCTTGGTTTCCATTCAGAGTCGGAAAACTAGTTTGGAAGGTTCTGTTGGGATTACCGGTATCTTACTATTCTATTTGATCGTTGATATTAATCTTGGTGTGATTTTACTGGTTCCAGATGTCCATCGAGAAAACAGTGAACCAGACAACCAAGGTTCGTGATCTTCCCAAACATCTCGCGTAATCTGCAGTGAACCAGTCATCTTACCAGTAATATATTTCGGGAAGATCTTGATTTGATTTTTCTCTCTATAAAACAACTCGGACCAAGTTCCAAACAGAGCACGTCTTGCTGATTATACACGTTGCTTCAGAATAGAGATATGAGTTGGTGCTTGAGCAATATTGCTCTCAGATTTTCATTCTGCTAAAACAAAATCTGGTTATTGTTTTGTTTAGAAAGATCTCCTGCTCCGTTACAGAAATAGAAGGGAGAGGTGCTGGTTTATTTTCTTAGCTATTTTTGCCTTGTCGTCATTCCGAGTTCTTCGCTAGATTATTTTCTTTGCCGCAAAAACAGGTTTTTACCGAGAATACATTTGATCTTGTTGTTGTTTCCTTTTTGGGAAAATTCTCTGGCTCAACTTCATCGCCAGCTTGGTTGCTGTCTCTGGAAAGACAACGACTTTGTTGTTAATTAGAGTCATATAACCATACTGTATTTAATCTGTCGGGTTAACCCAGCGAATGGGCAACCAGATTGATTCTGTTCTGCTCAGGTTAACTTGGGTCAACTCAGACTCGAGTTAGCTTGACTCGGTCCACTTGTTCTTTGTTTCTATTATAATAATCCGGGTCCCGAGTTCTATTCCGATTCCTCCCGCAACTCGACTATATTGGCCTGATACTTGACTCAGCTCGACTCAATCACTTGCCTTAGTCTGACTCGGTCCCTCGGCTTCGGTTTGATTATTATTTTGGATTTTTTGCAGCTTATTATTCAGTTCAAGCTTATCATTTGTTGCACATCTTCCTTATTCAAGGATGGACTTACTATGGATTATTTAGTATGTCCTTGTTACTCGACATTCATTATTTACCAATTATCTATTACTATATAATTGTAAATTTGGTATGTGTTATTTAGGCATTAGCCCATTTCTACTACTACTATTGTGTCTATTTGATTGAGACATTATTATTGAAGAAAAACTTCTTAGTTGTATGCCTTGGGTTCATTATTTGCTGACTGTTGTCGGCATTTGTTCATCGGATGGAGAATTTGAATTCCTTAGGAAAAGAAAGCACATAATGACCCTGGCTTCAACACTTTATCTTCGTCATTACCCATTACCCATTACCCTTTGACAGTTTTTTCCTACCATCCTTTATTTGACTCTCACTTACCCCTTTGGCCAACCCTTTTTGGAGTGTTGCTTTGGTTGGTCCCTTTTATTTATATAGGTGTTTTTTGAGATTTTTTATTGGTCCCTTAGGTTTTTTTATCGCCGTCTTGTGAATGATATGCATTATCCATTTTAGTGATTATTGTCACTATATTTGTTCGAAATCAAATGAGGTTGGTTTCGGCTTATATTTTATCACTCATTTCTACCCTGTAAGAGTCTGTGCTCGGTGTTGTAGTTATCCTTGGGACACCGTGATGAAGGATTTTATTACTACGTCTATGTTTTTTGTTTCAAGTTGGGATCATTGCCATTAACTCCCAGCTTGAGGAGGGGTTTGGAAGATATAATATAATTAAGGTGGCATTGACGTAATTAGTTTATGTTTCTTGTCTTTTCTTCACTTTTACTAGGGTGAAGGGCGTAATTGTAATATTATACTTTTTATTCATTTATAAATTGAGCTTAACGGGGAGGGTTTGGACACAAGTCCACAACCTCATTTTTCCTCCTCTTTTGTTCCCCAACGTGGGTTCTTTTCCTTTCTCCATGAGGTAATCTATGGAGTCCTGAAAATCAACAGTTTGTGACTATATTATACATCTACTTATGTGTAGGTTTAAACATTATTTTTTTAAAATAATATAGGGTTTAGCTTCTTGTGTTCCCCCCTTTCTTTTGTAAAGCAAATCTATGAACCTCCATGCCTGTGGCTTACTCTTTTGGTTAACCAGTAGTTTTTTCTTAGGCGACTTCACTGAGATAGGAATCTGAGAATTTTCTTAATAGTTGTTGTTGTTTCATTCAGGAGTGGAAAAACTGGAGTCGAGTGCTGCAATTGGATATTGTTATCACATAAATCTTTTAATACGTTTCTGGAATTTTCAGGTCATTGATCTTTTGGATATACACTGTTTCAAATTTTCCTCATTCTTCTGCACAGTAAGAACCAAGCACTATGAACTTCTCAGCCCTACAACTCGAATGTAGCCCTCTTCCTGTTTGTCAGCAGAGCACAAACACGAGGAAATGTGGTGCCAGAATGTTTGTTCACCGAATTGGTAGTTTTAGATGCATCAGCAAGCATGCAGAACAGTCTAGGAGCTTTGTATCCGCTGCTTCTCCTGCTTCTTCGGCACTGGTAGCAAAAGAGAGTAATGACCTGCCTGAACGAGTGGAATCACTGAGTCAAGTCTCAGGTGTCTTGGGTTGTCAGTGGGGAGATGAAGGGAAAGGGAAGCTTGTTGATATCCTGGCCCAACATTTTGATGTTGTTGCCCGTTGTCAGGTATGTCATCCTTTATTTTATTTTTTGTTACATTTCTGTATTACTTTAGTGTTGTTTCCATGCTGGCTATTTCAATGGTTCTCAATGACTTGCAAATTAAACTTCTTTAAGTTGTATATTTCAATTTCTTGATTGACTTTCATTTTCTTACAATTTTTTTTTATTGACATAAGGGTGGAGCTAATGCTGGACATACCATCTATAACTCTGAGGGCAAGAAATTTGCTTTGCATCTTGTCCCATCTGGAATTCTTAATGAGGACACCCTCTGCGTGATTGGAAATGGGGTAGTCGTACACCTTCCAGGCTTATTCAAAGAAATTGATGGTCTCGAATCTAATGGGGTCTCATGCCTAGGAAGAATCCTGGTTTCTGATCGGGCACATTTGTTGTTTGATTTCCACCAAGTGGTAGATGGACTTCGTGAATCTGAGCTAGATGAATCTTTTATTGGAACAACCAAGAGAGGCATTGGTCCATGTTATTCAAGCAAGGTGGTCCGAAATGGCATTAGAGTATGTGACCTGAGGCACATGGATACCTTTCCTGACAAACTAGACAATTTATTGTCAGATGCAGCGTCAAGGTTCGAGGGGTTTAATTATACTTCTGACATGCTCAGGAATGAAGTTGAGAAGTATAAAAGATTTACTGAGCGGTTGGAACCTTTCATTGCTGACACTATACATGTGATGAATGAATCGATATTGCAAAAGAAAAAAATATTAGTGGAAGGTGGTCAGGCAACCATGCTTGATATTGACTTTGGTACTTACCCATTTGTGACTTCTTCAAGTCCTTCTGCTGGTGGAATTTGCACTGGCCTTGGCATCGCTCCAAGAACCCTGGGTGATCTGATTGGTGTAGTAAGTAAAACTACTTTTTGAGTATTTTTAACAGTTTGAATTAGTAAATTTGGTGGAATGGCATAAATGGGGTCAATTGAGGGAAAAGGCATGCCATAGGCAACTAGTCAAATATCTCCTGACTGGAGAAAATAGTCTCTGGTGCACAATTGTGGGGGAGGTGTGGGCGGAAGTGTCTAAGAGTTCTCCTTCAACTGGTAAAAATCAGTTGCACATAGGTGCTGTTCTTTGACTGAGTTATTCCCATTAAGGCCTTCCACAGCAGTTCAGGCTGCTAGTGTGTTTACCACGATTAACATGCGAATGTTGGGCACTCTTTCATGGAGATTACATTTTTTTAGACCTCAAGTCTGATTCTGCTTTGTTTTTTCTTGCAGGTGAAAGCATATACTACAAGGGTGGGTTCAGGTCCCTTCCCCACAGAGATTTTAGGAAAAGGTGGGGACCTACTTAGGGATGCTGGCATGGAGTTCGGTACTACTACTGGACGTCCAAGACGTTGTGGCTGGCTTGACATTGTCGCTCTGAAATATTGCTGTCAGATCAATGGATTCTCGTCTCTCAACCTAACCAAACTTGATGTTCTTTCCGATCTTCCGGAAATTAAGTTGGGAGTTGCCTACAGGCAAATTGATGGTGAAGTACTTGAATCATTTCCAGCTGATCTTTGTGTTCTGGAAAACGTACAGGCAAGTGTATGTGCATTCAGAAGTTGCACACTCTTTCCTATTTGTGGTTTCAGTGGAATTCTGATAAGTGGGATTACTTTTCAGTTTTCATCTTTTTGCTCTGTGAATATTTTCACTAATGATTTTGTCTCGTATTAATCAGGTTGCTTACGAAGATGTACCTGGTTGGCAGACTGATATCTCCTCCATCAGAAACTACAGGGACCTACCTCTTGCCTCTCGCCAATATGTTGAAAAGATAGAAGAACTTGTGGGCGTACCCATTCATTATATTGGGGTTGGACCAGGCCGTGATGCTCTTATAGTCAAATAAATAATCATCGCCAAAAAATATTCTTGTCCTCGGGTAGTGGTGCTGTCAATAAATTTTGCCCAGTGATTTTACCCTTTTGGATGAGATATTTTAGTTTAAGATTTTGGTCAGGTGATAATATTAATGTTTTCAATATTTATTTACATATCTTGACAGCGGAATTTTTTGTTGCTTCAATATTCACATTTAAGTTCGCTCGAACAAGATGAGAATTTGATCATTATTATTCTAAAAAATAGTTAGTGAAAATGAGATAATGTTTAAATTCTTCTTTTTATTAACTATTTTTGCGAATAAAAATGGTCAAATTCTTATTTTTTTTTCCTTTGGGTTCCGATCAAACCTTACATGCTTGCACTCATTGTGAAGAGGAGCTTCAGCAGGCTGGGTAGGGGTTTTCTTTTTTGTCCATTTATATGCCTATAAAAGGGTTTTATATGTAACAAAGAAATTGATCTTTTTTTGTTCTCTTACAAAAACTTGTCTTTAGTGTTTTTTCCTCTGTGTGCTTATTTTTTCTTCTTAATAACCACAACAACCTTCATTTTTGTCCTTCAAATTTTGCCCGTCAAACTTGATGTTAGGATATTGTTAGTCTGAAGATCGCCTTTCAACTTAATTTTGATGGTACAGAGATTTAGGAATTTATCAAGTGAGTTGAGAAGTTTTGACCAGAATTTCAAAATCTCCTCAGTGAAGAACTAAACTCTAGCATTGAAATGGCTAGACTGGGAGTTTGAATGATTGAAACATTACAAAAAAAAAAAGTTGAAGAAAGTCTTACCAATTGAATGCTATGAGTCGGCCCCTCAAACGTTCTTCTCAAAATGGAAGCTGGTGTGAAAGCTGAGCTCTGCCAATCTACTTCCAACAAACATGCTTGGTGAACTTTTCTTTCTTAGAAAGTGATCGAGATTACTACTAAATAGATGGGATGACCAAGAAGTTTTCTCGACATCTCTTTTTTCCAACTCCTTGTGGCCTATAACTCAACGATGACTTGATTCCCCATATGGAGTAGACATTTGCATGAGCCTGTGGCCATAGGATAAAAGATGACCACAATTTTTTTTTTCGTAGTTGAACCTTGATGATGAAGTTCTTGTAGGAGGGTTGAATGTTGGGCACAATCTTGGTTAAGAGAAAATCATGTCTTTTATAAGTGTATTATGTAACTAAGGTGTAAGTGGAACTAAAGGGAATAAGTTTAGTTCATAAGCATAGAATGGTCATTAGGGTTGTAATCATCTATTTAAAGAAAAAATCAAGGTCAAATGTGGCAATTAAGAAGAATCCTCTCTTATTTATCTCTCTATGTATCTTCTTGTAAAAACTCAAACACAAAACTCCAGTTTACCTATCTTCTTCTTGTGAATAACATGGTTGAGGTAATAGTCTTCAATGCTAGCTAAAATGGTTAATCCGAAGGGCATTACCAAAAATTTATAGTGCCCATCATAAGTGTGGAATGTTGTTTCTCTTCATCACCTATTGCCACATTAATTTGGTAATGACCAGACTACAAATCTAGTTTGAAAAATTAATAGCACTATGCAATTCATCGAGTATATAATTAAAAACGGATATAGAATACTTATATTTGATACTAATGCCAATGAGTGTTAATGATAAATTTCGTACTTGGATTTCCTGTACTTTACTCTTTTTTTTTCCATTTAGGAGGCCTTAGTTTACCCTAATAAGAATAAGGGTACATTTGACATTGTATAATATTTTTTATTATAAATAAGAGAAGGGCTCGACCTAATTTTAAGGGAGTCTCTTCTCCTTGAGTACTTTGCTCTCTCTCTCTCTCTTCTTTCTCTTTCTTACTCTCATAAGTTCTCTTCTCTTCTTCTTCTTCTCTCACTCCTACCTTTCTCTTTGCTACCACTCTCTTATTTAAACAACTCTATAATTTGACATACTATCAAAACCAGGTACTAGGGCTTCTTTTCTTATTGCTCAATCTCAACATGGAGCTATGTTGAAGGAGTCCTTGACTGCATTGGTAGGCTGACATCTTTCTTAGTTAGATAACTAATCAAGAAATGCTTTCTTCTTTTCTTTCTTGAGTTCTTCTTTGCTCTAGATGTCTGAGTTCTGAGTTTTTCATTTACAGTGCTTTGCGTGCAGATTTTCAATATTTGGATCTCATAAACGCTATCTTCTAAAGCTTCAATTTTGAGTTCATTAATTTTGCTTGATTTCCAAAATTCCACTTTATTACAAGCTTTAATATTGGCCTTGTTTGATGCTTTCTCCTCATCTTTAGTTTAAAAACCTAAAGCAGGGTTTTAGATAAACAAACACTCCATGCACATCCTTGTCTCTTTGGACACTTTGCATGCAAATGACTGGAAATAGTCATTCAATTATTTCAGCAAGCTAGCTGTTTTTTATTCTTCCCTATTAGCACCTTTGTTTACTCATAGAGGTTACAAACATATTGTGTGCCCACTTTGTCTCTAAAGATTCTATTTTTAGAACAAAGGAGAATGTCTCCTCATTCCATAAGTCAATATTTAGAAACTATTTTTGGAAAGTTCTCAAGTGCTACCTTCACCTTGTTAGAAGATGGGTTCAAGCCTACACTCCCAAAAGAAGTAACATCATGGTAATTAAGAAGACTTCTCATAAAGATGACACAAGGATGTAATTAGTCAAGGAGAAACATGTCCACTTACGTCATTTCTTATGTAAAGCTTGTAGCCCTAAGGTCATTATAGACATTGTAACATTCTCTAAAAAACTATAAATAGACGACCTTGGTTTGGAGTAGAGCATCGAGTTCTATCCCCTTCTCTCAATTCATCCAAGTTCCCTTTGCAAGCCTAAAGGTTCTTCTCTTCTTTCTCTTTCCCTCTTTTCTTTTATTCTTCTTCTTTCTCCAATCTCACTCCTCTTTGCTCGAGGTCCTAATCAAGGGATCCTAAATTCAACATGGTATTAGAGCTCTGAATTTAGGGTCCCGATGTCAAAAGAAGATGCTTTGAAAGTTTGATGATCAAGTCATCCATTGAAGGCTCTTTGAAGAAGCAAGCTCGTTGAGATAAGTCGATTACCTTTGTTCTATTTCCTCATGATATGAAGTTGTTCTAATGCTCAGATAATTGTATTCTTTTCAAGCCGAACTCGTGGTTATTATGATTTTAAGATTGGATTCTTGAGGCTTAAAAGAGAACCACTTCGATCATATTTTGCTTCTCTCATGGCCTCTTATTCATTAAAATCGGTTTGATACAAGTGACGATGGAAGTTCTTGTTTGAAGCATTACTTGGTTTTTTCTTTGCTTCACCATAAGCTTATGATACTCTATATTCTTCACAAAGCCATACATGAGAAATTACTTAAGATTTTTCCAACGATCGGATATTAAATTTGAAGAGGCATTATCAAGTTTTTTTCTCAAATCGAGCATGAAGAATGAACTTTTCTAGTTTGTCGAGCAAGAACAGAAATATTTGGTGATTTTTTTTATTTTGAGAATTAATCTCATTTCTCACCCTCACACGTTGAGAATAAGTGAAGATTTACGTACCCAAAGATCTCAAGAAAAAAAAGGCAAGTAAAGCTATTTTTTATTACCTCCCTTGGCGCCATTCTAGGAAGGAAACTTCCCCTTTTCTCCCTTTTGGCCAGCCACGAATTTGAATATATTTTATTGGAATTTTAGGAAGACTACAAGAAAAAGTTTTGATATCCTTGAGTATTAGGCAAGGAAAGATTAGTTTTTTGGCAAATGATGCCATAATACAAGGAAAATTTTCCATATTTATATTTGGAAATGGCTGATTTGGTGGAAGATCTTCTAAGATCATGATTTGGTGAAAATGTTTGGTTTGATCAAGAAAGATATGATTTTGTTTGGCCAGCCAAGATGTTCCTTAATTAAGTGCATTGTCTAAAGTCATTAATTGAAGGATTGTTGGTTCACATTGATTGGTTCTTGGGTTTGAAAAGTATTTGTTGAAGTCTCTTTCCTAGGCTTTATTTGAGTGAATTATTACTCACGATTTGCCTCTCATGGCTGAAGAATATATTGGAAGTAAGCATAATGTTCTTAGGATTACCACCATACCATTAAAAAGGTTAACTGATTACTTGAGCTAGTCAAAATCGGTTAGGAAATTCCTTATTATCCAAGACTTATTAGGTCATCTGACCAAACTAGAACAACCTATTGATGAAGAAGATATCATTTACAATAAATGGTTTAAAAATGGTACCTTGGTGATTAGTTGGCTTATAAATAACATGGAGGAGCATGTAGCTAATAATGTAATCCTTCTAGAGACAGCTAAACAAATCTGGGATACATTTCTTAGCTATATTCAAGCATTGATAGTCTCCAAAAGTTATATGATGTTTTACAAAGTATGTTCAATACCAAACAAGGAGACAACTTACATGAGTACTAGGCAATATTCAGAGGTCTCATTCTAGAGTGGAAGCTAGCTCAGCCTTACTCCACCGATGTCTCTACTCAAGAAAAATATAGGGAGGCCTTAGCAACTGCTATTTGTGTAGCAAACATCAAGCCTTGTCTTGAGGTTGCCAAAACTCAACTCCTTAGCTCCTCCACTATTCCAAAATTTGATGATGTATGTGCAACCTTCCTTAGAATTCAAAATTCTTCTTTCACCTCTTATAATAAAGTATCATTAGCCATGTTCCACCAATTGAGGTCATGGTAGAAGTTATAGAGGAGGTTGAGGAAGAGCTGGAAGGTCTAGTCCATCCAGAACAGACAACAAGGGATGCACTCAATGTGGGAGATCCAACCATACTATAGAAAATTGTTGGAAACTCCATGGTAGGCCAAATTGAACCACAACTAATCAAGCCTTAGTCAACAGTAAAAAGGAGGACAAGTTTGAACCACAGTCATACAAAAAGACCCTCATTGATGCTGAGTATGAACTATTCCAGAAAATGAAAACTCTGATGATATCTCCTACTACACCTTCCATTGTTGCTTCAGGTATGCTTTCTACCACTACCACTTTTTAATCCTGGATTATAGACTCAAGGGCCTCAAAGCACCTTACAAGTAACAAAGATCTACTACATTCTTTCTCTCTATGTCTCTCAGATAAATATGTGTTATAGCTGATGGATCCCAAAGCATAGTTTTTGGGAAAGGATTCATCTCTGTTACACCATCACTTCTGCTAAAAAATATCCTATTTGTTCCAAAATTTCCCTTGAACTTATTGTTTATCAGTCAACTTGCTAAACACTTTAATTGCACCACTTTCTTTCATTTTTCTTGTGTTTTTGAGGATCTAACAACAAAGCGGGTGATTGGTGGAGGCCAAGAATGAGGGGGGTTTTACTACTTGGACTTGCCTCAAATAAATTCAGTCTCAGCCAAGCAAACTGAGGCAATATTATCTCTTCAACATATTTTTCTAGCTTTTAAAAATTTGTAAGTTTTAAACTGTAAAATATGTCAACTAAGCAAACACCATATGACTACATACTCTCCTCGGACTAAACTTAAAGGTGTTGCTCTTTTTCCTTAATCCACACTGATGTATGGGGACTCTTAAGTGGCTCGAACATTTTCAGAGTTAAGTACTTTATGACTTTTATTGATGATTTTACTCAAGTTACATGGATATTTCTCTTTAATGAGGGATCTAAAATTTTATCCATATTTAAGTTCTTTCATTCTATGGTGGCCACTCAATTTGGTAAGAAAATAAAGTACTTTGCTCTAATAATGCCAAAGAGTATCTCTCTAGGGATCTTGACTCCTTTTTTCAAGAAAATAGTATTATCCATCAGACATCTTGTGTTTACGCCCCTCAATTGAATGGTGTAGCAAAACGGAAGAACCGACATCTCCTAGAGGTAGCTCGCGGCTTACTATACTATATGAAAGTACCATACTTCTACTAATCAAATGCCATACTTACTGCTTCATTTCTTATTAATAGGCTCCCCTCATTCGTACCCAGTCATAAATCTCCACTCTTTATTATTTCCAAAATGATGAACTATTTTCACTTCCTTTAAGAGTGTTCGAGTGCACATGTTTTGTTCATGTTACATCACCTCAGAGAAATAAACTAGACAAAAAATCTATCAAATGTATCTTCTTGTGATACTCTCGAACACAAAAGGGTTATGTTTCTTATAATCCTATTCTCTGGATGTTACTTATGTCTAGGGATGTAACCTTCTTTGAAAACACTTCATACTACTCCTCCAAAAATGTTCCTCCGGGTCCATCATCTGTACAAGCCTCTCCTCAACCGGTTGTGCCCCTTGCTACAGATATTCTTCAAACCCCTGAAGCATTGGTTGATACCACACTTATGGATTTTATCGATCCCATCGAAGTATGTCCATCTCCACCTACTCATGTTCCATTTAGACCAAAATATGATACTTGGCCTATAGCCTTAAGGAAAGAACCCAGGACTTCTACTAGGCCCTCTAGCTCTCACCCAATATCCAACTTTGTATCTCACCATCATTTGTCTTCTTCATGTTGTCAATTTCTTGCATCTATTTTTTCTATCTTTGTACCATAGTCCTATCAAGAAGCTTTAAGGCATCCAGGATGGAAGACGGCAATTGAAGAAGAAATGCATGCACTATATGAGAATCATACATGGACTCTAGTTCCGCTTCCTTCAGGCAAGAAACTTGTGGGTTGTAAGTGAGTTTATACCGTTAAACATAATATGGATGGATTGGATGCTCACCTTAAGGCACACCTCATTGCCAAAGGCTATACTCAGTGCTATGGAATCGATTGTGAAGAAACATTCTCTCTGGTGGCCAAATTGAACTTAATACGTATATTGTTGTCCCTTGCTGCTAATTCCTCATGGCCGGTATATCAGCTTGAAGCATCTTTCTTCCCACGATGAACACAATAGACAAAAGTGAAACAGATGGTTGTTGGAAAGAACACCAATGCATTTAACAACAAAATAGTCCATTTCATCATAAGCTTCCCAAGAGATGACTCATGGCCTCTAGACTCATGATTCACCATGCACAGAGGCATTGTTAAGGACGAAGCATGCGAACTTTCGCGACGTCAAAATATAGAAGATTAGCAACAACATCTTTTGATTAATCACGTAAAGGGAAAAAAACTCATGGAGTCATTAAAATCATAGTTCTGATACCATGTTGATTTTTAGGACTCCATAGATTACATTTTGGGTAAAGAAGAAAAGGAAGATAAAGAGAGAAGAGTGCACAGGTTGGGAAGAAAAGAGAAGAAAGAATAGGGTTACCCTTAAGCTATGTTTATAGATGCTAAAAGTACCAATATTACAATTATATGCTTCACCTTAGTAAGAGTGAAGAAGGGACAAAAAATTATAAAGTAATTACATCAATGGCACTCCAACATATTCATAACATATTCATATCTTTCAATAGACTGGAAGACCTCAATACCCATAAAATATTTTAGAAGTCCAAGATCTTTCATTTTAAATTCTTTGCACATCTTCTCTTTGACTTCTTTTATGTTGTCTACTACACCGTCAGTTAAGACAATATCGTCCATATAAATTGATATTAGTACTCTTCCTTTTAAGTTATTCTTGACAAAGATAGGATGATCTAATAAGCACCGGCTAAATCCAAAATACAACATTTATTGGCTAAATTTGTCAAATCAAACTCAAGGAGATTATTTAAGCCAATATAAAGACTTCTTAATTTGCATATTGACTCCTTCTCAACAACAAAACCAGGAGGTTGATGCATATATATCTCTTCTTTAATATCTCCATTCAAAAAGACATTCTTTACATGCATTGATATACCGGCTAAGAGGAATTAGCGGCAAGAGATAATAAAATATATGCTGAGTTTAATTTAGCGACTAGGGAGAATGTTTCCTCATAATCCACTCCATAACACTGAGTATACCCTTTTGTAATGATTCGGACCTTGAGGCGAGCAATAGAATGATTTGGATTGTGTTTGATAGTGAAAACCCATTTACAGTCTATGGGTTTCTTGTAGGGAGGAAGAGCAACTAGAGCCCAAGTCAGATTCTCATATAGTGCATGTTATGCAAATATGTTTAAATTAATCAAGTTAGAATTTGTTCAAATTACTATGTTACCTATTGTTAGTATCCTCTCGTTCTAGAAACATTGTCCATGAAAACCCCAAAAAAAGAGTCCAAGTTTTCCTCCACCAATTTGAGATAAAATAAAAAAGTTTCCTAGCTTAAAAATGTTAGGAATTAGACGCCTTAATTCCAAACTAATGAGAGCAATAATAATAAATGTGGAAGAAGGGAAAAACTAGCACGGAAAAGCACAACAAGATTTATAGAGGTTCGCCTCAAGGTGAGAATACGTCCTGTCTTTGATTGTTTTAGTAATCCACTATGAAGATGAAATAGTTTACAAGACAAATCGCACACTTACAAGTGTTTCTCTCTAACCTCTCGAGCTGTAACTCGAGCTACTCCTCAAATTAAGATGATAAAACCTTAATAGCGGTGCCCCCCAATTCAAAGAGAAATCTAGGGCAACCGCATTATAAGAGTAAAATTCCAAAATTGCCCTTAATAAAACAACAGTCAATATATCGTGGATTAGATGGGGACTCTGCCCCTGTACCCCTAGGAGGGGGGACTTCTTGCCCCTCTTCCAACCCCCACGAGGACCTTACCATAAAGGTCGATCTACCACCAACTCAGCGTAAGACGTTAATTAGGCTTCACAACTTAACAAGAGAAAGAGAACTCTATCTAAGTATTTCCTTCTTACTCTCCCATTCCTAAAAAAAAAAAAGTCTCCAACATCCTTCTAGACTCTTTTCTAGTTCAAAAGAGAGTCTACTTGGCCAAAATAAGTCTCTTGTTCCCAAGTCTTGTGAGATAGATAACTTACTGAGTTTGGTCTCCTAGTTGGCGTCAATCAGTGTAGAAGGCAGCTTTGTCAAGAACATATAAAAACTTTGGATTTCTTTACATGCAATGAATCTAAGAGGTACCTGAGTCACAACTCTATCCTTGTGAGTTATTGCATGTGAGTGGGAACACTACATTTTCCTAATTCTCATATTGTTTTCAGCCCAAAGTATGAGGACTGATCCATTGCAATCTGGAAAGAGCATTGTTGTGTTCAAAAACTGCCATATACATCTAATACTATCTCAACTCTAGTTGTCTTTCTTTTCGAGCAACACTATCGTTTGTTCCTATCCCAAAATATCCTTGGAGGCTCTGAGGAATCTGAGGTGGAGAGGTTCCATGGAAGAAAAGATAGCCACCATGTATGACAACGACACATGGACCTTTACATTAGTTCCTCAAAATAAATATTGGACCATCGATAGTTTTTAACTCTTAAGCACATCCCAGATGGTAGTATTGCTTGATTTGAAGCCGAATTGGTTACCAAGGGATACACCCAAATGTTACAAACCCAAAATCATTCCCCTTGATGTACTTTAGAACTCGACCTTTCACTCTGCCCATGAGAACTCGACTAAGTTGTGGAGGACAGCTAGAAGAGGAGAGCATGAGTTCAGCCTCTAGTGAGCTCAGTAGCAGCTAGTTTATAGGAGCTTAATTCAGTTTGATAAATAGGGGCTTATGATTGAGTAGGAGATCTTCAAGTAAGGCTTGAGGCATAAAAGAAAGATCTTGTAAAGCCCACGTTAGTGTAGCAATGTTCTAGAGATAATTCACTTATTTCCCAAGTTATTTAATATGGAAATCTTAGTCTCACATAGGTAAAAGTAGGAGAGGGTCTTAACCTCAAGTAAGCACTTTTAAGAAAATCATTCAATTCAATACAAAACCCATTTATTTGGACTTTGTGCAACCTAAGGCGTCTTGACTGATGATTTAAAGGTCAATAGGTATCTCACCTCCAACCCAGAGTTTTATTGTTTCCCAAGTAAGTTCATCTCTTGAAGCAAGTTTGTTCGGTCATCATCTATTTATCTAGTCTTTTACTTTGGTCTTGTTAGTGTAGGTGTTGGCAATAATGTAGCCTTGTGCAGTTCAATTGTAACTCATGTGGAAAGTTGAAACAAGTCTTTTGCTAGCTATTAATTTAGACTTCAATGTTATTTAAGTGACTTAGTCTTGTCGACTCCATAAAAGTCCTAAAAATGGTATTGGATATATTAGTTCATTGATCAAAATGAGTGAAGCTTGCACAAGAGTGTACATGTTAATGAAGTCTCACCTAGCCAAATCTCTTATAAAGGTCATTCATTAATCTTACTTCCTTATTCCTCGATACTATTGTTCATAGTCTTCGTTCCATTCCTAGCCTCAATCTTGTGGACTATCCTATCTATCCATTTAGTATCCAACATTAGTCTTGTCTAAGAGCTCTGACCTAGTCCAATAGTGTCAACAAGTCGTTTCTTTTAATTAGGTAAGTGAATCAATTTTGTAATTGACAACTACATACTTGAGGATTTTCCTAAATAAACTACAACTAGAATCCTACAATTCTAGAAAAAGAGTCCACAAAAACCCCATAGAATAGATTCCAAGTTTTCCTAGAAGTCTTCCACAAGTTTGTGATAGAATAGGAAAGTTTCCTAGTTTTGAAGAAGAAAACTCTATCTGAAAAACTTCCTTAGTTATCTTATCTCTTGGTTTCTAGCTCCTAACAAAATTCAGCAATGTTTATCTGGAGTCTTTCCGTGTCTCAATGAGAGTCCACTTTCCAAAAACAAGTCTCATGTTCCCAAAGCCAAGTATGATAAGAAACTTTTGTAGTTTAGTTTCCTAGTTGGCATCAATCAAACAAATTTGCTTAAATCACTTCATAATCAAATTGGAATGTATCTAGGGTAATTCTAATCACTCTAGAAATTTATTCTATGTCCTTTGTGTTAACTTATGGAGCCTAATCAACAACTTACACTGAGTTGATACACGGATTGACTACTATTTCTTTAAGGGTAGTTTTGGGATTTCACACTTGTAATCCAGTTGTCCTAATTTTCTCTTTATATTTGGGGTGTTGTTGTTAGGGTTTTATCATCACGGAAAAGGATCTTGAGTTGCGGCTAGAGAGAGGTTAGAGAAAGACGCATGTGAGTGTGTGTGATTTCTCTTGTAAACTATTTCATCTTCATAGTGTATTACTGCAACGATGAAAGACAGGACATAGTCTCACCTTGAGGCAAACTTGTATAAATCTAGTTTGTTCTTGTACTTGTTTTTTCCTTCTTTTGCATTTATAATTATTGTTCTCGTTATTTTTGAATTAGGGTGTCTAATTCCTAACACTTTGAGTCCCCTAAATCTATAAATAATTTCCTAGAGTGGTCCCTTGAGTCATTCCAAGGAAAAACACCAAAAAAGCTTCAATTACTAATTGCTTGATCAATAGTAAAAAAAATGCCTATTTCACCCATTTCCCACAAAAATATCTTGTAATTCACACAAAAAATATATTGTAATTGCCTAAATCAACCAAATTTCCAAAAATATCTTTTTTTTTCATCCAATTCCTAAATCTCAAGCTAACATGTAAGAAAATAGGACTTATATTATGCCAATGCATGTAGGAGAAGTTCTTTCAAAGATACTTTCACATGAAAATCTTGAGTCCCTTTCCTGTAAAGGGTTTTAATGGTCTATCCATCAACTTATTTCACTCGCTTCCTAAAGAGTTCTTATTCACTAGCTAACTGAAGAGTTGTTTTCCCTAAAGAGTTATTTGAGTTCTTGTCAGTTGTGTTCTTATTTAACTTGCTACCATTGTTCAATTGTCTATCATGTTAAAAATGTATTTCTTCATGGTAACCTTATTGAGGAGGTATAAATGTCACAATTACGAGGACTTTTGGTTGAGAGGGAGGTCTGAAGACTTAATAAGTCCATCTATGGGCTGAAATAGTCTACAATAGCTTGGTTTGATAAATTCAGCAAATTAGTCCTCCACTAAGGATTTAAGAGATATCAAGTTGATCATTTTGTATTTACTAAACATACTAATCATGGCGTGGTTCTTTATGGCAATATATGTTGATGAGATACTGATCATAGGTAGTTTCACAATGGGAATTCAACAAGTAAAAGATAGGTTGGGTAAGGAATTTCATACTAAATATATTGGCCTTTTGAATAGTTTTTTGAATTGAAGTATTACAATCTAGTCATGGTATAGTTCTATCACAAAGAAGGTATGTCCTCAACCCTATTTTGTAGGGATGGGGACTCCAACTCAGCCAAGGATTTAGAAGAATCCAAGCCTTCACTTTCCTCGCAAGCTAAAGGACATTCAATGTTAGTCTCTATAAGAGTTTTTGTAGAAATTTCTCTAGTCTCCCATCTATAAATAGGGAGCTTCTCAAGCCTTGTATTCATTCAATTCAATAGTGAGTATTTTCTTTTTCTATTTCATTTTTTCTTCCTTCATATTCTTCTTCTTTTGAGTTCTTGTCATTAAACTAGTGTTTGAATTTTTTTATGGGTTCAGAGTAGTTTCAAAGGAGAGGAGAATTGGTTAAGCTATTTATTTTTTCTTCTTTTTCTCCTTCATTCTTGGGAATTCATGATAGACCTCTATTGGTAAAAAACTTGCTCATGTAGGCTACTTGTAAGGAGGCAGAGAGAATGTCTCCTCTCTTATTTTGTTCTTTCTTTGATGGCGATTTAAGGGCTAGATTTCAAGGTTAATCTAATCCATGGTGTATAGATAGTAATATTTTGTAGAGCTTAAATTCTTGGTATTTGGAAGAATTTTGATTTAACTCTTCCTCCTTTTGTTCTATTGAGATTGTTATGTTTGCCACAAATTTTCCAGCATGTTTTGATTGGTCAGTGAAGGAGATTGTTCAACTATGTACTTTAAGACTTGAAGCTTATTAATTCAACTTAATTATGTGGAGTTGATAGTAAAACTTATGATAACCCCTTGAATGTGACCCTAATTGGCTAATTGAGTTGTTTGACTTATACTTAGTTGTTTGAAATTATTTTTTTCTTATGATTCACAATGATACTAGTGGAATGGCACAAGAAAATAGCTCAATTTTATAAACAATTTCTAAGAATGAGGGACAACATCATCTAACTACTTAGGTTACTCCATGAAATCAGATCACCCAAATTACCTTGAGTGGGCTACTTCTGCTCAAAATTTTATATTTGGGAAAGGGAAGAAAAAATACATTCTTGGTGTAGAAAATAAACCTAACTTATTGAGTCCAATGTTTTAGTAAGTGGGATAAAAAATAGCCAAGTTATGGATTGGATACTCATTTGTGTTAGTTATAGCATTTGAAAAACTATAGATGTTTTTCTACTGCCAAAGAAATGTGGAAAATTCCAACCAATACATATTCCAAGAGAAAGAATCATCCTAGGACGTATAAAATCAGCAATGATGTTGAGAATCTCAACAGAGAAATAAGATAGTTAGTGACTATTATGTTAGAGTTCAAGGCTGATGGGTTGAATATGACTAATATATATTAAAAGAGAGGAAGTGCTCAAAATTAGGAAGCTAAATCTATTGGCCTAGGTGGTTTCTCAAAAGGGGGTGAATTGAGAATATATAATAAATTTTACTTAAAGTGCAAAAATAAAGCATGAAAAATAATACACAAGAACATTACCAAAAAAAAAAAAAAAAAAATTATTCTTATGTTCCCCTAATGGTAGTCACCACCAAAATAATTGTTGCTCAGAAAAATTTAACTAATAAGCTCTATTAGCTAAAATTTACATACATTAGAGATTTTGGCTCTCTCGAATCCAAATGTAATGCCAATTACACAAGACAAATCTCTCCTAAGAGATCTTCCACAAATAGATTATGGCTCTTGTAAGTTCTTCCCTTCTAGATTAAGGTTCTAGAACACCTCCATAGCAAGAAAGTGAAAAAACACAAAGCAAAAGGGAAACTTACACCTTTCTTATAGGAGAAATAGCCTTCTAGAGGCATTCAAGCTTCCAATCCTTTGACCACAAGAGAGAATACAACGGAGCTTTATTAAGTTAGGATTGCCAAGAGATTTGAGAGAAGATGAAGGATTTTGGACTAAATCAACTTTTTTTCTCTAACAAAGGGTATGTTTGGAGTTTACAATTTAAAAGCCTTCTAGAAATTGGATTGCTAAAAAACTGCTCAGCTAATACCCTCCAATGAGTTTGGAAGCCTATTTAAAAATTTCCCTACCAAACTAGCCCATTTGTTAACTATTTTCAAAATGATGCAAAAAGTGTTGGTCAATCAGTAAAAGGTATTATTGATCAACCATGTACAACAATTATATTGTTTTGAGTTCCATAAGCTTGTTGATTGATCAGGGCATCAATCCATGAGTTATCAACCTTTTAAAAAACTCATTGATCCTCATCGATTAATCGATAAGGCTTTATAGAACTGCCCAAGAAATGTTTTGTATGATTGATCATGGTATAGAGGATGATCGATCATCCTTTATAAACTCTTTCTTAAATTCTTTTTGGTAGTATTTTGTATGAATGATCATGCCTACACCGATGATCGGTCATATAAGTTCTGCCAGATTGCATTTTGGATGATTGATCAAGCCTATGCAGGTTGATCGATCATAATTTATGCCAGTATACCTATTTTAAATTTAAACATCATATAGGCTAACCTAAAGGATTTAACAATTACAAATCGTTTGTATTTGTCGTAAAACATGGTTTTGAAATATTTCATGCCCAAAAGCTCCAATGCTCTTAAGTATCTTAGGATTGAAATTTGGTTGTTTGCCCTCTTATGTGGTTTTTTTATGTAACTTGACTCTAGGTGTTCATTGTTGATTTTTAGGGTTAACACATAAACACAAAAGATCTTAAGGGAATGAGAGAAGAGATGACCTCTTACCTCTTGGGAAAGATGAGAGAAGAAACCAAATGAGAGAAAGAAGAGGTGTAAGAACGAATTTAAGCCAAGTAGAAGAGGTTTCTCATAAGCAATGATATTTACAAGGTTGCTACTTTATTTTATTTTATTTATAACAATAAAATTCGTTTAAATGAAAAGGATGTCAATTATGACACCATAGAAAAAGAAAATAAACAATATAAGAAGACATTTAATCCATCGAATCTAAATCAAAGGGCCAAATAAATAAATAAAAGTGTGTAGCTCATTTGCATAAACTTGATGCCCTTATTTATTTCTTTTCCCTTATATAAATTATAGTCATCTAAAATACCTTCCCTTCAAAAGGATCCTTTTGTTAAGGGTATCGAGCTGGACACCCTTCCATGCTCTTTCTCAGACCTGGCCCGCTACAATCTATCCTTATCACCTTCTCATATTTGTTTTCGTATTTTTTAATTCAGGATCAACGACCATTCTTCCTACATCCTTCTCTACTTCGCTGCGGAAGACAGTTCCAAACTGTCAATCCAGCTTGCCCCAACGCGAGCGGAAGTTAGGAGTGCGGGCAGTTAATGAAGGAAAGAAGTAAGAATTCATCAGAAGAATGCGTAGACCAGCACTTAGTACAAACTCGCACCCAGAATTGGGTCTGCATCTGACAGTGGAACCCAGAAGCTTTTTCCATCTTCCAGAGACTAATAAAGCCATGTTTGCAGTATGTTATGTTGGTAGTTGGGAGCCAGGAAGCAGTTCGAAACTATATGGGGAATGAGTGGCTTTTAAGGTCACCTCCAGTCTGTCCATGACAAAATTTCCAGTTGTCCATCACCCTTTATCCTTATACATGGGTCTACAACCTCTGCAAAAGCTTCTACCTTCAAAAATGGTGGAAGGGCAATCTTGAATCAACAAGGCCACTGTCGTTGGAAAGCCAGTCGCATATTTACAGTGTTATTGAAAAAAGACTAGGATGGAAAAAAAGGCCTTGAATGAAGTTATTTGGAACTTGGAAGGCCCCGACAACACTTTCTGCTTATTGTTCTAGCTCTGCAAAAGGCTTAGGCATCCAACTCACGAGAAGAAGCTTCGTTGCTCAATACCTTTGATCCCAGTGATGAAATGCTAAAACAAAGGCAAGCTAACGAGTATCTAGCTACAGAAGTCCACGTGAAATGTTTCTTTACACAACATCCAAATCTCCCTTCTCAGCTTTGTGCAAAGCCTGTAGTGATGAACTGCATTTGGAGGTGGGAACCCATACAGGAATATTAGAGAAACCTTCTTATATTTCCGCTGGCTGCACCCACGTCTCAACCTTAAACCTCCTTTTATATGATAGAGATACCATATAGAATTTAGGAATTGAAACTAATATTTGTCGTGATTTTCATTGATGAGGATACAGGTATTTATAGAATTACAACAGTGATTGTAGAGATTATAACTCTTCAGAGTTTGAATATGAGTCTGGTTCTTGTATTTCATGCATTCTTTATTGGTGCATTGAAACCAAATTCTAGGTCAACCTTGTTTCCACAGCTTGAGATGATTCTTTATATGCTCAGATGATTTACTTTTCCAGGCCTTCATTTTTCCGTTTTCTTTGTGATTGGTAGAAAAGGTGGACATGTTGGGGGAGGGAAATGGCGAGCCTCATGGAATAAGTAAAGGATGCAAGGGGTTTTGGGATGAGATGGAGTCCACTAACTCTTGGTACTTTTTTCCCCATCACATGCATTTGATTCTTCAAGACTCACATGACTCTTTTTTGTGCCTACCTTTGTTCCATGACCATAACTATAGCTTGGTTCTTTTCATCTTTTATTTATTTATTTTTCTTTTTTATTTTAGTCTATTGTGGAAATTCCATGGATGGTTTAAGGGAGATCACATTAGAATTCACTTTTTTATTTTAGTCTATTGTGAAAATGAGATAATGATCAATTTTTCCTTTTCATTAGCTATTTTTTAGAATAATAATGGTCAAATTCTCATTTTCTTTTCTTTTCTTTTCCATGGGGTTCCAAACAGATCCTTAGAAAACCTAAAATGATTGAATTAATAAAACCAATCTTGTTTGCACAGGAGAAAATAGGACTCTTAAGACAAAAAAAAGTAATTCTTTAGTGAAATAGTTGGATGATAATTACCTTCCTGAATAAAAGAATAACTCTCACTCATCAGTTTCAAAATTAAGCCCGGGAACCAGGATTATCTTCTTCTCTTGTGCAAGTTTTTCCTATATAAATAGCACCCAGTAAGTGAGTTCCTGTGGAATTTTAGTGTTTTTCTTTATCTTTTATTAAGTTTCGGACGTCTTCTTGGGAACATTCCTATGTCAATTGTGAAGAATGCCAAGGAAAACATAAGATAAAAATAATTGGTGTCTTTGACCATTGGGAGGCGCCTAGGAGTCATTGTATGTCCTTCAATTAGAACGATTATGATTGGAACCTAAACCATATAACTATAGAACTTTGGAATGAAGAATAATTTTGTCGTGTCTTTCATTAATAAGGTATGAGATATTTATACATTTACAACAAATATCATAGCGTTTACAGCTCTTCAGCTATGTGACGTAGCTGGATACAATTTACAATTGGAGTCTATCTCAATCCTTTTGTCCTTTATCTCTATCAATAACTTGGTGGTGTACCTGCTGCAAATGCGTTCACATACTGCAGGTATGACCTAACATTAATTAGTGATATGGCAAACAGCAAACATACTAATGTCTTCTCATTTGCTGAAGAAAAGAAAATACTAATAGCCCCTAAGCAGTGACAAAATCATTTGGAGAAAATTAGTTCTTCTGTTGCTCCTGCTAGGCTGGTACTTGATGTTGATTAATCATAGAACGGTCGTCATAAAGTTGATTACAGAGGACAGTTATTAACATGCTGATTATCATGGAAAACGATGAGGGAGATGCATGATTAAGGCTGTCTAGTTTCTTACTTCAAGTTCAGAGACAAGGTTACCGATCCTAGGCTCTCTTGTTATCTGGTTTAATTGATGGATATGCAGACAAACAAACCAATGATCTATTCTTTTCTGGTACATATCTTGATTAATGTGGTAGAAACTTGAAAAAGGATACAAGTCCTATCATAGAATAGAAAAGTAACAGCATTGAAGAGCTCAGTAATGAACATGAACATATTTCTTAATGTTATATGTTGTTATTACCTTGTTAATGGCGTTAAATGTGAACCCTTTTCCCCATTATTCAATTCTGATTTTAGTCTCTTTACCTGACACACATTAAGCATCAGTACTCGGAAAGGTTATGAAAAACCAAGACCCTTGTTTCAAATGGGCATCGAAGAGACCATTTGACTTCTCTACTTTAGCTTATCAAAGTCTCCTCTTTTTTTCCCACATGAGGATGAATGAAATGGGACAGGTGATGATCTCATTAGTTAACTGTGAATAGGGTTGTAGTTGATCTTGATATTTAAGTCTACCCAATTGCATCTGGTAAGACTCAAAAGCTGCAAAGGAGAAAATTAAAGAACAAAATCCTTAAACAAATTCATTGTTTTATTCCAACAGAGAAGAAGGAGGTAATATAGTCCCAAGTCCAACAAAATGAAAATAAACCTAATTTTAATTTGTAAAATCCTCCATAGATTCTTCATTCTAATCCAGCACATCAGCTAAAACCAAAACAATAAAGAACAGATCTAACTCTAAAGTGCATGTAGCTCTCAACAATTTACAATGTATAATTGACTACTTGTTCATAATTTGTCATTTTTTACAATAAATGTATTCGTCGGCCGCCCCCACCAGATCCACCACCCTAAATGCCCTCGTCTTCTGCACACCCATTTTATGCTTTAAGATAAAATTCAAGATAAAATTAACAAATCTAGGGACCATTTGTGTCATGATAAGAAAATAAATTGGCAAAAAAAATCATTTTGTCTTTGTTGATTTTCTATTCAAGATACATTTTTTACTCAATTTTATGTGTTTGTGCCAACTTGGTTTATTTTATTCATCTTTTCTTATGTAATTAATGAGAAACTCATTTATATCCCCTCTTAACTTTTTGGGTGATAAAAGGTGTTAGGTCCAACAAGGAAAACCCCAAAAGAAGGGGAGTAATAGGTTTACTAAATTTTAATGGCTAAATTTAAATTCTCAAACAATCAAATTAAACAAGTCAAGCAACAATTACATAACCACATTCAATATAGTCGATTTATAGTGGTTCAAAAACCAAAATCAGGTTATTACATCCACTCCCAATGTGTTTGCACCTCAAATTGAAAATCATTAATTAGTAACCAAATGGCATCTACATCAACCAACCTCAATAGATTTTCCCGTGCAATTATTCTTCCCCAAAATCAATTTTCCAACCTTCAAAGAACTAAACTCGATCAATATGGAAAGGAGAGAGCTCAAATCCCTTCCACATCTTCTTGAAAGAACCCTACATGGGAAGCTGATCTTACTGATACAAAATTAGAGGATGAAGTGCCTCTGATCAGATATACAAGAAAAACATCTACTCCTCCACCTCAAGCTAATCAAAATCAGCCTCCTCCTACATCCTTAGAATATGCTCCATCTTTAGCTTGACCTAGTCTATCCACTAGGACTCCAATGAAGAAGTACAAGGCAACAAAGAGGTCTACCATGCCTTGGAAACCGTCACTTGCTTAAACAAGAGCTCAAGAAGGACCATCTAAAGGACCCTAAACACCTCCTCCATTCAAATCCAATGCTTTAGCTTAAAATGGAGCCCAAAATTCTAAACTTTCAAAAAAGTTACAAACATCTATTTGAAGTTCCTGCCAGTAAGTTGATAGAACCCCCTTGAGAAGGTTCTATCTATTTCTTTAAATTGAAATGAGGAATTGAAAGTGAGAGTTTGGAATAAGAGAGATGAAGAGAAGAGAGAAGTAAAGAAGAGGAAATGGGGAAATCAAGAGAAACCTAGAAGGACAAGAGAGAAGAATAGGAGAAAAGAGAGGAGAGGAGCTTGGTTAAGAATTTGAGAGAATGAGAGAGAGAGAGAGAGAGAGAGAGAGAGAGAGAGAGAGAGAGAAGAGGATTGAGGGAGAGTGGACTAAAATAAATTCTTTATTTATGCTTTTGATGTTTTGTTCATCCTGGCCTCCTTTATTTATAGTTTTTCCTGTACGTCTATTAGAAAACTCCTATTTCAATGAGGATTTCCAATTACATCAATCAAGGGAATCAAAATACATAATTATAGAAAAGTGAAAGAGATTGTTAATTTGACAAAGATCCTATCTCTAGAGAGTAGTACAAAAAATAGAAATGCAAGATTGTTTTTTGACTTACTTTGACCAATTATAAAAATTCCATCTTTGTCCATGAGTTGGTGTTCCCATGCAAATTTTGGTAAAATTTTCTAATTTCACCCCGTAGGTCCAAGCCCCTCTTTCTTCTAGCTTGACACCCCCTTGCACTTGCTATTTCTTGGTAGGTGCTTTTCATGTTACTAATTTATGATTTTTTTTTGTTCTTTTGGTAGACAATCGAGTATTCTATCATAAGACTATTTTGCCTAAGCCTACTTTGAATCTTTGTTCACTTCTAGATTCAATAAGAAAAGTGTGAATCCCGGTATGTTCAAAGAACCAGCCTTAATTGATGAATTACCTTGAGTTGAGAAGGTTGTTGTAATTCTAGCAAATGCAAACTTTTAATGAATGTGAATCCTACACAGTAAGTGATTTACCAGTCCCACACTTCTACTCTCAAACGTGGAGAGAGTACTCACTCCAAAGTAACAAAACTACCATCTCTTAAGCCTTCCCTCCTAATCATATCCATCATAGTCAGGAGCATCAATGGGCTGTTAGGAAGAGAAAATGAAGGACTATTCTTGCTTGCAAATAACTTTCCTGACAATTCATTGGCATTGACAATATGGGTCTTTATGGGTCTGGAAAACTAAATGATCCCAATGTAATGACATGATAGGATGATATCCTTGATTGTAGGATACTGCATTGGAAGCAAAGTGGTGAAGAAGATAATATTGGCATGTTGAAACATAAGATTCCATGATGTATAATCAAGGTAGAAGAGGATTAAGGAGTAAGAAGAAAAAGAAGAGTTGTGGAAAGAAGGTTTAGGAGGAGAAGAGGAAGAGTGATGAATTTAGGGAAAAGAGGAGGAGGATTAGGGTAATGGACTTAATCCTAACCCTCCCCTCAAGTTGTATTTATAGATATAAAAAATACCAATATTACAAGAATACCCTTCACCCTAGTAAAAGTGAATAAGAGACATAAATCATAAAATAATTACATCAATGTCATCTTTATGAGATGACTCTTTATTTACCATAATGCCACCATTGTGTCGGCCTATGGACCATCTCCTTAGTTTTGTGGGCTTGAGCCCATCTTTCACACACTTGGACGTGTGGCCTATCCTTGGTTGTGTGGACTTGTGTGTCAATCTTCCAATACTCTCCCTCAAGCTGGGGGTGAAAAACATCATAAACGCCCAGTTTGCTATGAGTGGTGTATAGGAAAGGCCACACGTCCAAGTGTGTGAAAATGGCAGTCCACCATATCTTCGAACTCTCTCCCCCTGAAATTGGTGGTCTCTTTTTTCCAAGAGACCCAACTGGCATAATATAAGAGAGAGAGTAAAATCACTCCTAGTCATAAGATATCGCTCAATACTCCAGTCAATGGTTATAGTAAAAAATATTTTCCACTCAACTTCACAAGCAGAAAAGTAGCCCTACTATGGGGCACATAGACTACCCACTTTCTCAAGGTAGCTAAAAAAAAAACCTCTTAGATGAATAATAGACTTGACTCACGTTGGATAATGGGCACACTCCTATCCTCTTGAGGTAGTGGATCTATAGGCATTACTCAAAATTATAGTAATAAGCTCCTCCATCACAGTGTCCCAACATAGGGTACCAACTCTCAAATGGTAGAGTAAAAATGCCAAATAAGGGGGATAAAGGGTAATCGTTGGAAGATAATATTTTGGGGCACCATGTGCTTTTTTCTTCATTAGAATAATCAATGCTGACAACGATCAACAACTCAGAAGTCTTTCAATAATAATGTCTCAATCAAAGAGACACAATAACAGCAACTAAAATGGGCCTGGGCCCAAATAGCACATACCAAATAGGCAATTATATAACAGTGGATAACCAGTAGGTAGTAAAAGTCCTTAATAGTAATAAGGGCACATAAGATAATTTGCAGCAAGTCCCTCCTTGAAGAAGGAAGTGATGCACCAAGTAATAAGTTGAGGATAATCCAAGGTAATAATTCAAGGTGATAATCAAAACGGAGTTAAGCCAATAACAGATAGCAGATAGCAGCTTTGACAGTGAGTATATGAGTCAAACTGAGTAATAGATTGCCAATAATAAGTTGAACCAAGTGTTGCCAATATCCAATGTGTTCATCCTTCATACTTCTCCTTCCATTATCCCCTTCAAGCTGGGAAATAATGTCAATGATCCCAGCTTGATGTCAACAAATATTTTGCAAGTTCAAGCTCTAATCCACCTCTTGTATGATCAAGTAAAAGAAGCTTAGTATCAACAACTTCACTAGCTCAAATATTGTAAACCAAGCAACTCAAGCCAAGCCAAATATTTCAATCTTTTCTTGCCTTAATTTTTTAGGCAATGATACTAAATCAAATTCTCTGTAATCTTTCAAAATACCAACAAAATATCACAAAATTAGTGGCTGGAAAAATATTCTAAATAAGGTAGTTTTCTCCTTCAATTGGTGCCAACTTAGCAATCAAAGAAGACACCTTTCCTAGCCTTTTTTTTTCTTGAAATCTTTAGGCAAGGCAATATTTGACAAATAAATCAAGGAAAGTTTTTGAGAATAAGATGATCTTCTAAAGATTATTTTCAGATATTGTGAGTTAACAAACAGAAACTTTCCAAGGGTATATCATGAGATACTTTCCTGATATTGTTGGTCAATAACAACAACTCAAAAAGTTAAGCAAAAATTTTGGCTTAAATCTAGATCATGGCATGCAAAAGTATACCAGCATGACCTTTGTTTCTTTGAATGCAAATATCTCCAGAAATATTGATCAGTAGGGGTGGCATCAAGCCGAGTTGAGCATGAATCAACCTATGTTTGAGTCAAGCTTGATTTAAATATTTTGAACTCGAGCTCGAGCCGAGCCCAGGCTCAAGCCTAAAATTGTTATAGAGCTCGAGCCCAATAATTTAAACCGAGTTCAAGCCAAGCTTGAGCTTCAACATTTATTTAAAATTTTTCAAAAAATACATGTCTCGAGTTCGAGCTCCAACATACATTTAAAAAAATACATGTCAAATAAATTGTATAAAAAATTATGCATACATTCTACATAAAATTGGGCATACATTTTACATAAAATTAGGCATGACCTCTACATAAAATTGGACATGACCTCTTCTTAAAATTTGGGATAAGGGTGGCATCAAATCCAGCTGAGTCTGAACCTTCCTATGTTCTAGCCGAGCTTGATTTAAATATTTCAAACTCGAGCTTGAGCCGACCCTAACCTCAAGTCTAAAATTGTAATCGAGCCTAAGCCTAATAATTTTAACCGAGTTCAAGCACGAGCTCTAGCCGAGTTTGAGCTTAACCTTCATTTAATACTCTAGATAAATTATATGTCAAATAAATTATATATAAAATTATGCATACATTTAAAAAAATGATTGGGGATGTCACGATTGAATCTCAATAATGTATTAGAACGCACCAATATTAATATTTTTTACCCCAAATGTTGTCTAGCTTATTTTGTAATTTTTTAATTATATTGTGGCCTCCTTAGTGCCCCATGTTGAAAATTTATACTCTAGTTTTTCCTATGGTACATATTTTCAAAAGTCTTTTAAATAAAATCCTATTACTATTAGTGACTTACTAGAAAATTATAAGAAATATTTTAAAATTTTCTTAGGAAAGTTAAATGGACCTCTTATTGCTTCTTTTAGGAAAATAAATAAAAATTAATAATCAATCTAATATAATACTATAATTATTGATAAATTTTTAATCAAATAAAATGTCAAACATAAAATTTCCTCGTGCAAAAAGTATTACAACATCAATTGTCAAATACTTATTCAAAAAATTTCTATACGGTTTTCTAGCCCATCTTGGTAGGAAAATCTTACTTAGAAAATTATATGATTTATTTAATAAGAAATATCAATTAGAAAAATGTTTCCAAAAAATATGAGGCACTAATAGTCCCTAAAAATGTATTTTTACTAAAAATGTCTTCTCAACATTTTTTGAAAAAGCCACTAATAGTCCCTAGAAACGTATTTCTACTAAAATGTCTTTTCAATTTCTTCAAGAGGCATGAGGAAGGGACAGCTGGAGTTTAAGAAAGAGTTTTTTTTCACTTGCTTATTATATCGCATGTGCAAAATCGTCTTTGGGCGAGGGGGTGGAAATTATTTTCCCCTTTTAACTTGGGTCTCTCTGGTTTTCCCCACCGAGACGACACCGAGGGAAGGGGTCTAGAGGCACCAGTGAGGACCTATCGTCGGTTATGATGGCGGCAACGAAAACATAGGCCAAGGCAAGCGAGGGGAAGAAGAAAGCGGAGGAAGAAATCGAAGGAAGAAAATGAAACCAAGCAGCGGCGAAGGCGGCCAACGAGCAACTGTCGAGCTACCTTTAAACAATGAGTAGTCTCTTTGTTTGTGCCCTAAACACGGGCCATTTTTCTGCCTTTGAATTGAGCATAATGTGTTTTAGACTATGATCATTTTGACTGGTGTATGGAGCTCTGTGGTACATCTAGGAGTTTTTTTTTCTTCTGTCACCATTATTTTTATGCAAACTTAGTTTGTTGGTAAAGAGCAAAGAGATCCCCAACTTGAGGGGAAGAAGTACAAGAAAGAGGTAACCAACAATGAAGACTTCTACATGATGTGGTGATCAAATTTTATGTGACTAGAATATCCAAGTAAGGGGGAGAACAAGATGAAGACTACAAGCAAGATGTGAACAAGAACAAGATGAATCAAAGCAAGGCAATCAAAGTCTCTTTTTCAAGTCACACAAGATTAGAAGTTCTTTTCAAACACATAAGTTTCTAGACCAAGATTATTTTCAAAGTGAAGTTACAAACACCAGCTTGAGGGAGAGTATTAAAAGACATCCATGTGTCTAGGGGTGGTATGGCTAGTAAATAAGGAGTACTTCCATAGAGATGCGATAGAAATATAATGTAAGCTGGTGTATGTCTTCTTATGTCTTTTTCTTTTGAAGCATGGAGACCTAAGGGCATTTTAGTCATTGTTAAATACAGCCTTAGACATGGGGTAGAGGATTCAAGCCTCTTCCTCTTGGCTCATATTCATCCTTACACATCTCTCTCTTTTCCTCTTCTTTCTCTCCTCTCTCCCAGGAGTTAAGAGTTTCTTTTTTTTCTCCTTCCCTTGAGATATTTTGTGTTTATGTGTTGGCCTTAGAAATCAATACCTTACTCAGCAGCTAGAGGAAGACATTGAAGCACATGAAAAAGACTCAGCTAAAGAATCCTTAGAAGAACCAACTCCAAATTCAAAGTCGAACTTTGAAAGTTCTCACTCAGCTCTGCTCTAACGTAAAGGAGTTTAGAGATTCTATCCTTCAAAAGCTTGATAAGATGGACATGAGATTAGTTCAGATTGAGCACCATCTTGGAGTTTCTCCCCAATCTTAGGAAGTACCCTATCATCCTGAAATGAAAGAATAGCTGGGAGCAAACAAAAACCTAGTGCATGTAGAGCCTCAAAGGACTGAAACTTCAACACCAAAGGAAGTTGATAGCTAAGCCTTCACATCTATGTTTGAGCCATTTGGGATTGCCATAGAACAACCTCTAGAGGATCAGTGTTCCACTACAGCTCCACCTCCCATTGATGTTTAAAGTTTTGTATCCAAGAGCGCCCAACTCTTCTCTTGTAATTGTACTTACATTGAATGGCATTTCTTTTATATTTATCTTAATTATGCCTAATTTGATGATTCCAGAAGGGTGATCAAGATTTAGAGTGTGTATAAAGTCTTTAAGCAAGTGGGAGCTAAATATTTTTAGATAGGCAAACAAGTAAGGGGAAGTAAAAACTTTTCACTAAGGGCTATCTCACTTAGATTGCATGTCAGGTCATCTGATTAAAATTTTAAATCATATATTTGTCATCATAAAAAATGGGGAAATTGATGAAGAAGAAGTTCAAAGACATGTCTAAGTACATAGATTTTGAGGATAACAAACATAGATATTTGATAATTTTATTCTTAAATGTGACATATTAGTTTCAAGATGAAACTTAACAAAAGAGGTCAACTCCTCATGAAAGGAGTTGAGTACATGAACAAGAAGAAGCCCAAAACATTCAAAAATTCAAGATATAACACTTCCAGAACTTAATGTAGTAGAGCACAAGGTTTATGGAGTTGACAACATGACATTTTAGTTGAATACAATAAAAAAAGGTAGACCAACAAATTTAAAAAGTCATTATAAGCAACGAGTAAAAGAACTAAAGTCAAATGTATACTCATATGGAGTCGAGTACACCAACATGGAATTAAGTGATTAAGATTTAAAACCAACTAAAAAATTCTGACTTTTTAATCAAGCTTTAGTAAAATTACCCGAAGGAGTCGAGCTCATACAATCAATTGCAACAAACAAGGAGTCAAACCCAATCTATAGTAAGTTTTAAATTAATTAAGGATTTATCCCTATAGGAAATATGTGTATATTGGAATCAACTGACTCAAATGAATTCGATTCATACTGAAGCTGCTAAATAGGAAGGATTCCACCCTTCCTAAATGGAGTCTATCTCTGTAGGAAACATAAGACATGTGATTCGAGTAAGAGAAAGGATTCAATCTCCAAAAGATTCATTGAAGCATTAAGGACTTGACCCCAAAGCAAAGGATTCAACCCCAAACCCCTAAAATGAAATTCTAATTTATTCCAAAAATTGTATATCTTTGGTTGTAGACCTTCAAATTGTGAAAGTGACCTACCAAAATGGCACTCAGAATGAGTAGAATATTTTGCATATTTTTTATATTTTGAAAATATTTTTCATTGAATTTTACATGAGCTAAACCGGCCTAAAAACAAGTCACAACTTTGTTTTCAAAGTAAGATTTTATCCTATAAATACCCAAACATTTTCTAGCTTTCACAACAACTCAATCACAAAAATTTCAAAGCCAACTTGCCATATTTGGTAGTCTTCTTGTGCTAAAATTTTAAAACTTGAAGAATTGAGGTCTTCTATTGGAGTTTTTTTTTTTTTTTTTTTGCTTCTTCAATCAAGTTAAGTATATGAACTTCACTTTTACATATATGTAGAATACCTTGCATGTCATTTGATTTTTAATCACATCTTTTGATTGAGCTTTTTATCTTCATTATACAAACTTTTTTAAAAGGATGTGCATCAGCTCAAAATTATTCTTATTAGTGCTGCTAGTCAAATTGGTAGTTTCATATAGGAACTTGTGAAGACTTTCAATGTTGTAATAATTTTTACCAGCCGACTAAGAGGCAATTGTTAGCCTGACTATAAAGCAAGAAACTCCTGCTCTTTGGTCACTCTAGATAATTTGACTAGTTATAAATTTTTTTGTATATAAGTGTCAGTACTTAGACTTTTTGCTAACCATAAGTCTCAAGGTGTTTTAGAAGGTGTTATAATAGAGCCAATGTGGTTTTGAGCTATAGATGTTGTTTGGCTATACTTCGTAGATATTTTAATTCCAGGGTAAGAGCACATCGTAGGAGTAGATTAACAATTTTAAATAGTCATTGTTGTTGATTTCTAGGGTCAACACATAAACACAAGAAATCTCAAGGGAATGAGAGACAAGATGAATGTTAGCTCTTGGGAGAAAGGAGACAAAAAACCAAGGGAGAGAATGAAGAGTAAAAGATATATATATATATATATATATAAGGACGAATTTGAACTAAGAGGAAGAGGCTTGAATGTTCTACCCCATGCCTTGAGGCTATATTTATAGTTGTGTGAAAGTGTGAAAGTATTTATATGCTTCAAAAGAAAAAAGACATAAGAAGATATACACCACCTTACATAATTATAATTACATGTCATCTCTATGAAAGTTTTCCTTATTTACTAGTTATGCCACCCCTACACACGTGGGTGTCTTTTAACACTCCCCCTCAAGCTGGTGTTTGTAACTCCACATTGCAAATAATCTTGGTAAAGAAACTTGTGTGCTTCAAAAAAAAAAATCCAATCTTGTGTGGCTTGAAAAAGAAATTTTAATTGTTCATTTCATTCAACTTCTTCTTGTTCAGATCTGGTTTGTTGTCTTCAACTTATTCTCATATTGTTTCCCCCAGACTTGGATATTCTAGTTACATAAAATTTGATTACCATAACATGTGGAATTCTTCATATTGGTTAGCTTTTTCTTATATTTCTTATTGTACTTTTCCCCTCAAGTTGGGGATCTCTTTGTTCTTTAGAAAGAGACCCAACTTGTACAGAATAACGGTGAGAGGAGAAAAGACAATCCTAGTTGTACGACAAAGCTCCATAAACCAGTCAAAATAATCATAGTCTGAAACTCACTTCACTCAATTTCAAAGGCTGGAAAATAGCCCACGTATAGGCACAACAAAGAGACTACTCACTTCTTCAGGGTAGCTCAAACACGAATCACATAAAAGACTTGACTCAAACTGGATGTTGGGCACACTCTTATACTTTTAGGTAGTGGGTCTATAAGCAAACACAAATTGAGAGAAGTACTTTGAGGAATTATGGGAATGAATAAAAAGATAGCAACTCCCATACTTCAAAAAGAAGGAAGAGTACAATACAACTCTTCACACTTCCAAGTAAGAAAAAGACACTTTTAGACCAATAGATGGATAAAAAGTTAGCAGGTTTTATTCAAGAGGGAAGTAAAAAAATAATTCCTCTATGAACATGATGATTAAAGAAACTTAAAAAGACCCCAATAAGAAAGTTTTGAGATGGAACATAAAAATGGAACTTTATAAAAATAGAGTTCTCGTAACACAACTTGACCAATTTATGAAGAAAATATTCAAGAGATAATTCAGGAATAAGGGAGAGTTAGGACACTTATTTGGAATTTAGAATTAGGAAACAAAACTTTCTAAATAAAAAAATTTAGGCTTAGTCAAAAAGAAAATTGAACTCATAATGGGAAAGACTTCTCTTAAGGAAACTAATATAATGTGAGATCAAACAAAAAAAAACTTTTAAGAAAGAAAAGATACTAAAGTTGGTAAAATCTTGACTAGATTTTGAAAACAAATAGGAAACTCAACTAACATTAGCAACTAAAAAAGTGAAGTAAAAAATTCATCTTAAATTTGGATCTTCGAATGCAATAGGATACCAGTATGACCTTTGATTCTTCCAATGTGGATATCTCTCTTTAGAAAGATTAGATAGATAAAAAAATTATTAGGATAGAAATTAGCCTCATATAACTTTCTTTTGAGATATAATTCTCAATATAAAGCCTCATTAATATTGGTACAACCATTCAGAAAGTTGAGGTTTTCCATTACTACACGAAACATTTTAGCTACTTGACCTTTGTTGTTTCATATGCAATTTCTCTTTCTAGAAAAATATGATTTAAATGATTCATTTTGAGTTGAAAACTAGACTCAAAGATATTTCCAAAGGTATATAATTTGCTATATTAGGCATATGTTAAGAGAGTGAAATATCTAATGAAAAATAGGAATTTGGAAAGAAGACTAAAGGAAAAACAAAAAACTCTTTTTTTTTTCATTTTCATTTTTCTTCTTCTTCTTCTTCTTCTTCTTCTTCTTCTTCTTCTTCTTCTTCTTCTTCTTCTTCTTTTTTTTCTTCTTCTTCTTCTTCTTCTTTTTCTTCTTCTTCTTCTTCTTCTTCTCTTCCTTCTCCATCTTCTTCTCCTTTTCCATATCAAATCTTTTTCCGCTCTGATACGATGTTGATTTCTAAAGTCAATACATAGTATTTGAAATACTTGGATTTTCAAGTTATTAGTTCAATTAAGTTTTGTTATCATGAAAAACAATGTGGGAGTCAACCTACGGGCAACACTCCTTCCCATAAGACTCCTGTTAGAGCCCACCATATTAATTCTGGCTCCATGAGACTTCTTCTTATAAGAGTTAGGTAAGACTATTCCATAAATGTTCTTCAATAGGTTTCCTATCAAATACCAAACAATTTTTTTTTTTTTTTTGCATGTATTCTTTTTCCAATGGTTTCCTATTGGCATAAACCCCTATTAAGAAAAATTCAGTCACTGGTTCTTTTCATTTTGAGCTATTACACTATGAGTTTGATAGTGCTAATAGAAAACTATCAGAAAAAATGACCAAAAAATAATTTTTCGTTTCACCTAGTGTTTGCGCCAACATTTGACTTTGGAAAGTTTTCACTTGTCTCTTCTTATTTTTCCTTTTATTTCAAAAATGTTAATGGAGTTATTTTACCCTAATAAGAAACCTAAGAAAAAAATGAAAAAGAACTATAAAGTGGTTTTTGATAATTTACCTCTTCCTTCTACCTTATTTTTGTTATTTATTTAAAGTTTTTATTTTTAGGTATAGACACATGTAGCACTATAATTAGTTTTTTGTTGTTTCCTATGATAGCATAAGTACAAAAAAAGTAGCCCAATCAAAGAGAACTTTTTCAATTGAAATTTAGGTCAAATAAAAAATAATTTTTACATAATTTTATTTTCCTGTGGTGGCACAAATGATATCTAAGATACCAACGAATCCTCACCTTTTTCTTTTTTAAATTTCAACGGCACACCTTGGGAGCTCCAATTATAAATCATAGTTTATACCGATCATTTACAAAACATGGTTCTTTTTTTTTATTATTCATGAAACGATCTTTATTTCACACAATGAATCGGTTCTCTAGTTCAAAGAACCAATACTATTTGCATTTTAAACTTAAATCTATTTATATTGGCTTCACTTACAAGTAAAAAAGATTGGGATTGAGTAACATGAGATGTAGTCACATTTTGAAACAATATTCCTCTTGAAAATTTCCATTCTTGATAAGATTAGGCAACTTAAATTAGCACAATAATCAATTTACCTGCCCTATTATTACCTAATAATAGGTTACGGTTCTATTGAATTAATAGTCTTTGTGATATTAGCTCTCATATCACTAATTAACAACTTTGGAAGCTAAGTGATGAAGTAGCAAAACTTCATCACATCTTACATTATTGTAGGTTCTTAGAGTGGATTTTAGAAGCAAAACTGCAATTCTAGTTTCATGTTCAGTACGCTATTTTAATGGTTTTGATATCAATATTTTGAATCTCCAAATGTGACATTCATCATTGCAACTTTTAGATTCAAGAGGGTTGGGGATTTGGGAGGGAAGGGGAGGATTTATTACACTTATATGAATTGAGACGGTAATCAACCAATTAGTTTCTCTCAAATTTGTCCTTACTCTTTTTTCTCAAATCCTCACTCTCTCTCTCTCTATCTCCCTAGTTGTCCCTCTCTTCTTCTTCTTCTTTCTCTCCTCTCTTACTCTCTTGGGCGAGTACCTATCATGAGATTCTAAATCTAACAACATTAATACTTTAAATTTGATTCCCATTAGTTTTCTTATGTACATGCTACTCGATAAACTAATCGGTTGATTAGACAAAATCTTTTGTAATATTTTCAATAAAAAATATCAAGTGATGTTTAGTTTTAAGGAAAAAGTTTCTCCATAATGGTCGAAAACTCCTAATCGGAAAAAAATCTTAATTGACTCTGTGCCTTTTTTTAATATGAAGGGAAAATTGATAAAAATAAATTTAAAATTATAAACTATTAAATCTTATTTACTCAATTGAAGACAAAAAGAGGAGTTTTATGTTCTCTTGCCACTTTCTTCTCAGACTTCTTTTATATAAAAAAAAAAGAGTTACAACTATGTAAACTACAAATGATAAAGCTCAGCTAGTGAGACAATAAAGAGTTATTTTGCCATGTAGAAAATCCATAGACATTTCCTAGGATCCCTCCCGGAAGAGCCAAAAAGTGGCTGTCACATGTCTCCCAATTTGACATTCTCCAGTTCTCGAGATGGGCGGTTAATCAAATGACACGTGTTAGATGGGCCCACAAAACTTACATATTTCCGAGCCTTGGAAATTTGGGATTTGGGATCAGATGAGGCCCCGGAATGCACTCTAGTGAGAGGAGCTCGGCGGGCAGTCCGGGCAGGAGCATACATAAAGGCCCTTTAGGCAGAAACGGGCGGCGGCTCCGAAATTACGCTTTTTGTAAATTCGAATCCGATAAAAAAACGAAAACGAGAAAAGAACAGAAAAACAAAAAATAAAAACACACAAGCACAGCAATACACTCTCTCTCCAAAATCCTCTCTCCCTCTCCCTCTTTCTTTTCTTTCTGCCATTGTTTCTGCGCCTCCATCTTCCCTTACGTTAGGTTTCTAGGGCTTTCCGTCGTCTAGGGTTTTCACGGGGGTTTCGCCGGAGCTTCTCAGAGCTGGATTACCTCTCCTTTCTCCTGCGTATCTCCATGCGCCGCTGGTTCAGCGGCTTCGTCGACTAGCTTCGGATATCGGTGTTTCCCGTCTTCAATCGGGAAGGGTAGGATCCGCACCTGTGGTCTGTTTTTTTTTTTCTCCACTGAGGATGAGGAGATTAAGGCGAGGGCGGGTGGATTCCTGAACGGGTTGGGTGGATGGCATTGGGAGATCTGATGGCGTCGCGCTTCTCACAGTCATCGGTTTCGGTTTCAAATCATCTCGATGACTGCTCGGGCCGCGATGAGCCGGACGCGCCGAGTACGAGTAATAACGGGGCGGGCACTTCGGGTGCCGGTACAACCACTAGTATGGCGTATTTGCCGCAGACGGTGGTGTTGTGTGAGCTTAGGCACGAGGGTTTTGAGTTGTGCGTGCCGTCTGGGCCTTCTGAAAGCGGTTTAGTCTCGAAGTGGCGGCCAAAGGACAGAGTAAGTGCTCGGTTCTCTTTGTTGATTGATTTTCTTCACTCGTCATTGCTCGTCGGCATTTATTCTGGACTTCGGATAATGAGATTCGGGATATGGGTACATTGCAATCAGAAGTGACGTCCTGTTCCACATACTGGAAAATGGGGCAATGTAGCAAGCTTCTCATTTTGTCTAGTCTTTTCATGAAAATGGCAAGGGAAATGTGTGATTAGTGGAGGTCAGGGAACGTACACATCTAAGTCGTCCAAAGCAAAGGAAAAGAAATCGTTTCTGATTGCACCCATTTCTTTTAACTATATGCTATTGGATCAGGAACTATACGTAAACAAATAGGTGTTATATGTAACTTCTTCACCATCACTAGAAGAAAAGTAACTGAACTGCATCAACTTGATAATTTCTCTTCATTATATTTAACATTGAAGGTTGTTTCGGATCTCCACTAATGTTGTATGTACTATTAGTGGCTCTAGTAAGTGAGTGAATACTTGTGGACTAATTTATTGAAGATTGGAGCATTTAATTTTTTTAAAGAACTTGCAAGAACACTAATGAGGTCATCCTACCAAGGAACTTTTTTTTTTTTCAAAAAGAAAGTAAAACATAAACTTTCTGAGGAACTATTATTCCTAGTTGATGACCTGTAGGATTTTGAAGTTTTAAATCAAGATTACCCTTACAACACATATTACCAGAAAGATGTGTTTGCATAACTGTGCAAAACATATTACCAGAAAGTGGAACTTGTCATTTTGCAGCAAACGTAATAAATGGTAATTTAATTTAACTCACTATCTTTCTTTCGTTGGTCGCATTATGAGAGTTTGGTTTTATCCACCTATAAATCATCTTGAGGAACCTTATGCCCTTAAGGTTTGTTTCAAAATGCTGAGGAGCTACAACAAAGAGGAAATTTTAGTTTAGTGTTTGAGCAAGGTTTTAGATGTACGTTTGCTCTTGAATGGTGTATTGTGGAAACTGTAGGCTTGTAATCTTTGTTGACCAAATGCATATGTTTTACTACTCAAGGTTTTAATTTGTTTCTTATCTTCCAACCCTTGATCTGCATGTATTTGTACTTGTAGAGGTCTATATCAGCTGTACAGCCAAGAATTAGCATCCAAGCACTAGATTACCAATTACAGTTAAGTTAAATAACTGGAATGTTATTATATGTTTTAGTAACGTAGTGCCCAGCTCGTCATAGCTGAAAACCCTAAGCAAGGGTTTGGTTTCATGGTAAACGTTTAAAAATAAAAAAATCCATTTTGGCCTTCTGTAATCCTAATATATATTTTACACTCCTATTATAAGACTTGCTCCTTCAGTAACTTGGGGTTTACATAACTCCTTAAACTTACATATGAAAACCATTGACTTGGGCCAAGAATTAGCAAATTGAAAATAAAGGTCTCCATCCAAATGGATGGATTAACTAGTGGATGGTGCAACTTGAATTAACAATAAATAAACCACTAAGGCCCTGTTAGCGCATCGGGAATGTTGGGAGAGAGAGAGTAAATTCTCTGGAGTAAGTGCTTAAAACTGCATTAGTACACATGAAAAGGTTGTGTGAAATTGACGTGACCTTGATAAAGTAAATTACCGTCTTCTTACATAAAATGAGAGGGAGTCTAAGTGAGATGAGGTGGAACAAGGCCATTGTTCATCTCAACCATATATTTGAAATAAAAAGTTTATCGTCCCCACCTTTCCATTATATTTTCCATTTAGTATGATAGTATAAAAAGGCACATTCTCTGGAGAAAGTAATTGTCACCATATAGAAAATGGCATTAAAAAATAGCTCCCTTTTCACGCAGTCCATGAATTAAAGTGTCTTTGTTTGTCTGGTAATAATGTTTGTGGAGACTCCATACCCAAAACTATCAGTTGAACTCTAGCTTTTGTTTTTGGTTTGTCATGTCACTAATGCCAAGGTTCTTTTTTTTAAACATGTCAATATAAATATTAATTTCTGTGATCTTTTATATTGCTTGTATACCAACTTGAACTTTTTAACTTTTAGTGCAGATGAAAACAGGGTGTGTTGCACTTGTTTTATGTTTAAACATTAGTGTTGACCCACCAGATGTGATAAAAATATCTCCTTGCGCCAGGATGGAGTGTTGGATAGGTAAGCTAATGTCACTTGTAGCTATCACATATTAAAGTCGTGCTTTTTTTTTTTTTAATTTTGTGTCATTAGCATGATCAGTTGTTTCCCTCCCTCATCTGAAAGAAATACGGTTTCTTGGCTTCTGTTTTCTGTGTCCATACTGGCAGATCCATCCTCCATGGCTGCTCCAAAAGCTCTTGAAACAATTGGTAAATCCTTGCATGCTCAGTATGAACGGTGGCAACCTAAGGTATGTCGGTCACTCCTTAGTTTCCCGTCTTAAACTTTGGTGCTATTATCCAACATGGTCAAAAGCTTTATTTATTTGTGTTTATTATTTAATATTTCTTACTTGCAGGCACGATACAAGCTTCAACTAGATCCAACGGTGGATGAAGTAAAGAAGCTTTGTAATACTTGTCGCAAATATGCTCGGTCAGATAGGGTGCTTTTTCACTACAATGGGCATGGGGTACCTAAACCTACGGCCAATGGAGAAATTTGGGTTTTCAATAAGGTCTGCAGCTGTTCAAAACAAGTTCTGCAGCTATATAATATGGCATTTTGCAGAAGTTGCTTTTTAAGACTAATTTGTTAATATAATACATCTTTATAAAAAAAAAAGAAGACTAATTTGCTGTGCATTTGACAGAGTTACACACAGTATATACCATTGCCAATCAGTGATCTTGATTCCTGGCTCAAGTCACCATCTATATATGTGTTTGACTGTTCTGCTGCAGGAATGATTGTCAGTGCCTTTAATGAGGTTTTTTTCCCTTGCTAGGCTCTTGATTACATATTGTTATATACTTTGGAAATATTATCAAGACGACTATGAATCTCAGGCTTGTGTCATCTTGTTTTCACTAATATAATCTCTTGTCCTTTTGTTGTAGCGATTAGATCTATCTTCAATGAAAGATTGTATTTTGCTAGCTGCCTGTGAAGCACATGAGACTCTTCCACAGAGCGCTGAATTTCCAGCTGATGTTTTCACCTCCTGTCTTACTACACCAATCAAAATGGCATTACGATGGTGAGGTTTCTCATTCTTGTCCTAAATTACATAACTCATTTAGCTGTACCTAGAGTTCTCTTTCAATTGGGATATTCATCTTTTGTTAAATCTGGGATTATCTTGATGTAGATCATTCATACATATGCATATTAGTCTGACATTTGTGAACATGCGTCCTGATGATAATGCTCTCAAATGATCATCATTTTATTCAATTTTTTTGTTTAAAAAGTTTTACTTTGATGCTGGTGGAAGCATTAGTTTGACAACAGAATTTTTTTTTGAAGCGGATAGTATCCATCTGTTTAGTTGCACTATAGAGTGATTTTCTTTGTTTCATACTTGACAACTTTTGAGAGTTTGTGCATGCCTTATTGTGAGTCATACTACCTGCTGACAAGTCTCTGTTGGTTTACCCTTCAATTTTTTTCAGGTTTTGCAGTCGCTCATTACTGCATGATTCCCTTGAAACTTCTCTTATAGACAGGATCCCTGGACGCCAGAATGACCGCAAAACACTTCTTGGGGAGCTGAATTGGATTTTTACTGCCGTAACTGACACTATTGCGTGGAATGTCCTTCCACATGGTACGTACACTTATTCTGTGTTTTCATTCTAGAAGCATTTTTTCTCTGAGTAATGTTGACGAGAAAAAACGTTAAAGAAGGAAAATAATAGATGGTTTGCACACTGTGTTCAGTGTAATAATGATAATTCCCTGTGTGGTCTTCAGTACACTTGGCTTCTTCAAAAAGTCTTTTTAATAGAGAAGTAAAGAGAGAGGAGAAATTCTTAGTCTTTTAAAGATGTAGTAGATTTGGAGATAAATTTAAAAGTGGTTCCTTGCAGATCTGTTTCAGAGGCTGTTCAGGCAGGATCTATTAGTTGCAAGCTTGTTCCGGAACTTCTTACTTGCTGAGCGCATTATGCGTGCTGCAAACTGTTCCCCTGTTTCTTATCCAGTTTTGCCTTCAACTCACCAGCATCATATGTGGTATGACAGCTTGTAAAGATGACTTTTTCATGATTGGGGATTTACATTTTTTTCATGTTGCTATTTATTTAAGATCAAAATGCTTACAGGGATGCATGGGACATGGCTGCTGAAATCTGCCTTTCTCAGCTTCAATCATCTCATGATGATCCAAATGCTGAGTTCCAGGTCTTCCATATTATGATTACTTTATTTTATTTTTCTATCTGGTTTGTTTTTTTCTTTTTAATAGCCAAAGTTGCTTTATGAGTTATTTTCATTCCCAGCCTTAGACAATAACAGTCTTAGACACGATCCCTTTGAAAATAGATAGGTTACCCTCCCCGACTTTCTGTCTCAAGCAACACACTTGTTTCTGCCATCTGTTTTTCTCCTAGTTTAATTAGAACAAGAAATTGCTTCTGAAAAATCATTGTCTTCAACTCAGAATGAGCGTGTTGCCTGCCACATGATTGTGGCTCATATAATGTGGAATCACCATTCCAATCTGCATGTTTTAGTTTCCTGTACGCATATTGTCTGGCACAATATGAACGTGCCAGTGCTGATATATTGGGTCAGTGAGTCCCAAGTATGACGAAGGCCTTTACTGATTTATGGGCTATTTTTCTGCATTTTCTTTTTTATTTTCAGGTTGAAATAAATGCCTTCTTTTTTTTTTTTTTTCTTTTTTTGAGAGGGGATGTTTTTTTTTTGAAATGTTGAGAGGGGATGTTGATAATGTTATTCGGTATCTTGTTTATGAAACAACTAAATGTTAACAATTTGAGAATATCCCATTGGAATTATTTAATATGGTCTTTTTTTTGTTCAGCCAAGCCCTTTCTTTACTGAGCAACTGACAGCCTTTGAAGTGTGGCTTGACCATGGATCTGAGCACAAAAAACCGCCTGAACAGTTGCCCATTGTTCTGCAGGTGAGTCATTTCTAATGTAACTGTCTTTCATCTGTTTGCCCTCTTAGATTTCTTTTTGCTTCACTAATTATCAGTGTTATTAGAATTGGTCATCGACCCAGAGAGGTGACGGGGATAGTTGCCCAGAATCATGATGATCTCACTTTAAAAAAAGGAAATAAAAAGTTGCTGTCGCCAGAGTCTTCTTTCCCTACCTACCAGAAGAATGGAGGAGGGGGGACCTGGGCATTCCTCCTTTTCTGTTCATCGGTGAGGGAACACCCATAACCTCCCCTCCACCATGCAGAGAGTTTCACAAGGTGGCAGAAGAAGGGGAGGGTTGGGGGGGCCCATGAAATTTCGGCAATGGCATGCAACAGCAGGGGGAGCAGGGGTCACTCCCCTGTTGTTCTGTGGAAAGTTCCTGTTTGCACCCCCTCTCGTAATTCTGAGGAAAGTTCCCTTGTACGACTCAGTGACTCGGCTGACCAGCTGGTTCAGCTGGATTTTAACCCTATACCAGTTTTTACATATTTCTGACCTGGACTAGGACTGGGTTCAACCAGCTTACCTGGTCCATGTTTATAACACTGCTAGTTAAACAATGATGAAAATCTTGGGTGTATTTATTTAGTTGTGTATTTTAATGGTTAGGTAATATTACACATTGTGGCTGATTACAAAGTCTTGGTGATTGCTTTCATGTGATTTTCAATATCCTGTGTCAACTATACTGGACATCTATGTTTCAGGCATTGCTTAGCCAATCTCTTCGATTTCGGGCTTTGGTGCTTCTTGGTAGATTCCTTGATATGGGACCTTGGGCTGTGGACCTGGTACATGTGATAGCCCTGCTGATTTAATTTCAGTCATTGATATCTATTTGGTGAGTTTAACTTACCTTCTAATTGTCACTCAGGCCCTTTCAGTTGGAATCTTCCCATATGTGTTTAAATTGCTTCAGACAATGGCACTTGAACTACGCCAAATTCTTGTGTTCATTTGGACAAAGATACTTGCGCTTGATAAGGTATTTTTAATTGTCTTATACCTATTACTATTGGCATTATCATGCCAGATTATTTGTTGTTTCACACTCTTATGTGTGCTAACACGGTTGTGATTCTCTTGCTAATGAGGTTGTGGTTCATCAGCATTTTGTTGTATGGCTTTGTGTGCCCTTTTAGTTTTTATCTCTTTGGTTTGCTCAGGGGGCTTTGCTTCCCCTTTCATTGTTGTTGCTTCCTTTTTTTGGTAATAAAATCTGCATCATTCAAAAAAAAATTATTATCCTTTTTGTTGTATCTCTTGATAAAATTTTTAGCCGTTAGTTCATTTTACAATTGTCATGTATTCTTTTAAGTGGTTAATCATAAGTTCTTCGAAGGATGAAGTTGAATAATTCGAAGAATAATGCTTGACTAGTTATACAAAACAAGTTTGTAATTGATTCAGAGAAGAGCAATACTAATTTGTTCTGAGGTAGTTTGTTTTTGTTTTCTTGTTGTTTCACTTAATTGTTGACATATTTTATGTATTTATTTTTTTTGTATAAATTTAGTCTTGCCAGGTTGATCTGGTTAAGGAGGATGGTGGCCACAAATATTTCATCAGATTTCTTGACAGCATGGACGCATTCCCCGAGCAACGAGCCATGGCTGCTTTTGTGCTGGCTGTAATAGTTGATGGGCATCGGCGTGGACAAGAAGCTTGCATTCAAGCCAATTTGATTCATGTCTGCTTGAGACACCTTCAACTCACAAGCCCACATGAACCTCTCCCTGAGCCTCTACTTCTCCAATGGCTTTGCCTATGCCTTGGGAAGCTATGGGAAGATTTCTCTGAAGCTCAAATGCTAGGCTTGCAAGCAGATGCGCCTGCAATATTTACTCCTCTGCTTTCTGAACCTCAACCTGAGGTCTGTATCGTCTTTGCTTTTAGCTGCTCTACATTGTTTCTAAATCACATTGTTTCTAAATCACATTGTTAAGGCATTGAAAGTTTCCTCCTGACAGGTCAGAGCTTCGGCTGTTTTCGCTTTGGGTACCCTTCTAGATGTTGGGACTGACTCATACAGGGATGGGCTTTTAGGTGATGAGGACTGTGATGATGATGAAAAGATTAGAGCTGAGCTAAATATTGTTAAGAGTGTTCTGAAGATTGTTTCTGATGGAAGCCCTCTGGTTAGGGCTGAGGTTGCTGTTGGTATGTAAAACAATTGGTTAAATGCACCTCCTAATTGTGTGTTTTGGAACACTCATCTTTCTGTACTTTTATCTGTTTTTTACTATCCCAATTTGAGTAAGTTGTCAGGTCTGGTGGTATGACATATCACAGGGTTGACACTTTGTTCTTTATGTGTGACGGTTTTGGAGAACCTATCCATCGTTAGCTTTGACTGCTTGAATCCTAGTGCAACAGTTGGGTTTTGAGCCATCAATTCGTAGGACTTGAATTTGATTGTTTTCTTTAAGAAAATATTTTAATATTTTCTTATTGGTGGATTTTTTGGCCTCAGTTTATCTCCATGCGATAGTCTCAGGTTCATTGAGTGCAGTGTATGACATGCTGTCTTGAATATGTATAAATGATAATGAATTTCTGCTTTGTTATTTTAAAATTTATTAGCATAATATTGTCAAAAGCAGGTTGGGTGGCTGTCTTAGCTTTTACTTTTTATTGTTGTTGTTATCAATAGCAGAAATTAAATTATTTAAAAAAATCAGAAATTAAATATGAACTTGAAGGATGAGAAAATTAACTGGAACGAAGATCCTGAAACCAAAATTTGAATGTTAGCATCTATGTGAATGCATGCCTTGACATGTTAACGGAATGGTTGTATATCATTGATTTTCCTGGTTTGAAACAATTGAAGCATCATTTTGGCAGCTCTTGCTCGCTTTGCATTTGGGCACAACAAGCACCTCAAATCTATTGCTGCTGCATACTGGAAGCCCCAGTCTAACTCCCTGCTGACTTCACTGCCATCTTTTACGAATGTTAGAAGCCCATCTGGTAGTGGCTTTGCTAACACAAGCCAGTACATGCATCAAACAACCACCACCGTTCCTTCTCCTGTAGGTCCTGTTCTAAGAATTGGTAGTGAGAGCATCCTTCCCTCAAGTCGAGATGGTGGTAGGGTCTCCAGTAGCAGTCCATTGGCATCCTCAGGATTGATGCATGGATCTCCCCTATCTGATTATTCGTCTCAGCATTCAGGTTCTGGTGGCGCTGCACTGAGAGATGGTGCCAGTAATGGGATTATCAACTTTTCGAGGCCAAAACCCATGGATACTGCTCTATACTCGCAATGTGTGCTTGCCATGTGTACTCTTGCCAAAGATCCATCTCCACGCATTGCTAGCCTGGGCAGGAGGATACTTTCTATCATCGGTATTGAGCAAGTTACCAAGACATTGCGTAATGCTAGGCAGGGAGACCTCTCAGGTTCAACTCCCTCCCCTAGCTTTTCTGGTTTAGTTCGATCTTCATCTTGGTTTGACATGAATGCTGGTAATTTTTTTCTCTCATAGTAAACTAACAATGTGATTTTCACTGTGTTGCTTATCATAGGAACTGCAGTGTTTATTCCATACTTTTGACCCTTTTACAGGTCATTTACAACTACCATTTAGAACTCCTCCTGTCAGTCCCCCTCGACAAAGTTACCTGACAGCAGGAATGCGGCGAGTCTATTCTTTGGAGTTCCGACCACATCTACTGAATTCTCCTGATTCAGGATTGGCTGATCCACTTCTAAGCTCTGCTGGATCTGCTGCTGGGATCTCAGAACGCAGTTTGCTTCCGCAATCAACTATCTATAGTTGGAGTTGTGGGCATTTCTCAAGGCCACTTCTTACTCCAATGGATGACAATGAAGAAGCATTGGCTAGAAGAGAAGACAGGGAAAGATTAGCGTTGGATCGAATTGCGAAATGCCAACACACCTGTATGTATTTCTTTTAAACTTTTTAATGTACTTGTTGGTCATCTGCTTTGGAGATGGTGGTGTATATTTTTTCCTCTGGTCATGCATTTAGAATTCATCTCCATTATGTTTTCTTGGGGTATTCTAATTGCAGCTGTAAGCAAGCTTAGTAATCCAATTACCAGCTGGGATACCAAGTTTGAAACAGGGACAAAAACAGCTTTACTGCTACCATTTTCACCCATTGTAGTTGCTGCAGATGAGAGTGAACGTATCAGGTAAATACCAGTGGGTTACTTGCAATTCTTTAGCTTGTTCATAATGCCATTTTATTTCTTAGAATAATAAAAAAAGATCGGGACAGGAAAGTTTCCCCAATTTGCAACTGGCCTTCTTCTGATGGGGAAGGGCTGCCACCCTTCCCTCCACCCTGCAGACGCGTTGAGTGGCAGGCTTCACTCGCCCCCAGTGCTCTTTCAGCGAAAGAGAAGGAATCCCTTGTCTCTGCGCTGAACAGGGGGAGGAGACGGGAAGGAGGGGCCCCACAGCTGCTCTTCTCCTCTCCCTCTGTTTGTGTTGGAGGAGTCTTACCCTCCTCAATGTTGATAGTGGGAAGTGCAGACGTTCCTACTTGCCTTTGCCCAAGGGAGGGGAAAGTGGCCGTTGTGCCCCTTCTCCTGCTCTCCATTGTATTCTGAAAAATTTCTCCCTGGCTATGCAACCTGGCCAATTGAGCTGGGTTGGCTAGTTCACTGGTTGAACCAGTCAATAAGATTTGGTCAACCAGGTTTTGACCCAATTGTGGGTCTTGTACATATGTGACCTGGACAAGGGACTGGGTTATAGCCAGCCGGTTTAGTTGAAACCGGTTCCATTGGTTGGTCTGGTCGGGTTTTATGACTCTTAAGTAATAGTGATAGTGGGCTTTGTGAAAGTAGATCTTCTCGCAAAAGGAATACCTATTTCAATTTTAACTAGCCAGTAGCTGCTTGATTTCTTCTGGGCCCTCCTACCTCCCTTGGTACTCACTTATTGAAAAGTGGAACTTTTGGTTGTCTAGGCTGTCATATCTTATTTGATATTATTTACTTGATGATTTGCTTCTTCCCTCAGGATCTGGAACTATGAAGAAACTACTCTTCTGAATGCTTTTGACAATCATGAGTTCCCAGATAAAGGAATATCAAAGCTCTGCCTTGTGAATGAGCTAGACGACAGTTTGCTTCTTGTTGCATCATGTAAGATTTGTTTAGTGGTATGTCCAATGAGCTAGTGAGGTGGTTGTAGTGAGCCCACTTCAAGATATAGCAGTCATGTTTGTAAAACATTGTTTTGTACTGAGTTGCAATTGTTTTGAAGGTGATGGAAGCATTCGTGTATGGAAAGATTACACTTTGAGGGGCAATCAACAACTAGTAACTGCATTCTCTTCCCTTCAAGGCCATCGGCATGGTGTTCGTGGTGTGAATGCTGTTGTGGATTGGCAGCAGCAATCTGGATATTTGGTGCGATATCTGTTAAAATTGTTTCTTCTTTGATTCTATTTCTAGTTTGAGCTTCAATTTGATTAGTTATGTATTTTGTTGCTTAATCAATGTTATGACCATTATAGTATGCATCTGGTGAGATGTCATCTATCATGCTTTGGGATCTAGACAAAGAGCAGCTTATATCTTCAATCCCGTCATCATCAGAAAGTGGTATTTCGGCGTTGGTAAGTGAACCAATTTTTTGTTCCTTATTTAAGAGATTCAAATTTATCAACTATAATTTTGATCAGTTTTTATCAGTAGCAGCATGGATTATGATAGGGTTTCTGTCAATCAAGATGGCATGTGTTACCTGAATATATGCTTATGTATAATTTTCCATTTTCCAAATTCTTTTGTGCTGTCATTTTTTGGAAGATTTTATGCAGCTAGTAATCGTGATCCACTTGAATGCTTCCAATATCATCAAAGACATCTAATTTGAGAACCTTAATAAATGCTCGTGACTTTGCAGTCTGCTTCACAAGTTCATGGAGGGCAGTTTGCAGCTGGTTTTGCAGATGGTTCTGTGAGGTTATATGATGTTCGGACCCCTGACATGTAAGAGACTTTTTTCTTTCCCAATTAAATATATTTTCTAAAGGTTTATGACCTGGAACTGTTGTCAATTATCTGTATTGGTTTTGTTTGTATACACGTGAAACTCAGGCCTATTTGTACTACAAAGCCACACACTCAGAGAGTAAGAGTTGTAGGCATTGGATTTCAACCTGGTCTAGACCCGGGAAAGGTGATTACTTTTTATTAAGTACTGTTAAGTTGTACTATTTGTTTCAAGAAGGGAAGACCATGTTTCTTTAATATCACTAGCTACTCTCCTTGTGCAGATTGTTAGTGCATCTCAAGCTGGTGACATACAATTCCTAGATGTCAGAAATCAAACTAATGCGTACCTCACGATTCATGCCCATAGGGGTTCTCTCACAGCATTAGGCATTCATCGCCATGCCCCTGTCATCGCCTGTGGCTCAGCTAAACAAATCATCAAAGTCTTCAGCTTAGAAGGAGAGCAGCTCAGCATAATAAAATATTACCATACTTTCATGGCACAGAAGATTGGGTCTGTCAGCTGCCTTACATTCCATCCGTACAGAATCCTCCTTGCAGCAGGGGCTGCTGATGCCTGTGTCTCCATTTATGCCGATGATAGCTCCCAATCGAGGTAACCAATTAATACTCCTGTTAATCGCCATCTCAAATTCTCATGGGGATTGCACTGGTCCATTTGCCCACACAGATGATTGCACCAGCTGCGCCTGGGTGGCCATATTGCTGAAAGCCTCACCGGTTATGGGGGAGAATACATCAGGCTCACATGTGAAAATGTGTATCTTATATATTCATTAGCCTCCGCAGGAGAGGGTACTACTGCATTGGCTGGCAGGGTATTGCCCTGCATCTCCCTCGGAGGCTCTGACAAATAATCCCAACGTCGCATGGGTAAAAAGTTGTAAATATTTTTGCTTTTTTCCATTCCTCTTCTCTTCAATTTGTAAAAATTTGCGTACTGAAAAGTATCATAAATTTATGGAATAGATGCCGACTGTAATTTAAATGGTTCAGCCTCGGTAACCAAGGCCCCTTTGAAGCTCTTTATCTGTTTTGTTTATTATCAATGTTGTAAGAGGTGTGTATTGGCTTATTCAGAAGAAACTTTCTGGAGGTAGCAGTGAATATTTTTCCAGTCAAAAGTATGATCGGTCTCTGCTGTGAATTGGCCTGCAGTTGTTCTGTCCATCACTGCAGTACCATCTTCATCGAGCCCAATCTCGCAAAGCTCAGCTTGAAATGAGTACCTGTCTACGCCTTGGTAAGTGCCATATCTTTATTAAGTTGCTACCTGTCCAAGTAATTGAGGTTTTGAAGGGCCTTTGGAACTCATAAAAAATAAGAGAGAAAATCAGTCTCTTAGTTATTATTATTATTATTTTTTTACAAAATGATGGAATTTGTGGAGAAATAAAAAATTTAAAATATTGTAATTTTTTTCTTTTTTTCTTTTTACCTGTAACTATATTTTTCTTCTATTTTTTCTTTTATTTTCTATGGGCATACAAACAAGAGAATTTTTTTTTTCTTTCTTTTTCTTTATCTCCATTTTCTGTGTTCCAAACACAGCCTAAGGTGACAGATTGGGATTGATGCGTACTAAGGGCTAAACTTTGTGGTAGGAACATTTAAGAGTGGAGAAACACTCTTAAAAAAAATACACTTAAAAAGGCATCACAGAATCAATCAAGAACTCTTTATTTGTTCCTTTGTGACTTTTGGGTAGGAAGGAGAAAAGTAGCAGATCAAGTTTCTGGGAGTAATCATGTTTCTCAAGTTCTGGGTGGGAACATTTATAATAATTATGGTTTAATACATGATTTTAACCTTTTGAGTTTAACAGAATCACCAAATATATGATGTCGGCCTTAAATGGTTTTAAAAAACTGTTGGTCCATTGATTTCAACCTTTTGAGTTTAATAGAATCACCCAGGAGTGAGCAACGATAATTGAAGGTGTTAGCATTGCCTCGAAATTTTTAGTGTTTTAGGTTTGGGTTTAGGGATTAGGGATCGAGGGAGGTCGTGTTCGTGTTTTGAGAAATCTGACTACGCCAAGTAGACTTGAGATTGAGAGTAGCCTTGAACTTTCAAATTGTAACATTTTTATGTTTAGTAATTGCTTTTTTAGGTTAGATTGAGGTATTTTAGTGCACCTCCTTTTTGAAGTATGTGAGTACTTATCTTTTTATTTATACTTTTAATTTCTTAAAGTATTTTTTTTTAATTTGTTTTTGCTAAAATCACTTCAGAGTAAGTCTATAGACCTACTATCTAAAAAGTATAAGAGTGTACCCAACATCTAGTTTGAGTTAAATATTTTTATTTTTCACCTAAGAGGTTTTTTTTTTTGTTTAAGCTACCCTTACAAAGTGAGTAGTCTCTTTGTTATTCCCTAAAGTTGGGTTTTTATTTTAGTATTGAAACTGAGCGGAGTATGTTTTAGACTATAACCATTTTAATTGGTGTATGGAATTTTGTCTTATCGCTAGGAGTGATTTTTCTTGACTCACCATTATATTGTGCAAGCTAGGTTTATTGGTAAAAAACAAAGAGATCCCCGACTTAAGGAGGAGAAGTAGAAGAAAAAATACAAGAAAAAGGTAACCGACAATGAAAAATTCCACGTGTTATAGTAATCAAGTTTTATGTGACTAGAATATCAAAGGGGGAGACAAGATGAGAAAAAGATGAAGACTACAAGCAAGATGTGAACAAGAACAAGATGAGTCAAACTAAGGCAATTAAAATTTCTTTCAAGCACACAAATTTCTTGACCAAGATTATTTGTAAGTGAAGTTATAATCACCAACTTGAGGAGGAGTGTTAAGATACACCCATGCGTGTAGGGGTAACATGGCTAGTAAATAAGGAGAATTTTCATAGAGAAGACATAAAATTATAATTACGCAAATTGGTACATGTCCTTTTATGTCTTTTTCCTTTTTGAAGTATCTACCTCTAAAGTCATTATAGTCATAGTAAACACCTTCACACAACTATAAATACAACCTTAAGGCATGAGAAAGATAATTCTAAGCCTCTTTTTCTTAGTTCAAATGTTTAGTGTTTCTTCAATGAGATAACACCCTTATGGGTCTTACGAAAAATCTTGAGAAATTGCAGATTAAGGGAATAATTATATTTATATATAATAAAGATATAATAGATTATGTGAAACATATAAAAACACCTTAGTTACAACTGGAAACTTTGTTACTAACAGATAAATTACACATATACACATAATCATTTTCTACATAAACATAACAGCTATGGGAAGCATCCGGGCCTGATTCAGTGGTGTTGATTCATTTGGTGAGACTGCTGGTTTGAATCTTTAATGGCGTCGAGAATTACAAGCAGAGAGACGACGAAGGCGTAATCTACGCCAGCTTCTACTCTGACCGACAGTACATGCTTCCCGAAGAAGAAACCACCCCCTGTTTGCGTATCAACCACCTGCAAATATTAGAAATTAGATAAATTTGTTAGCTCTAATTTAGCTATCCCGAAGTAAAGAAAACCCCCAGAAAGCATAAAAAACAGAGAAGGGAAAGCTGTGATACTTCTGCAATAACTTTGTCGCCCTTGTAGATTTTGCAGGATTTGTCCCAGTAATTAGGTTTTACGTGGAAGTCGCATACATCCTCGTCCACATTTCTTGGCAAGAAGACATCGAGGTTGGTTTTCAGCTGGAACTTGCTTGATTCTTTTACACTAAACAGGAGATTAGTTTCATCTTTGCTATCTCCTTTTTGTATTGTCCATTTCCCTGACCACGAGAACTTCTACAAGGTCGCACAGGCAGAAACAGTTATTCTAGTTGCTGAACCAGAGAAAGAGAGAGAGAGAGAGAGAGAGAGAGAGATTATTCACCTTGGCACACATAGTAGCAATGGGAGAATCGGCAGCATCAAACAGAATTCTGTTAGTATGGAAACGTAGCCTATCTGCCTTCACCTGAAACAGGAGGTTCTTGTTTGCGTCGAACACTTGGAAATAGGTGTTGGAGAAAATGGTGACGATCTTTTTCTTCACTGTGAGGTCGAGTGGGTGAGACGAACAGAACCTTTCATCGATTACAGGAAGACGAGCGCCTGTCCTCAACTCGGCCATTGTAGAAGTAAACCAAAAAGAGAGAACTAAACCGTAAACAAATTAAGAACCTTACTCTATAACATCCAAGCTTGAAGAATGATCGATCCCCAACAGAAGGGAAATATATATATATAGAGAGAGACGCAAGGTGGCACGGCCCTTCCCTGGAAATGAAGACTTTTTGGTCTTGGTCCTCTTCGGACAAAGTCAGTGTCACTTTCATGGCTTCTTGTCTCAAACATAATGGCGGTCCCTAAAAATATACGACAGCATTGGGCCAGCACATCTCATGGTCAACCACAGAAGGGAAATATATATCTATAGAGACGCAAGGTGGCACGGCCCTTCCCTGGAAATGAAGACTTTTTGGTCTTGGTCCTCTTTGGACAAAGTCTGTTGGAACTTGGAAGATGTCGTGTCACTTTCATGGCTTCTTGTCTCAAACATAATGCGGTCCCTAAAAATATACGACAGCATTGGGTCAGTACATCTCATGGTCAACCACAGAGAGATCGAACAGATTCAAATAAACAAAATAAATAAGATTTGACCAAACATTTGAAGGGCTAATCCGAAATACTCCAAATTTTTTTTCATTAAAATATTTTTGAATAGTCAATTCCGCAGGCCCAGCAGCCAGCCATTTTGAATTCTACTACTCTTAAAACGCGTCTCCGGCGCCACCTGGTCATTGATCGCCTCAGGGTTCTTTTGTTTATTATCCAACCATGCATCTGAATCTCTCGCCTTTCACACCTTATTGGATACCAAACAGGAGGTTTCTGTTCTCCTCCAGCGTCTTTTGGCGGCTCCAGATTCTTTCTCTTACCTTGTGGATCTTGTCATCGAACCACACCATGGGTTGTTCTCCAAAACCCGTTACAGAGTCATGTAGAACAAATGAATTTTTTTGTTTCAGGCTGGGTCTGTATAAATCACTGTTGTTTTCAGGAATATTTTATTTGGGAGATCCAATCCTTCCAGGGAAACGTCCAGTTGCGTTTTTTAGTTTACATGTGTGCTGGAAGAGTTGCTCTGTTGCTCTGGACGGATTTTGTTGTAGTTTCCTTGTTTCTTGCTCTGGAGTTCTTCCAGCTTGACTGCGATCCGCCCTTAGATTTCAAGTTGAAATAGCTCCAAAAGCTACTGGTTTTTTGGGTTTTCATTGTTCATGCCGTTACAGTCAGAAGAAGTTTGTGTATCAATTAAGTATAAACTTTCGGGAGACAGTGCATGAGAATTGAGATTAGCACCTGGGTAGTTCTTTAGATCTAAGCAGATCTTTATGTTCACAGAGGTCTCCTTCTTATCCAACCAGATAAGAAATTTAGGACGGCATTTCCTTAGTTCATGTGTCTCCAACAAGCACTTCCAGCTAGTGGATGCTATCGGGGACAAATTGTTTGAACTGCTGCCTCAAGGTGGCTCATACATGGGTGTTGTCCGACTTCTACAGTAGTTCAGAAGACTTGGAACCTGTAGCAACGGTTAGAAGGTTGATGCTGGCAAGAGGAATAAGAAAGAGAAAGCACAATCACGGAATGAGATTGACAGAAGAGTTCATGTTTTTGAATCAGGAGACAGGTCTCCCCCTCTGTATAAAAAGATCAATGAGTACATTAGGAGTCTTCTTGAGAGCATGAGAACCAAGGGCTACATACCTTCCACCGATGCAGTGGTCCGGATGTGGATGAGCCAATGAAAGATGAGATTCTTTTGGGACAGCGAGAAATCGCAATCTGACGGGCTCATAGTAACACCTCCAAGAACCAATATCCTGATTTTCAAGACCCTGCATGTCTGCAATGATCAAGTTTATAACAAAGATCGAAGAAAGAGAGGAAAGAGAAATAGTTACAAGGGATGCAAACCAATTCCACCCATTTAAAGATGGTGCATGTTTCTTGTAATGACCACTGGTAACTGCCACAAACATTTCTCCTGACGGAGACATCGATCTTTGCAAACATAATTTACATATAAAAGATGCCAAATTCCCACGGTCATACATGTACTAATAATATCTTCATATAACCTCTGAAATCTACCAAGTTTGATATTTTACAAATCGTTCACAGAAAAACAAAAGTTTTAGCCAATTCTCATGGAATATAAATACAAAAGCAACTTTACTTCTGCCCGCCGACCAGACTTTGTCCTGATGAACCAGAAAAACCTGTTGTGGAAGCTATACCCGTCTTAACACTTCCATCAGAATTCCTTAAATCAATCAGATCTTCAAATAATCTGTATGGAGGAATGTATGGTTTTTGTCCAGTTGGAGCTCCAGCAGGCCTTGGTTTAGGACTCAGTTGTGCTTCACTATACATAGGAGAATTATTTCCTCGTGCTCCAAATGAATTGATTTGTTGGAGTGTTCTGCTTCCAGATGTGGGCCTGGGGGCTGTTTCCATTTCTCTGTTTGTAGCTCTAACATCATGCCCTCTTGACGGAAATGAGTTATATGGCATTAGAGACTTGTGAGCATCCACAGGCATGAATGCAGCTACGGTTTGGTGAGACTGGAAAGGATGAGGAGCTGAGGGTGACATATTATACTCTGGATAGGAAGGGGCTGCCCAAGGTGGTGGTGGGTACCATGGTGTGTACTGTGGGTACTGAAATTGAGGAGTCTGTGTTTGAAATTGAGGTTGGGCCCATGGTGCAACATAATTGTTGTATGGTACTTGTCCTTGATTTATAGGAGGCGTCTGAGGACTCTGAGAATACCCTTGCTCAAAGGGAGAAACTGGTACTAGTTGTCCATTTTGATCAGATGTAGGTGGAGGTTTAAGGGAGTTTTGAGGTGAAGATGGGTTGTTTGTAGACAAAGTAATGCTCAAAAGGTCAATCATGTCCTGTTCTTTGTTGTTTGTTCGGACAGGTGTAGGTGGATTTACAACAGCCAATTCTTTGCTTACCTCCAAGGCTGAGTTGGAGGCTCCGGCTTGGTCACTTTCTGAAAGTATACTCTGTGAAGGCATGGGACTAGGTTTTGAACGCCTGCATGAATGAAACCATAGACTTAGATGGGATGCTTCTATAGAGGGTTTATTTGGTTAATTTCCATATAGAAACAATGACAATTAAGAGTCAGATTCCAAGGTGACCTGTGGGCTAACTGTGCAAAATCATCTTCTTCATCTTCCGCAATCTGATCACTTGCAATTGACATCTGTGTTGTGGGAGTACTGGGTCTATTCTCTACTTCAACCGCATCAGGCAGAGGTCCAGTCGGAGGAGTAGCTGGGGCAACCACTCTTGGGCTAGAATTATCAGGTTCAGGTGGCAAAGGAGAACCAGAGGCTATAGCTTCATGTTTTGCTAGCAATGTTTGTAAGCTGTCATTCAATTCCAGACCTTGTCCAAGGAGCTCTTCATCTCTGTCCTTACATTAAAGACAACAGTCAAACAAGAACCTCCATAGAACTTGCATGATGTGTAGCCAAAAAGTGAAGTAGAAAAAACTTTGACATCTTTTTTCTTTTTAAATAAAGCTAAAACTGAGGCAGCCCCAATGGTAAGGAGATAATATTCGCAAAAATGAAATCATCCAATAAACACAGGAAAAATATGTCTGCATAAAACATACGTGGTTGAGTTTAGCAATTGCACAAGCTTTTTCTGGTTGGACCAGCATCGGTTGACAAGATCCTCGATTACCTCATCCATAACTGCCTACAAGAGAATCAGAATTTGTAATAGCTAATTGACAAGTAAAAGAACTCATACAATTACAGAAAGTAATAAAAAAAAGCTTCCGATAGTAAGTTCCACATCAATAGATATTTAATTAGTAGTAACTTTCAGTGAGCCACAAACTGAAAAAATAAAAAAAACATTCTCATAATCATGAGTGTAGGCTAAGATTCTTGTTGAAAAACAAGTACAAGGACATTTTGGTCATTTTACTTTATCCTTATTCATATATCTTGAGGTAATCTTGTTCTTCGCGTTGAATTAGGTCTATGATCTAATTTTCATGTATATAGAACATGAAGAATGTGACATCACTTAAGTGAGGGGTACATTTGTAATTTCTGTTCAGATTTCTTAATAAATAGGTGCACATCTCCCAACTCACCTCTATCCTTTGGAGCTCTATTCTCCACTTTCTCTCTCTCTATCTCACTCTCCTTACTTTTTTCATGGTTTCAAAGTAGTAGATCACATTTGGTATGGTTCTTTGTCAGACTTTTTCATCCTTTGAAGTTGACATCTGTATAAAAGAAGGATATTTTTCAAGTTTTCCAGTTACTGGTTGGTAAAAATCCAATCTTTTCTATTTTTCTCTCTGCCATAACCCTAGTGTTACTGCTTTTGCTGTTCTTAGAACAAATCTTGATGTTTTAAACTGCCTAAAAGGGGTTCTTGATGCTGATCTTGGGACGTGCACCAACTCCCAACGTACCGTGCTGACATCATCATCAGCAATTTATGCTGATGTCAGACCTATTTAATGGTTTTTTAATCTATTTGACCTGGAATTTGACGTTTAAGCTGGGATTCTGGTATTTTGATCTACGCATATCACAGTAACTGCCTTCACCCTATTTTTGTGTGTGGGGCCCACCTTGGCGTATCATATTGACTTGTTTGGAAGGCTTATCTGATCTGATTTGCATTTATATATTCACATTATGGATGATTCTGGTGAGGTATATACTCCATCTAAAGAAACTTCTAGTTCTGATAGGAAGGATGTTATTACTAGTACATCTGAAAAACTAAATAGTGACGATTATCCCAATTGAGCCAAATCTGTTAGGATGTATTTGAAAGGCAGAAAAAAGTTGAAGGTTATTAGGGATGACCCTCCTATCCCTCCGAATGACAATTGGAAAGCAAATGACAGCTAAGTTATGGCTTGGATTGTCAACAACAGAAATTCTTTTCTTCGGAATCATGTTATGAATTTTGAGACTGCTAAAGCTACATGGTTATCTCTGAAAGCTTCATATGCTCAAGAAAGCAATCTTTCTAGGGTTTATGAGTTGTATATAGACTTCTATGGTTTGAAGTGTGGCAACAGGACAGTGATAGAATACTAAAGTTCATTTCTAGGTATTTGGCAGGAAATCAATGTTTATCTTACATTTACTACGGATGAACGGGAACTTAGAAAATAACAAAATCAGCTCCTAGTGGCAAAATTCCTTGATGGTTTGGGTGCGGAATTTGATAGCATAAAGGCTCTGCTCCTTGCCTCTGATGAGGTACCTAACCTCTCAACTACTTTAATAGGGTAATGAGAGCTGAAAACACAATTGTGCCCAAAGCAGGGAAAGATGCAAAAGTGGGTGAAACCACTGTTCTTAATACATCAACTGCAGCATCCGGTTACACTGAGTCATCCAAGGGAAGCACAGGGGCTGGCAGAGGCCGAGGTAGAGACAATTCAGGCCTGGGATGAGGCCAAGGGGATGACAAATCTGAGAGAAAGTGTGTTCATTGTGGATGGACTAATTATTACTCAGATAGATGTTGGATAAAGTCTGGCAAGCCACCATGGGCAAAATCTATTATACATGAGGGTACTGCACCTGTACCTGATGTTACAGCACCTAGTCCACCTGGTGCCACAGATGAATTGCAGCAATTAATTCAGCAGCAGCAACAAATTGCTCAATGTATGGCACAACTCTCCATTCCATTTCCCTCTACATCCTTGGCTCATACTTCTCCTCCCACAAGAATGTTTGCATTTACAGTGTGCCATTCCCCATCTTGGGTACTTGATTCCGGAACTACCAAATATATGTCAAGTATTTCTTCCTCGTTTTCTAACTTATAAGGAATCTCTTTTTATTAAGCATGTCAATCTTGTTGATGGGTCAGTTTCACCGGTACAAGGAGTGGGAAATGCTACTCCTACTTCTTTTCTCTCACCATAGTTTGCATTGTTGGTTCCTAAGTTCCCTTTAAATTTGTTATCCATCAGTCAAATTGCTAAGTCTATGAATTGCTCTTTAAATTTCTATCCTACTCATTATGTTTTTCAGGGTCTCGTGATGAAGAAGACGATTGGTTCCGCTCATGAGAGTGGGGGACTGTATTACTCTACATGCGTTACACACGGCTAATTCACCTTTACAATTGCATCTCAAACTAGGTCATCCATCACCTGAAAAGCTGATTCAAGAAGTTCCAAAATTTCCTTCTAGCATTATTTTTCAGTGCAAGTCGTGTCAACTAGGCAAGCATCACCAGAGTTCTTTCCAGTTTCACCTCATCAGACAAGTAAATTATTTGAGCTTGTTCACTCAGATATCTGGAGTCCTTGTCTTGTGATTATCGGTCATAGGTATTTTATTTCATTCATTGATGATTATAGTAGACGTATTTGGATTTATCTCATTCGAGAAACAACTAAAGCATTTGATGTATTTTAACTTTTTTTTCTAATCAAATAAAGAATCAGTTTGCAGCCTCCATCAATATCTTGCATTCAGAGAATGGTCTTGAATTTATAAATTGGAAGTATAACTCACTTTGTCAATCTCAAAGGATTATTCATGAGACTTTTTGCATGTTCACTCCACAACAAAATGGAGTTGTTGAACGCAAGAATCGCCACTTACTTGAGGTGGTTCGAATTATAATGATTCATATGAATATCCCTAAAGCATATTGGGATGATGCAGTACTTACTGCATGTCTTTTGATAAACAAAATGCCATTTTTAGTTCTTGATGGTAAAATTCCTATTCAGATTGTATTACCTACTACACCTCTATTTCCCGCACCACCACGTGTATTTGGTAGTGTTTGTTTTGCTCAAGCTTTTAAGCAATCTAGAGATAAATAGTCTCATCGGGCTATTAAATGTGTCTTTTTGGGGTATTCTCAGACACAGAAAGGGTACAAATGTTTTTGTTCATCTACGAGAAAAACATTTGTATCTATAGATGTTACTTTCTTTGAGGATGTCCCATTCTTTGAGTTCTTTAAGCCTGAGTCTGACCCTCATGTTCCCTCAACTCCCAGGCCTATCATTCTTGTTCCAACAGATGTTTGTATTCAGACTACACTTGATGTTCCTACTGAGAAACCATTGTAGGTACATTGACACAAACAGACATCTCATCCTGCTCTAGATCTCTCTCTCACACCGGACCATGACTCTTCAACATCTCTTGATCCTGATGTAAGTGATCTACAACTTCCTATTCCTCTTCGGAAGCATCTCCACTTGCACTACTTCTTCAATGCAGGATGCTCTTTTATCTCCTCATTGGAAGAAAGCCATGTTGAGATGGAAGCACTAGTAGATAGAGGGACTTGGGAGTTATGTGACTTACCTGCAGGGGCTGCAGTGGTTGGTTGTCGGTGGGTGTATACAATTAAATACAATGCAGATGGGTCTGTTGAAAGATATAAGGCTCGTCTCGTTGAAAAGGGATGTACCCAGACTTTTGGAGTGGATGTATTTGAGACTTTCTCTCTAGTTGCCCGCCTGTCTTCTGTCAAAATACCGGTATTTGTTGCAATGAATCAAGGTTGGTCTTTGTTTCAGCTGGATATTAAAAATTCTATCTTATATGGTGATATTGAAGAAGATGTGTACATGGAGCAACCTCCAGGGTATGTTGCTAAGGGGGAGATGAGTAAGGTATGTAGACACAAGAAAACTTTTTATGGCTTAGTTTAAAAATTTTAGTTAGGTGGTTATGTCCTAGGGATCTCTTAGAAGTCACTGTGATCATTCACTGTTTATTATGAAAAGATCATCTGGGATTATTGTCTTATTGGTGTATGTAGATGATATCATCTTATCAGGGAGTGACATATCAGGTATTGAAGAAGTTAAATCACACTTGGCGAATTACTTTTAGACCAAAGATCTGGGTTCACTAAAATATTTTATAGGTATTGAAGTTGCAAGAAGCAAAGAGGGAATTGCTTTTGACTCAGAGGAAGTATGTCACTGACATGCTTCAAGAGTATGGAGTTTTGAGAGCTAAACGAACTGATACACCTATGGTGGTAGGACATAATCTTCATGATGATCAAAATAAAAAATTGAAAGATAAAACAATGTATCAGAGATTAGTGGGTAAACTTATATATTCTACAGTTACTAGACCAGATATCTCATTTGCAGCCAATGTAGTGAGTTAGTTCATGGAGCATTTGCGTAAGATGCATCTATAGGTTGCATAGAGAATCTTAAGATATTCGAAAGGAGTACCAAGAAAAGATCTTTCCTTTAGACCTAATGATCACTTAAGGATTGAGGCTTTCTCTGATGCTGATTATGCAAGCTCCAAGCTTGACCGAAAATCATCTACTGGGTACTGTGTATTTTTGGAAGGAAACTTAATCAGTTGGAAGAGTAAGAAACAAAATGTGGTTGCTCGGTCTAGTGTAGAAGCTGAATACAAAGCGATGACCCACACTATAAGTGAGTTAATATAAGGTGAAATCTGTTGCCCAGGAGTTAGGCTTCTATCAGAAGGATCTTATGACTATGTATTGTAATAACCAGGTAACAATCTTTATTGCTAGCAATTCGATGTTTCATGAGAGAACGAAGCACATAGAGGTAGATTGTCATTTTATTCAAGATGTAGTTATGAAGGAGGTGACAACCCCATATGTTCGGTCTGGTGATCAACTAGGTGATGTCTTCACTAAAGCGTTGGGGAAGTGTGAATTTTGGACCTTCAGTGGCAAACTGGGACTTTTTAACATATATGCTCCAGCTTGAAGGGGAGCGTTGAAAAACAAGTACAAGGTCATTTTGGTCATTTTACTTTATCCTTATTTATATATTTTGATGTAATCTTGTTCCTCGTGTTGAATTATGCCTATGATCCAATTTTCATGTATATAGGACATGTAGAATGGAAAATATAAGGAGATTAGGGTTTCACTTAAGTGGGGCTTATTTGTAATTTTTGTTCAAATCTCCTAACAAATAGGTTGGTGGTTGTGCATGACCCCCAATGCAGCTCTATCCTTTGGAGCTCTTCTTCTCCACTTTCTCTCTATAATTCTCTCTCTCCTTACTTTTTTCAATTATCTTATCTATCGTACAATTTTACATCAAAATTGCTAACCTATAACAAAAACTGCATGAAACTGTATATAACAGGCTTGCCGAGGAAAAGGAAAAAGGTTACAGCAATCAAATCACAAAATGTTTTATATCATAACTACTTGCCATAAACAAAAAGATCTAGAAGGATACAAGCAGTTCATGGTTTTAATCCTAACAAAGAACAACAAATGGAAAAGAAAAATAGAAGATCCAAAATTCTGAAAATATAACCACGGTGAACATAAGGCGCACCTCAGAATCACCAGGGTTTAAGGCTCGTAGCATGTCATCCAGGAGCTGTGAGACACTCTTCATGGAGTTTATGTTTGATATACTGAAAATACAACAGAAAAATTCAAACTGAATGGCTGACAAGCATCAAGATATTGAGAGGAAAAGCAACAGCATAAAAGACATGTCCCAAGACTACTTAAGCAGATACACTGTAAGAAATTCTACCTCAAACTTTCCATCTCAGATGCCATAGCTTCATCAAGTCTTCGGGTAGTATTACTGGCCATTCCATAGCCAACTATAGCATGTCTTGCAGTTGGATGTGTTACTGGAGGAGTGAATATTGGAGCTGCTTCCCGTGAACGCTGGGGAAATTGAACTCCAGATCTCTGCAAATTGCATTCACAAGCAATCAAATTACCAACTCTCAAGTTTATAATCTGTTTATTTGATACCATGGCAGACTCTCAAAACCCTGTTAACATTGGGTTCAGGTCATTTCAAAATAACTATTCAAATTATGAGTAACTTTAAGTTATGTGGGATTTGTCTCCATTAAACTCTCCTCATGATCAGGCGTAAACAGAAAGCTAACAGGCCTGAGATGTAAATAATTAATGGGGCACAAACTAAGTCCAATAACACAGAACTGGCTTTGATAACATGTTAAGTTATTGGCCAAAACAACAAGCCAAAGTTGGGAGGTTTACTCCAAGCTAACAGCCACAGGATTTTTCCTGACTGACTTAGTTATGTGGGATTACTCCAGACTAACAAGTCCAAGTCCTAATAGAATACTCATCTAATTTTGCAATACGGCTGTTACAAGATCACTATAGTGTAAAAGTTATGAACTTTTCCTTTCTTCTTAAAATGGGTAATACAATCTAATTACTGAAGATAAAGACCAAAAGAAAAGAAGGATTCATCCGAAATGTCAATATTGAAGATCTAAATTGAAAATACTCTGAAGTAAACTTGATGCTGCAAGCATACCCTCAATTCATCATATGCCCAGTAGTATTGAGGATATTTCCCTCCAGGTCCACCAAAAGCTTCTTGCCATGAATCCAGCAGTACCAAAATTTTATCTCTGACGTGCATATCTGTCTGAAAAAACTAGATGAAAATTTATTACATAGCACCATTAATGGCGATCAGTCAATGGACATAAAGCAAAAAGTACAGGCATATAGTACCATTTAACATAGAGTTTTAAGACATGGTACAAACAGTACAAAGACCACTAGAGCAAAGCAGTTTACTTAAAGTCTAGGAAAATTTTATTTTCTTTCTTTGAAGAATGTTACATCATTTAGAATCTGAAGTTGTCAGTACAATCATTAAAAAGACTCGTGACCATCTCTTAATTCAGAACATGATTAAAAAATGTCACAACAAATAGAGATTTTTTTATTTTTTATTTTATTATCATAATTGGGCTAAGTCTGTCAAAATGTATCTCAAGGGTAGAAAGAAGTTGAAGTTTATCCAAGATAATCCCCCAATGCCTCAAGATGATGATAGGGAGGCAAATGACAGTCAGGTTATGACCTGGATAGTCAATAATATTGATTCTACTCTTAGAAATCAAGTGATGAATTGCGAGACAACAAAAACTGTGTGCCTATCTCTACATTCTTTATATGCACAGGAGAGTAATCTCTCTCGAGTTTATGAGCTGTATACAAACTTTTTTGGGTTGAAATGAGGAAATCGAACTGTTACAGAATATTATAATGCATTCCTTGGCATATGGCAGGAGATCAATGTATATCATCCGTTTACTACGGATGAGAATGAGTTCAGAAAACAACAAAATCAGTTGCTTCTTGAAAAAAAATTGGATGGTCTAGGTGGAGATAAGATAATGGAAGTGACTGCTCATAATGCTTCCAACACTACATCAGCTCCTACAAATTCCTCTAGAGGTAGAGGTAGAGGCTGAGGTAGAGAGGGCCAAGGCAGAGGTAAAGGCTATGGTGACGGTAAGTTAGAAATGAAGTGTGTATTGTGGCAAAAATAATCATTATTCTGACAGATGATAGGTTAAGTTTGGAAAGCCTACATGGGTTAATTCTACAACTCCTGATAGTGGAAGTGGGAGTTTAGATTCTTCTATGTCTATTATACCGGGTGCTCCAAATGAGATGCAGCAATTGATACAACAAAAACAGCAAATTGCTCAACGTATGACCCGGATCTCTGTTACCTCGACATCAGCATCTATAGCTCATGCTTCCATCCCAGTTCTTAGCTCTACCAGTGTTGACTCAGGCATGGCAGCTTAACATGTTCACTTGTCACCCTCCTGAGTTCTTGACTCGGGAGCCTCCAGACACATGTCAGGTATATTATCATTATTTTCCGCTTTGAAAGAGTCTCTATGTATCAAACATGTTAATCTTGCAATCTCCAGATGATGATTGGGAGGTAGAGGATAGTTAGGTTATGACCTGGATTGTCAATCGTATTGATTCTACTCTTAAAAATCAAGTGATGAATTGTGAGACAGCAAAGGCCATGTGGCTGTCTCTAGAATCTTTATATGCACAAAAGAGTAATCTCTCTCGAGTTTATGAGCTATATACAGATTTTTTGGGTTGAAAAGATGAAATCGACTTGTTACAAAATAATACCGTGCGCTCCTTGGCATATGACAGGAGATCAATGTATATCATCCGTTAACTAAGCTATACTATTGCTCTGTGTGTCAAACATGTTAATCTTGTAGATGGTTCTACTTTTCCTATCCGAGTAGGTAATGTTCCTCCTACTTCCTTTTTGTCTCCTTTGTTGATGCTTCTTGTTCCCAAGTTTCCTTTAAATTTGTTGTCGGTTAGTCAACTAGCCAAGTCAATGAATTGTTCTCTCACATTTTATCATACTCATTGTGTTTTCAGGATCTTACAACGAGGAAGATGATTGATTCCACTCATGAGAGAGATGGGCAATACTACCTAGAGAACCATCAGCATAATAGCATTCAGGCGTCACATACCGTAGATTCTCCTCCACAGTGGCACTTGTGGCTAGGTTATCCGTCTACAGCAAAACTGACTCAAGCCTCTCCAAAGTTTCCATCGAGTTCTTCTTTTCAGTGCGAGTCGTGTCAACTGAGCAAGTATCATAGAAGTTCGTTTCCAGTCTCACCTCATAAAACCAACCATCTATTTGAGATTGTACACTCAGACATCTAGGGTCTTTGTCCTGTGATAAGTTGATTTGGTCATGGGTATTTTATTTTCTTTATTGATGATTTCAGTAGGCGTACTAGGATTTACCTTCTTAAGGAAAAAATTGAGGCTTTTGATGTATTCAAACATTTCTTCAATGAAATAAAAAAAATCAATTTGCTGCTTCACTTCGTATCTTGCTTACTGATAATGGTCTTGAGTTCATAAATTATAAATTCTAGGTCTTTTGTCTAGAACAAGGAATTATTCATCAGACATCGTGTGTCTTTATCCCTTAGGGAAATGGCGTAGTTGAACGAAAGAGTAGCCATTTCCTGGAGGTGGCTAGGACAATGATGATACATATGCATGTGCACAAGTCTTATTAGGGTGATGCTATCATTACAACTTGTTTAACAGAATGCATTTGTCTGGGTTAGACAAAAAAATTCCTATGCAGATTCTTTTACCGTCCGCACCATTATTTCCTATTTCTTCCTAAGTGTTTGGATGTGTTTGCTTTGCTCATGTCTTTAGGTCTTCCAGGATAAGTTGTCTCCTTAGGTAGTTAAGTGTGTATTTTTTGGGCACTCTCCCACACAGAAGGGATACAAATGTTTTTGCCCGTCCACTAGAAAATCATTTGTATCTACTGATGTTACTTTCTTTGAGGATGTGTCGTTTTTTTCCTCTTGTGTCTTTTTCTTTTGATCCTTTTGCTTTACCTAAACCGGCACCAGTTATCCCTATTCCAGTTGATGAGCCTGTTAGAGCGTCACAAGTTGTCAGTGTCAAGAACCCATTACAGGTATATAAACACCAGAAAGAAGTATCATCACAACTCTCTCACCGGATCATGACTCTAACTCGTCTCAAGATCCTGGAGGTAATGATCTACATCTTCCTATTGCACTCAAGAAGGGTGTCAGGAAAAGTAAAGGTACACGGTATCCGTTATCTCAGTTTGTGTCTTTTTGTTCCTTATCCGACTCCTATAAAAAATTTGCTTTGTTTATTTGTACCCACATTATCCCTTCTTTAGTTCATGAGGCTCTCTCGTCTCCTCATTGGAAGCAAGTTATGGATGTTGAAATGGATGTTTTGGAGCACTTGGCAAATGTGTGATCTACCAACAGGGACCAAAGTTGTTGGCTACCGCTGGGTTTATATTATCAAGTATAATGCAGACAGTTCTATTGAGCGGTATAAAGCTCAATTGGTTGCAAAGGGGTATAATCAAACCTTTAGTATTGATTTGTTTGAAACCTTTTCGCCTGTTGCTCATTTATCGTTTGTTCGTATTTTGATCTCAATTGTAGTGAATTTGGGGTGGTCTCTATATCATCTGGACATTAAAAACGCCTTCCTTTATGGTGATCTGGAAGAAGAGGTATACATGAAGTACCCTCTAGTATATGTTGCTCAAGGGGAGACACATAAAGTATGCAGACATAAGAAGGTGATTTATGGGCTGAAGCAGAGTCCAAGTGCTTGCTTTGAAAAATTCAGCCAGGTTATAGTATCTATGTGGTTCTTGAAGAGTCATTATGATCACTCATTTTTTATGAAGAGGCCCTCTGGAATTGTGGTGCTTTTGGTGTATGTAGAATGCATTATATTATATGGGAGTGATATTTCTAGTATAGAGGATACCAAGTCTCGTTTGTCTGCACATTTTCAAACTAAAGATTTGGGACCGTCGAAATACTTTATGGGCATTGACGTGGTGAAAAGTAAAGAAGGTGTTGTGATGACCCAACGTAAGAATGTCACATATATGCTTCAAGAGTATAGTTTACCCCAATGAAAGTGGGACATGATCTCCATGATGAGCAGAGTGATGAATTAAATGACAAAACACAGTATCAGAGGTTAGTGGGAAAGTTAATATATGCAACAGTTACTAGACCTGACATTTCTTTTGCAATAAGTATAGTGAGCCAGTTTATGGAACATCCTCGAAAATTACACTTAGAAACAATACAAATAATTTTAAGGTATTTGAAAGAAGCACCAAGAAAAGGTTTTTCCTTTAGACCTAACAATCATATAAAGATAGAGGCTCTCTTATGCACATTATGCAGGGTCCAAACTGGATAGAAAGTCAACCTTTGGATATTGTATATTCCTAGGAGGAAATTTGGTTTGTTGGAGAAGTAAAAAGCAGAATGTTGTAATCTGGTCCAGCGCGGAAGCTGAATACAGGACGATGGCTCACACAGTGAATGAGTTGATGTGAGTTAGGTCAATCTCACGAGAGTTGGGTTTCAACCAAGATGAGCCGATGAGCATGTTTTGTGATAATTAGGTTGCAATCTTTATTGCAAGTAACCCAGTTTTTCTTGGGAGGACTAAACATATAGAAGTGGATTGCCACTTAGTTCGAGATGTGGTGATGAAAAAGGAGGTGGTAGTAACTCTGTTTGTTCTGTCTGGAGATCAATTGAGAGATGTCTTCACCAAGGCCCTTGGCAAGCGAGAATTTATATCAGTCTGCAACAAACTGGGACTCTTGGATATATACGCTTTAGCTTGAGGGGGAGTGTTAGAAAATAAATCCAGGGGGGGTATTTTGGTCATTTTACCGCTTAAGTGTTTGATTTTCTTTATGTAATTTTATTCTGCATGTTAAATTATATTAGTGGTTAAATTTTCGTGTACATAGGATGTGTAGTTAGGGAGATATAAGGAGATTAATGTTTATTAAGTGTATAGGGGTTGTAACTCAAAACACTTATTTGAGTCTGGGAATTTGTGCAAAGTTCCCAACAAAGTCTTTTCAAGCTCTTCAGAAAATTCTTCTTCTCCTTTCTCCTTTTCTCTCAATTTTCTCATCTTCCTTTACCCAAATCTTGATTTTTACATGGACCTTCAAGTACACAGATTTTGATGCTGCCCTCCACAAGCTACAAAAAACCAGCTCGATTGCATCCTACCAATCTGAATTTGAAAGGATAGCAACAGGATTGACTGGTAAAAAAAAGTCACAAATAGGGAGATTCATCAATGGCCTCAAGCCATAACTAGGTACTGAGGTACGCCACTTTTGTTAGTTGATGTCATTGCACTGGCACACATGCAAGAAGAAAAGCAACTAGCCATACGAGCTCAGGATCTGGCCCTAGGCCACTCAACCCCACTTAAGATCACCAACAAATCTGCACAACCACCGTTTGCTGGTCCCAATATCACCCCTTGAAGCACCTAATCTCGAGGAAAATAAAACAAACCACGCTCTAAGGGCCTATGTTGCAATAGTGATGAAATGTTCACTCCAAGCCACTTACGTAAATGGTTCTAGCTTTATCTTTACAATAGCAAGGACCACAATTCTAGTGCAGTTGGTCCCGATTGAGGATGGCACTTTTGAACCTTGAGGAGAAGGTTCTGTAGGGGGTGGAATGTCAGAGTATAAGTGTAGCAGTATGTTAGCATTTATAGGTGTAGGTATAAGGAGAATTATTGGTTTTAAGTAGGGGTAGTTTTGTACTCCCTAGGTAAAATTTGTCCATGGTTTGAAGTAGGAGAAGTTGATAGGTTTAGGAGTTTCCTTTGGGTTGAAGCTTTCTTCTCCTAGTCACTTAGGAGATTTTAGTTTGGATACAGTAATTTGAGAAGGACTCTTAAGTCTAAATTAGGTTGTAATCTTATTTAAAGGCAAGGGCGCCTTAATTAGGTCTACGAACATGTCTATTTTTGTTTATGCTTTTGTGTCTGCCCTAATTCTCTCAAGTTCATCTATTGCCCACCTCTTTCAAATTTTTTCCTCTCCTAAATATGAGCTGAAACCCACTATTACTATTGCACGAGAAGCTTGAAAAACGAAAACATAAACCCCTGGAAAAGTCGTTAACAAAGAAAGAGTCACTGAAAATAGGAGATGTTCAATACAATCATAGGTCCCCAAATATATGAATGCACCAAAGAAAATGATCTCAAAGATAGTCACTCATCCCTTGGAGGAAAAGACCCCCGACGATGTTTACCTAATTGACATGACTTACATTCTAAACTAGAAATTGTTTTTAATGATGGAACTTGTTGTTCTAATGATAAGATTGAAGGGTGGCCAAGTCTGTAGTGTCATTGCAATGTTGTAATTGTAGTTGCTACCATTATAGAGTGATCAACAATTAAATGATATAAACCACCATGTTCATGGTCACCACCATTTACCTGGTTCAACTGTGGGTCCTGGAAAACATGAGTAGCAGCGAAAATAACAGAGAAAATGAGATATTTACTAAGTTTATTGACAAATAGAAAGAGGAAAGAGGGTGACATAAAGAACATCTAACAATGATGCAAGTGTCACAGAGAAACAGAGAAAGGACTGGATGAAAAAAAAAATGCAACCACAGTCATCCAATGCCCACAAAGAATGACAGTTTCCGTATGCTGAAAGAAAGGGAATTTACTAATCTAAAATGATACAGGGAATTACAATAAATCACTCGCCTGATCGAACAGGACTTGTTTATAAAAGTTCTCCAGTTTCTATGTTCCCAAAGAGCCCAAAATGGTGGCTAAAACAATTGTTTTACACAAGTCCTTACATTGATCTGGCAAAGGCCTCTTAAAGGCCTGCGCCCAAAAACCTAAAATAGATGTAGGAAAATAACAATGCAAGTCAATTTCTGCAGCATAACACCCTAGACAGCAACAAAAGGACAACGCAATTAAGATGTGATCTTTAGCCTTATTGACCACTTTGTGATACACATTTTCTACAATGACCTCTACAAGTAAGCTAATCTATTTTACGGTCAAGATGTTAGCACAAATTCAACTAAGCTGATCTTTAGCCCTCATGAAAAACTGAACAATGTTATTCAACAAACCCTCTCACAATGGGAGGAGACTCTTTGGTGGTAATCAATTGAATCATAAGTGATTACAAAGTGTTTCCATTCTATAGTTGTACAAGTCCTCTCTATTCTATACTTGTACATGTCCTCTAAATATCAAGTTTATTGTCTAAGAGTGAGAGATCTAGTTCTGCAAGAATAGTTCAACATTGATTTGGGTTTGGACTGTGTTACTTAGGAACATGCCTCCTAAATTTGGTGAGTCACTTTGGGAAGAGACTAGACCAAATGCACCATGGATGAAAACAAAAGACCTTATGTGGAGGCTTGCACAGTTCTTTGATGAAGCCATAGACTTCTTTCTAAGCAGTTTTCATTACTTGAACCTACAATCCCAGATCATCTAATTGGGTTGTTGACACTATGCTAGAAGAAGGTGATGATAGGCATGTTAAGAATGTTAAATATTCATCTAAGATTACAAAACCAATTCTTATAACTTGGGAAGAGACCTCGTAATTGGAGCTACTCATTTTGGGATGGGACTTAGACCTTAAAATGATATCATAGCAAGTAGGATTTAACATTTCTTTATGATTTTTTTTTTCTACATCTTGTATTCCTCTTAAGTTTTAGCAATCTTCAACCACTAATTAGATGATCTTGGCCAGATTACACAGCTCAAAAACCTCATTAATCATAAATTTCTATATATTGTGTAAGTAGATTTTGTAAGTATTCATAGAATCTCTGACAGAATGGTCACATCCAATAATCATCTAGAAACAGGCAGGGTGAGTTAGGATTCTTGTCAAAAGAGTCGATCACTAGTCTACCAAAACAACACTTCTATTGGTCAAAGTATGAAAAAGAATAACTTGTAAAGAAAGAAATGAAGCCACATTACAAAACAAACATCATGATAGCACAAACAACTTTACCTTTTTCTTCACTATTTTTATCATCTCTTGTAAAATATTCCGTTCAGCAACTTGAAAATGCACATAATCACCACAGTTTTTTATCATTGCCTCCAGAAGCTGCAAGTAGTAGCCATAATTATACAAAACGATTCATATGAATTTCTCATAGACATCAATCCTAAGCAATCCATTCCTTTTTTATTCCTTTTTTTGAAAGTAATGTATCTAGAAGGTAATTTTATGAAACGAACATGCATCCTTACTCAAAAAGATCCTTTGCTGCTCCTGAAAACTGTTTTCATGGGAGAAAAAATCGCATAACTTCCTCAAGAAGCAACAAAAACCAAAAAATAACAAGCTAGATGTGCTTTCATAAACCAAAAAAAAAAAAAAAAAGGAAAAGTAAAAGAAAGTAATCCCCGTTTCAAAAAAAAAAAAAAAAAAGTAATCCCATATTATAAATGAGAGAAATGAGAAATTTCCTAAACCTAAGAAACTTTAGAAAAAAAAAGAAAGATTGGATAAATTCAATTGGACCCATTCAACTGGACCGACCAGCCTGTGTATCATGAAGAACGGTAACCTCAGAGGAGGACTTTCTTTCTGGTTCAACTTGATGGAATGACCACTCCACTCTGTCTCTTATGCAATTGAATTAAGTACTCTACTCTACTGGAGAGGAAACTGACAATTTCAAGGACCACTTAGTGAACTGGGATGAAATTAGCAAGCCAACACTTTAGATGGTTGGGAGAAGGAGCATAAAGGTGAAGAACCCTGCTTTTCCTGCCTAGAGGCATGGCACATTGGCCCAGAAAAGGCAGCCTTATGGAGGTGAACTGTGCCATGTAACCAACAAGCCAAAAGGTTCATGATCTCCATCTCCTTATGTAAATGTTAACCATCTTTATTGTCTAATTTGGTATTCAGAAGTAAGCCAGATGCATGGATTATCTTCTTGGAAGACTATCATTCAGCTCCACAATTCTAACAAAGGAATATGCTTTGCTCAATCATGTTGTTAGAAAGCTGAGTATTTCAGTGCATGTCTCGAGAGTGTCAGATGCTGGTGGAGGTGGATGGAATTCAAATATAAGTTGAAATTTGTTTGATCATGGGGCCATTGAAGAAAGCAAGCTTTAGTGTTAAACAATTACACACTCAAGGCAGTGGAGGATAAGATGGTTGGAATTGGCAACTTTCTGGAGAGTACTGTACTATCCTTCTATGAAATATTCATAAGCTCTCTACGGATGTTTCTACAACTCCACTTCGAAGTTTTTTTAGGCCGACTAATAAAAGCACTTGTATTTGATATTTCTTTAAGAGAAGGATCAGGATACCTGACCAGCTTTGGAGATGAGGGTCCCAGCTCTCTAATCCTCATAAAATCAACAATTCAGCAGAGGAAACAATCGACCACTCATTACTCCATTGCTCGTTGCTCTTTTAGTTCAGAACACTTTCTTTCAAAGGTTTGGTTTCAGTTTTTATTTAGAGGCATTTCCAAAAGGTTTCACTCATGAGAGCTCCCTCTGCCCCTACCAGATCTAGGATAGTTGTTTACTGAAAAATAATATTGGCGGCTGTCACATGGTGTCAAATAAGAGAACCTTATTCTAGTACAACTTGCTTGAGTAGGCGAATAAATTTGAAGACTAACATCATGTGCTTTTTTAGGGATAACACTGTTCAAATTTGATGACTATCCCGCTGGTCCAGGGCAAGTTAAATTTTGAAGGCATGAAAAGAAGCCACCCTGGACAAGCACAGTTCGTGCACATGTATCTGACATTTGAAGTGTATTTTTCTTCCTTCCTTCACATCATCTGGGGTGGGTATTCAACCCTACAATATGAATGAGACCCTAGCACATGTTGCTCTTATTTTCGCAGAGGCTTTATCTTGCTGATAGAGCAGGGAATCCAGCCTTGATTTCCATCTTGATGCTACATGCTTCTGAGGAATGGCATGACCTTGAAAAACTCTTGAAATTGCCATGTGCCAAAAACACTATTCCAGAGTTGAGTTACACATTGCTTGGGAAAAGTCCTGTATATAAATTACCTTTTACAAAAAGATTTCATGGATTTTTTTGTTTTGAATGTTCATAACTTACAATGTCCAACTCATCAAGGAATGTTTATGGTCAGCAGAATCCTAGTGTCTAAGTTTGTAGTAATAACAGCTCATCAGATGTGCTTGGCTGTTTTCCTCTTGAAAGTTAGGATATTTGTGGCTTTATTGGAGCCATTTTCAACCTTAATGACCTTACTATGTACTCTACGAAGCTAAAAAATTTCATTTTGTTAGCACACATACCGTCAAGGCTAGCAGTTGCACCCTTGGACTCTTATGCTGAAGACGTTTCTTCAAAGCTTTCACCACATCTTTTGCTTGCCTGAACAAATTCAATGAATAAAACAGGCCACCTAAATTATGCACGGCAACAATAAGCAATAACATGTGGCACTTATCAGATCTAGCGTAAGACATAAGCCAAGAAAAAAGTTATAGTTGATCCATAAAGATTTGATCCAGCACAACAAATCTAAGAGGTGCCAAGTTCGGCAGCTCAAATACACACTATGGGGGAACAGCACAAACTAAAGTTAAAAAAAGAACACATGGAAAAGGTCGCATTTTTCAAGGAATACATACCACGAGAAAAGAGAGAAAAGTAGCTATGATTCATGGATAGTCAATACAAAACCAATTAAATCATTTCTTTAAAGTTAGTATTGAGCAACAGAAACCAATTCAAAGGAAGAAAATTAGAACTAAAATTCAAAGTAGAGAGTACACAAATACTAAAACTCTAGGCAGAAGTCTCAAGCAAAAGAGTTAACTGTACAACAAATTATTCAGCTATATTTATCATATTGAACACCATATAAACACAAAAAACACCTCATGAAAGATATGGACGAAGACAGGTAAAGTCAAAACAAGAGTTTCTTAAACATAAATGTGGAAACCCAAACTCTAAAAAAATGACAAGATAATACATGGGTTTCCTTTAGCTCAATTGCCACACCATGAGGTTTCTTGAAGTCCTGGGTTCAAATCTTACGGGCACATAGAGTACTTAGATATCCTATGTAATCAATATCCAAGAAACAAATTAGTGTGATTCTTTCAAGAAATAAAAAACAAATCAAATCAGCCTAGTGATTACTATGATCCAAACTTGAAAGTATCAAAAGCCAAGGTTAAAGCGTTGAAAAGAACAGTAATCTGAAAAAGAACTAAGTGATCAAACAGCAGCAACCTAGTAGATTGAAATAACAAGATGCGAGGAAAGAATTCAAATAATATTTAACAAACCCTGACAGGGAAATACAGCCTTTGAATAAGTTAACTATCAGGAGGTTTGCAAACAAATATCCACAAACGCAAGTAATATGAATCTCTCAGAACAGAGGGGGGAAAAGAACGCGAAGCAATTAGAAAAAAAAAAAAAAAAAAAGTTCAGCAGAAGGAAAAACAGAAATTTGTAAAGAGAGAACTTATCTTCCGGGTACACGAATTCAGTCAACAAACCAAACCAAGTGACAAGAACAAATCAGTTCAACTGAAAACAACAATCGATTATACTATTCATGATGCAAATGAATGAAATTCGAAACCAAAGCTTCTTCTGTTTTTCTTTTTTATCAATAACAGATTTCAACGTACCACCGAACAAGACCACTTTTCCATGATAACTAAAGATGACTAGACTAACTCAACGGAATTCACAACTAACTCCATAATTATTCAGTCTGAAAACAAGGTGAATCACATAAACCGCATGAAATTCAAATCCTCCAACGATTACCAGTGGTCAGTATTTATAGAATCGCATATATCCATATTCATAGTCCAATCCGGCCCGATAAGCAGATCGCTGGTCGCTTTCTCGACCCGAACCGTCGCCGACGACATCTTGCTATCGATGAGAAACCACAAAGAAGAGAAATATTGATAGTTAGAGCTTCAGGAACTGCGATTACTCGGACAGGGACGACGACGAGCTAAAAATATTGAGATAATTACAAAACAAAAAGGAAATACGCATAAAAAAAGGGTTCCTACAAAGGTCCGGTAAAAGAGGCTTTCTGACTTAGCAATTTCTTTCTTTCCTTGTTTTTTTCCCTCTTAGTAAGAAAACACGTATTATCTGACGTGAGACGCGGATGCGTAAGAAGCGCTTGTAGTAACAAAACAAGACACGATCCAGGGGGTCTCTCGTGAAGGCGTCTCACGATAAAGGAAGCAAAGAAGACAAGAATAAAAAAGTCAAAAAATATATGTTTAATTGGTCGACTTTTTCCTGGCGTGCGCAGGGACATCCAAGACGTTTTGTAATTAATCGCCCCAAACATATTCATTAATTACAACAATACCCTCAATTATGTCGCCTATCAAAATTGAAATTGACTTGAATCTGACGGCGTCCTTTGTTTATAATGGTGGGCCCAGTTTCACACGTGACTTAGGTCATATGAGTACAAAAAAAACAAGAAAGGAGATTACACGGTGGAAGTACAAACTTCCGAAAGTACATATCACCACCGTCTTTTGCGGGCTGGGTCCCACCGGCAGCCAAGAAAACGATAATAATAATATGGAAATGATTAACCTAGCAATTAATTTCGGGCCGGAAAAACACAAAATTGAAAACTAAAGATGCGAAAAGCCGGTCCGATGGCTCATAAATGGCGTGTCAGAAACCGTTACCGCCAGATTGGATAAGACGTCAAGTTTATAATCGGTTGGGTCCAATCCAAATACGTAATTGGTTTGGTAGAAGGTTCTTAAACCTCAATGAACACAAAGAAACAATTTTTTTTAATATTTGCATTTCGGTAGAAAAATATTTAATAGTTTTTTTTTTTTTTACAATTTAGTGAGAAATCATTTTTAACTAAAATTTATTTATGAAAATTAAAAAATTTCGTTAAATGGTTAGGATTATAATTGGATATGATCGTCCCTTCCTTTCCCACTCACTACAACATATCAAAAATCGTCATTGTGAACTTGTTGAATATGTTGTGGATTTGTGGAAAAGGAAGGAAGAGAGAGAGACGGCTAAGAAATACCTATTTTATTTGTTTATCTGATTTTTGTCCACTATTTATTAAACCAAATGGATACATAACAAACATTATGTAATTGGGTAATTTTACCTTTTATCGTTAATCAAACGAAACGATATAGGGTAAATACCTATTCCATATTTGATTACCCGACTATCATTTATGAAAGGGTATGACTATAGTTTGCTTGCATGCCTATATATTCTTATGTTCCCAATTTTGATGCTCATTTGGAAGTGGAATTAGAATTACTCCTCCATCACTCTATGTCTCTCACTTTATCTTTTGCTCAACTTTTTGTTTTCTCCAAAGGTATGCTCTAACTCTTTTGCTCTACTTTTGGTTCTCTCCAAAATTATGCTCTAACTGCTCCATCTCTTTCTCTGTCCCTCTTGCCATTAACCCTCTCTCTTGTCCCTTGTCTCCCTCTTTCTATCCGAAACACATAAAATATCGGGAGACAAGCTCTTTTGAATGTTTGATTCATTGCATGTAAGATAGAGTTGGTTTTGCATATTCAATTTTTTTTTTTTTTTTTTTTTTGCGCCTTCATTTGGTCATTTGTGTTAAGTTGTGGAGCCTAATCAACGCCTTAAATTGAGTCGATACGTGGATCGACCTTCGCAGTAAAGTCGTCGTGGGGGTTGGAAGGAGATGGAACCCCCGAAAGGTCCACGATATATTTATTGTTGTTTCATTAAGGGCAGTTCGGGGATTTCACTCTTGTATTGCAGTTGCCCTAATTTTTCCTTTATATTTGGGGGCACCGCTATTAGGGTTTTATCATCACGAAGAAGGACTTTGAGTTGCAGCTCAAGAGAGGTTAGAGAAAAACACATATAAGTGTGTGCGATTTTTCTTTGTAGACTATTTCAACTTCATAGTGGATTACTGTAGCGGCGGAAGATAAGACGTACTCTCACCTTGAGGCCAACCTGTATAAATTTTATTGTATTTTCATACTTGTTTTTCCTTTTTTTCCGTGATTATTATTATTACTCTCGTTAGTTTAGAATTAAGGCGCCTAATTCCTAACAAGTTGGAGGCAGTTGTTGCACTCCCTTCTAAGCCCCCAATTTGATACTTAGAGTGGCGCTTGTGAAGATAAATTTGGAAGCCAAATCTTTCATGGGTGTGTCACATGATGATGATGGGAGGTAATTGGGAGAACCTTTTGTTGGCCGAGGTGGCTTCTCAAGAGAAGGATGAATTAGGATTCTAAATTAAAACTTAAGAGCTTAGTAAGAAATAATAAAATATAAGACAAGTAATAAAAAAACATACACCACAAGGATCTTAATGTTCCCCTAATGACAATCATTACCCAATAGCCCTTGCTCGAAAAATTCCACTAATATGCTCTATAAGCTGAAAATTGCAAAGAGATTTTAGGCTCTCTTCAACTCAAATTGATCTCTCTACAAGAGATTTAATACAAACTAGATTTCAGCTCTAGTGGGCACTCTTTTTATAGATTCCAACCTTTAGAACACGAATTCTTTTGGCTTTAAGGTACTAGAGAAATTATATAAAAGAAAGTTAAAAATACAAAAGAATAAAATCAAACTCACAACCTTCTTTTAGAGATATAGGCCTTCTCCTAGTGAGACCAAATCCTCTAGATCTTTAAGCATGAGAGAAGATATGCAGAGCTTGATGGATCTTTGAATGCAAAGAATGTGAAGAGAAAATGGAAGGTTTGGGTAAATTTGGAGGTTTTCACCTCAAAATGGTAAAATCAAAATTTTAAACTCAAAAGTATTATTCTAGAGGTTTGGTATGCCAATGTAAACTCAACTTTTGGTCCTTTACAAGTATGGGGTCTAATTATTAGTTTCTCATCCACACTAGTCCTTTTTTTTTTTTTTTTGGCATTTACAGCAAGTTGTGTTGAAGGAAATAGTGACATTTCATATAATTAAGTGAGTGAGTGACATGAGATTTAATTATGTAAAAGTTGAAGTTCTTTCTTTCACTCATGTATTAAGGTTTCTAGCCCTCAGATATATAAATAAGAATTAAAGGAGAGGGGTCAAGGGACGTGCTCTAAAACTCTCTCCGAGTCTCATCTCACTTTGTCTCTACATGAATTGCCTTTCTCTTACTCTCTTTGCCTCTTCTCTTCTTCTTCTTTCACCTTCTTCTCCCAAACTCTAAACCTTCTAATCATGCAACCTTAGAATATAACATGATATTACAGATAACGAGACAACTATTTCAACAATTGAAGGAAGAAAAGTGTTCTTTTTTAAGGAGGAAATATGCTAATTTTGAAAGTCTTGCATGGTAAAAAATCTTGATAAGTGTGTTATTTCCTTCAATTCATGTCTTAGATCAGCCAAAATCATGTCTAGAATATCCAAAATTCATTTTGGAATTCTAATTGTCTCCTTTGGAAAAAAATTGAGTTCTTTAGGTACCAGTCAAGGTATCCTCCTCTCTACCAGAACAAATAGAAAATTTTGTCATGTACTCCCAAGGAAGGAGGAATGAAAACCAAGGAAGAGGACAAGGAAGAAGTGGTAAATCCTATGGTAGAAGTAGCTCGACAAAATGGTCATGTTTGTATACCTCAACAAAATGGTCATGTTTGTATACCTCAACAAAATGGTCATGTTTGTATACCTCAACAAAATGGTGTATTCGAAAGAAAACATCACCATCTTGTAGAAGTTGGTCAACTATTATGTTCTCTATGAATCTTGCCAAGTTTTATTGGCCTTATGCAGTCCTCACTACTAATTTTTTATTAATCGTATACCCTCCAGTGTGCTAAAAGGTGCCACCCCCTTTTCCAAATTGTTTCTTGTTGGAAGATATGCCCAAGCCCACACGACCAAAGAAGACCCACATATCTAAGAGTATTATAAGATGGGCCACATGACCAAGGAAGACCCACAAGATGGGCCCAAACACATAGAAGTAGGACCCACCATGATTACCATGAGCTGGCATTGTTATCACATAAGTTGGAAGATCAAGAAGGACTCACAAATGCATCTTTATCTTATGGTCACGTCCTAGAAGAGTTCTAGTTTGACTTATGTTTGTCTTTTATCTATATTGAGTTATTTAATTATGTTAGGACTTATCTTTAAGTGCTAGAGTTTGGGTATAATTGGAACAAAGGTAGTTTTATTATAATTGTACTCCACTACCTTCCTCTATTATAAATAGAGGTTCATGTACTCTGATTATACGTAAAGTCAATTATAGTCAATGAAGTATTTTTCTTTTCCATAAATTCAACATTTCTTGATTCAGTTGCCTTCCCGTTCGCACCTAAGGTATTTGGATGCACATTGGAGCCTCCCCAGGGTAAATTCCTTCTTTGGGATATTAAGTGCATTTTCTTGGGGTATTCCAAAGATAAAAAAAGTTGTGTGCTACTCTTCGTCCTTGAAGAAAATGTTTATCTCAGCCGATATTTCCTTTTTTGAGCATCTACCCTATTTTTCTACTAGCTATCCTCTTAGTTTCTCATCATCTATAGTGATGCGAAAGCCACTTATCTGATGGATTATTCAAATTGTGAACCAGCCTTCTAAAGACCCTCTATCTAACCCCGTTGATCAATCATCTATGGAGTCTTCAGATGATCCGATATATGTTCTCCTCCTTCATCTCTTGTAGTTTATGGACCACCTTATGATACTAGGCCCATTGCTCTTCTCAAAGAGCTCCACTCTACTATTGTTATTCCTCTATCCATTTCACTCACCATTTGTGTTTCTTTTTTCATAGTGTCTTCTTCCACCATTCCTACCTGCTATGAGGAGACTTTAACTTATATGAGGTGAAAACCTGCCATGGATGAAGAGATTCAGGCTATGTAGCACAATTCCACTTGGCATTTGGGTACTCTTCTGCCAGGAAAAACAGGTAGTCAGGTGCAAATGGGTCTTCTCCCTAAAGTATAATCCAGATGGTTTTGTTGCTAAATACAATGCTTGTTTGGTTGCTAAAGGTTATATTTTGTCTTACGGTATTGATTATGATGAAACATTTTCTCCTATTGCCAAGATGAACTCGATCAAAGTTCTTATTTCTTTAGCAACCAATTTTAAATGGGAGTAACATCAGTTAGATGCCTAGAATGCTTTCTTGAATGATATACTCTCTGAGGAAGTCTACATGTGACAACCAATTGGTAATGTGGTTGAGGGAGAGAAACTATGTCGATTGAATAAAGCAATATATGGGTTGAAACAGTCTCCATAAGGTTGCTTTGATAAATTTACCAATGTGATTACAAAACTTGGGTTCAAGAGGTGTGAAAGTGAGTACTCAGTATTTACCAAAAATTCTACTAAGAGCAACATTCTTATGGCAGTATATGTGGATGATATTGTTATTACGAGCAGTGACCTTTGTGACATTCAACATGAAAAATAGGACCTTAATAAGGAGTTCCAAACCTATGCATTTTAAAATTGACTATATTCATTTTAAAATAAAATAAAATGAAAAATAAAAAAAATTATCAGAAAAGAAAAGGAAGTACATCGAACAACTTCTAGGTTTAACATTTTTGTGCCAAACCTATGCATGAGACTCTAGCTTCCTTACGACAAAACTAGTCGAGATGCAGTTCTTCATGGTTCAATAAGGGTTTAAACGGTTTAGTTTAATAAAAAAAATTAAAAAAAAACTACTAAAAAAACTATAAATAGGGAGTGGGTTGGATCCATTACCATTTTTCAAGTAATACACAAGTTTGGTGATACACAAGTTTGATGCTATTTACAAAGTTGATGTCCATGTCAAGATCCACAAAAGGAACACCTGACTGAGTCCTATTCAACCCTGGTGAGTTGGGTTTAACAATTGATTTAACCATTATAACTTCATATGATTTCATTAAGAAAATGAAATGAAATGAAATGCAAGAGAAACCATGGAATTTCCATTTAATCATCAGCCAGTTGGGAGTACAAAGATGATTTACATAGAAGGTCAAAAACTCAACTGAGACAAGCTAAAGAGCCATATGTAAATCGCCACCTTGCGGGAACAATAAGATTATAAACAAATCCTCTGCAAAGAAGAACCACGTTAAAACGCAAAGACAAGTTCTCTCAGTCTTCGTCTTCAACTTTGTAAATTTCATCCAAGATCACGATAAGAGAAACAACAAATGCATAATCGACATAAGGATGGATAGTCAATCCAAATGAATCGTCCCCAAAGATGACGTTCTTAACAGAGTGTTTTTTTCTCACCTGCATCGTCGGATTAATGAGAAGAACATATCAGCCCTGGGATTCAAAACTAGATATTGAAAGACTAACCACAAAAAAAAAAAAAAAAACTGGTTTGTTTACTTGAGCTACAGCTTTGGCGGAATCTCCCAGGAAGACGGTGCAAGATCTGTCGAAAAAGTCCCCTTTGATCTTGAAATCACACTTTTGCTCGCTTCTGTTCGATGCCAAAAAAACATCTAAATCAAAGCTGAGATTCTGGGTCAATGAAGATCTCTTGGCACTGAAGAGAAGGTCTTTGGGGTTTGTACTCTCTCCCCTAAAAGCTTGCCATCTTCCATGTGCAGTCATTATCTGTCGAAGGCGAAAAGGGAAAGCAACAATCAGATGGAAGAGAAGAAGAACGTTGCATGAAAAAGTATCATATTAGCATGAAATAAGACGAAACCTTCTCCTGGAGAGTGATGACTGGTTCCTCGGAAGCATCAAATAGGATTCGCTTGTCCCTAAAGCTAAAGATCCTGTGCTCAATTCTGAAAATTAGACGGGATTTAACGTCGGTAACGGTGTAAAACCCGTCCGCCGCATCATTTACCTTCTCGGTGATGGTGAGGTCGACGTAATCCTGCAAACAGTACTGAGGGCCGACGACCATGACGCCATGGAAGGACGGTTGATTGGTGAGCAGAACCATGGCGACGGGCTACGGAATCTCAGGTAAAGAGACGCCCTAGGCTCCTGGCGCTCTTTATAATCTCGCCGGCGATGATCAAAGAGAACAGAAGTCCGTGGTCGTCGTTGCTTGATGAAAGAATTCGAGAAATTTGCGGTGGAAAAAGAAAAAGAAAAAGTCAATGTCAATCAGAGATTCGTGTTCCTTCGTCCAAAGCCGACATCAACTGAGAGCTCTTAACATGGACGAAGAAAAAATCATTGGTTTACGAATTTTCAAATTTTATCATTTTTTTATTGAACTTGTTAAAAAGTTTGTGTGTTCTTGGTCTTATTTCTAAAAATTCAACTATTAGTTTGAAGTACTTGAAGTTCAAGGCCATGATCCTTATTCTGCACCCATGGTTAATAGTTCACCATACAATTGGTGGAAAATTATAAGATGTTAAAAACAAGTACGGAAGAGTTTCATATGTAGGGGTGACATCGAGCCGAACCGAGCTGAGCCCGAACCTGCCTATGTTCTAGCCGAGCCTGATTTAAATATTTCGAACTCGAACTCGAGCCAAGCCTAGCCTCAAGCCTAAAATTGTTATCGAGTTCGAGTCCAATAATTTTAACCAAGTTTGAGCCGAGTTCGAGCTTCAACATTCATTTAAAACTTTTCATAAATTACATGTTTGGAGTTCGAGCTCCAACATACATTTAAAATTTTTCAAAAAATACATGTGAAATAAATTATATATAAAATTATACATACATTTTACAGAAAATTGGGCATAAATTTTACATCAAAATTGGACATATATTTTACATAAAATTGGGTATGACCTCTACATAAAATGGGGCATGACCTCTACTTAAAATTAAGCATAAGGGTAGCATCGAATCCAGCTGAGTCTGAACCTTCCTATGTTCGAGCCGAGCTTGATTTAAAGATTTCGAACTTGAGCTCGAGCCTAAAATTGTAATCGAGCTCAAGCCTAATAATTTTAATCGAGTTCGAGTTCGAGCTCGAGCTCTAGAGGTTAACCTACATTTAATACTCTACATAAAATATATGTCAAATAAATTATCTATAAAATTATGCATACATTTAAAAAAAAAAAAGAATGATAGGGGAGGTTTGGGATTGAATCTCGATAATAGATTAGAAAGCAGCAATACTAATCTTTTTTACCCCAAATGTTGTCTAGCTTATTTTGTAATTTTTGAATTTGGCCATAAATTTAATATGGCCTCCTTAGTGCCCTAATTGAAAATTTATATTATAGGAAAAACTAGAAATGTTTTTCCTAGGATATACATTTCCAAAAAAAACTTTTAAATAAAATCCTATTACTATTAGAGACTTACTAGAAAATTACAAGAAATATTTTAAAATTTTCTTAGAAAAGTTAAATGGACTTCTTATTGCCGCTTCTAGGGAAATAAATAAAAATTAATAATCAATCTAATATATTACTATACTTATCGATAAATATTTAATCAAATAAAATATCAAACACAAAATTGCTATGAAAATTGCCTCATGCTAAAAGTATTATAGCATCAACCGTCAAATACTTATTCAAAATTTTTCTATACGGTTTTCTAGCCCATCTTGGCAAGAAAATCTTACTAAGAAAATTATATAATTTTTTAATAAAAATTTCTAATTAGAAAAACATTTCCAAAAAATATGAGACGCTAATGGTCCCTCTATTTCTACTAAAAATGTATTTTTAATATTTATTGAAAAAACCCCTAATAGTCTCTAGAAAAGTATTTCTACTAAAATATCTTTTCAATTTCTTCAAGAGCCATAAGGGAGGAACAAAGATTTTTTTTTTTTACTTGTTTATGATTTTGCACATGTGACTTACACACTTGCGAAATCGACTTCACGCTGGGGTGGGAGAAATTATTTTCTCCCCAACTTAGGTATCTCTCTGTACTCTGGTTTTTCGTCGAGACGATGCAGAGCAAAAGTGCGATGCCAGCGAGGACCTGTCGTCAGCGGTGATGGAAGCGGCGGCGACGGAAACAAAGGCGATGAAAACAAAGGAGGCGAAGAAATAGGAGGAAGAGGAAGAAATCGGAAGAAGAAGAAGAAATCGGAGGGAAGGGGATGTAGCGGCCGGCGAGGAGTTGTCGACAGTGACAGAGGCGGCCGGAGCGGCAGACGGTAGGGGTGGCTTCGAACCGAGCCGGCTTGCGAGCGGCTCGTGTTTGGCTCGATTTCAGCTCGGTTCGACTCGTTATATATCGAGCTCGAGCCGAACTCGAACTCAGAAATGGGCTCGTTTAGGTTAACGAGTCGAGCTCGAGTAGAGCCAGGTTTGGCTCGTCGGCTCGCGAGCCGACTCGTTAATCTCTCTCCCGAAAACTTTTTTTCGGTCTCTCTCCCGCCCTCGCTCTCTTCTCTCCCGAATTTTTTTGGGTCTCTCTCTCGCCCTGGCTCTCTTTGTCTCCTCCTTCCCTTCTCTCTTCTTCCTCTGAAATTCCCTCTCACGGTCTCCATCTCCCTTCTCCCTCTCGCCGCCGGTGCCGCTTCCACCGCCGCCGGTCCTAATCCTTCCCCCCGCTCATCGCCTTCTCTGCCTCTCATCGTCGTCGCCGTCGACTTCCGTAACGTCACCCTCTCCCGTCGTTGTCACCCCCCTACCACCGCCTGTTGCCGCCGTCAAATCAGCCGGCCACTGTTCTCGTCGGAACGGGAACCCCCGGATACCTAAAGTGCTCGGAGACCTAAGTTGAGGGGGGAGATTATTTTCCCCACTCGACGCTCCATCCCACACAGCGTGCGAACTCGCACGTGCAGTTCACACATGCGAGTTTCGCACGTGTGGTTTTTATAAAAAAAAAAAACTTGTAAATCTTATTCTTAGCCTGTTTTTTCTCTGGACGATGCAATAATACGTAAAAATATAGTGTGTTAAAGTTAGCATTTGATCAAATTTTCCAGTTTATTTTTTTATTTTTTTATTTTTTATAATTAATCATGTACACAGTTAATTGGCTCACGTAATTATTGTATTAATGTATAATAAACTACAATCATTAAAGAATACAATATCTAATTTATTTAATTAATATATTAATTTATTTTAATTATACATTAAATTACTTATTGTGTTGTAATCATGTTTGTTTTACCTAATTTGGGGTTTAAATATTATGTTTTAATTAAGTATTCTATTATAAGTTACTCGTTTTCTTGTTTTTTATATTTTTCTTATTTTGGGGCACTAACACTGGAAACTGTTTTCCAATGTATATGAACTCGTCCACACTAACACCAAGTTTGAAATTGAATTTCATGTAGAGGAATTAAATGAATTTGAAGATGAACTTCAAATTTTAAGTTTGTTGACTAACCCCCCTTATAATTCTCATATCCACAGTAGCTTCGAAATCATTATTTAGTGCTGGTGGTAGAGTAATAGACTCATATCGTTCTTCCTTGGTACCAAATACATTTCAAACTTTGATTTGTAGCACTGGTTGGGTTCGGACTCTTCACGGTATAAAGAAAAAATCAAAAGGTGAATTTCTTTGATTAATTATTTATTACGATATTTTTTAGTTTTATTTATTAAAATTTTATTTTATGATTACAGCCTGAGAAGAAGAGTGCAGAGATAATGCTACCAGCTACATGATTTTTCATGTTTTTCTCATCATGGTAATTTTAATATTTTTAACGACATTAAGTAACTACTAGTGGAAGATTATTTTTTTATCTGACAATAACTAATTTTATTTTTTTGTTTTTGTCATAGGAGGAGATTTTGCTCAAACAAGGACGTATATTATTTTCTAGCATAAAGAGAAATAACTATAGTTTGTAAATTTATAATGGATGTATAGTTTTTATTTGGGTGATTGTAAATTGATAGTGATATTTCATTTAATTTTGTTGTGTTTGATTATTGTATGGAATTTATTTATAATATATGGAGTGTTTAGACTATTTTATGGAATGTATAAAAAATTTATTGGAGTATTTATGGAATATATAAACAATTTTATAGAGTATTATGTATGTTGCTTATGCCAATTTTAAATAGAGGTCATGTCGAATTTTATACAGGTATTATATATATAGATTATGCTTAATTTTAAGTAGAGGTTATGCCCAATCTTATATATGTATTATATATATAGGTTATGCCCAATTTTATGTAAAATGTATGCATAATTTTATATATATTTTATTTGGTATATATTTTTTGAAAAGTTTTAAATGTATGTTGAGGCTCGAGTTCGGCTCAAAGCTTGACTCGAACTCGGTGGGCTCAAGCTCAATAACAATTTTAGGCTCGAGATGAGGCTCGGCTCGAACATAGGCAGGTTCGGGCTCGGCTCGGCGTTCCACTCCACCTCCCCCCCCCCCGCCCGCTCTCGATCCAACTCCCGCGACTCACCCCGTTATGAGCCGGCTCAAGAGCTTTCGAGTAGAACCTTGATTCGTTTGAGCTCAGTTTGTTAACTCAAACGAGTAGATTTTGAATCTCAAGCTCGAGAGATACTGAGCCGACACCGATCCGAACTCAAGCCGCTCGGTTCGAAGCTACCCCTACTCACATGACTCTCACAACAAAAAAAATTACAAAGCTAAAATTAGTATGGAAGGTTGCTTCACAGAAGAGTCTCAATTTAAATGTGTTTTAATTTTGTTAGTCTTTTATTTACGTTTAGTTGTTCAATTGTTCTAACACTTATCTTTTAATTTTTAACTTTGGGTGAAACTGTGATAAAAGTAGTTTAATTGTAATTGGATTATACTTGTTTCATCTATTATAAATAGAGGTTCATGTACTCAAATTATATAAGTCAATGAATTATTTCTCTTTTCCAGAAATTCAACATGGTATCACAGTAGGTTTTGTGAGTTGACTTAGTCAACCCATAGAGATAATGTGATCATTTTCTGACCTATCAGATGTCATGTAAATACCAATTGATCATGTTTCTAACAAGTATAGTCTTTTACTTGAAATGTGGATTGAAGCAATAATGTTTAAGAAGAAAAAATTAGCAAGAGTATAGACCAAATAAGCATGTAACTAAAAATATCATAAATAGAAGAAAAACTTGGGAAAAGAGAGAGATCACAAACTTAGACTACATTAGATCTATTGGATTAGGCTAGATTAGATTAGATTAGATTAGAATACGAAACGGCTATTACAATGTCGATGGATGACTCAGGCGACGACAGGGCGATGAAGCGAGGCAATAGGTTAGGTGAAGTGAAGGTGAAGTGAGAGGGAATGAGCGGAGATTCGCCTTCGTCGTTAATCAAAATCGAATGGATGGAATCGCAATGTCATAACTTTCACACAATAGAACTTTCGTATTTTATAAATATATCCAATAAGAAAAAACATTTGGTGCGAAACATGCGAAACGCTATCTCAGCCGTCCAATCATGATCAACAACTATCTCAATTGATCGATCAACGACTTTCTCAGTCATTAGATCAACAATTATCTCAGCCATTCGATCATGATCAACAACTATCTCAGTCGATCGATCAACGGGTATCTCAGTCATCAGATCAACGGTTATCTTAGCCATCCGATCATGATCAATTAGTTGAGATAGCTATTTAACATGTTTCGCACTAAATAACTTTTTGTATTGGAACGACTGAGATAGTGGTTGATAGGACATCTGAGATAACCCTTTCACATGTTTCACACCAAATGACTTTCCGTATATATATTATATATATTTATATAACTAAATTACGTTGGATAAGGCTACATTAGGTTAGTAGTGAATATATATATCAATGTCATTTGAGATACCTATTGACCAACGCGTTTGCTGATGGATGCGTAACCGTGTCCAATCTGCAAGACGCGGTAAGGGACGGATTCAAGTTTCTTCCACGCCCATTTGTGGCCGACAGTCGCAACTGACAAAGACGACGACTCAGTCATTCCAATCCTCAAAATTTTAAATCACAATCCATTATTTCTTGGATATTCCCAACAAGACGATAAGCCTCTAAATTATAATAACGTCCTGTATCTTGTATTATAAAGGGCTCTCCTTCTGTTCCAGCTCCACCGGCAACTTTGCTTTACACTATACGAAGTTTTGACGGTAAGAAACCAGAGAGAGTACTTGGGATTGATTCATCTGTCCACCATGATGGCTCAGAGCAGCTACGCTCCGCCAACTCAGGCAATCGCCGTGATCGCCCCTCAGTTCTGTACCCCTTACCCTGTTGACCTCACCGTCACCGAAAAGACTTTGAGCATTACCGACGGGGATTATGCCGTTACTGACATCAACGGCAACATCGTCTTCAAGGTTAAGGGCAAACTCTTCAGTCTCAGAGACAAGCGAATCCTATTGGATGCCGCCGGCAATCCCATCGTTACTTTGCAACAAAAGGTCTATTTCTTCTTTCTGTGTGAGCAATCGTAAATGAATTTAAATGTTGGGTGTGAATTGGTGGCTGCTCGATTGATCCAACTCTCCAATCAAATGATTCCTATGCTGGTCTCTGTTTCTGGGTCTCTCAGATCTATTGTTATTTGACAAAATTTCGTGGCGGTCGGAATTAATTTAGAACGATTTGGATGGGGAATAAACTACTGGTGTTTTTCTTCTTTCAGGTAATGTCTGCACACAGGAGATGGCAAGCTTTTAGGGGAGACAGTACAGATTCCAAAAATCTCCTATTCAGTGTCAAGAAAGCTTCCTTGATTCAGCTGTTTAAAACGCAACTGGATGTCTTTTTGGCTTCAAACACAAGTGAACACACCTGTGATTTCCATGTCAAGGGAAGCTTCTTCGAGAGGTCTTGCACCATCTACCTCGGAAATTCCAATGTTATCGTAGCGCAGGTGAGCTCTCTGTCTCTGCCCTTTTCTTATCTCTTACGAAGGAATTATCTGACTCTGATCATGGCTTCTGATCAATTACCAAATTTAATGATCCAGATGAACAAAAAGTACACAGCGAAGAACATTGTTCTTGGAAAGGATGCTTTCGGTGTGACTGTCTATCCGTACGTTGATTATGCCTTCATCACTGCTCTCATCATTATGCTGGACGAAATTAACAAAGACAGAGATGGAGGAGATTGATCATGAACTGTTTTATCTGCTTTTCTTATCAGGATTTTTTTGGTTTACTTTAATGTCATTTACACTGTTGCAAGCGTGCATCGCTTTTTCTTGAATGGATGAGTTTGATCATGGATTGCTTATGATGTGCAGTAGATGAACTTGTTGGTTGCCTGCAGAAATCATATTCTGCTCTGACCTGCAACATTGTAAGAGTTTATCACACCCAAAAGAAAAAAAGAATTGAAGTAACAAGAGTTTATGAAGTAGATAAACGGTTTATATAAAAGAATAAATGCTCCCACTTCAATTCTAAAGTTTGCCGACAGGTAGATGACAAGCCTATGATGGTGTTCTTCAACAATTGTGCTGACACCCTCAATCCTGAGTGAAATAATGTTTTTGAGATGGCTAGAAATTCTAGAGATAATTTGGCAAAAATTCTTGCTTGAAAAGACAGCCTTAGAGGAGTTAAAGAATGTTTTTGAAACTCTCTCTCTCTCTCTCTCTCTCTCTCGAAAGCCCTTGGTATAGAGATTGGCCAAGTTTTCCCTTGACCACATATAAATTATAGTAATTATACCTCCTTGTATAAGTGTGATCTTTGATTGTAACGGAAAAACTATAAAAATAATAAACAAGTTGGGACCTAGTATAATCTCAAACAAAATTTTGGGAGGTGAGCATAATTTTTGGAGATGATGATCAAATCAACCAATCCATACGAGCAAACCAGCATTAGAGAGGAGACCCCAAACTAAACTGCCTTGTGTGATCTTCCCTCAAAACCTGCAAAAAGACTATTATTAGAAGTGAACAACTCATTATGCAAATCAAACCAGTTTTGTTTGTCTAAACCATATGATAATGTCAACTATGATGGCATGAACATGAGCAGGATGGATCTTCTCTTCGATGCACAATGAAGAGAAAGAAAGATTGGATGCTTCAGAATGACCTGCGGAGATTTTGTGGCTCAGAATTTTGATTTTTTCCTTCTTCACGATCCCAGCCTGCATGAGGAAGGTGGAGGCATTCTTTCACTAATTTAATACCAACTGACCCGTCTTTCTTCGAGACGGCAACCGGACAGCGTTTTTGTTTAATCTTTTTTGAAAGGAATAAAATGTGTAGAATAAGTCAACTGCAACACACCATTAAATCACGGTTGCTAGGCGTTGAACAGACTGGAAACAGAGGCGAAGATTCTTTTCCATGTGAAAGAACGGGACGACGATGCAGAATATATCTTATTTTTCTTTCGAGTCCATAAAGCGTATTTGTCACGCGTATCCTTTCAAAGAATTTAAGGCATGGGGCAAGCCCATTTGAGTCATTTCAGCTGGATTTTCCTTTACCAAATCTTTTGGGTTTCTTGAAATTGGGAGAAAACGTCGTGTGAGATTTTCTTTATGTGCAGGCACAGCTTCTCTCTTCTCCGACATCTTTCAATTTAATCTTCTTCATTTTTTCTGTACTCCTGCTGCAAAGAGGAAAGAAGATGGAGCACTCGGTCGATTTCCCGACAACGTCGCAGATTCCGGTGGATCTGATCATCTGGAAGAATCCTCTGAAGCTCACTTGGGCCGGTCTGACGGTGAAGGATGCGAACGGGAATCTTGTCTTCAAGGTCCAGAGGCGTTCATCAGGATGCAAACGCCGGGGTAAGAGACTGCTTGTCGACGCCAACAACAATCCTGTCATCTCCATCCATCGCAACGTAAGCTCTCTCCTTCTCTCAGGAAAATTACCGGCAAAAATTTGTCGGCCTTTTAATCTCATGGTAGATTTCAGCCTTCTCCGTTTAATTGCTCCCTCTAATATGATATCATCATATTATTATTTTATTTAAAGTAAAAAAAAAAAAAAACCAAATCAGTTCAATGAAAGCTTAGCTTCTCCGCCTCCCCCTTTTTCCGTTGAAGGAGTAAGGGGCCATCGACTGAAAAAAGGCGGAAGGGTGGTTTCTCCCCCACCCTCCTTCCATACAAGGCATGAACATTTTTGTTATTACTTGTTACATGGGATCTTTGATAGAAATCTGTTTTTTTATTGCATGAGATCCTAAAATTATGGTTTGAACATAGTTCATACTTGAATTCTCAAGAAACTCTCCTCTTTTAGTATATCTTTGATGGGAATTTTCTTGTCTAAATCATAGTTGTTTGAGTCCTTGCCATGCATGGAGTAATGAATCTCCTATTTGTAACCCACATCCTTGTCTTAAAAAAAATCACGGATCTATGTGAATTGTTTCACTTCTTTGGCCCTTTCAAGTTTGAGGTTGGTCTTCCTAATTACCAAGTGTCTTCCAATCTTTTGGAATTCAAGTTTTCAAGTTTCTTTTTAGCCAATCATGACAACAAACTCTCACAAATCATTGATTTCAACAAACATGATTTCTTAAATTACCCTTCATGGTCTCAATCTATCAAACATTTTTTGAATCCTAGAGATCTTGCTGAACATCTTACTAAGACTCCATCCCTCAATAACCAAGATTCCTCCCACCAAAAATGGATAAATGAACATACACTTGTAATAAGTTGGCTCATAAATTGCATGGCAGAGGTTGTTGCTAATGATGTAGATACAACTAAAGATATTTGGGAAACATTTGGTATATTATATTGTACTCTTGAAAGTCTCCAAAAGCTCAATGATATTTTTCAAGAGATGTACATGACCAAGTACGTAACAATCTCAATGAGCACTTCACTCGATTTAGAGGACTTCTACAAGAATGGAAACTTGCTTAACCATATTCTATAAAATTTTCAACTTACAAAAAAACAAAGAGAAGCACTTGTTGTCTGGCAAAGATGTTGCAAAATCACCAGCTCAATAGCTAAACCTTTCTTTGATGATGTCTATGCAGTCAGTCATGTTTCAAATTTGACAAAAGTACTAGACTTACAACCTAAATATTTGGAGAGCTCTGCCATGTTCTCCTAGGGAGGGGAAGTGGCAATTTTGGCAAAGGCAAAGGCAAAGGAATAATAGGTAGATGTAATTATGGTATATATCGGAGTAGTGGAGATTTAGCTTACAAATTTGTTCAAAGCTAATCAAGTCACCACCATTAATTGTGAAGTAAAAAAGGAAGGGTCTTCTAACACCTCAAACAGCAAGGTGGTTCTTATGGAAGAAGATTTTGACATTTTTTAGAAGCTCAAGAGTATGATGACCTTTGCACATAGTGCTCCTACTATCACATTTGCGACTACTGGTATATTTTCTTTTGTTTCATGTTCCATTCCTTCACCTTAGAATATTGACTCTAGAGCCTTAAAACATCTTACTGGGAAAGTTGAGAACTTGTCTTCATTGTCTTCTTGTACTATAGATCAGTTTGTTTTTTATTGTTGATAGACCCCACACTAAAGTATAAAGCATTGATAATGCAAAATATCTTTGTCTTTATCTCTATCTAATGTTTTATTTGTTCTTCTATTTTCATTGATTCCCATGTTTCTCAGCCAATTAACCCAATTTTTTTATTGTTTTGTAAATTTTTCCTTCTCATGTATTATAAGAACACTCAGGATTTGACTTTTCTCCCATGACAAAAAAAACCTATGGTTTATTGATGTGTCTTTAATTAGAACACAATTTCGATGGTACTATTACTCGGTATAAAGCAAAACTGGTTGTTAAGAGTTATACTTAATCAAACAACATTGATTATGAAGAAACTAAGGACTACATTTAGTCCTCCAACATTGAGTATGAAGAAAAATTTTCTCCTGTGGTTAACTTGAATTCAATATGTGCTATTCTCTCCTTGCTACCAACTTTAAATGGTCAATTTCTCAATTAGATGTTAAGAATGTTTTCCTTGATGGCGATATATATAGAGAGGTTTATATAACACAACTACCTACTTTTGTGGTTGTTGGAGATAATATACGTAAACTTAATACGGATTTATGGGTTAAAATAATCACCATGTGTTTTTTTTGAAAATTTTTAGCAAGGTAATCCTTTGGTTTGGGTTCAAAAGGTGTGAGAGTGATCAATCGATTATCACAAAATAACCAATCAACATATGATTCTTATGATTGTAGATGATATCGCTATAATAGTCAAAGATATAGTGGGCATTCAAAAGGCGAAAGAAAACTCAAGTAAAGCCTTCCAAACAAAAGACCTTGGTTTGCTAAAATACTTTCTTGGGATTGAGTTTCTTCAATCCCACAACAACATAATTTATCTAAGAGAAAGTATGCTTTAGATCTCTTAAAAAAACTGGATGCGAGCCACTAGATAATCCTATGGACCTGAATAGTAAGTTATGTATTGAATTTGATTAGGAGGTTGATGTGGGGCAGATATCAATATTTGGTTGGTAAACTCAATTGTTTTATTATTGCAAGACCTAATATTTTATTTGTTGTCAATGTCATTAGTCAGTTCATATATCATCCCCAACAATTTCATTGGTTGGCCTTGAAAAGAATTCTTTGATACTTAAAAAGAAAAATCCAGGATAATGACTACTTTAAAAATGTCATGGGTATATTGATATTGAAGGTTTTTCATATGCAGATTGGATTGGCTCACTTGATAACAAGAACTATACCTCTTAACTACTGTAAAGTTATAGGAGAAAACTTTGTTAATTGGAGAAGCAAAAAAAAAAAAAAAAAGTGTAGTGGTAAGATCAAATGTAAAAGCTAAGTACAGTAAGTGAATTGTTGTGAGTAAAAAGGGCTTTTATCCAATGTATCGAATCTTAACTAGAAGCACTTTCCCTACCAGGACAACCTTTGGCTAAGTCATGAGTCCTTGGTTTCACTCTTCACCTCAATCGCCCTTACACCATCCAAGCAGGTAGAAAATTCTTCCGTAAAGGTAGTTAACTTTGGTTCTATCTTCAAGTCATTTCATTTGTTATTATAGCCTTCCCTTGAACACATCCTCTATCCCTGTCACATGTCCCTTAGCTTAGTGGAACCCCAAAATCCTAATTCAACACCAATCGCAGCCTGAGACTTTCATAAAAACAACCGATGTAAATAGCACCTCATCACTTATATGCAATATGTCCATTAGGTCTCTTGGGCTCTATGCTAAACCTTATCATCTTTGTTTGTAACGGGGATCCTAGCAAACTCTAATTACTAATATGACTCTTACATAAACTAGAACATTCCCACATCCCCTACTTTACTCTCTCTTAATTATTAAATTACTATTTTGGTTATATTAAATTCTTAAAAATTGCCTAATTACTATGATAAAGACTAGTATACCTTTACTTCCTTACACTACAACTTATCACTTGATTAGTTTGATTAGAATTTATGACCAGTGCATAAACAATTTATTTTCTAGCATTCGGCCTACTATCGGTTCTTCTTACAACGCACTAGGCATTTGTGTCCGCAAAGGAGAGATACTTAGTGTTAGCCAAAATTTGTGCTCTAATGACTTCATAGTCTGTTTCTAGAGTTTTCAAAGCTCGATTTATCTTCCGCTCCTCTTACTATTTTTCTGGTTCATTCTCTTTTGATGGGCGATAATTACCTATGTCCTACTACACACTATTAATCTCAACCACCCATTAGAGAAAAACTCTAAAGAGAATTTCAAGTAGAGAGAAGAAAAAGGAGAGAATATTTAGTATGAGAGAAGGGAGAAGAAAGTTTGTGCAAGTAGGGAAGACTAATCCTTTCTCACATAAACTCTTCTTATATATTTAGAGTTTAAGAAACCAAATTACAACATTTACCCAAACTTGGCTGCCTCATATGACCTAATTACGTAATAATTAAACTATCCTCACATCTCATATTTACACTTTTTGAAATTGATGACTCATTTTTCTATTCATTTTGTACATAAGGCCTCATCTCCTTTTATTTTGGATTCTATCATATGGGTTTGTGAGAGCTCTCTTGTAGGAAGGGTGGCAGGCCTTTCGTGGGGATAGTGAGGAGTTGAAAGATTTGATATTCAAAGTGAAGGCCACTTTACATTCTCGGTTGAGGTCAGAGTTAGAAGTTTTCTTGGTGGGTGAAAATGGGAAGGACATAATTGCTAACTTTGAAGTGAAAGGTAGCCCATTACAAAGATCTTGTACCATCTACAAGGGAAACTCCATTGTTGCACAGGTAAGCAACACTGATTTGCACTTTTACATTCTATTACTTAAAGAACAATTACAACTTCTTCATATTATAAGGGAAATAGTTGTCACAACTATAAAAGTAAGTATTTCGTTGTAATTCACAAACATACAACTCAAAAAGAGGTACAAAAGTTTTGAAATACAATGCAGAATTTAATCATCATAATCTTTTTTTAGATTTAGATTATTTAAAGCACCATACACATTTCCATTTTGGACATTGTATAGTGCACCTTAAACATTTGAATTGTAACTTGCATCTTGTTTAAGATGAATCCTTGTCCTTCATCACTAATCCTCTTCATTAATTGCTAAAAGTCTTTAAGGAACGACATTTATTGTTTGATAATACTTATCATTATATGCTTGATATTGAAAGTCTTTAACAACAAAACTCATAAGTCATCACTAAAAATACATACAATGAATACGATGTTATTGTTAAAAATGACAAATGTTGAGTCATCACTAAATAAATCTTTAACGATTGTTGGAAGATATGAATATGTTGGAGTGTCATTGATATAATTAGTTTATATTTTTTGTCTCTTCTTCACTCTTAATAGGGTGAAGGGTATAATTGTAATATTATTATTTTTAACATCTATAAATATAGCTCAAGGGGAGGGTTTGGATGAAGTCCATAACCACATTCTTCCTTTTCTTTTCTCTCCAACGTGTGTTCTCTTCTTTTCCCAAGATGTAATATATGGAGTCTTGAAAATCAACATGGTATCAAAACTTTGATTTTTAGGACTCCTAGCTACGATTTTGTAGAATTCGACATGAAGGAGTTGCATGACAAAGATAAGTTTTCTCTTGTTCTTGATTCTGAAGTAATTGATACTTCATGCTTCCCTTCAGTATTATTTGTTGCTAATCTACTAGTATGCTTGCAACTTTGCTCGGTATACTTGTTGGTATTATAAGTTGTTATGCTTCTCTCAAGATCGATATACTTGGCCGAACTTGTTTTTTCCTCTTTAAGTTGCTAGATAGAACCTCTAAAACCAGCTACAAGAGACCTTTGCTTTTAATAACTAGGAAAAACTAATCCGTTGGTTGTCCTTGTATCAGTCAAGGCTTAAGATTTATGACAACCATTTCAGTTTTTTAGAGGCCGAAACTGAAAAGCCTTGCATCCAAATTAGCGCTCAGAAGTCGCTTTGCTATCATATGAGAATTCAGAATTATTTCAGAGGCAAACAACGTTCTTGTTCTGATGTCTGATTGCAACAGTGGAGGACGAACTTGTTTATAACCTTTTCATGCTGAGTATGATAACATGGTGGTTGAAGCGATTCCTGAAATGCGATCACGCTTGAGAACTAATTCTAGACCGAACTTACTTTGCAGTTTTCGCTTCCGCTTCCTCATGGTTATCACGGTATTTCGTTGATGGTATTCTCTTGGTTGATCTTGCACTTTGTTACTGCTAAGCTCTCTACCTTCTCACGCAACTCTGTTGTGTAACCCTTACTTTTGGCTCACAACAAGATTCACAAAAAGCTTTGTTATTGCCGGCGTCTCTCCCTTTTGGAATTTGGTTTTTACTTCCCTCAATCATGGACTTTGCATCTGTCTCGCCATCTTGAGCTAGGATTCTGTTGTTTGGACGTTTTTGAATGTCGTTGATTTGGTATTATTCAGCTGGACTTATCGGCTTGAATCAAGGATCCAACAAGTAGTAAGATGTTGACAACTTGGTGTTGTATCATTGGATTTGAAAACAACAACAATCACGTGAAAAATTATCAACAACATCAAATTACAATTATCATCAAATTGCATTGGATTACAACGACAACAAACTATGGTATCTCTCTTTTATCTCTCTGATCCAACGACTTGTTCTTTATCTAGGAAAGATATATGTTGGCAAGTTGAAATTCTCTTCCCCATCTAGCAAATCATATGCTGGAAGTTTGTTGGACGAACTTTGTTTCATTTTTCATCTAACCTGGCCTTATCTGCTCTCATCCGAGCCAACACACGATTGCTGTTAGAAATCTGGAATGATTTCCATGTTAGAGATCTATCATAGTTAATTGTCCAGTGATGATTGTGAAGTGACAACTGCCTGTATAAATTTATCTAGACACAAGTCTTCCAATTGGTATCTTCTAGTTGTCGAAATCACGTATGGTATTGCTATCAAAATCTTCCAACTACCTCATTGTTCTATTGTTGTTAGAAATCACGAATTGAGAGGACAACACAACTTATTTGGTATCATTCCAAGTTGATCTCGCGAGTTATCTAGCTGTACTGATCAACTTGATTCAACGGTCATTCAACAAGTCCATGGTGGCCGTCTCCTTTGATAGCATGCGATATTCGCAACTGTTGCCTATTTATCCAGTTGTCGCTACTCCAGTATCTACTACTGCCAGATCGTATCTTTGTTTTTGATAGAGATTCCGAGCCAATTACCAACTCTATCTTTGGACGTGATCCTGATCTGGCTTACTGCCCTTTTAAACTCCTTGATTGCAATTACAATCGTAATTGATTGTTGTTTCTTCTTCAATCAAGCGTCTTTGCCAATGATTTATTTCTGGACGTGCTGAGCTGGTTCATCGTTGCTGTGTTGCTGTCCATCCCGAGTTGGTAACTCATCTTGCTATCTACTCATATTCGTCCATTGATTGTTGCAATAGACTTTTGTTTTTTTGAGTTCTGGAATTCAGAACCTTATCTCAAATTATTTGGCTATTATTAATTTGCAATAAACTCAAAAACTTGTTGGCTAACTCTGTTTCATTAGACCAGTTCCTCATCCATCAGACTCAGACTCCACTCGATCTTGACTCAGCCCTTTATTCCGAGTTATTACAGTTGCAATCTCATGGCTGACTTGTCTCTTATTACTGAGTTATAACTGAGTTATTACTGTTCTATTTGCAAGCTTATCTCTTATTAATCTGAGTCTGATTTAGCCTAACTCAAATTGACTCAGTACCAGTGAGTACTAACTCGGACAAGGTCAACTCGAACTTACGAGTCAGCCTGACTTGCTCTCTGCCTCTGGCATATTTGTTCTGGTCTCATGTACAATACCGATCCCTCCCATGACTCGACTATATTGGTCTAACATTGATTGGCGTAACTCTATTTTTTAACTCGGGGTCACTCACTCTTGACTTAGACCCTTGATTTTGGCTTGATTATTACCTTGGATTATCGTTAGCTTATTACTTGGTGCACAACTTCCTTATTCAAGGATGGACTCACTACAAATTAATTAATGTGTCCTTATTACTCTTAAGAACCTTCATTATTTACCGGTTATCCGTTGCTATATAATTGAATATTTGGTACATATTATTTGGGCATTGGATCATTATCATAACTACTATTGTGTCTCTTTGATTGAGACATTATTATTGAAGAAGAACTCATCGGTTGCTTGTGTTGGGTTTAATATTTGTTGATTGTTGTCAGCATTGGTTCATATGATGGATAATTGAATTACTTAGGAAAATAAAACACACAATGACTCTAACTTCTTCATCTTATCTTCCATTTTCATTAACCATTACCCTTTATTATTTGGCAGCCTTTTTCGTACCATCCTTTATTTGACTATCGTTTACCTCCTTTAACTAACCCTTATGATGTGTTGCTTTGGTTGGTTCCTTTTTATATATATAGGTGTTTTTAAGTCCATTGAGACTTTTTATTAGTACTTTTGGTTTTTTTTCTCAGTCTTGTGAATGACAAGTATTACCCACTTTAGTGATTATTATCACTATATTTGTTCGAAATCATTTGAGGTTGGTTTCAACTTATATTTTATCACCCATTTGTACCCTTTGAAAGTCTGTGTTCAGTTTCGTACTTATCATTGGGACACCATGATGAAGAAGCTTATTACTACATCTATATTAGTTGTTTCAAACTGCGATCATTTCTATTACCTCCCAACTTGAGGGGGAGTGTTAGAAGATATGAATATGTTGGAGTGTCTTCGATGTAATTAGTTTATGGTTTTTGTCTCATCTTCACTCTTACTAGGATATAGGGTATAATTGTAATATTGTTACTTTTAACATATATAAATATAACTTAAGGGGGATGTTTGGACTAAGTTCATAACCCCATTTTCTCCTCTTTTCTCCCCAACGTGTGTTTTCTTCTTTACCCAAGATATAATCTGTGGAGTCCTAAAAATCAACAACGATGAATTTTGCTATCGTTGTTAACATGTTTTTAACAATGAACTAATGTCATTGCTAAAATCTATCACAAAAAAAATCCTTTTTAGCAAGAAATACTGTTTATTGCTAAAAGTTTTTTTTAATTAATTTTAATATTTTTTTTCTTGTAAATAAATTACAATAGAATTGATTACATGGTTTATGGGATATTAAAAATGTCTGTCTCCATGAAAGAAATAATGTGAAAAGCAAAATGTAAATGATATTAACTAGGAGAATATTTCACAAAAGGGATAAGAGATTGCACATCATTCTATTCCAAGTATATTAATTTTCATCCTTTTCCTCTACCTATAAATTATTCTCTGCTTTATTAGGATCTATACTAGTCCCTCGAACCTCCATGAAAGCTCTTGTAGATCCCCAATGGAAACATACCATGGAGGAGGAAGTTTATGCCATAGACTCTTGAAGTACCTGATATTTTTATCTGAACCAGCTCTGGGACCTATGATTGTCATGGTCTTTGGGTTTTATAGTTACATACCAGTTTAATAGTGGGGTTAAGGCTAGGTGGTGACCCACAAACCTCGGGCAAACAAATTTGGATGCCCAAATCACCTAGTGCTTCAATTGTTATCCCAAAGGGACAAGGGAGCCAACTTAAAATGGATTTCTAAGGGTTAAATTTCTTGTGATATGAGTTTGTCTCTGACCCAAGGCACAAAAAAATGTATGGATTTTGGATGCATGTGCTTGAAGTACATGACTAGTGACAAGAAGAAGCTTGTAGAACTCAAATCTAAAGATGTTGGTCATGTAATATTTGGAGACAATAGCATAGGTATTATCAAAGGAATTGGTAAAATTGGTACCTCAACCTCTTTCATATAGAATGTCTATTATGTAGAAGGGTTGATGCATGATTTACTTAACATTAATCAATTTTGTGATAAAGGTATCAAAGTTTCATTTGAAAAGAACAAATGCTTAGTAAAGAATGAAAATAATGAACTAGTTCTAGAAGGGCTTAAAAATAGAAACCTCTATGTTGTGACATAGTTGGTACACCCTCAACTAGTGCCATCTGTTTGGGTGCAAAAATTGATGAATTTTGGTTATGGCATAAAAGGCTAGGACACATAAGAATAGATTCCCTAAACAAATTAGTTAAGAAAAACCCAGTGAGATGACTACCAGATTAAATTTTTTTAAAAGAGAAACCTTGTGATGCTTTCCAACTATGAAAGCAACACAAAAACTCTTCCAAATCAAAGAATGTAATTTCAACCTCTTGATCCCTTCAACTAATCCACTTGAATATAGTTGAACCTACTTGAACCTTAAGGCTAAAGGGAAAATGTGTCACCTTAGTGGTGGTAGATGACTATTCTAGGTTCACATGGGTAGACCTCCTAGCACATAAGGATGATACATTTCCAACCTTCATCAAGCTGTATGAAAATGTTCAAAAAGATCAAGGCTATAGCATTATCAAGATTAGGAAAGATCATAGAGAAGAATTTGGACATTCACAATTTGAGGAATATTGGTCAAAGCATGGTCTAAACTATACATTTTAGCTCCTCAACAAAATTGTGTTGTTGAGAGAAGATATAGAACTTTAATTAAGATGGCAAGAGCTATGCTACATGCATACAATTTGCCGCAGACTTTGGGCTGAAGCTGTAAATGCTACTTGCTATATCATAAATCGAGTAAATGTAAGGCCCATTCTCAACAAAAATCCTTTTGAGTTGCATATGGGCACCCTATTGACCGAGTGTTAACTCCCTTCATGATTTTGATGATAACAAAACTTAATTGAGTTAATAATTGCAATTCTAGTATATCAGATGGATTTCCTTCAAGAGACAAAATTTAAAGGTCTAAGAGGATTCATATGGACACCCTATTGATCGAGCGTTAACTCCCTTCTTGAATGTACTCGTTTAAGAATGCACTCTTTACATCCATTTGGTAAAATTTGAACTTCATGGGACAAGTATAGGCTAAGAGGATTCAAATTGCTTTTAGTCTTGTTATGGGTGCATAGGTTTCTTCAAAATCAATACTTCTTATATGGATATATCCTTTGACACTAACCTAAAAATGTATGGTCTATACCATGTTTTTTTACAATATTCCTCGAAGTGTGAAATTTCAAATTCTTCTCCATGATCACTTCTAATTTTGACAATGCTATAGCCTTGGTCTTTTTGAATCTTTTTCACATAGTTTGGTGGAAGTTGGAAAAACATCATCCTTATGAACTAAGAAATTTACCCATGTGAACCTTGATTAGTCATCTACCACTACTATGCTGAGACGCTCCTTGTTTAGGGTTAAAGTTCAAATTGGTTCAACTAAGTCCATGTGGGTTAGTTGAAGAGGATGAGAGGTCGAAACTGTATTCTTAGATTTGAAAGAAATTTTGTGTTGCTTTCCAAGTTGGCAAGCATCACAAAGTCTCTCTCTTACAATTTTTTTATTAGGTAGTCCTCTCACTAGGTTTTTCTTTACTAATTTGTTCAAGGAGTCTATTCCTATATGTCCTAGTCTCTTATGCCATAACCAAACTCTTATTCTTGAGATGTCATTTAATCTTTTTCAAAATCAAGTGGATTTTGATTTCAATTAAGTATTTGGCCTACTCTGATACTATTGTTTTCCGTGGCTTCTCAAGAGGGGGGTGAATTGACAAATTCAAATTAAATTTAAGTAGTGCGTGTTATAAAAAAAGCATGCAAATTTACTATTTCAATGTAAGCTAAATATGCACAGACCATCGGAGACAATTTTTTTTTTGTTATTGATGTTCTCCTATTGGTATTCACCGCCCAAGAACTCTTTCTTTGGAAATTCCACTATTTCAAAACTTTAATAGCTGGAATTTACATAAAGAGATTCCGACTCTCATTAAGCCACGTGTAGCTCAACACACATTTGTTGCAATCACAAGCTCCCCAATAGATTGGTTAGATTCTAGCTCTAGTTGGTTTTTTCTATCTAGATTGAATAGGTTCTAGATGAATTTTTCACAAATTTAAAATAAAAGAAAGGAAAACTTACACCCTTTCCTTGAAGAGTTTCTTCTCCTTAAGAGATCCAAGCTTCCACTTATTTAACAGTACGATATGCAAGTAAAGGAATGGAAAGAGTAACAGAATTTTTAAGGATAAGGCTAACTCTTTCACTCTAAAACACTTTTGAGAGGTTTTTCAAGTTCAAGGATAAAAGCTTAAAGTTTTTGCAAATAAATACTCATTAACTTCTCAATGCACGGTTTGGTGGGGGTATTTATAACTTCTCCAAGCCAAATTAGTCATTTTTTGCAAGTTTTCAAAAATCAATACATTGATTGAGCGATCAATCGGTCATAATAACTCTTTTTGTGTCAAGATGTGACTTATTGATCGATCAATCAAAATCCCCTTTGGTTGTGCATTGCAAGTATGATCAATCAGTGAACTTCCTGTGATTGATCAAGCTAGCAATATCCAGTCTAATCGATAATTTTATGTAAAGTTTGCTTGCCTGGACAATATTGATTGATCAATCCAAATGGGATGATTGATCATGCGTTATAACTTGATATGACCATGTTCTGGATGATCGATCAATCGACTAAGGTTGATTGATCATGCTTTATAGTGTTGGTCTGTTCTCTCCTAGATGATCAATCATTGGCAGAGGCTGATCGATCAATTCCATGACAGTTCAACTAAGTTGACTTTAAAAGCATGTGAATTATTTTGTCTAAGTGCTCTAACATGTTCTAAGAGATGTATGTTCTTAAACATGTTTATATATAAAGTATGACCTACAACTCCATATTCACTATTGTATTCAAAGAAGGGAGTTAGAAATTCTTTCTTACATTTGTGACTGAGTTTTGACATATGATTTTTACATTTAAACTCTACTCTTCTTCCTTATGGGTGTTTTTTTAAGAGACGTTCTTCAATGTTGTTTGAGGTCTTGGGTAGGTTTGATCATTTTGAAGCTTTAGACCTTGAAATGTATTGACCCTTAAAGGTAGAATATCTGAAATACTTAGTTTTGTAAATTGTTAGATCAATTAAGTTTTGTTATCATAAAAAAAAAATGGAGTGAACCTATGGCCAACACAAATATGTAGATATGGCACAAATAACAATGGAGATGAAACTAACTTGACACTAGAATTAAATGAGATAAAGTTGAGGGAAGAGTAATTTTACGTCAATACCTTGAGAAAGCAATAAAATGAATATGTAAAATGCACACCACTTCATTAATATAAAACTAAAAAAATATTTAATTATAAAATACAAACAATAAAAAAAAGTCTAAGATGAAAGCTAAAAAACTATATAAATCTTTGGCTAAAGACTAAATATACAGCTAAAAGACTAAAAGGCTATCAGATTATACATGAACTAACAAACTGATAAGGCTAATAAAAACTCAGTTGAACAAATCCTTTTGCCCTAGCTTAAGAGAGAGAAAATTAATCTCGTCAAAATATAACATGTTAAGAACGCATGCCACCTGTTGAAATACTGACCAAATTATTTCAAAATATTCATGAAGAAGATAAAAGTACTAAAAACAAAATGCTTAGACTAATAAAAATAAAGTAAGTAGAAAAAAAGCACTCAATTGCTAAAAATAAAGAATGTATACTACTTAATAATTACTCTCCATCTTGGTATAATTTAAGTAAGAATGTACATTTATTGATAAGTTAAAAATTCATAGTTGATTGTATAAAAAATATTACACATGTGAAATGTTAAACAATTCATCACTAAAGGGGATACGATTCCTTATTAATTATTTGGAAGGAGCATAAAATTACCTTAGAAAAATTATCTGTGAAAAACAACTTTTTGCTAATATACCCAATTAAAGACATGTCATTGAGATAATTGTGAATACCCTTTCTCCTTGCAATGTATAACAAGACCATGTCGGTTCATTGTTAATTGGGTATATTAGCGACGACTTGTGCCTCATTGCTAAAAATTGAATTTCTTGTTGTGTTTCATGATGTATCGATTTAATAATTTACCCATACTTCTATTGTCCTCATATACTTGGTATTTGCATTTTTATGCCTGGTGAGGTAATAACTTGAATAGTAGAAATAAAGCTAATTAATTTTATTACATTATTGCAGACTAGTGCAATGTACAAGCTTCAGAAGGTTATCGTCGAGAGATATAGATTTCGACTAACCATTTATCCAGGAATTGATCAAAATTTTGTTGTAGGTATGATTGCTATATTTTTTTGTGGAGGCTATAATGAAGAAAATGTGATGAGGTGTTACTCATGTCAAATGTAAAACACTTCCTTAACAATAGGGAAGGGATCACATGTTCTCTATGATTAAAAATCTTTAAATTGTTATGGAGTTGTAGAAAGGATTGTAGGAAGAAATACCGAAAACTTTTATTGATCATCCATACAAATACTCAATAATTTTGATCTCATGCTTAGTTTATGCTATCTAGCTATGATGATGAAGAGGCAAAGGTAAGAACCAAATTCTAGTTGCAAATTCAAAGCAAAGAATATGATAATTTATCAATGAGTTTTTAAATGTGAGTGATGCATACATACTATTAGATGAAGAGGTGTCATTTGGGTCCAGACAATCAGTCAAAAGCAGAACACCAAGTATTTTTGTTGTAGTTCAAACTCAATATTTTAGATTGCTAATCCACTTCTAGGAAAGTCTCCATTAAAATCCACTAAGTCAAACTCTATTTACGGCAATAGACCACGAAGAGTTCAAGCACAACACATACCCACACTTGGGATATATGACTGACAACTACTATGGATAAACACAGAGAACTTATTAAAGTATTTTCGAGCCGCTACCAATAAGCTTATCCAAGTTCTCACTGGTATATAAATGCAAGGATTACTTGTTTTTTTAAGTTAAACACAATAATGATCTTAGTCGACAAATCTCACAATTAAGATCAAATCAAGATTATACCCAATTCTTGTTACACAACCTAAAGCTACTCAAGGGAACATCGACATAACAATCATGCCAAAGGAAAACATACAAAATAAGAAGATCACCTCACTCGTGCAAAGACAAGCAAATGATGACATGTAAACCTCTCCCATGCAAAGCCATGCAAAGGTGACATCCACTTCACCCATGCATGCCATGCAAAAGGAGACTCTCCATGCATGGTTCAAGAGTCAACTCAAGGATATTCTAGAAATATTTCTCCTATATAAACTCACATGAGGTCTCCACTACAAACTTCCTTAGGTAATCAAGATTCTCCCACAAATCATACTCAATATATCCAAATCGATGAAGGAGAATTATCTTCTCACAGTCAAGGTCAAATCAATCACTCAATATGAGAGGATCAAGGTTCAAAAATCAAGGAAGCAGAATGGGAGGAACAAACATTGATTTGTGCAAAAATTTAAAGCCACCAAGATGACACCTAGCTAACAAATGTGTACATTGTTTATTGACTTTTTAGGTTTTTGAAAACCCTATATAAGCCCTTGTAATCTCTCATTTATTGATTCATTGAAAAACTCAAGTTCTTGCTTCTCTCTTGGTGGTTATCTTAGTGCTTTGGAACCTCTTCTTGTCATTTGGAACTTGCTCTCAACTCTTCCATGGTGGCTTGATTTTTTTCATAGTATCAGAGTAGATAGTTTGATCCTAGAAATACTACATTTTGATTTAACAAGAAAGGTATTCCACTCCATACACTTTATCCAAAATTGTTTCACCTATTACTCTCATCATCCTAATTTCTTTCTCACTCCCTCTCTTGTCATCCCTTGGTTTTAAATTCGTAGCAAGCATGAATTCAAATGCCAATTCAATGCATTCAATATACCAGACATGTCAATTACACCCATTGCTGCTCTTATCTCTATTAAATTTTCTTCCAATAACTATGTTCTAAGAAGAAGTCTATAGATTTTAGTGTTGAAATCTCAATGCCTCATGGGATTTATTGTGTTAGGAATTAGATACTCTAATTCCAAACTAATAAGAGCAATAATAATAATTGTAGAGGAAGAAAGGAAAAACAAACATGAGAACAAAAAGGATTTATACAAGTTCTCCTTAAGGTGAGACTACGTCCTGTCTTCCACCGCTACAATAATCCATTATAAAGATGAAATAGTTTACAAGAGAAATCACACACACTTACAAGTGTTTTTCTCTAACCTCTCTCGGGGCTGTAACTCAAGATGCTCATTTGAATAATAAAACCCTAATAGTGGCGCCCCAAATATAAAGAGAAAACTGGAGCAACCGTGATACAAGAGTGATAATTAGGCACCACAACTTAACACATTGATGGATCAATTGTTTCACTTCCCCAAATTTTCAGTGATAATTTAAATCCCTCCATGATAAATCCGTCATTTAAAGAGTGGGTGCTTAAAGACTAGTATGTGTTGTTTCATTGCCATAATGGCTGAAGAGGCACTTTGCCATGTGGTTGGACTAAGAATTGCTAGAGATGTGTGGCAAAAATATGAAATCTTTTTTACAAATTAGTCCAAAGTTTTTGAGATGCTTGTTCACCAAACATTACAATTCATGAAGAAGACAAATGGTCAGTGTTGAAGAAGTATGAGTGGCATTCTATGTGATTAAGTGAAGGTGTGGCATAGGATGTAATTATGTAAAATTTTAAGTTTTTCTCTCTCATGTATTAGGGCTTCAAGCCCTCACATCTATAAATATGAATTAAGGGGGAGCACTCGTTCACATGCTCTCTTTTTCTCCCCCTGAGAAATCCTACTCTCAAACTTGTCCACCTTCTTCTCTCTCCTCAACCTTCCCTTATTTATTCTACCTTTTATCTTCTCTTCTTCTCCCAAACCTTAGGTCTTCTAATGATGAAACCCTAGAATCTAATATGGTGTTAGAGCAGGGATTCTAGGGTTCTAAAATAAAGCTGCTCAAAAGTGTTAAAAAGCAAATGAGGTATAATTCCAGCCTTTAGAGGAGGTAAACCACGGTTTTTTTTTTCAAATTTCAGCAAGGCATTAAATCAGATAAGTGGTTCAGTTCCTTCTTTTTCGATCTTAAATCATTTAAAGTCATGTCAAAATCAATCTAAGATATTCTTTAATTTCATTATTTTGCTTCAAAACCATGGCTGAAATTTGATTTTTTTGGAACTCCCTATTGCTGCCTTATGTTGACTAGTTTTCTATGCTATGAATTTGTATTAAAGAATTCAAAAAATCCTCTTAATTCCTGATTTGAATCTCCTTTTGTTGCTGATTTAAATGGGTCTTCAATTCCATAAAACCCTATGTTGGGGTTTGGAAGTTTTTTTAGAAAGTAGTCTCTATGGTGTTTAGGATTACTTTCTTAATCATAAAGTTGTTTCAAATTATTCAGCCTAATTATCAGTGTTTCAAGGCTGTTTAAGGTACTGTTTTAAGGTTATAAGGCTTCATGAAGGCCGGTCATGCTCATTCCTTAGTATTGCTGGATTAATATACTCTAGTTTAATGTTGTTTCATGAATTCCACCTAAAAGCTATTTGTTTGGCTAATTGAGAAAGGTCGATCCATTCCTTCAAGGGTTAGTCAAAAGTGTTATTTTGTGCATTCTTTAAAAGAGGGCTCTTGTGTTTTTGTTCACCATGGAAAATATTTGAGGCATCTCATCTTCTTCCTCAAGTTAAGCTGATTTAAACAAACATGATCATTTAAGAATCACTACTATTCCACTCAAGAGTTTGAGTAACTATGTGCTTCTCAATTTGTTAAACATTTTTTTATAACAAGGGACCTTGTTGGACACTTAGACCAACCATCTAATCATGCTGATGATGCTTCCTATCACAAGTTGTTGAAGGAAGATAGCTTAATTATAAGTTGACTAATTAATAGCATGGAGGAAGTGGTTTCAAACAACTTTAGCCACTTGAATACAACCAAGGATATTTGGGATGCATGTTTTCAATTATATTCTACCACTGATAGTCTTCAAAAGATATATGACATGTTTTGGGAGATGTGTAAGACAAAGCATGAAGGCAATCTTCACGAAAACTTTATAGGTCATGAGGTATACTTCAAGAATGGATAGTTGTTCAACCATATTCAACAAATATACCAACTCAAACAAAACAAAGAGAAGATTTTGTGTTTGAAATATGCTTCACAAATCTAAAGTTTTAGATGTTTCAAAAACTTTAGTATTCAATACCTTAGGTAGACCTTCTTTTAATGATGTCTGTGAAACAATGCTCAGCATATGAGTTAAGGTATCAACACCTAAGGTTGAACAAGTTGAAATTCAGTAATGTTCTCCTAAGGAAGAGGGAGTAACAATTCTGATAGAGGAAGAGGAATATGTGGTAGGTCATATGGTAAAGGTAGAGGAAGAGGAGGTGGTGAACCCAACTCTAATCCCATAAATATGGGTCAACAGAGGAAGTATACCGATGAGAATAAATGCTTTTTAAAGACCATCTGATCGAACCTTAGCCATCCAAATAGCTTGCACAAAAATAAGTGCAAGAAAATTTCACAAAACCATTTGGCCATCGTAGGACACAAATTTTCAAGTGAGCTACCATTGTTATTAGCAGCTCAATTCATGGTTTTTAAGTAAACGAGATATAATAACAGCTCAAATCATGGTTTTCAAGTAAACGAGATAGTGCTTTTTCAACTCTCAAAATGGCATGATTTGTCACATTCAATTAGGTTGTCTTTTGCTAAATGACAATGTGTCAAATCATGCCATTTTGTGGGAAATGGCTTTTGGCTTTGAGGCAATATATGTCATTAGGTTGCTGGCTAGTGGATTCAACTTTGAGGTTGTAAACTAATATCAATTTGTTGTGTTTTATTATTGAATGACTTGACAATTTCAGTAAACTAAGAATTTGATTCCCAACCTTTGAGTTAATACTTTAGGACCTAAAAAATTTATGGATTCTTGAAACACTCTACCCACAGAATTCATAATCAATTATTTTTAGGGACACCTTTAGCTCTTCTGTATGTGTCTCTTGTAAGATCTTATACTACATGCCCTTAAAGAGGGTATGTAGGCTCAAGAAGGGGCACAAGGTCAGGAAGGAGTTGTTTTAACAAATGATAAAGGACAAAAAGGGATAAAGAAAAAGAAGAAGTGGCACCAAATCAACTACGTAAAGTAGTCTAGGAATATTCTTGAAGGAGGCATCAGCTCTAGGAAGGGGCAAATTATTGAGTACATGCCTCTAGAAGGGGTACCACCTCACCAAAGCCTCTAGAAGCCTCAATTAATAAGTGATTCAGTTATCTAGGTGGGTGATTCCCTAATCAGCGAGTTTAGACTCGTGCACACCAAGTCTCTTCTTCCACCCTTTCCATCCTTCTCTCTAGAGCTCTATCTGAAGGCCATCCCTTGAGTTTTGTAACAATTATCGGAAATGCCAGGTACAATCCATCCAGAGCAAGATAAGGTGTGCTGAATAATGGCTAAGTTCACCAAGTCGTTCACTATCAATTTTACATATCTATGGGGAAGCTAGTGGAGGGGACGATGGAGAAAATACCCACCAATGAATCAATGTTTGAAGGCATGGAAATAACAGGTAAGAGCTAAGGCAAGGAGTTGAGTTGAAACCTGTCCTAGTGTGGGAAGATATAATTAGGGTGGCACTGATGTAATTAGTTTATATTTTTTTGTCTCTTATTCACTCTTATTTGGGTGAATAGTATTCTTGTAATATTAGTACATTTGATATCTATAAATACAACTTAAGGGGTATGGTTTGGACAAAGTCCATTACTCTAATCCCTCTCCTCTTTTCCCCAAATTCGTGACACTTCCTCTTCTCCTCCTAAAACCTTATCTCCACAACTCTTCTTCTTCTGCTCATCCTTTAATCCTCTTCTACTGTGATTATACATCATGGAATCCTAAGTTTCAACATGGTATCAGAGTAGGAAAATTTTTGAGAAGGAAAAGGAGAAGAAGATGGAGAAAAGAGAAAGAAGATTAGGGTAATGGACTTCATCCAAACCCTCCCCCTTAAGTTGTATTTATAGATATCAAAAGTACTAATATTACAAGAATACACTTCACCCAAGTAAGAGTGAATAAGAGAGAAAGCGTAAACTAATTACATCAGTGCCATCCTAATTACATCATATCTTCCAACACTCCCCCTCAAGTTGGGAGGTAATGACAATGATCCCAACTTGAACCAAATATCATAGGTGTAGTAATAAGCTCTTCCACCACGGTGGCCCAACACCTGGCACCAACTCTTAAAGGGTAGAAATGGGTGATAAAATATAAGTCGAAACCAACCTCAAAGAATTTCGACTAAATATAATAATAATAATCACTAAAGTGGGTAATGCCTATCATTCACAAGACAACCATAAAAGACCCATGGGTACCAATAAAAAAGTCTCAAAGGACTTAAAATACCCATATAAATAAAATGACTCATTAGATGCTAATTAGTTGGTTTAATATGGCTAGCTCTCAGTTTGGTGTCCAAATTAATCACTGATGTAATAAGTGTGAAAGCATCATCCATTACTATTTTATTCACTCTTCTCTATTTTTTAGAAGACCTTATTGCTGCTCTTGGAACCAGCAACACTCAGTTCAGTTATTCTTTTTAAGAAGATTGACATAACATGGTTCAACTTATGGGCACCTTATTACTCAGTTCCAACTTATTATTTGGTGCACATCTTCCTTATTCAAGGATGAACTTGCTGCAGATGATCTCATGTGTCTTTATTACTCTTATGGACTTTTACTATTTACCTGTTATCCGCAGTTATATAACAACATATTTGGTATGTGTTATTAGAGCATCGGCTCATTACCGTAGCTGCTATTGTGTCTCTTTGATTGAGACATTATTATTGAAGAAGAAATCCTCGGTTGCTTGCCTTGGGCTCATTATTTGCTGACTGTTGTCAGCAACGGTTTATTGGTTCATATGAGGAAGAATAAAACATATGGTGGCCTCAACATCTTATCTTCCTCATTCCTCATTATCCTATTATTATTTGGCAGACTTTCTCCTACTGTCCTTTATTTGACTCTCACTTACCCCTTTGGCCAACCCTTTTGGAGCATTTCTTTGGTTGGTTCTTTTATTTATATGGGTCTTTTAAATCCCTTGAGATTTTTTTTTTTATCAATGTTTTGTAAATGGTAGACATTACCCATTTTAGTGATTATTATCATTATAATCCTTTGAGGTTGGTTTTGACTTATATTTTATCACCCATATACCTTTGAGAGTCGGTGCCTGGTTTTGGGACACCGTGGTGGAGGAGTTTGTTATTATATCTATGATATTTAGTTCAAGCTGGGATCACTGCCATTACCTCCCAGCTTGAGGGGGAGTGTTGGAAGATATGATGTAATTAGGGTGGCACTAATGTAATTAGTTTACATTTTTTGTCTCTTATTCACTGTTAATTGGGTGAAGGGTATTCTTGTAATATTAGTACTTTTGATATTTATAAATACAACTTAAGGGGGAGGGTTTGGACGAAGTCCATTACCCTAATCTTCCTCATCTTTTCTCCAAATTTGTGTCTCTTCCTCGTCCCCTCCTAAAACCTTCTCTCCACAATTCTTCTTCTTCTCACCCCTTAATCATAATCTTCTACTGTGATTATACATCATGGAATAATAAGTTTCATCACCTTGCAAAGAAGCTAGCCAAGATTCTTGATAGTCAAGGCAGTGCTACACGTGTACTTCCTCCTAGTTTCAATGTCGATTGCACATTGAATCTCAAAATTTTAGGGCATATTTGTGATTATAAAATTCAATGTGCAATCAAAATTTTTGCACTAAAATACATTGAGATTATTTTGAAATCAATTGATTTGAGTTCAATTTTGTTTTTGGTTGTGAGTCCATCTCATTAGACTTTGGATTTGAGGTCTTTCCATCGCTTTTCGAACTCCAAATATTGAGTGTTTCATATCTCAAACATGCACATACCTTGAAATCAGCTATTTAAGATTGAATTATGGAGCTAAGAGCTATGGTGAGATCATGTAGTACTGGGTGTATCCTTATGCTCCTTGTTATTTTAATATCTACTTCAAGTAGAGGCTTTGAGCTATAGAAAAATATATATAGAAGAGCGATAGGGCCATAGATAATTTTTTTTTATAGAAGTATGATATTTCCCTACTATATTTATCATCCAGTAAACCAAATATCATGTTTCCAATATGCCTATGTGTTAGATTTCAATTCGATCCTAGAGAATCTCACTTAGCAGGCATGAAAAGGATTTTCCTATATCTACTTGGAACTCTAACCTTGGGATGCTGGTACTCCAATTCCTCTACCATTGACCTAGTAGGTTACACCAATGCCGATTTTTTTGGTTACAAAATTGATAAAAATAGTACGAGTGGTAGGTTCCAATTACTTGGAAATATGCTTGTTTCTTGGTTTCTCAAGAAGCAACATTCAGTTGCATTATCTACCACCGAGGCTGAGTAGTAGCTACTAGAAATTCTTTTGCAAAACTTCTATGGATGGGACAACAACTAGAGCATTATGGTTTAGAGAAAAATGAAATTCTAGTCCATTGGGACTACACGAGTATCATAATCCTAGTAAGAACCCATTCACCACTCTCGATCAAAACACATTGAAATTAGACATCACTTTGTTCGAGACCGGGTTCAAACCAAGATAATTATAGTGAAACTTGTTCCCATAGAAAATCAATAAGCGATTTTTTTCATAAAGCCATTAGGACTTGATTGATTCTCTAGGTTATGAGGAAACCTATGCATGTGCAAAATTTCTACATCTAAATAGCTAGATAAACATTGAAGTACAAATGACATCCCATATAATTCACGCTATGAGAGTCAAATAGAGGATCACAATGGCATGCTCTATCAACATAAATGGCATGATCGATCAATGAACTGACATGGTCCATCAACTTAAAATGGTTGTCGATCATTTCCAATTCAAATGATTGATCAACCACAATGACAATTGAGTTTAAGTAAGGTTTAAACTTCATTCCCAATCATTTCAAATTATTGGAAACCCTACTCTAATGTCTCCTCCAGCCATACCTTAATATTAGGATCAACCTTCTTGTCCTTAGGTTGACTTAGAGTTGACTTTAGAGCCATACATACATCTAATGTTGTAGTCAAATCAAATCTTGGTATGTAAAACGCTTATTTATAAATGAAGGCCTCGAGCCACATTTTGAGAAAATTTACATTCTTCACTTGCATATCATTTTGGATTATAATGAAAAGGGGGAGAAAGAACTCTAAATTATGCTTAATACTAAAAATTTAAAATCTTGTATGCCTAAATTTAGGCAGAGCTAATTCTAACTTGAAATTCAATTATTTGACAACTTTAAAGGTCCAATCTATATGGGCCCTGTTATTTTAGTTTTTTTATATGTCAAGGTTTGTCATCATAAAAAAAGGGGGAGATTTTGATCTAGAGTTGACTACTATGCATATTTTGATGATCACAAAACTTAATACTGCTACTAATTAAAAAAAATATTATTATGTTTTTCCTTTAAGAGACATAATTTTCAATGTCTTTGCAAATGAACTGGCAAATGCATCTCAAAACCTCAAGGTCAAAGACGTGTCGAGTCATCTTGAAGAAGCACCTTCATGAAGAATGAAGAGTTAAAGGCTAGAGTCTAATCAAGTAGATAAAACTCTGGGGTTTTTATTTGGGTACTAAATTTTTAATTGTAATATTTCAATTCATGCCCCTCTTGAGAAGCCACCTAGGATAACATTTAGAATATTGTCGAACTAAATGATTGATGAGTGGTCTATATATGATCCATAAAATAAAGAGCAACTAAGCTTCCTATGCATAGCATTATTGATCAACCTCTATAGACTATGATCAATCAACCGGATGCAAATGTCGGGTTTTAAAAAAATATGTTTGGACAACCTAAATAGAGTGATCGATGAACAAGAACGTTGTAGGAAAATATTATAAAGCATGATTGATCATGCCTATTGAAATTATCAATCAATAAGCTAAAGAATTTAAAATAACTTCATTTGGGGCCGATTAATTGATCAATGCAATAGGTATGATTGACCAATAGAGTACGGAAATTTAAAAATAAAAATGTTGGAGATGATTCCTTAATCAATATTTTAAAAATGATCTATCAACCCAATCCAAGAAAGTATTGACCGTATGACTATTTGGGCTTAGATAACTTTCAAAAAGGGGCTTAGAGCTCATGCTTAAGCATCGATTACAAGAAATAAGCTCTCCATTTTAGTGCTAAGCTTTGTAATCCTTTGAAAAGCACTTTTTGACAGTTTTTTTTTTTTTCAAAAGAGAGACGTTCTAATCTTTTGTTTTCAAAATTCTTTTAATCGTCTCCATTTAAAAAAAAATTCCATCCTAGTGGAGACTCCAAATACATCATTTGCTTGTGCTTAAAATTCTGGAAGCTTGCTTTCACGAGGAGAAGGATGGTTCTTCAAGAGATAAAAAGGTGTGAGTTATTTATTTATCTTTTATTTGATTTTATTTGAGAGGTTGATCTAGAGCATTTTATTCTAGAAGAGAAGTGCCTACTAGAGCCCAAAATCTTGTTATACATTCATCTCTTAGGGAAAGATTAACAATAGTGTAATCGGGTATTACAGTTGGCCTAAGAGAGTTTGAATCTCTTTGTATTCTTGTAGTAGGACTAAAATAGTAGATTTTCTCAAGAAAGAGTCCTTGGTGGTGACTTCCACAAGGGGAACATAAAGAACAAAAATTGTATTTGTTTCATGGTTGTGTGATTAATTTTAGTTTGCTTACTTAATCTATTTGCCCCTTTTTTTAAAGAAGTTAAAATTTGTAATGAACCCAAACCACTCCTTTTCCCTCTCTTGAGTTGCCACTTGGGCCAACATATTCCATAGTGTGAGGGAACTCCTTTTCATCCCAAGATGGAGCAGAATCAAGGAGAAACGAGGAAACCTACTAGGGGAAATCAAGAAGGAGAAGAAAATTTAGATCTTATGGAAATGGATAGTCAAGTCTTTTAGACTATATTTGAGGAGCGTAGACTTGTCATTGGCCAACCTACCACCTGTTGACCCTCTAAACACTCTTGATATAATGTTTAGTCTTGAGCATTGTATTGGAACAAATACTTTTTGTTTTGTCTATAAACTAATTTTTATTCTACTATACAAAATTCAAGGAACAATAGCTTGTTGTTTCGAATTCAAGATTCTTCTATTTCCTTTGTAGTTAAATTTTGTTGATGCCAAAAGGGTGAGAAAATAAGAGTAAAGTTAAAAGTTGCATAAGGAATCTTAGGAGTAGGGGAGTTAAAAATAAATTTCAGGAGAGTAAAAATTTTAAATAAAATAAAATAACACATGGAGAGCATGGTATACAATGATTTTTTTTTTTAATTTTTCTCATCATTTAAAAGGGGGAGAATGAGGAAGTCGAGGCTTAAGATTCCTCTAAGTGCCCTGATTTTCATGATAACAAACATAAGAATTTGGTCTTTTGTTATGCACGCAATAACATTATTATTTTAATTGTTTTCTTTAATTTACTTTATTTTATTTCAGTTAAAGAAATAATAGGTCACAAAGACATTTTTTGAATATTTTATTTATAGGGGTATTTTTGTAATATTTTCTCTTAAACCTTGTAAGGGTGAACCCTATTTAAGGGGTAAGAGTAATGAGAAAGACAAACATTGATTTAGGTTAAACAGGGTTTTGATTTCTCCTCAACGAGTTCAGGAGTGTACGTTGTCCTTAACGAACCTAGGGTTTTCAAGCTTCCCTTTGGCTTGATTTTCATTTTTCTCTTCTTCCTCCCTACGAATCCATGTGTTAGATCTAGGACCATAACAACTGGTATCAGAACGGGAACACAATGAGCCATTCTTCATTTGAAGAAACATGTATTGCCATGCTCGATTCATTGGAAACAATACGTGCAGGACTTATACATTGGAATGAATCTTTGCTGGAGGGAATGCGTAAAACTTCCATTGAAATTTCTGAAATTAAGAGGGATCTTGATGCCGTAGAAAATTTCACCGTCTTTGAGTACAAAATAAGCATTGAACGAGAGGCAGCAGAAGCTGTCTCGGATGGGCAGAAAGGCCAAGGGCCAGGAAATTCCAATATTTCTGAGCAGGGAAGTCCAGTGACGGGCCAGACAAAATTAGAGTTCCGATCATGGAAATTAGACGACAGGGACCTGCACATCAGAAATCAAAGTCGACATCAAATCCAAAATCGGCCTTATAACTTCCGAAATTAGACGGCAGGGACCCTGGAAATCTGAAATCGGAGGGGTATGCTGCCAAAACCTCATTGGTAAGGGTTGATTTGGGTTTGACCTCAAAAAATCACTTCTCATGACCAGTAGAATGTCTCCCAGAACAATAGACGGAAAAATTCCGATCTGACTCTTTCTCAGCGAATCAATTCGGTCGTCCTTCCACTGTCTCAAAAAATATACAAGCAACGAAGCCACAAAGGGCTGCTATTCGTCACCAGAAAAAGAGGAGGTGCCGACAGAAACAAATCCTGTGGGCTTCAGCTTCCGGATTCTCAGTCACAGTCTCAATCTCGCTCTCGGCAGGCTAGTGGGGAAACAAAGTCAACGCAATTGGGGGTAAGCTTCTGAAACACCCTCGGTTTTTAGGTCAAAACGAGTCTTTCTTGGCGTTGATGTGGCTCCAAGGGGCTGAGTAGCAGCAACGCTGCTCGAAAATTAGAGACGGAGGTTCTCTGTTCCGTGAAGCAGAGAAACAATACCCAATTGATAGAATTCAGGCTTGTGTGTATGAATTCCAAGATGATTTTTTTTTAGGAATTCCAAGAAAGTTAAAAAAATTTATTCTGGTGATTTTTTTTTCTGTTGATGAGCACAGTCCCTATGCGTATGTTCATTGTCCAATTGAAAATGTGGGATTTTTTAAGGCTGTCAGATTAGTTTCTCAAATGGTATTATTCACAGGATTTGCTCTTTCTACCGCAATGCCAATTTTAGAAACACTTAATTTTCTGAAGTCTGGTAAAATCTAGACAACAGATTTTGATGCAATTATCTGTAGTAGTGGGAGTGCAGTGTATTATCCAGGTATAAATCAGCCTGAAGATGATGAAGCATTTGCTAAATATATTCAGAATATAACCTTCCCTTTTGCCCTTAGTGATAGAAATTTTGATGAGAAGTTAAAGAAGGCTATTTTCAGTGGGGAAAAGGTTAATGTGAACCTTGACCAGGTGGAGTAAGAGTTGGACAAGATTGTGAAGTTTAATAGACATGAGGTTGTGGTATATACTGATGAAATCAACAAACCTCCACTTGGGCAAGGTCTTAACAAGGCAGCTGAAGTTACCAATTTCAGACAAAGTCAAACAAGATAAGCTTCTTTGATTATTGAGAAACACGAACCAAAGGCAAGGCGCTAAATTTATTTCTTTTGATCCTACAAATGGTGAATGGAGATTTTCTGTTAGTCATTTTAGTAGATTTGGACTGAATGAAGAGGAGGATGAGGATGATATTGTCATGGATGATACTTTGGTTCAGGAGCCATAGGGAGCCACTGGGGTTGAAGAATTGGATGTTGATGAGGAACCTCAAGTGGGACCTAGTGGACCTGTTTTATCTCACTCTCTCCCAGCTCATTTGGGGCTGGATCCTGTCAAAATGTACGAAACAAGAATGTTAATGTTTTCAGTAGAAGAGGAGGAAGATGTTGCATCCTTTGGTAGGGATTACTGGAGGACAGGTAGTACAACAAGTAACACATATTTTCCTAGGCAATATTCTTCACTTAAGGCTGGTCAAAAGTCTAACCCATTAGCTTTAAGGAAGTCACCACAAGCCTTGCTAGAGTATAAAATTACTCCAAAGTTGGATACATCTAGGAACATTCTTATGATCTGGCAAAATAGAAGCTTGCCACTTAAAGCAACAAAAGTAGTAGGCTTCAAACTGGACTGGAAACAAGAAACTCCTATAACCAATAGCCATTCTAGCAATATAGTTGATGCTACACTATTCATGGGAAGGTCCTTCCGTGTTGGATGGGAGCCTAATGGCATCCTTGTTCATACCGGCACACCTCTAGGCAGTACTGGTTACAAAACTGAATTGTCTTCCATAATCCATGTAGAGAAAGTTGCAAGCAATAAAGCAGTCAGAGATGAAAATGATGAAGAAAAAGAGGCACTTGTCAGTTCTTGTTTTGTTTCTCCACTAGAGTCTCACAAATCAATAGTCCATGAAACTACTGATGTTGTGGTGGGTCACTTCAAATTAAAGCTTCGAAAGCTCATATGTAGTTGTTTAACACTACTAGAAATTTGTAGGGAGTTTATTAGGATTATTAAGACACAACTTGAGGTCTCTGGGTCTTCTGCTTCTTCTTCTATGTATTTGATGCACCAGGTCATGGTGTGGGAGTTCATCAATGTTCTATTTTCAGAAAGGGCAATAAGCAGTCAATCTAAACCACAACATGTGGATGCCGATGTGGATGATGGAGAGGATATGATTGATGATGTCAAGGATGGTCCCAAGGGACTTGGATCCTGAGGCCTACCCTCTTGTTCGTATAGCCGAGTTCAGTTATTGGCTACAGGAGAGTGTTTGCCACCGTGTGCAAGAGGAGGTGAGCTCTTTACGTGACTTGAATGATTTAAAGCACATATTTTTTCTCCTCACTGGGAGACAACTGGATTCAGTAGTGCTTGTTGTTAATAATCAACAATATCAAGGGAAGTTAGAGAAAGGTGTTGTACCGAAGGCTATTTGTGTTGGTTTTGAGGAAACTACTGAACCTACTGTTTGTTTGAGTGATGATATTGAGACAAATGAGTGCTTGAGCGAAAATGGGGTTGTTGGTGAGATAAAATTGTGAATATAACAGCTTGCAAGGACACATTCCGTGGTATAGTCTGTGAGTGTCCCTTGGTAGAAGGAGTGCAGTTCAAGGGGGATGAGTATAACCATTGTGAAGCAAGTGGGCTTGGACGATGAAAGCTAAACAATGGAGGCAGTTGGCATGCTACTCATGATGGACATTCCTTCTCAGCTTGTCAGGAGGCTGCGGGTAGTAAATGCCAGTGTCCAGCTGGATTCAAGGATGAGTGGGGGTGTGCATATGTTCTTGATAGGGACGAGAAGTTTCACCAAAGATTCAACCTTGAATTGGTGGATCTTGACAAAGTAGTAGACCATGATGATATCTTGATATCATGCTTAGTGCTTACGGCCATGATACTTTCGTCAAGTATGCTGGGCAATTTGTTGAACATGGACTTGGTCCAAAGACTGAGGTTATCGGGGACATGCTGTATTTTGCCATTGAGGCAACTGTTGGGGCAGATCCCACAAAGGCTGTTAATGTCGAAGTAGAAGTTACCAGTTTGGTGCAGGTGATCGTTCAACTTGTTGTTCGGTTACTTATCTGTATTGGGGTATGCTACCGCAAGTGAAGATGGCAGTGTAAAAAAAAATAAAAAATTGCTTCTCTGATTGGATGCTCCAGTTTTCTAGTCCAGAGGGCTGACACAGATACCGTGGTTGATACTTGAGAACGGATGGCAATGTCGGCATGGGCAAGTAGATCCTACCTTCGAGCTTAAGGCCAAGCTCTTTCTTCTAGGGGGTGTAATGTAATGCACACAATAACATTATTATTTTAATTATTTAATTTAATTTAATTTATTTTATTTTAGTTAAAGAATTAATAGGCCATAGGGGCATTTTTGGAATATTTTATTTATAGGGGTATTTTTGTAATATTTTATCTTAAACCTTGTAAGGGTGAACCCTATTTAAGGGGTAAGAGTAGGGAGAAAGACAAACATTGATTTAGGTTAAGTAGGGTTTTGAGTTCTCCTCAACGAGCTCAGGGGTGTGAGTTTTCCTTAACGAACCTAGGGTTTTCAAGCTTCCCTTTGGCTTAATTTTCATCTTTCTCTTTTTCCTCCTTATGAATCCATGTGTCAGATCCGGGACCATAACAACTTAAGTGAATTTTTTATAGACAATGTAGGCTTCTATGAGACTATTTTAAAAAGAAATCAACTCCATACCATAGAAGTCGAGATCATATGAAAGTGGCTTAAAAAGAATTCAAAAAATCATTGAAGACAAGTACTAGAAGAAACAAAACGAGTCAAGTATACAAGAAATATGTTGAATTTATGGAAAAGAGAAAAACTTCACTAACTTGATGTAATTTGAATACATTTGCCTCTATTTATAATAGAGGAAATAAGTAAAATCCAATTAAAATTCAACTACCCTTGTCCTAGTTACACCCAAAGTTAAACACTAAAAGATAAGTCCTATAACAATTGATAACTTAAGATAAATAGAAAATTAACATAACTAAAACTTTAAAACTGAGACTCTTTTGTGAGACCTCTTCTTGTGAGACTTTTGTAAGACTCCACCATAAGAATTCTGGCTCTGTAAGATATCTTGTTGTGATAGTCATGTGAGACTCTTCCATACCTGCTCTTCAACACTCCCCCTCAAGCTAGAGTTTATAACTTTTGCTTACATTGAAAAGGATTTTTGGTCTTCAATTTTCTTTTGCTGAAAATTAAATTCTTAACAGATGCAATTCTTCATAGATGCAAAAAATTCATCTTTTGTGCTCCCCCTTTCTGGAATATTTTGTTCACATAAAAATTACCACAACATGTAGAATTACTCATTGTAGATTATACTACTTCTTCTCAAAGGTAAAATTTGGAAGGAGGCACAACCACTACAACACTCAACTTTCAATCTCATCCCCATACTTCTCCTTCTATTCTCCCCCTCAAGCTGGGAGGTAATGGCAATGATCCAAACTTGAAACAAATAAAATAGTTGTAGTAATGATCTCCTCCATCAAGGTGTCCCAATGATAAGTATGAAACAGAACACAAACTCTCAAAAAATAAAAAATGGCTGATAAAAACATAAGTCGAAACCAACCTCAAAGGATTTTAAAAAAAAATAGTGATAATAATCACTAAAGAGGTGCATGTCACTCAAAAGACGGCGATAAAAACTCAAAGGGTACCAATAAAAAAATCTCATTGGACTTTAAAAAATACCCATATATATATATATATATATATATATATATATTTAAAAGGATCAACCAAAGCAACACACCAAAGGGTTGGCCAAAAAGGGAGTAACCAAGAGTAAAAAAGATAGTAGGAGAAATGCTGCCAAGGTAAAAGGTTAATGAAGAATTAAGGGAAGAGAAAATAACTACCACCTTAATAAGAAGGAGATTGTAAATGTAGTAATGAAATAACTGAAAAAATTTAATCAAGTATAACTTTTTTTTGGGTGACCACAATTTTTCGAAGTTAACTATGCGGAAGATATACAACTAAGTAACAAAACCACAAAACTTGAAAACAACATTAACTATGGAAACTTTGAAAAATGCATAACTTATCATACAAGTTTCTATTTCCAAATTGATAAGTCCATATAAGGAATTACTAATCAAATACTCAAATTTTTTTTTATCTAGAATACTTTCCATATTTTGCAGAATCAAAACAAAAACTTTCCGATAATAGATTTTCTTGAATTAGCAGAATTTTCCTAAATTGGACTTGCTAAAGGTATGAAATTTCTGGAAACAAAGAGGCTTCAAAAAAGAAGATAGTGTTGAAGTCAGACCAAAAGTCTTTGATTAGATAACAAATTTGGCTAAAAACTCGGATTTTCGAAGAAAAGGAAACTCAATTCACATCAATGCCCTGAGAGATAGCAAGAGAGAAAAAATAAAAAAAGGAGAGACTTTTGGAAAAACTGACATTTGGTACTTCTAATATTAATATCCCCAAAATGTAGCTCAAAATCATAAACGATTTGTTGTTCAAGAAACTAGACTCAAAGAGATTTAATTTGATATCTACATTAACATAAAAATATTCGTTCTTGAATCTTTTATAACCTCTTGATTATCTTTGTTCTGTAGCTTGACCTTTGTTGACTCCAATATGAATATCTCCTTAAATATAGATTGGATTGACATTATATTTTCCCCTTATGAAACTAGACTTCGATACCTTTCAGACTCTTTATAAAATATACTTATTTTGAGAGGAATAATCTGATAGATTTCAGACTCTGAAATCTGGCCGAATTGAGTATTCTTTCTTCTTTAGCCAGTATGACCATCAACTGTTATGAAATTGATGTCTCCCTCTTGAAAAGTCTGATTGGTTGGATAAGGTAGAAAATAGACTTTCAAATATTTCTTTTTCCACACACATACACACACACACACACACACACACACATATATATATATATATATAAAGTCTCGTTCTTGATGGCATAAAATGGCTCAAAAGTCGAAGCTTTCTCCAGCTGCTCGAACCTCTCTTGCAATCTGACCTTTGGTGCTTCAAATATTGATTTCACCTTGTAGAAAAATCTTATTACCAAAATTCATTTTTAGTTGGAAAGTAGACTCGAATATTTTTCCCGAAATATATAATTTGCAATATGAAAATCTTAGTATGGAAGTGCGAATGGCAAGAAAACAGTTAGAAATGGGACTGAACAAAAAGAAAAAAGATAGAATACAAACCTATTACTTGGGATGATAGATAAAAAAATGATCACATTATCTCTGTGGGTTAACTGAGTCAACTCACAAAACCTGCTCTAATACCATGTTAAATTTTTGGAAAAGAGAAAAATTTAACTAACTTTATGTAATTTGTACATAAGCTTCTATTTATAATAAAGGAAATAAGTAAGATCCAATTACAATTAAACTACCCTTGTCCCAGCTACACCTAAAGTTAAACACTAAAAGATAAGTCCTAGAACAATTGAACAACTGAATAGAAATAGAACACTAACATAAATAAAAATTTTAAGTTGAGACTCTTCTGTGAGACCTCCTCTTGTGAGATTCCTGTAAGACTCCACCATAAGAAATTTGGCTCTGTAAGACTTCTTATTGTGAGAGTCATGTGAGACTGTTCCATACTTTCTTTTCAACAGAATTGAGCCCTTAGACTAAAAAATAAAAAGAAATCCTATACTTAAAATTCAAAAGTAGTCAACTCAATAGAGGAAGAAGAACGTAAAGAGTTGAACTCTACTTCTACTAAGTTTTGGAATTAAAAAGGATTCAACCATAGAATATTGGAGTAAACCGTTGTAGGAATAAAAAGAAAATTGATTTGAGTTAGGGAAAGGAGTTTTCCTTTAAAAGAACTATTGGAAGTAAAAGGAGTCAACCCCAACAAAGGATTTGACCCCATACAACAAAGGAAACCTTATGACTTTCCAAATGCCATAACAAATGATGTCGGTCTTCAAATTTTTAAGTGACCAGCTAGATTCATGATGTGAAATATAAGGTGAAACTTATCTGATTGAGGAGAGAACTTGCTGAATTTACTTTAGCCTTTTCCTACTCTTCAAAACCAGCCAAACCTTGTGTTGCTTGAAGGCTTAATTGATTTTCCTTTTCACAAAACTTTTATAACTTGATCAACTTTACTTTAAACCCTAGAATTCCAACTCTGATACCATGTTTAATTCTAGGGTATAATTCATGGATAACTTGGTTTGAGAAGAAGAAGAAGAATGAAGAAGAAAGAAGGAAGAAGAGAAGAGAACGTGAGAAGGAGATGGCAAGAGCACAATTTGAGGAGAGAAACTTTAGGGGTTAAGAGAGAGCATGAATTTTGGCTTCTCCCCCTCTTTCATTTTTATATAGGTGGGGAATGGATACCAGAATACATAAGAATAAACAAGAACATTTAAACTAACTACTAATTACAGCTTATGCTAGTCACTCTCATAATTACATAGAATACCACTCAATCTACTTCAACAAATTTCATGTCAATCTAACTTACATGTAAGGAAATATTCGCATTGGAGTCTACAACCGTTAAGCTACATACGAAGAAAATAAAACGGTCATAATAAATTCAATAATGAAGTTTTTTATGCCAAAATAGGTATCAAATTAAAGTTCTTTGAGTTTAGTTTTTAAACAACAAATGATTTATAATTTTGATCTATATTATGGGAGATATTCATATCATAAGTATAAAAGGTCAATTCTGCTGAAAATCTCTCATTTTTCCAATTTTCTCTCCTATTATCTCTCAATTCATTGGCGTGAATTGAGGTTACTTACCTCCTATAATCCTAGTTTTTAAGCCAAATTTCTCTTCTAATGAAAGAGTTTTGGTAAAAATTTGTCACTCTGTGATGTGCTCATTCAAAGTATGGAAAAATTTCATGCTTCGATGTTGTTTTGATGTCTTGCTTTTTTGTTACTTGGTTGTGTATCTTATGCATCATCAACTCTAAAAATTGTGGTCACCCCTAAAAAATGTTATACTTGGTCAATTTTATTAATTTCTACCATTATAGTCTCCCCTAGTTTTTTTTTTAAATCATATTCAACATTCGTTTGGAATTATGAGTGTTGTATAGTCGACTCCTTCCGATTAATGTTGTTTTCCTCTAGTATTTCTTCAATTTATCTTCTCCTGTTTTCATCACTTAATAGAAATGCCTAGACCCATTACCTAAAAAGTATAGGAGTGTGTCCAACATCCAGCTTAAGTTAAGTCTTTTATTCTTCACCCAGGAGGTGTTTTGTGTTTGAGCTACCCTTAAAAAGTGAGTAGTCTTTTTGTTAAGCCTTAAAGTTAGGTCATTTTTCTACCTTTAAAATTGAGTTGAGTGTATTTTAGACTATGGCTATTTTTTTACTAGTGTATGGAGCTGTCTGGTACAACTAGGAGTGATTTTCTTCTCTTAAATTGTGTTTTGTCCAATATGGGTCTCTATATCCTTTTTAACCCCACATTGAGGGGGATAAGTGGAAGAAGAAGTATAAGAAAGAGATATTTCGTTCCACATATTGTGGTAATCTTTATGTGACCAAAATATTGAAGATAAGGAGAAAACAAATGATGAAGATTTCATATCTATGAAAAAATTTTAGCCAATGAAGATTGAAGACCAAAAATCTTTTTCATTGCAAGCTGAAATTATAAATTCCAACTTCATGAGGAGTGTTGAAGAGTAGATGAGGAAGAGTCTTACATGAGTCTCAAAGCAAGAAGTCTCACAAAGCCAAAATTAATATGGTGCAGTCTTACAGAAGTCTCAAAGCAAGAGGTCTCACAAAGCCAAAATTAATATGGTAGAGTCTTACAAGAGTCTCATAGTAGGAAGTCTCACTAAAAAGTCTCAATTAAAGGTGTTATAGTTATGTCAGTCTTCTATTTATGTTCAACTATTTAATTCTTTTAGGACTTATCTTTTAGTGTTTAACTTTAGGTGTAACTGGGACAAAGGTATTTTATTTGTAATTGGATTCTACTTGTTTCCTCTATTATAAATAAAGGCTCATTGTACTCAAGTTACATCATGTCAATGAAGTTTTTCACTTTTCCAAAAATTCAATACGTCAAGAGACATGCACCTCAAGGTCTAAAGCCTCAAAACCATCGAGCCTACTCAAGACTTCAAGCATCATAGAAAATCAACTCTTGAAGAAGCACCCTTGAAGAAGAAGACAATGTGAAGACTAGAGTTTTGGAGTCATTGATATATATCAAAACTCGGTCAATATGTAAGAGATCTTCCGAACTTCTTTTTTCTTAAGGTACAATGCTATAGATGGAGCTTTAGAACGTTCATTGCATTCACACATGTTTAAAAACGTCATGCACATCTCCTAAAACATGTTAGAGCACTTAAATACAATCATTCCAATGGTAAGGTCAACTTAGTTGAACTACAATTGGAATGATCGATCAACATCTGGTAATGATCGAACATCCAAAGTACACATGCCAAATTTATAAAGCATGATAGATTAACCTAAGTCGATTCATTGATCATCCACAACATGGATATATCATGCTATAAAGCATGATCGATCATCTCATTTAGATTGATCGATCAATATTGACCAGGCAAGCAAAATTTACATGGAATGATCAATTATCTTGCATGATTGATCGATCAGACATAATCTTTCTTGTCAGTGACATAAAGCATGATCGATCATAGGAAATTCAAGGATGAATCATACTTGTATTGCATAGCCAAAGGGTATTCTAATTGATCGATCATCCCTTAGTAATGATCAATCAACTTAACATGTTTGGACAAATGGAAACATTTTGATTGACCAGTCCATTGATCAATAAGTCACATCCATACAAAAAAATAACCGTTATACACGATTGATTGATCAATTACTTTACAGTGATTGAACAATCCAAAAACTAACTTTTACAAATGGGAAAAAAGGCTAGTTTTTCTTGGGAAAGTTATAAATACCATACCAAACCACACATAGAGAAGTTAATGAGCATTCATGAGCAAACCCATAAGCCATTATTCTCAAAGTCTTGCTATTCTTCTCTAAATTGTTTTTGAGTAAAAGAGAGTCATTACTTTGCAAAAATTCTCTACTCTTTCCTCTACCCTTCCTTGCATTTCATATAGACAAACTCCCATATACTCATTGTGCTACAAAGAAGTGGGTGCTTAGAAAGGAAAAGGTACTCTCCAAGTGAAAGGGTGTAAGTGGATTTTTTCCTCTCTTTGTTTTATTTTGTGAAAGGTTCATCTAGAATCTATTTAATCTTAGATAGAAAGGGCTAACTAGAGCTAGAATTTAGCTATTCTCTTGGGGAGATTGTAATTGTAAAAAACTTGTACTTGAGTTACATGTGGTTTTAAGAGAGCCGAAATCTCTGTGTGATTCCAGCTTTTAGTGTTTTGACTAGTGGAATTTCTCAAGCAAGGGTTATTGGGCAGTAAAAACCAATTGGGGAACATCAATAACAAAAAATATTTTGTCTCATATGGTGTGTGATTGCTTATTTACATTGAATTTGATATATTGCATACTTTTCATTACATACCTAAGTTAAGCTTTTTAATTTGAAATTCTACATTCACCCTCTTGAGAAGTTGCTTGGGCCAATAGATTGATCATTCCAATTGAGTTGATTGATCATTGACTTTTTTGAAAGCTTGAAAACTCGCTGATTTTTTGCCTTGATCGATCAATAGGCTTAGGGAACTTACTAATTACAGTTGTTATACATGATTGATCAATCATACCTCATGGCTAATGTCTTCATTGTACAACCGATGTTGGATAGACTGGTGGAAGCTTCAAATAGACTCTGCCACCAATTTGTAACTCTCATTCAGGAGTAAAAGAACTAGCCTTTGTAGCTAACTGTACTTTTTTCTCCTCTTGGGTGTTGTAATGATAAAATAGTTTGTTCAACTTTCTTGATCCAACCGGTGTGCTCATCCATACATGCATCTCCATCCTTGTGTCTGACCACTCCTTGAGTAAAGTAAACTTGCTCTCAAATAACTAAGTCAAGGTGTCTAAATTCTCTGGATCCCTTCATCATAACCTATCAAAATGTGTGACAAAGGATTCCAAGGTAATTTATCTCATTTTCGTTATTTGGGTTTTCCATCGAAAAACTAATATGCATGTATGTGCACACAAGACAAAAAAATCCTTGAAGGTAATCCCCTAAATAGAACAAATATAGAAGTACTAACCTCAAGCTCTTCTTTTGGTAATCCAATAGTACCCATAGTTGCAAGTCGGTCTTTTGCTCTAATACCATTTGATACAAAATGAATTTCAGTAACCTCACTCAAATACAATTGCAACTCTGAATGAAGCGAAAACATGTTTTCGAAGATAAAAAAAAAAGATGGATGAACAGATTTTAAAAAGGGTCGATTCCAAGTCGATAAAGAATTGAATCTCCTTAAGCTCTTTAAATACGGAATGTTTGATGTCAATTCTAGTTTGTGTTGAACTCATCCTGAGTATTTATTTGATTAGGATAAACTCATAGGCAAAAAATCACTAAAATGTTCTTACATGCTTACTTAAAGTAGTAAAACTTCCAAATAGACAGAAATAGTGCCCCAACGCCAAAACTTAAATGCTAACACATATAACTGATTGCCAAACACATACAATGGATTGCTAAGATTTATAAGTGTATAAGAGAGATAAGGAAGAGGATGGTACCTATAGCTTGGTGATGACTCAATTGACAAGGGAGGGTTTGGTGCATGAAGGAAGAGAATACAGTTCTTGTATGTTTCTCTGCCTCATCAACAAAGGAGCCGGTTGGGCAATTCTATAGGAAAGAGAGCCTGATAAAATTGTCTCCCTCCTTTTTCCTCATTTCTTTTCATTCTGAATTCCATCATTTTAGGAGAGAAAAAAATCATAACTAAGAGAGAAATTAAAGGTCCCTCTCTCCTATTTTTTTTGCTGCCTTTAAGATTCTCTTGTTCCAAATAATAGAAAGTAGCTTTTTTTCATCCTTTTTTTCTTATAGTTTGTTCTTTATTGTTGCCAAACACGCCTTAAGAGTTGGACATCCCCTTGCGCTCAAAGCCATAAATTGAATGTGAATGCCCCTCTACATGAGTTGGTGCTGCTCTTTTAGTCTTTTTTTAACTCTTTTGCCACTATATAGCTAAGGCCATGTTTTTGGGGTCATTCTTATGACATTTTCCCTTTTCTTTCATGTCATTTGCCTACTCCTCCTTGCTGGGCTTGTTTTTGGATCCTTCTTCTTGACATAAATAACATCCTAACGACGTCTTATTTAACACTCAACTCTAGTAGGCTCTGGCAAGGGTATAAATTTCTTATTCTTCTACTCATCTCTCAAACCCAACATGGCCCCTCTCTACATACATTAAGTTAGGGTTGTAGCAATCACTTTACATGATTGTGCCTCCTTCATTGATCTCAGCATTTTGATGGCTTATTTTGATTCTAACTAAGCCAAAAATCTATAAACAAGTGTTCAATCAATGGATTTAATGTTTGCCTTGGTGATTGCCTCATTTCATGGACAAGAAACAAAACTTATTCAATTGCTTGCTCTTGTACTGATGCTGGATAAAAGGCTTTGGAAACTTAGAACCACTGATTCCCAGTTGATCAAATTTATTTTGACATTCAATGGCAGGTCTTCTAATTTGTGATGGTCGTAGTCCTTTGACTTTGACCATTATTCTAGACCTAAACGATAAATACAAACACACCTCTGATATCAGCGGTGGAGATACAAACTTTTCAAAAAATACAAAGATAAAATCACAATGTCTTGTTTACCTTGTGAATGAGATATGGATAACCACGATTCGTATCTAAAAAGGGTGGATGTCGAAAACTCCGGCATCTTAATTACATGATTACTAACGGGAGATAAGAGATAAAAATCAGTTCTCAGGGTGTTCCACTCCTTAACCAATGTGGCCTACCCAGCCTTCCTTGTAAACCAGTTCGAGGAAATCTATGTCCCGCATGTTTTCGATCTGTGCGCAGTTGAAAGGGCCTGCCATTACCAACTTGACATCTTCGTTCACAATCTCTTCGGCATTGAGACCAAACTGCAGTGTCTGAATCCATGCACTGGTGCATGCAGTAAGGGAAGCAAGCAGCTTCATCAATTTCTACAAAGGCCAATATTGACAACACGAAGACTAACACCATGCAAGTGATCCTTCCTCCCATTCCTTGATCTTCGTTTTATGCTGATGGTGGTTGATTGCGTACGAGGAATGAATCTCCAAAGGGTGAACTGAGCAGATTTTATATGGTGGTTGAGACCTGGTGAATTGGTGGATATCATTAAGGGGTGAAAAACAGTTGAAAATGATCGAAAGCTGATTGCGGTTTGATAGTTTTTTTTGTATGATGTACGATTATAACCTAGAAATTACAGGTAAAACGTACCTTAAGGAACCCTAGCATTTAGGAGCACATCATCAATCGTTGGTTTTTGTTTTTCTTTTGATCTGAACTATGACCAAGTGCAAGCTTCTTTAAGACCACGCATTTGCTAATATCTTCTAAGCTTCTAATTGATCTCTTCTTTATTTTAAGAATTCAGGTCTTCTGGCCTCGTAAAAAGTCAAGTTGAAACTTCTTTCTCCTAATAGTCTTATCCAATCTAAAAGAAAAGGTGAATACGACTCATTTCCACAATCACATAATATACCACATAAAATATGGTTTATAATAATAAAAATAACTTAAAATTACAATAAAAAAGTAATTAAATAATTTATGCTTTGAATTTTTTAATTAAAAGAATTAAAATATTTAATAAGTTAATATAAATATTGAATTTAATTTTTGGAAGGATTATGGTCGGTGTTATTGAAAATTTTCCATCCATTAAAGAATAAGGTCGAAGAAATTTGAAACCCTCGACTAGTATTGGATATTGAATTTGTAAACTATAGGTGTGTTTGATTCTCAAGCGAAATAGTTAATTTTGAAACTGAAATCATCATAAAAAAATGGGAGTTCTCTTTGTAAGTAATTGAAAAGTTTCAAGAGTTTAAATTTTCTAACAAAACTTTTTGACTTTTAAAATTAACGAAATTATGTGTTTGATGCTTTGTGTTTTGAGTAAGCAATCCTTGTAATTCATCTGAGGAAGAATTTGTTACATTTGAAGCGCTGGATTGAAACTCTTATGAAAGAATTCTAACAACTAATTTTTAGATATTCCTAAATTAACTACTAATAAAAAATACATACTAACTAATGACTCTCCCAAAGAAAATTTTCCTAATTAAGATAGTTAATAAATTACTAGGAAACTTATAAAAAAAGTGAAACTTTCCAAAAAAAAAATAACATTTGGTTATATTGAAAGAGATGTTAGAAATTATGAGAGGGACAAGAGATAAGAATTAAGTGACTATGATGCTCAAATGTTGTTGGATCATTTTAAAGATATACAAGAAGTAAATCCTTCATTTTTCTTTTTGTATGAAATGGATAACGAGAAGAGGTCAACTCATTATTTTTGGACAAATGGAGAAGCTAGGAAGATATATCACAATTTTTTTTAAGCACTTGCTTTTTATACTACTTATGATTCTAACCGATATAAACTGATCCTTGCGTCGTTTACTGGAGTTAATCATCATAGACAGTCTACAAATGTTGGTTGTAGGTTATTGAAGGATGAGAAGGGGGATTCATTTATTTGGCTATTTCAGCAATTTCCCATTGCTATATCAAACCAACACCCTCATGCAATTGTAATAGATCGAGATCCTAGTATAGCACATGCAATCTAAATTGTATTTCCAAATACTTTTCACAAGTATTGTATGTGGCATATACTAAGTAAGGTTGGTGAGAGAGTTGGTCATGTTACTCGTGATGAAAATTTTCAGTCTTCTTTTGCAGACTATGTATGGAACTCTGGCACACTAGAAGAATTCAAAACAAAATGGTTATGTATTAATGAAACATTTTAGCTTGATCATAATGATTGGTTGCACAAAATCTTTAGTGAATGGAGTTAGTGGGTTCTTGAATATTGCTAACACATATTCAAGGTTGGAATACGGACAACCCAAAGGAGTGAAAGTATAAATTCTTTTTATGTCTCTTACTTCACTAAAAATAAATCATTACTTGAATTCATTCACAACTATGAAGCAACCATAAGGAAACAAAGGCAGCAAGTGAAGAAGGCCAATCATGATACATCTTATACCTAGCCTCGAATGATTACCCAATTCAATGTTGAGAAGAAAATAGCATCCATACTTTTTATGTTTCAAAAAGAACTGAAAGAGAGTCTAAACTTTGGTTCACAAAAGGAGGAAAATTCAACAATACATTGGGTAAAATTACTTGGGGTGGGTACATCCTCAAAGGAACGGCCTCGAATAGCTTCATATGATCCACATCAACAATTTGCCTATTGCCCTAGTATGAACTTTGAGTTGAAAGGTATCCCTTGTAGGCACATTCTTATCATTTTAATAAATGAGTATATTGATCAACTTCTTGAGCATTACATCATGAAGAGATAGACACAAAGTATAATTGTTAGTTCAGATCATAGTGGCTGTGAATTTCGAGGTTATGTAGTGCCCTTAACACCTAATAGAAGCAATGGGTTGGGAATTATTTGGGCTATTTGCTTACATATAATAAATTGTTCTAATGAAGCATATGATTTCACAAAAGAGAAATTAGTTTCCTTTCACTAGTAGTTACTTGAGTTCCAATTACTTGAACTAGTGGAAAATGAATTTGGAAATGAAAAAAATGAAGGTAATCCTTCCATCTATCCTCCCGAGATTTTGAAAAGTAGAGGTAAGAAATTGAAGGAAAGTAAAGAGAAGGGAATGGAAGAGGCTTCTCGAATCAAAGGGTTGTGTCTTGGTTGTAATGAGCTAGCGCACCATGATAAGCAGAATTGTCCTAAGTTGAAGAAAAGGTAATTAATCACTTATTTAGTTATGTTTACAATAATTTATTTTTTATTCTTGTGTACTTGTTCATTAAAAATTTTCCTCTATCTATATCAATAGAGGGGCATCCCCTGTAAGAGTCTCAAGCTTCAACAACAAATGCAAACAAGGGTAAGTTTTTAAGTTGTCATTATCTGAATAGTTATATGGCAGTTTTAAGTATATAGATTTTGGTATGGTGAAACATGAATAAGAAAAATTGATATTACAGTAATTATTTTATAGGTTTATGATATGAAAAAGATTGTGAACTACTACAAGGAAAATTCCGCACAAGCTGATATTTCAGATTGTGAGTTTTGTAGGCATAAATTGATCTTTTAGATAGATGATGCGCTCCATAAGTTGAGCGACAAATGTTGAAGAGAATAGGTTAATAATCAAAAAATTTGAGGATGAAAATTTCGTCAAGTTTTGAAGCACATCATTCTTTATCATTTGTCCTACAAAATCTCTTCAGCTATGAACTGCATCATAGAAATACTTTTTTGTAGCTTTAGATGTAATAACCTTACGTAGTTTAAACAAATGTAATTTGACCATTGTAATTTCAGATATAATTTGAGAATTGCAATTTGAACATTGTAAATTGATATAATTTGAGCATTGGAATTTCAAATCTTGTCATTTCATATGCACTTTTGGATTTGATTCAAACAATTTCAAAAGGATGCACAAATTGGAGTGATCCCAACAGATTTAATATGTATATATTCCAAGAAGAAAAAATAATGATTGCATCAGGAAGAAGAATATGATTACACAACTTCCCAATGTTCTCTTAAACCGATATTTTACTATGTTGGTAGATGAGTTAGCCATCAAAAGCAAGATGTCATCATCTATTGAATCTTCCATCTTGGACTACCTTGCACTGGCAAAACATAGTTTTGTACAATAATAAGCAAAGTTATGCAACATACATTTGTTTTCAATGAACATACTTAGAACAACAACACTTTGAAAAAAAAAACTAGACAATTCTCAGACATTTCTCTTAATCACCAACTTCTATGTCTATATTAGGCCTTCAAAAATCTCACTTTGAAATGGTATGGGAGTGATACTCTCAGAATTGGCATACTGGTTATCATCCTTCACCTAATCTACCTTGTTGCAGTGAACCAGTTCATTCTCACTAGTCTTAGAAGTCATCTATGTCAAAATCCTTGTAAATAACTGCTCTTTGGAGGTTGAACAATGGACATATAAGAAACAATTTGTAAAGAAAAAAATCTATGGTTAAAAGCTCAAAGCAATATCAACAAATAGCTGACCAAGAAAAGTAAAGAGTTTAGTACATAATAAGAGTAATATGACTCTACTAGGATTTGAAGGCAGATCTCCAATTGCTTGATGCCATACCATTAGGCTGCAGAGTCATCTCAAGACCTATATATTCATCCCTAGGCCATGCAATATCATTAGACACACCTGTTATCACCTGACTCACCTCTCGTGTTTTGCTTTCTAAAAGTACCTATTTTCATTTTTGGCGATATGTTTGTAAATTTCCTGTCAATTTTTTTTCCACAACACAAATATCAAAGTTCAGTTGGCTCTACTTATGTTTTCTAATTTGCTAAGAAACATACTTCTATTTCCTGCACTAACACATAAACCAATAACCCTTAAGGCTACATATGCAGAAATTTTTTATAACCTCAATCTCTACTATTTGATTTACACATATAAACCTTTAATTTATATTTAAAATATCAATGCCACATTCCTTGCTACTAATCCTATTCTTCCTTCTGGCAACAAGCATATCTCTATTGAAAACCATTTTTTTTTTTTTTTTTTGGAACAAATGAATGTTGGCCAGCTTCAAAGAAAAGACAAGCTAGTGCTCCTGAAGGTGGAGAGACACTTTATGTAAATATTATTTATATATTATAGACAATTAAAAGGCTAGAGATGGAAGGAGTAGAATATGGAAGTAACCTAAAAACAGTTTAATAAACTTGAAATCTTAAAAAAATTCTCTGAGTACTTTTTCTGGTTTGTTCTTCTGATCTTTTGGTATATCCAGCTAGCTGCCTTAAGAAAACGAGAACAACAGGAGAAACTGAAGATTGTTTTGATAGAATTCTACACTTCTTCGGGGCAAAAACAATGCTTCCGCAGGAAGGTTTATTCTTTCTATCAGCAAACCTTCCTGCTAATAAGATTCAGGAAAGGTTTTAAGCATATGGAGAGCTAAAAAACCAAAAAAGAAAAGTAAAAAGCTTGAATTGGAAGGTCGCCACTTTCGTTTCCTCTCCGATTAAACAACGTCTGTGCACATTATCTTGAACTGGAAACGAGTCTAGTTGGTGTTTTCCATCTGCTGGAGAAGGTTAATTTACGGAGCTGTAAAGGTTGTCATCTTCTTGATTACAGGTTGCAGCGGTAGTTTTGAGCCCCAACTGGTCAAGATCTCTGCTACATTTTCATTATATGTCACGATTATGCTTCGGATATCCGGAAGAGTAATCTTCATCTTCAGCTGAAATCGGTAGATGAAGAAGCAAAGAATAACAAGAGGCCAAAAAAGAAAGAAAACAACAAAAAAAAGATGAGAGAAGGAGACGGCATCATCTCCAAAACATCCAATAGAACTTCTGTCCCTCTGTAATTGAACGAAACCTAACCCAGACGAGCAATAATGTCTTGAAGAGTTAGTATACTTCTCATATAGTGATAAAGTCCGAGTGTCTCTACTTACCACCAAAAATTCATTAGGAAATGAAAATCTTCTACAGTCCATCTAGTAGACCCAATTGTTAATTTATGAGCAGGAGAAGGACCTTCTGATTGGTTGCTGCAAGTGAAAATTTCAGTATCCAATGCCGAGCCACATTTTTTGCAGATATACAGGATCCAGAGGACGAAGATAAGGAAGACAATCCTAGTTAGGAGGCGTGGAGGGGAAGAATAACGCCACATGAATTACTGACTACCTTCGAAATTAATCAAATCTCGGTCTGAATTCGAGCTTACCCAGAAAAGAAAATACGAACCTTCTGAATCTCTTGATGCAAAACCCAATGTGGCCAGACTTCGAAACCGAGGGAAATCCGAAGTCAAACTCAGTCAAGATCATCGTCCCTTTGTCACGATTCTTCCATGGGAAACGAGGTTTGGGATGCGCATGATGGAGAAGAATGGCACATGAAGAACTAACCAACCTTACTCCGAGAGAGAGAAAGATAGGGAAAAAAGAGAGAGACAGAGAGAGGGGTTGCGTACGTGTTAGAAGGTCATGCACGTGCCCTGCTTCTCCATCTTGCTCAACCCACCTTTGCCCTCGTAAACGCAGCAGCTTTGCACCCCTGAGAGAGCCACAGAAGCTGAGCTCTTTTCATTTATAGGGGAAACTTTGTTTTTTCCCATGTCTCCGTCTCGATATATGAGAAAGAGAGAGAGAGATAACAGTGATGGTGTAAAAGCGACGGAAGTCCTTGGAAGTGGTGGGGTGGGGTGGGGTGGGTGCCATGAACCTTTAAAGCACACAAAAAGGGAACAGCTATTGTGGTCCCTTTCCCTCTGCAGCTTCAAATGACTCGAATTCACCTGCAGCTCCTGCGTTTTTGGTTTTTTTTTTTTTTTTTTCTTAAAAACTTTTACATCGGAAGCTCCGTGATTGACTTTGGACAAACTCTGTCCTGTATTGATGCACCCCAGAAGGGTGAGTGGCATACATGAGATTGACAAGTGATTACTCGTTCTTGACTATGAGCCATAAATCCTAGCTCTTCCACTTTCATTTGCATTTTCCGCCACCCAATTACTTCTCCTCTTGTTCCATCACCATACGTTAGTTCAACATCAATGATTGTTCAATGAAATTCTTCAGCAAGGATATGTTCATTATTTCCTTCCCCTCTCGGCTAATTACAAAATCTTGACTGTTCATACTCTTTCACAGGATCTGGCAGATTCGATTTCATTTGTTTTTTCCGCACATAATTACCAGCAATCTGGGTCATGACCTTCCGAGTTTTGAGTCAGAAACTCGGTGCTGTAAACAAGCGGGTTGTCAGAACTGGTTAGAAATTCGATTCTACTTTTGTATCTCCCGGAGGGACATCCTGTATACGTCAATGGTGACCTCACAAAATAAAAGAAACAACAACAGTGGAAAGAAAAAGAAGAGCAGAAAACAGGGAAATAAAGATAAGGAATTTGTCATGTAATGAAGACTACGGAAGTTGGATGACAAATCATCCTTGTTTTTATATTTCGATTCTGGATTGTTCTTTTGTTGCTGTGAAAACTGAAAATCGTCTCTGAATACATATATTAAAACAAACACTTCTATTAAGAACGAAGATAGCTGGTTCTCGGTCTGCCTTATTTTTTATTATACCGACCATTAACGGGATTTACGGTTTCTCCTTTCATCTCTTTCTTTTGCTGAGATTTTCTGAGACGTGAGACGGCAACATGACGATTCGTTCACGTGAGATCTCCATGAAAGAACAGCCCTATGTGTCGTCTCAGTGAGAAGCTTTAGAGAACCAAGTTCTTTCCCATATTTATAGGTAGAGGAGTTAAAATATTCCCAAAACAATGCTGAGACATGAGAAGTAAATGAGAGGCTACATGTGGAAGGCAAGTTCTCCGAACTTTAATGGTTATTAACATAAAGTTGAGAATTTATTAAAAAAAACTGCAATGAACGAAACACTTTCTTCTTCAGAAAACGATTTACAGAACCAGCAATACCTTTTAAAATGGCCAGTTTGGCACTGTAGTTTCATCTATTTCCTGTGACGACTATTGGCTGGGTTATTTTAAAGCTTATGATGGCTGTAATCTGTTTACTTTGAAGTTAAATTGGTGGCTACAAAGGATCAAGAACAGGAAAGCCCCACTCGAGAGAGAATGTCGGTGACTCATTTTCACGTAAATGTAGCCTGCATTTGATGCTCGCCACAGAACGTGCACTTGTGTCATCTTCGACGACGTTATCTTCACTCGTCTGAAAATATAAATAGGTTTATTTGTTTGGTCAAGTGTGAAGACTCATTCCCCCAATTCCAAGTCTCAAAGATCCAGGGTAGTAATTCGCATAAAATTTTTCATATAATAATATTATTTGAGAGACAATTACGAGACAGCGTGTAAAGGAATTAAGGTTCCATCAACTGTCACAAACCTTTGAAATGAGCTGAGAAATGAGCTATCAAGTAATAAAGATTGCTTCTGTCCGCAGTGCCTTGAAGAAGAAGTTCTATCAAATTCAACTTTGGCTGCTAAGCGAGAACTCTTCTTCTACCAAGAAATGGTTCAGAAGTCTCATCTCAGATGCATCATGAATGGGGAATTGACTCGCTTGTCGGTTAGCTCGCTATGTTATTGGATGATAATCTTTAGTCCCTTCTTCGGCCATTTTAATGGCGATTTGTTGCGTTTTAAGAGGGTAAACAAATGGCAACCGTTAATGCAATTAGCTACCACCTGGAAAGATTAACCAGTATGTCAAGAACACTACTAAGCTTTTTTTTCATTATTATTAATTTAAATTACTTTATACCGGAGTAAAGAAAGATAACAACGATAACAAAGCATTTTATTATGATTGGTAAATGCCCTTATCAGGATCAAGTAAACGAATGATTTTGGTTTCTATTGACATGGCAAATCACAGAAACGAGTAAAACTATATAAGAATGTATGTTGAACTTATGATAATTGCTCCTAATATTATTGCATGAAGCATATAATCATCACAATAACTATATCACAAATGTGTATAGGTAAAAACATAAAAAAAATATGATACTAGTGCTGACAGATATGAAATTATTATGCTAAATAATACGCTAATATTTATTCTTTCTGTCCAATTATCCCCTCGGTATGTCTCTTAAAAGACAACCATGTGTGTAGGGGTGGCATGGCTAGTAAATAAGGAGAATTTTTATAGAGATGACATAGAATTGTAATTATACAAGCAAGTCTATGTCCTCTTATGTCTTTTTCCTTTTGAAACATGTATCTCTAAGGGCATTATAGAAATTGTAAACACCTTCACATAATTATAAATACAGCCTCAAGGTATGGGGTAGAGTATTCAAGCCTCTTGCTCTTAGCTCAAATTAGTTCATACACATCTTTCTCTTTTCTTCTTCCTTCTCTCCCTTGGTTTCTTTTCTCCTCTGTCCCAAGAGCTAGAATTCTTCTCTTCTCTCCTTCCCCTCGAGAGATCTATTGTGTTTATGTCTTGTCCCTTGAAATCAATAATGTCTAAGGATGGAAATAATGTGACTAACTCGGACTATTGTTCTACACATTTGAATTAGTCTTTGGGCTTCTAAAAATTAAATAATATGGTTAGAAAGACATAATTTTATGAAAAGTACTAGAAGAAAAAAGGCTCAAAGTTGAATGTCCTAGGATTTAGGATCTTTCTTCCTCATATCAAACTCTTAGGAGATCTATAGTCCCCTTGAATAATAACTCTCAAACAAGTAACATAAGCCAACATTAGATTTAAAGTCTAATGGACGATAGATTAAGAAGCAAAATAGAAGGACTCACAAACCCTTGTAAAAGGCAGTATAAAAAAATGGAATATTCACAATCATCTAAAGTCAAATAAACTTGAATCAAAATAATGATAAAAATCACAAGAAAATAAAACATTTAAGTGACTTAGAATAAAAAGTATAATACAATCCAAAAATGGGGGAAATTTAATTTTCAAAATAAAATTTGATCCAAAATGTAAGAAATGAATTTTAAACAAGGAAAATTTAAGTTTCAAGGCCTTGATTTCTAGTTCAAAGCTATAAGCTTTATCTTTCAATCGTTTTCTCTCTCTTTTTTAATTAATTTACTATTCATATGGAGTGGGACATATAAATAAAAGGGGGATTTCTAATAAACTGGACTAAAATGAGGTCATAATTAGTTTAAATTTTGAAATAATCTTGTGAAAATAACATAACTCAAAGAAAAAACACAAACTATTTTTGTCTCCTTTTCACTAAATATAAATAAAAAGTAATGAAATTGAAAAAAATAGTAAAATAAATAATTGAAATAAATAGATTAGACCTAGTCTAAGTTTAGTCTAATGTAGTTCTAGTCATTTCTACGTGGTTCTAAAAAGGCTTAGTAAAAAGAGAACCCAATATCGAGCAATACGATGCTGATTTTTTCTAGTGAAAGTCTCACCGCAATTAATAGAGGAAGTCTTATCATACTGGCATATTTTTTTCCAAAATAGGTGATTTCTTTCCTATTTGGAAAGTTCTTATTTTCATCTTCAAGATCTCTCTGCACTGGATTTATTTTCCTCTATTTGGAAAATTCTCTCAGGATTTATCTATGTTCGGAAAGTTTGTGGTAGTCTCCTTCACTGGTGTGAGAAGTTTTTGAATCAGCACTAAATCTTCTCATCGGCATATTCACTTGGGAGCTTCGGCGACGAACCGGCAAACCAACAAGTCTCGTAGTTCTCTCACCATCTGATGTCTCGAGCTACAATCAAGTAAATCACCGCCGAAGGATTTTTCGAGCCATTTTTGGATGACGACTATTGACGACTACTCTCCAGCGCCATGGGGAAGAAGATGACATATTTCTCGATTAAAAAACTTCCTAATTTAGGAAGTGTTGGATTAAACCCAAACAAAGTCTATTCTGTTCCGCCAAGCCTACCCATCTCACTACTGTAGAGTCGCACCAACATGACCGAGTCAACTCAGACTAAGTCAACTTTTTCCAGTCTATTTGATTCTGCTCACTTGCTTATCGCTTCTATTATACGGGTTCGGGTGCCAAGTTCTATACCTATTTCTTCCTCGATTCATCTATATTGGTTTGATATTTGACTAGGTTCGACTTGGTCCCTTTGGTTCGACTGGATTATTATCTTGGTTTATTACTCCGTTCCAGCATACTATTTGGTGCAACTTCCTTATTTAGTGATGGACTATCAACAAATTATATTATATGTCCTTTTTAAAGGATTTTCATTATTTGGCACGTGTTATTTGGGCCTAGGCCCATTTTAGCTGTTGCAATTGTGTCTCTTTGGTTGAGACATTATTATTAAAGAAGGACTTCTTGGTTGTTGACTGTTGAAAAATATTTTCTTCCAGAAATTAATCTTTTACACAACCCCCCCCCCCCCCCCCTTTAATTGTTATTTTTACTCCTACCATTTGAGAGTTGATGTCATGTGGAGGGACACCATGATGGAAGAGTTTATTACTACACTTTTGAGCAATGTCTATAGACCCACTACCTATAGAGGATAAGAGTGTGCCCAACATCCAACATAGGTCAAGTCTATTACTCACCCAAGAGGTGTTTTTTGAGCTACCCTGAGAAAGTGGGTAGACTCTGTGCCCATAGTAGGGCTAACTTTTTGCCTATTAAATTGAGCATAAAATATTTTTTACTATGAACAATTGACTGGAGTATGGAGCGATGTCTTACGATAAGGAGTGATTTTACTATCTCTTATATTATGCTAACTGGGTCTCTTGGAAAAGGACAAAGAGACCACCAGCTTGAGGTGGAGTATTGGAAGATATGGTGGACTACCATCTTATACGGGAATATCCTATACACCATTTGCAACAAGCTGTTCACGATGCTCTGTCACCCCCAACTTGAAGGGGAGTATTGCAAGATGGGCCCAAGCCCACACGACCACGAAAGGCCCAAAAGTTTAAGCGTGTGGAAGATGAGCTGGTGCTAACAAAACCAATGAAGGCCCACACATCTAAGAGAGGTGGAAGATAGGCTCAAGGCCCACAGACCAAGGAGAAAGGCCTAGAGGCCCACAAGTGAGGGCATTATGGTAAATAAAGATTCATCTCATAAAGATGGTATTGATATAATTAGTTTAAGTTCTAAGGGCATAATTGTAATATTATAAAATTATTAATCTATAAATTGAGCTTTAGAGGAAGGGTTAGGACACAAGTCCATAACCTCTTTTTTCCTCCTGCTTTCTCCCAATGGATGTCTCTTTTTCTTTTTCCTTGAGCTAAATCGATGGAGTTCTACAAATTGACAACAACAAATAGGAAACTTAGTCAAACCAATATAGCAACTCAAAAAAGAGAAAAATAGGAAACTTAGTCAAATCGGCTTGAAATTTTGATTTTAGCATACAATAGGCTACTAGCATGATCTCTGACTTGTCTTATGTTGATATGGGATTGAGAAATAGTTTACTAGGGTAGAAATTAGAATCACAAAGATTTATTTTGAGATATAATTATCTATATAAATTCTGTTTCTAGGAGGAAAAAAATCTCTCAAAATATGATGCTTTCTACTGCTCCTTGAATCGTTCATGTTGCCAATCCTTTTCTACTTCATATTACATCTCTTTGTAAAAAGCTCTAATTGATAAAAAAAAATTATGATTTGAAACCTAGAATCGAAGGTGTTTTTTTTTAAATATATAATTTGTAATATGAAAGCTCGGTTATGACATTGCAAAGTTCAAAGATAATAATGAGTATTGGGTAAGAAGAAAGACTAAAGGAAAAGGATAAACAAAACTTCTCTTTCTCTCTTCTTCTTCTTCTTCTTCTTCTTCTTCTTCTTCTTCTACGTCTTCTTCTTCTACGTCTTCTTCTTCTTCTTCTTTTTATTTTTCTTTGTCTTCCCCTTCTTCTCCATCTTCTCTTTCTCTCTTCTTATTCTACTTATTCTTCTTCTTCTTCTTTTCCATGTCAGGGTCATGCATGCTCTAATACAATGTTGATTTTTCAAAGAGAAATGTGAAAGGCATAAGAGAAGAGATGAGAAGAAACTTTGGAGAGAAAAGAGACGCCAAGGAGAAGCACGTTGATATTGATTAAGGGAATAGTAAGAGAGGATGTCTTTCTCTCTTACATCATGTTCATATATAAAAGAATAAAGCTTGAATCCTACGAGAAATAAACATTCCCAAAGTATCCAATTACACCTAAGGATATCTCACTAAATTTAATCACAATAAGTTTTAATAAGGAAACTAAAACTAACATAATAAGAGGAAATATTCATCTTTTATACAGGCATTATTCCTTGAGCTTTCTTCTCTTGTGATACTTGTCTTGCATGAGATTCACCTTAGAATCGATGAAACTTGTGGGATGTGATGGATAAGTATGGATGTGATGGCTTAGGGGTTTGGAGGCTGGAATGGATAAATTGAGTGAAGGTTGAGGTGTTGGGTGGTAATTTTGAACTTCGTCAAGATGGCATAGGTAATAAGGCTTAAGAGGAAGTGAGTGGTGAGCAATCATACTTACCAAAAATAGATATTTTTGAGGTTTCATAATCCATTGATTGTTGAGGAGAGGAATGAGGTCTTGAAAATTTTGCTTTCATGAAAGAATGAAACATACTTGTAAGGTGATTTACCTACCCTTCCAAATTAGTGATCTTTCCTCCCCAATTTTGAGGGCTAAACATGTGAGGTAGCTATAGCCTAGTGTTGTTGTTGTTCTTCCATGCATCTTGTGTTCACCATACTTCCCTTTTTTAGTAGAGGTGATTATGGAGAAGGATGAGAGTTTTATGGGGTTGGATGTGATTTAGAACGATCTAGGGTTGTAGATTTGCCTGAAAATAACTTGGGAGAAAATTTAGGAAGGTTGGGAGAGAAAGTAGGAGTGGAAAGAGAAAATACAAGAGAGGAGTTGGTTTCTCCTAAGATGTAGGGATATGGATTTGTTTTTTTGCGTGTGGATGGTTATGGACCTAATGAAACTCTAGAATAAGGAGAAATATGTGGAGAATGGTAAATAGATTTTTTTTTGGGTTTTTAAGCTAATGGGGGAAGGGAAAGGGAAGGTTCGGTCAAAGGAGCTCAAGGAAGAAAGAAGAAAGTTTTGTTAAACGGACCTTATGGCTTCTGGTGTTGATATCTCACATAACAATGCTCATAATAAAAAATGGCTTGTTTCTCCAAAAAGAAGACTTGAAGAATTTTAAGTTGGTATATAAATATTTCATTGTGAATTTTTTGGTTCCTTTATATTCTTCATTTTTTACTACATAACCCAGTCGACTCCGATAGGGATATCTTTTTAGAGAAAGATCAGATAAAATTGAATTTTTTTTCTCCCAAACTATACTTCAATAATTTTAATTCAAGTATAATATTTACACATGAATTATGCCTTTTGAAGTAGATAATTTGATAGATTTTTGGATATGTAGTCTGACATAATTGATTTTCTATCGAGGTATGACTAAGATGGAGAGGATCCCTAAGAAGGATTTCTATGATACCAATTTGATAGCAACCCTTTGGATAAGGTTGTTGGCCTAGGAGGCTTCTCAATAGAGGATGGATTTTGATTCTAATTTAAAATTTAATACTTTAAATTAAAAAATAAATTGAATCAAATAATAAAAAGCACACACCAGAAAGGAGACAAATATATTTTGCTTTTAATGTTCCCTCTTGGTAGTCACCACCCAAGAATCCTTGCACATGAAAATTTCACTAATATGTTGTATTAGTTGAAAATTTACACTTAATAGAGATTTTGACACTCTTTAAACCTAGTGTAATGGTCAATTACACTAGACAAGTCTCTCCTATAGATCGTACAACTAGATTATAACTCTAGTAAGCCTTTTCCTTATGGGTATGAGGTTTCAAAGCACCTTTCAAAAAATAATTTTAAAATACACAAACAGAAGGAAAACTTACACCTTTTGAATAGGAGAGACAACCTTCTCATGGATAGTTCCAAGTCTCCAATCCTTTGAAGTGCACAAGATATGATCTAGAGGAGCTTGAAAATGCTAGAAATGCAGAGTGATTTGAGAGAATGATTTGATTTTGCAAAGTGTACAACTCTTTTTCTCTCAAAATGGGTTTATATGAAGATTTCAAATGAATAGCCTTTTGGAGACCTTTGAATTTCTAATAAATTCTCACTTAATGCTCCCTAACAGTTTGGAGAGCCTATTAATATATTTTCTAATAAAAAATATTTTTTGCCTAGTTACAAAAAGTGTTGATCAATCACCGGAAAGGTATGATCGATCAACCATGTATAATGACTATATTTTTATGTTCCCTAAGCTCGTTGATCAATCAGGACATCAATCAATGAGTTTTCTACCTTTAAAAAAACTCAATGATCCACCAGCCCATTTATTTTTATCGAACATATGTTATAGAACTGGTTGTGTGGTGTTTGGGATAACCAATCATGTAATAGTTTGATCCTTCATTCCTTATAACCTTATTTGGTAGTATTTTGAATGACTGATCATGCAAGACTTGATGATGGATCATTCTATCATACTGCACTCAGGATAATCGATCAAGTTCATGTAGGTTGATTGATCATGTTTTATGCCAAAGTATAATTTTGAATTATAAACCTAAAAAACAAGACGAAGGTTTTTAGAAAATGTAAATTGGTTTGGAAACTTTATGCCCTAAAGATCCGATTCCCTTGTGTACCTTAGAATTGAAGTTTGGAGACTATCCTCATACATGCCTAGGGTTCTTGAGATATTTCTAAAAGAATTCGACTATAGTCGACTATATTCTTGAATGCTTCAAGATTACTTATATTGTGCACTTCTTCAAGATGGCTTATGGAAGATGATGTATGTCTACTTATGTCTTTTACTTTTGAGAGCTAGGGCAATGTAGTCATTGTAACTTTCCTTCATAAACTATAAAAAGAGACTGAAGGCAAGAAGTAGATAATTAAGTCTCCCCTCTTCTGTCTCAAATTTATCCTTACACTTTTCTCTCAAATCATCTCGCTCTCTCTCAGTCTCCGTCTCCTTAGTTGTCCCTCTCTTCTCTTCCTTTTTCCTCTCCTTCTCTTCTTCTCTTCTTCTTCTTTCTCTCCTCTCTCACACTCTTGGCAGAGTACCTATCATGGGATCCTAAATCTAACATGGTATTAGAGAATTAGGTTTAAAATTTCTAAAATTATAATGCTGATTAATCAAGTTTTTATCAACTCTCTCGATGGAAGTTTAGGTATTGATCAAGGTTTGGTTTTAAACCTCTTTTGGCTCACAAAGACAAGTTTTTTTTGCTATTCTTTTCCTTGAGATGAATTTTGTTGTATATCTTGGAAAGATGAAGGTTTGTGGTTTAATTTTTGGAATTTATAATTCATATTTCAGGTTTTTTGAGTTGCTTCATAGTCTCCATGAATATCATGCTTGTTCCCTTATTATGCATGCTTTGTCTTTTATTTTGAATCAAAATTTGACGCATTTGTTGGCCCAAGTGGCTTCTCAAGAGGGGGTGAATTGAGATATTCAAATTAACTTGTGTATGTAATTAAAAGATCATGCATAAAAGAAATTCAACATAAATAACAACATGCACACACCACATGAACAAATAAACTTTTTTCATCGATGTTCCCCTAGTGGTAGTCACTGCCCAAGAACCCATGCTTGGAAAAATTCTATTATTATGCTCTAATAGTTGGAAAATACAAAAGAGATTTCGGCTCTCGTTGGCCACTTGTAGCTTTATACATAATTTTTACAAAAGCCAATCTCCCTAAGAGATTACTGCTAGATTCTATCTCTATCCACTAAATATTTTATAATTTTTATGGATGATCATACTAGAGTAATATGGTTATATTTGATGAAAGAAACATCAAAGGTGCTATCCATAATCAATACCTTTTGTGCTATGGTAGAAACTCAATTTCATAACAAAAATTCAGATATTTCAAGCTAGTAATAGTAAATAGTAATTTTCTATTCAATTTTTGACTCTCTATCAAGAAAAAGGGTATTCTTCATCCATCTACACGTGTCTACACCCCCACAACAGAATAGTATGTCTAAAAGAAAAAAAGAGACATCTAGTTGAGGTTAGTAAGACAATCATGATCCGAATGTCCCCCAATTTTATTGGTCATATGATGTTCTTACAACTTGTTTGTTAATTATTCGAGTGTTATCTAATGTCTTACATGATCTGACACCTGTTTCAAAATTATTTCCTCATCCAATACCATTTCCATTGTCACCAAGATTGGATTTATCACATCAATCTACATGTGTATACATCCCACAACAGAATGGTATATCGAAAAGAAAAAAGAGACATCTAGTTGAGATTAGTAGGACAACATGCTTTGAATGTCCCCCTAGTTTTATTGGTCGTATGATGTTCTTACAACTTGTTGGTTAATTATTTGAGTGTTATCTAATGTTTTACATAGTCTAACACCTTTTTCAAAATTATTTCCTGATGCAACACCATTTCCATTGTCACCAAGTGTGATTGGATTCACCACCTTTGTTCATATTATGGAGCCTCATCAAAAAACATTTCTCCCAAGGCAATTAAGTGTATATTCTTGGGGTACTCAAAAACTCAAAAAATATATTTGTGTTACTATTTTGTTTTTAATAAGATATTTATTTCATATGATGTTACCTTTTTTTAGGACTAGCCATACTTCTCAGCAAGCTCTCCTAGTCTTTCACCCTTTGCAGGTATGCCTAAGCCAAGTGTGCCTATTGATCATCACACTCATCAAGAAGAGCACGCACATGAAATTTATCTCTCTCCTTCTACTAACCACTCACCTGTATAATCTCCATATCCTCTTGAGGTAAGTTCTCCTCCATCTTCTCCCGTTGTGTTTGGCCCACCATATGATACTTGTCCTATCTCCATTTGTAAAGAACCACGTAACATTATTCGTCCACCTTCCACTACTTTGTAAAGAACCATGTAACCATGTAAAGAACCGCACAATTAAAATATCATGTGTAAAAGAAATTCAACAATTCAACATAAATAACAACATGCATACACCATAAGAACAAACAATTTTTTTGTTATCGATGTTCCCTTAGTGGTAGTCACCGCCGAAGAACCCCGTGCTTTGGAAAATTCAACTATTATGCTCTAATAGCTTGAAATTTACAAAAGAGATTCTAACTCTCTTTGGCCACATGTAGTTCTCTACATGATTTTTACACAAGCTAATTTTCCCAAGAGATTGCTGCTAGATTACAGTTCTACACTCTAAATATTTTTTAATTTTTATGGATGATCATACTAGAGTAATAGGGTTATATTTGATGAAAAAACGTCATAGGTGCTATCCATATATTGAATGCCTTTTGGGCTATGGTAGAAAATAAATTTCATACCAAAATTCAGATATTTCTATCTAGTAATGCCAAAAAGTAATTTTATATTCAATTTCAAACTTTTTATCTAGAAAAAAATTTTCTTCATCAATCCTCATGTTTCTACACCCTACAATAGAATGGTGTGTCTAAAAGAAAAAATAGACATCTAGTTGAGGTAGGTAGGCCAATCGTGCTCTGAATGTTTCCTAGTTTTATTGGTCGTATGTTGTTGTTACATCTTGATTTTTAATTAATCAAGTATCATCTAGTGTCTTAGATGGTCATACCATCTTTTTCAAAATTATTTCCTAATGCAACACCATTTCCATTGTCATCAAGTGTGTTTGGATGCAGCACCTTCATTCATTGCAACACCATTTCCATTGTCACCAAGTGTGTTTGGATGCACCACCTTCGTTCATAATATGGAGCCCCATCAAAAGAAATTTCTCCCAAGGCAATTAAGTGCATATTCTTGGGGTACTCAAAAACTCAAAAAGGATATTTGTGTTACTATCTTGTTTTTAAGACATTTATTTCATTAAATTTTACCTTTTTTAGGACTAGATGTACTTCTCAATTAGCTCTCCTCTTGGTTTTTCACCCTTTAAAGGTATGCCTAAGCCAAGTGTCCCTATCGATCATCACATTCATCATGAGAAGCAAGAACATGAGATTTATCTCTCTCCTCCTACTAACCACTCACATGTGCAGTCTCCAGATGCTCTTGAGGTAAGTTCTTCTCCATCTTCTCCCGTTGTGTTTGGCCCACCTCATGATACTCGTCCTATCGTCCTTGGTAAAGAACCACGTAACACTACTCGTCCACCATCCACTTCACATGCATCTCTAAGTTTGTTTCCACTCATTGTTTGTCATCCAATGGTACTTCTTTTTATCTTCTACATCAACTTCTCATGTTTCGAGTAATTATGAAGAGCATCAGAAGACCCAAGATGGAAAGCCACCATAGATGAAGAGATTTAGGCCATATATCAAAATTCTACCTAGAAATTGGTTCATCTTCCTACTAGTGAGAAGGCCATCAATTGCTAGTGGGTATTTAAACTTAAGTACAATGTAGATGAGATTGTTGCTAGACATAAAGCATAGTTGGTGGATAAATGGCTATACTCAATCATATGGCACTGATTACGATGAGACATTTTCAATGGTGGATAAAATGAATTCAGTTCGGGTTCTTATTTATCTTGAAGCTACTTTTAAATGAGAACTATATCAATTTGATGTAGAATGCCTTCTTAAATGGTGATCTTTCAGATAAGGTTTATATGGTTCAACCACCTAGGAATGTGGTTGAGGGAGAGTAGGTATGTCGATTAAAAAAGGCCATCTATGAGCTCAAACAATCCCCACGAGCCTGGTTGGATAAGTTTATTATGGTTATCACTCAACTTGATTTTAAGAGATGTGAGAGCGATCACTCAGTATTTCTCAAAAAATACCTCCCAAGGGAAGATTCTCATGGGAATATATGTTGATGATATTATTATCACTATTAGTGACTACAATGGAATTCAGCAAGTCAAAGAAGACTTTAAAAGAAAATTTCAAACCAAAGACTTCGAGCTATAATTGAAATACAACATAGTTATATGTCACAAAGGAAATATGATCTTGATCTATTACAAGAAACTGAAATGCTCAGTGCAAGCCTATTGATACAACTATGGAGCCCAATGTCAAATTTTGTGTTGAAGGTGATAGTGATGTTGATATTAGATGGTTTCAATGGTTAGTTGGGAAATTAATCTAATTCTTAGCTATAAGACCCGCTACATCTTCTTCAATTAGTGTCATCAGTCAGTTTATGGATTGACCGCAAAAAAATCACTGGGCAGCATTAGAAAGGATTCTTCGATACTTAAAGAAAAACCTTGGTCAAGGGTTATTATTCAAGAGCCATGGACATACTAACCCAAAAGGCTTTGCAGATGAAGACTTTGTTCACCAAATGATAGAAAATCCACCTCTGGTTATTGTACAACTATTGGATGTAATTTAGTGACATAGAGAAGCAAAAACCAAATTGTGGTAGCAAGGTCAAGTGCAGAAGCATAATATAGATCAATGGCACATAGTGAGTGAACTATTATGGCTCAAATCCTTCATGACTGAGGTAGGGTTCCAAGTAAATAAGCCGATGGAACTTCATTGGGATAATCAGTCAGTCATTCACCTTGCAAATAACCCAATGTTTCATGAAAGAACAAAACATATCAAGATGGACTATCATTTTGTTCGTGAAAAATTACGAGCTAGTGTAATATCTTTACAATACATCCCATCCAAGAATCAACTAGTAGATATCTTCATGAAGGCTATTGCTGCAAAATCTCTCTTACAGACATGTTTCAAGCTGGGAATTTATGATGTTTGTTGAAGTAGTTTGAGTGTCCTTTTATGTAATTATGAGAATGAGTGGCATAAGCTGTAATTAGTAGTTAGTGTTAAGTATTCTTTTTTTATTCTTATGTATTATGGAATCCATGTCCCACCTATATAAATTGGAAAGAGAGGGGGAGGAGCTCATTCACGTGCTCTCTCTTAACCCCCTAAATTTTTTTCCCTAAATTCAGGCTCTTGCCTTCTCCTTCTCATCTTCCTTTATTCTTCTTCTTTCTTCTTCTTGTTATCCATGGTTTAAACCCAAGATTTCAACATGGTATCAAAACTAGAATTCTAGGGTTTAAAGTAGAGCTGATCAAGTTATGAAAGTTTAGTAGAAAGGAAACTTCATTCAGCCTTCAAGCAATAAATGGTTCAGCTAGTTTTATAGAGGATCAAAAAGGCTAAAGTCAATTCAGTAAGTTCTCTCCTTAATCAAATAAGTTTCACCTTATATTTCACACTAATAGAGATTCAATTCAATTTTTTATATTCACAAACTTTTCTTACTTAAGCCTAATTACCCCTCAAAATTCGTTTTTTTCTTCGTATTGAATGGTTGAAATCATCTTTTTTCCATGCGCGTGAGTTTCCTTCATTCCTTTTTTCATTTAATTTTTACGCCAAAAATTCCTCAGGAATTCAAAATGTCCTCTTGAATTTCTCTTTAAGTTCTGGTTTGTTGAAGGAGTAGCTGCTCAATTAAGTTGTTAAAACCCTAAGTTAGGGTTTGAAGAATAGTTTTGGAAAGTAATAACTAGTTTTAGGTTTTTTTTTTATTGCTTTCTTACCAACACCTAGTTCCTTTTTTTTTTCCTTTTTTAATCACCATTGGTTATTGAGTAATTAGAATTCTGGTTTAGAATCTCAAACAACAGCAAAATATTCAAAAAAGGGGTCATGCTTGTGTGATCTATTGGCTGGTTTCTTTGCTTGTTACTTGCTGAATTTAATCACTTGACATTACATAGTTTTGCATTCCATAGCTTCAAATATTTATTAGTTTTGATAAATTCTTGTTATCCTTCCTCCTAATTTAAATTAAAGGTTCTAGTATTCAGGAAAAAAAAGTTCTTTCATAAAGCATACTGTCTGAATTGTCAAATACTTCATTTTCCTCTACATATATTGAATTTAGTAAAGGTGATCCCTTGAAAATTACTATATTTAAACTTAAAGGCTTGAATAATTACTTGTCTTGATCCCAATGTGTGAAATGTTTTCTCTTGTTGAGCATATAACTCAGACACCTAAGCATATGGATCAACCCTCTTACCATAAGTGGTTGAGAAAGAAACACCAGTTATTGACTGGTCGATTTATTGTATGAAGGAACATGTGGAAAACAATGTGGTGCACCTAGAGACAACCAAAGAAATTTGGGACACTTGTTTTGAATTATTCTACCCATGAAAGTTTACAAAGTATCTATGATATTTTTTGAAGATGTGCAACACAAAGTGTAAAGACAATCTTCATAAGTACTCTGCCATATTCAAAGGGGCTGCTACTAGAGTGGAAGGTTACACAACCATATGCACTTGATGTTGCCACACAAGAAAAGCAAAGGGAAGACCTGGTCTCAGTTGTATGTCTTGCTAATCTACCACCCTACTTGGATGTTGCCAAATCACATGTACTTAGCTCTGTTAAAAAACCTTCTTTTAATGATGTACGTACAACCATGCTACGAATTCCAGTTAATGTGTCCAATAGTCAATCATAACAAGTGGAAAACTCAGCTATGTTCTCCCAAGGGAAAGGGAACAATGGTTCTGGTAGAGGTAAAGGAAGAGGTAGAGGTGGGAATGCTCCTACCTCTAACATTGGTGCTCAACAAAGGAAGTGTACCTCTTGTGGGTTCAACAACCTTTTAGTTGGAAAATTTTGGAACCTACATGGCAAACCACCTTACTTCAAGGTTAATCAAGCATTAATCTCTACTACTTCTACCAGCAATGAAGCACCCTCAGGGTCCTCCAAACAAAGATTGACTCTATCAGAGGAGGATCATGAATTGTTTCATAAGTTTAACAGTATGATGAGTGCTCCCCAAAGCAACACAACCACCATAGTTGCTACTACTGGTACGTATTCCTTTTCTCATGCTCTAAAATTTCACCTTGGATCATTGATTCTGGAGCCTCTGAACACCTCATAGGAAAATTTTAAAATTTGTTCTCTATGACACCATACACATTTGATCGCTTTGTCTCCCTTGCAGATGGATCAAATACTTGGTTTCAAAGTACCCGTACATCCACCATTTCACGAATGTTTTCACTTCCTAATATCTTGTTTGTCTCTCAATTTCCATTTGAGTCTTATGCCAGTGAGTCAATTGACCAAAAGACTAAATTGTTATGTTACCTTTTTTCCATCTCATTGTGTGTTTCAGGACATCAAGACGAAACAAGTGATACTAGGCCCATTGCTCTTTGCAAAGGGCCTCGCTCTACTATTAGACCTCCACCCACTTCACACCCTATCTCTCATTATGTTTCTACTCACCTTTTTTCTCCAAATTGTGCTTTCTTTTTTATCCACAGTGTCTTCTTCCACCATTCCTACATGCTATGAGGAGGCTTTCACTGATCCGAGGTGGAAATTTTCCATGGGTGAAGAGATTCAGGCTATGTACCACAATTCCACTTGGCCACTCTTCTACCTAGAAAAAAGGTAGTCAGATGCAAATGAGGTCTTCTCCCTAAAGTATAATCCATATGGTTTTGTTGCTAGATACAAGGCTCAGTTGGTTGCTAAAAGTTATACTCAATCTTATGATGTTGATTATAATGAAACCTTTTCTCCTGTTGCCAAGATGAACGTGGTTAGAGTTCTTATTTCTCTCGTAGTCAATTTTAAATGGGAGTTCAATAAGTTAGATATCAAGAATGCTTTCTTGAATGATATACTCTCTAAGTAAGTCTACATGTGCCAACCACCTGATTATGTCGTTGAGGGGGAGAATGTATGTCAATTGAATAAGCAAAATATGGGTTGAAACAATCTCTATGGGATTGGTTTGATAAATGTACCATTGTGGGTACAAAACTTGGGTTCAAGAGGTGTGAAAGTTGTCACTTAGTGTTTACCAGAAATTCCATTAGGGACAACACTCTTATGGTGGTATATGTGGATGATATTGTTATTACAAGTAGTGTGCTTAAGGGCATTTAACAGGTAAAGCAAGACCTTAATAAGGAGTTCCAAACTAAGGACCCCAGGCTTCTCAAGTACTTCCTTGGGATTGAAGTTCTTCAGTCCAGACATGGTATAATCCTATAACAAAAGAAATTTGTACTTGATTTGTTGAAGTATGCTTGGATGCAAGCATGCGAACAGACCCGTGGAGCAAGAACTGGTAGTGATGTTGATGTTGGTCAGTTTCAACGGTTAGTTACGAAGCTGATCTATCCCACATTCATGAAACCAGATATTTCCTATTCGGTAAGTGTTATCATTTAGTATATGCATCAACCATAACAATCACATTGGGAAGCATTGGAAAGAATCCTTCAATATCTCAAGAAAAGTCCAGGTCGAGGCCTGCTATATAAATGTCATGGTCATACAGAAATTGAACGTTTTGCTGATGTTGACTGGGATAGGTCCCTTGATGACAGAAAATCGATCTATGGTTACTGCACAACTATTGGGGGCAATCTAATCACCTAGAGAAGCAAAAAAAAAAAAAAAAAAATTGTAGAAGTAGAATATCAATGTATGGCACTTGTAGTAAATTGTTATGGTTAAAATCATTCATGGCTGAGTTTGGGTTCCTGATAACCAAGCTTATAGAGCTTCACTGTGACAATCGGGCAACTATCCATATGAGATAGACAATCTTTCATGAAAGTACCAAACACATTGAGACAGACTGTCATTTCATATGAGAAAAACCTCAAGTCGGAATAATGTTTATCTAGTATATTCCTTCAATGAATCAATTGGCAGATATTTTCATAAAGGCTATTGTTGCAAAGTCACTCACAAATACCTGCTCCAAGTTGAGAATATTTGATGTTTTCTCCCTTGCTTGAGGGAGGAGTGTTGAAGTAGTTTGAGTGGTATTCTATGTAATTATGAGAGTGAGTGGCATAAAATATAAATAGTTGTTAGTTTAAGTATTTTTTTATTCTTATGTATTAGGGCATCCATACCCCACCTATATAAATAAGAAAGACAGGGGGAGGAGCTCATTCATATACTCTCTCTAAACCCCTAAAGTTTCTCTCCTCAACTCGTGCTTCTGCTTTCTCTGTCTCATCTTCTATTCTCTTCTTCCTTTTTTCTTCTTCTTTCTTCTTCCTCTTCTTCTCAACCCAAGTTTTCCATGGATTAAACCCTAGAATTTAACAATGTTTTATCACCTACTTGACTGGGAGTGTTAAAGAAGATAATGACACTTTATGTAATTTAGAGAGTGAGTGGCATGAACATGTAATTATGTTAAACCTTTAAGACTTTTTACTCCAGTTATGTACTAGGGTTATGTCCTCGAGTCTATAAATAAAGGTGTTCGAAGGAGGGTAAACAAAACATGCCCTCAACCCTAGTTCAGTCTAATATCTCTTGCTCGATCTCTCTCTCTTGCTCGATCTCTCTCCTTTCCTCTCTTGGTTTGATAAATGTACCATTGTAGATATGATAGTAATTCATTGTTAAAAAAACTTAATTAAAAGTTAAAACCAATTCTCTCTCCCACTCCCTCCCACACGGGAAATTTTTCCTAAAGTCTTGCTCTTTCGTGACCTTAGGCCAATCTCAATCTCTCCTAATGTTGTCATCCTCCCAACCACCTCTCGTTCCGAATATCAATATAGTAAACATAACGAATAATCTAGAATAAAATTCAAATACATAAATAAATAATAATTAAAAATTAAAATAAAATATCCAATTATTTTAAGTATAATAAGTATTATAATATGAACAACAAATTTTAGATTCTAATATGAAATAAATAATATTAAATATTATTCTTATTTTCATGTATACTTAATAATCATGATATCATATAAACATATTTCTAAAAAAAATCTTAAAAAATAAATTTGACAAGTCAGTAAAATTGTCTTAATATTATAAATATAAATTTTTTTGTGAAAAAGAAAAATTTCATCAATAAAAATTAATACCTTTAATGATGAACATCAATATTCATCGTTGAAGTTAAGTAATTTTAACTATGAATCAGAATGTTCATTGTTGAATGTTAATAATTTTAATGAGGAGTTCATCAATTGCAGTTAAAACACTAAATAAATTATTTATGGCAAGAGATATTTTATCAACAAAACTATTTTCACTGATAAAACACCCTTAGGCTAAAATTAAAATATACCAAAAAGTAAAAAACACGATAAAATTATCTTCCCTTATTTTTCTTTTTTGAGTCGGAGTCTTATCAGTCTTCTGTTACACATGATATGAAAGCTAAAGAGCACTTACACCTAATAGTTGAGGACACAAGGTGTCCTAAGAGTACCAGAGCCTCTTGTGAGACTCCATATGCCATATTCTTCGAAGAGCTTCACTAAAAATGGCACCTCAACCTAATCTCAACCACTTACAATGTCACCTGCCTTTGAGATCAGGGCACTACCTTTGGAAACCATAAATAAAGATAAGAAGCACCAAGCAAAAGATATTAAATAGCTTTTGAAATATTTTATTTTTTATCATTTAGGAAGAGAGAAAAAGCTAAGGTTTTGGGGGACCCACGTCGTTGTTGTGGGGGACAGTTTGCACCTCCCACTTCTCGATTGAAAAAAGTTTTCAAAGATTACAGCAGCGTTTATCGGCGGGATCTTTGACATAAGTCTCTTTGATGGGTGCCCTGGGAAAGAAGGAAGGTTTTATTTTAATCATGTGGAAAGTTCTTGAACTTCTAAACAGAGCTTTCAATTATATAAAACGAGTTTCGATTTGGACATGAGTAGATCTCCATGTTCATGGAAGTGTATTTTATAAAGAACAAAAGAAATATTTTTAAGTGCCTCGTGAGACAACTATGGCCTTTTCTTCCTCATTTTTCCTCTGATCTCCTATGTTACCAGCCGAGGATAATTAAACTAGGAAAGGGAATGTGGCAGAATCTCCTCCCCAGAAGATTGATTCTTATTAAATCAAGTATCCATGTTTTCAGGATTAAATTTTCTTTGCTGTCTCCTTACTTTTGTGATTCTCAAATCCTCTCCTGACGCCGCAACTCTATAGACTGAGCGTCGTAACCACTTAAAGTAATCTTCATTGGGTAGGCTGCTATCAGTTTTGAAATTTAGTGCGAGTGGCAACTCGTATCACATCTTCTGCCAGCATTTCAGATTCTCTTATTTTATTTATATCCTTCGCTCACCCAGTCGTCTTCTCCGAATGTTTGAAGGGTTCTTTTTCTAACCAGTATTCAGAGCGTGTTAATATTTTAAGGGAAGAAAAGAAATTAAGTCATTGCATTTCAAAACCTTTAATTAACAACTGCTCGAATATATCTTATCTTCTTAGAACTAAAACTCACGGCCTTAAATGGATTGAAAGAACTATTGAAAGAGCTTTCCATTATGGTGGTAAAAGGAAAATCTCGATGACAAGAGATTCTCAAAGATTAGGAAATGATGCCAGTGTGGCTTTTCTTAGGCTTCATAATCTGAGATTAATAAGGTCAAAGTGGAGACTGTGTAGGGCATAATTAGCATCTGATTTTGGCATCTCTTGCAGTCCCCAGGTCATTATGTGTGTTTTCAATGGATACTTTTCAAGACATAGACCTCTCAAGCTGTTCTTGTTCATGAAATGAGAATCTAACCTACAACATTAGGTGGTCTTATGAGTCACTTTCTCTGTCAAGAAAGGTGACCCTAGTCCATGTTTGGTGGAGGCGAGAAAAGAACAAAAAAAAAAAAAGCCTGAATTCATATCATGGGTTGCTGAAATCATTCACTTACTTTATTACGCAAACCTGAGGTCATCTCTGATCTTTTGCTCTCTCCCTGTATCTCCAAGTTCGGCTTTGTTTGATGGGTCGGTTCAGCAAAGGGAGTGCCTCGTCTCTGAAGGATGATGAGAATCATTTATGTTTTGAGTAAGGTCGTTCAGGGCTGTTCGTCCGTGAAGACTGAAAAAACAATCTACATGGTCATCATCTTCCTTTTTCACCTCCATCAAGAGGAATAAGATGCCGCTTTCTACTTTGTGGTAGATATGGTAGTCTGTTGCACTTTAATTTGTTGAAAGTGGCCAAGATTTGTTGTTTCTCTTTCTAGTTTTAGCTAGACTTCTACATTGAGAGTGGGTCTTTGGACCCTCCGCCTGAATTAGTTGGTGGCTTCTACTTGTTTTAGATAAATTTCTACTTGAAGTTTCTTCACCTACATTGATTCAAGTCTCTTCTGTTTTTCCCTGCAGAATCTTTGATCTGCTCACTGGGTTACAACCTGTTGTTAGCTTTTGAATAAAACACTCTCTCTCTCTCTCTCTCTCTCAGGATAAAATGACCTTCTAACCACTACACAGACCTTGAAGCCCTACTTGACACTACACAGACCTTGAAACCCTACTTTCAAGTTACTGTAACAGCACTTGGCAGCAACTGAAAAGAAATCTGCGGTCATTCTGTCTGACCAATGATGCATTTCATCAGCAAAGACCACTTAATAATGAAACTCAAGAGTGGGGAACAAGCTTTAGTGCAATTCCCATGTGGATATCCTATGAGTTGAGAAAATTCTAAGCAACCAAATGATCTGATCTGTAGATGGACAATCAAGGTAGCTTGAACCTACTGGTGGGTACTCCATTTTCTTCACTTGTCAATAATCTAGCTAAATCTAATTTTTAATGCACAGTGGAGAGGATAAAAAAAATGTTAAATCATTTTAATGCACAGTAGAGAGGAGAAAAAAGATGTTAAATCGTTTGACTTAAACTTATCTTTCTAAGAAGTGGTTCAGTGACTCAACGTTTGAGTGAATTTTCCAAATAAATGGCAAACATAGTATAATTCAGCTTTCAACCTGCTTTCCTGTTCTAATAATCATTCACATGAACATGGCTAAAATCCACTGAGGATGATTAGATATCAAGCGTTTATTTACATCTGACTGGCAATCCAAGTTCTAATTTTGGCTTCAAGATAGAATTAGATTCCACCGACAAGACTTTGCACCAAACGAATCCAATAATGTAGTTACAGGGGCTCAGTATCAAGCAGATGGACGCCATCTTCTTCTCCACTTTAGTAGACAAAGTCTCGGAAGGTTCAATGATAGGAGAATACCTAAAAATAGTCTACGTTGTAGATAGGATCCTTGCCCGCTTTTCGTCCCCATCTTCTTCTGGTCATCTTCACAAGTCCATGGCTGCTCTAGTTTCATGTAACATGGGTGACACTATTTGACCAGACCTGAGTAATTTGATTGCAATCCAACTCGCTTATTGGACTCAAATCCAACTTATCGTTAATAGGCTGGTTCAACAAGCAAGCCATAGTTATTCATTGCAGTAGAGTTGTTCACCAAGCAAAAGGGTTAAAAGGACCAACAACCATGACAAGAAGTAGTCCTACTTCAAGTCACAGTCTTGACTTCCCAGTCACAACTGGCTACAGAAGTCCTAGTTAAAATAGGGCCAACAACGATTGACAGGAAAAAGTCCTACTTCAAGTAGGACTCAACAGCCACAGCTTGATCAAGTCCTACTTCAAACCAATGCTCTGGACTGCGATCTCAGTGATTCTACTTTGAATCATCATAGCATGAGGTAGAACATTAAAAGACGAAAGGAGCCATGGTGCTTCTTGATCCGATTTGGTCTAGACGAAAGCAGCCAAGAAGAAACTAAGGGTCTGTTTGGAACCCCTAGAAAAGAAAAGAAAATGAGAATTTGATCATTATTATTTCTAAAACTAGTTAGTGAAAATGAGATATTGATCAAATTTTCATTTTCTTTTCTTTTCTAAGGAAGCTCCCACAATTCTATTTCGCCCACTTTCAAATCACTACCAGAAGATCGGGAGATGCTTAATAGATGAAATTTTCTTCCACCTCGTGCTTAATACGTGATGCTTAATACAACAACCACCTCATGCAGATGGTAAGCTCTTGGGTGGCATCTGTCACATACTTGGTAACACCTGGTAAGCAACTACTGTTGTTTGAATTCCCAACAGCAGCACATGTGGAGTCCTTTGAATTCTATGCACTCCACATTAAGTAGTAGCAGGTTGGTATGGTCTGGTTACTATTCTCAACTCATCGATTCTTCAACAACTGGATGGATCCCCAGGAGACCCAGGCAGGCTTGATTCCGAGATCTTGTCTCAACAGGACTATAGTCTATATGCTATTTGCATAACACTTATTCATAAAAAGTAACCTGATGAAGAAAAAGGAGTAGGCTAGGCTGCTCTTGTTCTGGACTTTATGAAGGTGGAGTCGTTTCAACTTGCAATTTTTCTTTGAGGGTCACCTTTAGTTTGTTATAGGGGGTGATCAGCCATGCACCTATAGTTCTTTGGGTCCATAGGTGGTTCTTCTTGATTATTCGTGTCATTTGGGTTCTCTTCAAGATTTTCGTCTTGAGGTTGAGATCCCAGGGATAAATCAAAGGGGTTTCCCTCTTTTTCATCCAAAATTGGAGTTGGGGTTAAATTTGATGAATCGGATTCTTCAAACTCTACATGTACCAACTCTTTAACTCTCATATATGTCTTGTTACAAACTCTATCGGCCTTGCTATGACTCGAATAACCCAAAAAAAATCTTATATCAGCCCTAGATTAAAATTTCCCAAATCTTTCCTTTGGTTCTTTGAGTATAAACATTTTGCATCCAAAGGTTCTTTGAGTATTAGGAAGGGTGCCCATATATAAAGGAGTTCTTTTGAGAAGGGGGTTTATGCTTAATTAGTTTACGATATAGCAATCTGCATTTACGACTTTGAGCCAAAATCTATGTGGCTTGTTGAATGCATGTAGCATAGCTCTAGCCATCTCAATTATGATTATATTTCTTCTCTCAACAACACCCATTTGTTGGGGAGTTCAAGGAGCTGTGAATGTATGGTATATACCATATTTTGTGCAATATTCCTTGAAATGTAAATTTTCAAATTCTCCTCCATGATCACTCCTAATCTTGACAATGCTATAGCCTTGCTCCTTTGAACTTTTTCACATAGTTTTGCGAAGGTCGGAAAAGCACCATCCTTGTGAGCTAGGAAATCTACCCATGTGAACCTAGAATAGTCATCTACCTCCACCAAAGTGAGACATTTTCCATTTGTCTTAAGGTTTGAGTAGGTCCAACTAAATCCATGTGGTTTAGTTGAAGAGGTCGAGAGGTTGAAACTACTTTCCTTGATTTGAAAGAACTTGTGTTGTTTTCTAAATTGGCAAGTATCACAAGGTCTCTCCTAGAATAGTCATCTACCACCACCAAAGTGAAACATTTTCCATTTGTCTTAAGGTTTGAGTAGGTCCAACTAAATCCATGTGGTTTAGTTGAAGAGGTCGAGAGGTTGAAACTACTTTTTTTGATTTGACAGAACTTTTGTGTTGTTTTCTAAATTGGCAAGTATCACAAGGTCTCTCTCTTACAAATTTTTGTTATGGTAGTCCTCTCACTAGGTTTTTTTTTTTGCTAATTTTTTCAAGGAATATATTCCTATGTGTCCTAGTCTTTTATGCCATAAACAGGATTCATCAATTTTTACATCCAAACAAATGACACTAGTTGAGGGTAAATCAACTATGTTCACAACATAGAGAATTCTATTTCTCTGTCCCTCTAAAACTAGTTCATCTTTTTCATTCTTCACTAAACATTTTTCCTTTTCAAATGAGACTTTGTTGCCTTTGTAAAAATATTGATTAATGCTAAGTAAATCATGCATCAACCCTTCTACATTATAGATATAGGATATGAAGAAGTTGAAGTACCGATTTTATCAATTCCTTTGAAGGTACATTTTCTTTTGTCTCCAAATGTTACATGACCACCATCACATTTGTCTTATCACCGATCATGTGCCTTCAACACCCGCTATCCAAAATCCAAACATTTTTTGGTGCCTTTGCTTGGATACAAACCTACATCACAAGATATTTAACACTAAGAGATCCATTTTAAGTTGGGTCCCTTTGGGATAACATTTGAAGCACTAGGTGGTTTTGGGCAACCAAACTTGTTTGGTTAACTTTTTGTGTGTTGCTAAAACCCTTTCAGTTGTTTTGGGTACCCAACATTGTTTGATGTCTTTTGCATTTTTTATTTGGAAAATGTGGGCATAATGACCTACTTCATTTCAATAGTGGCATCAAATGTGAGGAATGGTAGTGAACTTCTAGACTCATGTTTTTTTGTTCGTCCCAACTTTCCTCCTAGGTGTGGGTTGTAGTGAAAGAGCTTTGTTGTTGTTATAATTCAATGCACTTCTTTTCAAAAGCAAGTCTATCACGTGAGAGCTTGCTATCAACCCACATTGCCTTCAAGCAATGGCCACATGGCTTTCACTTGCTTCCTTCAAGACAATAAGCTCCTCTTTGAGCTTTTCAATCTCATGTCTTTGAGTATTGTATTTTTCCTTATATTTACTTAAGACTATGAATAAATTTCTCAAAAAGCCATTCTAGTTCATTTTTATAGTCCAAGTTACTTATCTCTTCTGAAGTGCTAGACTCATCAACATCTTCAATTTTTCATGAGTCCTACATCTCACTCTTCTTCATCGAAATGACTTGACTCATCTTCCATAGAATCCCAAGCCAAGATCAAGACTTTTTTCCTCTCGTTCTTTGGATCTTTGCTTGAGGATGGGGTTCTTCCTTCTAAGTTTCATCATTTGTTCCTTCTATGCAGTGGTTTTTCTCACTCAAACAACTATCAGTTTTCTTAAAAGATTTTTCATTTTGAATCCTGATTTGCCTTTTCTAAAAATAAATCCTATTTCCATACATTCTTTGTAGATCTCTAGTGATGAAATTCATCTCATCGAAGCTTTCTTCATTGGACTCATTTTCAGTACTAGTTTTGGCCTTAAGAGCAAGGGTTTTCTTTTAGGTTGCTCTTCCTCTACTTCTTAAGGTTCCATCTCATAAGTAATAAGAATTCCAAGAAGCTCTTTCAAGGTCATTGTTCTAAAGTTAGCATTTTTATGAATGGTGGTCTTCCTCATGTCCCATGACTTTGGAAGTGCCTTGAGAAGCTTGTCATCTTGACTATAAAGGAAAATCTCCTCTCTAAGATGTTCAATCCATTTATAATATGAGTGAACCTAGAGTTCATCTTGGCTATTGATCTGTCTAGTTTTATCTTGAATTCATCATACTGGGCAATCAACAAACTAATCATAGAGTTCTTAACTCTAGTAGTCCATTCATGTCTAACTTCTAATTTATCCCATATTTCTTTTGCGGTCTTTCATGTGGAAACCTGATGAACTTGTTAGTCCTAAGGCACATGACAAGAGGTCGATGGCCTTGAATTTTTTTTTGAGCTGCTCCATATCTTCCCTAGTCATCTCAATGAAATCCTTTGTGACTAGAATACCAATTTCTTAACTTTTGAACCTCTAAGGGGTCATTCTTAATCACATGCCAAATGCCTTAATCCATGGATTGGAGGAAGAATGTCATTCTTATCTTCCAATATCTATAATTTACACCATTGAATAGTGGGGGATGATTGCAGATTGTCCTTAGGGAAGGAGCAATTTGTCTTGAGATACTATCTTAATCGAATTTCAAATCCAAGTGGATTTGAATCAAATCAAGTTTTTGACCTGCTCTGATACCAATTATTGGCCCATGTGTCTTCTCAAGATTTGATGAATTGACAATTAAAATTTTAAAATTAAAGATTGTATCAGAATGGCCCCAGTGCATTCAGGACGTTATTTTCCTTGCCATTGGACAGACGGCGTGAAGCTCCTATAGATTCAAAATTAATGATCTAATCATGGAGCAACTGGTAATTATGGAGACAGTCACTCATATCCTCGATCCATGGAAGGATACTTTCTCAGAGGTTCGGGTTCGTTTAATTAAATGAGTCGAGCTCAAGCGAATCACATTTCGTTTCAGCGGCTTGCGAGCCTGCTCGTTACTTAATGAGTAATTTCGGGCCCGAACCCTAATTTCCTCAAACCTTCCTCCCTTCGACTCTGTCTACGGGCTTTGATTTTGCCAGAGATTCGAGAGGCTCGAAATCCTTCGTGGAAGCAGTCATCATTGCCCAGACCTTTTCTCTTTCGTTTCTCCTCTCAACTCTCAATAATGTCTCCCACTCGACCTTGCTTACTTTGCAAATTTATCTCCAGATACCCTTTTCGACAACCTTCGAAACCCTTATGTTCCTTTCTTTTGGAAAATCCTGATCTTCAACAAAAGCGAACCATTTTAGGACCTCTTTCAATCGCAAACCCCAACGTGTCTTCCATATCCATTGTAAAAATCTGTCATTTTCTGTTCTCTAGCCGCTCGAGTCTCTTGACCCAATTTGCGGAAGCTCAGGAGGAGATTGAGATGGCGTTGGAATCAAAATAAGTTGATTATTTCAAAGAGGCAAAATACTCTCAGCGATGCAGTGAAAATTGTTTTAGATATGTTTGATGGCCTTTTGGCTAAGCTACTGGAAGACAAAAAAAAAAACAACAACATTGCAGAGATCGATGGGCCTTAAAATTGAGCAACTGAAATCAGAGCTAAAATAATTGGATCATTGAAAGAGGTCAGTCTGGTTTATATTTTTCTTCCTTTTTCTATAATTCCTAGGGAATTTCTTCAATCTTACCATTAAAGGAGATGGATAGATGTTGCAACACACTAAGATGAATTCTAAGTACATTATTTGCATTACTTAGAAGTGTTATTTGAGCTTGATATGTCAAAAACCTATCGAACATCAATGCCATCAAATCAACTTCTTACTCATCTTGTTGTTGAATGCTCTTCACTTTGACTACTATGTTACTCTATTTTTTTTCTCACCTTTGCCAATATTTGGACTTACCATTGCCAAAATCTGTATTTTTTAGTATAAAAATTTGGTAGTTTTGTAATGAAATCAAATTAAGCATCAAGGCTTATTCATCACAGTTGGATATGTCTCATTGATTATCTCGTTTCTTTGCGAGAAAGCAAACAAGCATATGATTGGTCCCCAATGATCATCAAACAGTTCAATCATTCAGAAGAAGCCAATTGTGGTGATGTACTGGTTTTGTCAGGTATTATTAGTTGAGGCACAAATGTTGTGAACCTTCTCAGTTTATTGTAGGTGAACGAGTATGGAAGATTAAACAGCACCCTGTTTCATGGAAGAAGATCGTCCTATAATGGGTGTCTACAGTTAGGGCGATCACATCCTTGACAAAGCCAACGTGATTGACCGGCATCACCGCTTTGATATTTTTATGTTTGTCTACGCACAATAGGTCAGTTATCCCAGTAGAAGTTATAGATACGAATTGGGTTCATTCATATATTATTTTTTATGTTCTTGACGAAATAGATCACTTGTTTTTTTATCATAAACACCAACACCATTTTGAATATAATATGAGTGCATACACAATTTTACGTAGGTATTATGTACATAGGTTATGCCCAATTTTAAGTAGAGGTTATGCCCAATTTCATGTAAAATATATGCATAATTTTATATATAATTTATTTGACATGTATTTTTTGCAAATTTTTAAAAGTAGGTTGAGTTGGATTCAGCTCGAGCTCGAGCTAGAACTCGGTTAAAATTATTGGGCTTGACCTTGATTACTATTTTAGGCTCGAGGTTGGGCTGGGCTCAAGTTCGAGTTTGAAATATTTAAACCAAGCCCAGCTCGAACATAAGCAGGTTCGAGCTCGGATCGATTCGATGCAACCCCTATTTAACACCAAGGCTAAATACATAGCGTGTAGAAGTTGTTGTGCAAAAGTCCTATGTATGACACAGTAACTAGGGGATTATGACTTAGAGCAAAATAAAATTCCAGTCCATTGTGATAACATGAGTACCATAAGTATGAGTAAGAATCCAGTTCACCACTCCCAATCAAAGCACATTGAGATTTGACATCACTTCATCTGAGAGGGGTTCAAACCAAAGTGATTGGAATTGATTTTTTTTCCACCGAAAATCAATTAACCATGATTTTCACAAAACCATTAGGATTTGATCAGTTCTCTAAGCTTTAAGGAGAACTAGGCATGTGCCACCCACCTTCATCCACTTAGGCTAATAAATTCGAGTTTAAAGACAACAACCCATATAATTCATGCCATAAGATTGATATGAATGCAAAAGAATCACTTTTGAATCACTTTGCATAAGGCAAGATCAATCAACATACTAAACTGATCATTCAACTTAAACAATTCATCAATCAATTGAATTAGACTAATAGCTCATTCGTGACGCAAAATTAGAAGGTGAAGAGTTTTAAGCAACCTTTCACTCTATTTCCTCATTTCAAACTCTTCTCTCAATCTTGCTCTAATCATTTTTGCCCCCAAACCTCTTTCTTCATCATTTTTTGTCGATCTTCTTGGCTCCTAACCCTCAAATCCAAAAAAACCTTCTCTTTTACCTCCTAAAGGCATTCCCACTTTACCTTTGAACCAAAACCGAAGTTTTCAACATGGTAAGGATGAAGTTCATGGCAAGGAAGACCACTCCATCTAAGGACAGTGACATTCATGAGGAAATGCAAATCTGAATGATCATTTCCAGACTAAAGTTCAAAAGAATAAGTGTTTTAAGAATTTTGTGTCAAAAAGCATTGTAGATTCTAGTAGGGTGGCATTGATTTCTATATGAGGGAATTCCATGGGTTTTAAAGAATATTTAGGCCCTATATGAGACCTTCGAAGAGTGAAGAGGAAGTGTGCCCTCTCCTAGTAAAGTTTTTCTTCAGGAACCTTGAGGTGGAGGCGTTGTCACCGAGTACTTTGAAGTGTTAAGTTGTGGAGCCTAATTAACACCCTATGCTAAGTTGGTCCATAATATATTAACTATTATTTCATTTAGGGAATTTCACTCTTGTAATGTGGTTGCCCTAATTTTCTCTTTATAATTGAGAGGCACCGCTATTAGGGTTTATCATCTTATACCAAGGAGCATCTCGAGTTGCAGCCCGAGAGGTTAGAGAGAAACACCTATAAGTGTGTGCTTTCTCTTATAAAGTATTTCATCTTCATAGTGGATTACTGCAGCGGCGGAAGATAGGATGTAGTTTCACCTAGAGGCGAACCTGTATAAATCTTATTGTGTTTTTTCGTGCTTGTTTTTTCCCTTATTCCGTATTTATTATTATTGAGCTCGTTAGTTTGGAATTAGAGTGTCTAATTCCTAACATGAAATGTACCTCATACGTGAAGAAAAACCTCCTTATCACTTCACTCAATCACCCTAAATGAAAAACTCTACACAACCTTCATGGGCATCATGAAATATGTGAAGGAAAATTTTCCACAAGACCTCCACAAGGACTTTCCTCAAAACCTTCAAGATGTCATCCAACTCGTGTTCAGACAATCCGCGGGTAGCTCATATGAAATCTAGATATCAGATTTGAGTATGGAGCATCATGTATACATGGAGATAATAACCCACGTCCTAACCCTGAGCAAGGGTACTTTCTCTAGGTTGACCATCGTCGACGTCTTTTGGATGTGGGATATCTTCCAAAGGATTGCTTTGAACTTCGACTCCTTCATAACCAATAGGATTATGGACATTGCTTCAAGCACATGAGCAGACAATCTTCCCTTTGCTCAACAAATCACCACCATCCTCTGACAAACTAAAGTGGACCTTACCGATGAAGAGATCATCAATTTGACAAATAAGGTGTCCATTGGTAAGAAAAAGATTGGCAAATTAGGCTTTGCCAAGTGGAGAGGCCAGTGAGTGCGGAAGAAGACCATAGGCAAGGCTCCTCCTCATGAACTGGGCTCCGGAGATGAGCTAAGTCTAGAGCCCAATCAATTCAAACTTGTCAAGAGGAACTGTACCAACGGTGTTTCTTCATCATCTATACATTTCCAGAGGCTCGAGGAAGCCATTGATGAGCTGAGAGCAACTTAGGCTGCAATAGTCAGAAGAAGAATTGAAGATGGGATAGCACGATCTCCGGGAAGGACAGCTTCGACTCTATTCCATGCTCGAGACCCTTCTCTATTGTCTTAATCCACTGCCACTGCTTGAGAACAGTGAGCCACCTAGTTTATCAAGAAAACTCCCTTTATGGATATTTTTTATATGTCATAGTTGCTCGACATCTTTTTGTAATCATTTTTTTTAAATCCATTAAAAGATTATGAAATGAAATGCCTTTGAGCCAAAAAAAAAATTTCTACATTTCTAACTTGCACTATCTTTTTGTTTATGAAAAAATGGGAGAAAAAGACACAAGCATGACTAAACTAAAATAAAATTTAAAAACTTGACAAGCATAGATTAAGGAGGAGCTATTTCCCTAATATTCTAATTTCATAAGCTCCTTTGTTTAGGGATGTTTTATCATTTTAGTTTTTCTAAATTAGGTTTTTCATCATAAAAAAGGGAGAGATTGTTGACCGAGCATTTACTCCCATCTTGATTTTGATGATAACATAACTTAATTGATCTAAAATTGGCAAATCTAGCATTTCAAACACAATTCCTTCAAGAGACACATAAATCAAGGTCTATACAAAGAACCAGCAAAAACTTCTCAAAGACCTCGAGCTTCACTATGTATCAATGTCATCTTGAACAAGAACCCTCAGAAAGAAGGATCAAAGAATTGGAGATTAGAGTTTAGACAGTTTAGAAAAATAAAAAAAATACTAAGTCTATGTAAGAGAGGAGCCTCAAATCTTCAAACTTGAGGTACAATGGAAATCCTTGGAGTTTTAGGTCAAAATTGCATTATCTACATGTTTTCCAATGCATATATATGTTGCTAGAATCACTTAGGAAAAAATTTAATCTTATTTTAAAAAAATACTTAGCAATCTTGCCCTGGATTCATTGATCAACATCTACAAATGATCGATCAACTAAAAGTGCATTGGCAAAAAAATATAAAGCATGATTGATCAAACAGAGATAATTGATCGATCAAATAGAACTTGGCCAAACTATGCTATAAAGCATGATTGATCATCCCTTGTGGATTGATCAATCAATGATGTCCATGCAGTGTAAAAATATGAAGAATGATCAATCAACCTCCTCAGAATGATCGATAGAATAGAAGTTTGCCAACTAGGGATATAAAGCATAATCGATCATTGACAAGTGTTGAAGAGCAAATCTTAAAGAGTCTTACATGACTCTCACAACAAGAAGTCTCACTAATCCAAAATTAATATGGTGGAGTCTAAGATGAGTCTCATGGAAGGAGGTCTCATAAAAGAGTCTCAGTTAAAGGTGTTTTATTCATGATGTAGAAGTTAGAATCCAATGAGAAGGACTCTAGGTTAACGTGAAGAAGAAGGAGAGAAGAGAGAGAGGAAAGAGGAAGGAGAATGACGTGAGAGAGGAGAGTTTGGATTAAGGGAAGGAGAAAATGTGTCAAGGAAGAAGAGAGGGTGGCTGGATAATTTCTGAAAGAGAGAAGAAGGCTTGAATGTCTTACCTCTTAGCCAAAGCTCTTATTTATAGTGTTACAATTCCCTTAGGGCTACAACTCAATAGATTAAAAGACATAATCAGACATTGTATTTACATCTTTAGGCCATCCTTATGGAACTTATCATAAATAACCACTTTGCCACTCCTTTGACGTGTGGGCTTCTAGCCTTGAGCTTGTGAGCTTGAGCCCATCTTCCAACACTCTCCCTCAAGTTGTTGGAGAAAATACATAATAATTACCTAGTTTGTCACATATATAAGATAGAATTTTTGATGTAACCGGTTTGGTGAGGATATTAGCTACTCGCTCGTGAGATGAAACATTTTTAAGAGAGATTATTCCTGCTTGAAACTTTTCCCATATAAAATGACAATCTACCTCAATATGTTTAGTTCTTTCATGGAAGACTGGATTTGACGTAATGTGAATAGCTGCTTGATTATCACAATGTAGGCCCATGGAGCCTCCTTTATAAAATCTCAATTCGGTAAGAAGAGTCTTCATCCATAAAATTTCACTTACAGTGTGGGTCATAGCTCGGTATTCTGCTTCAACACTAGATCTTGCAACCATGTTTTGCTTTTTGCTTTTCCATGTGACCAAGTTCCCCCCAACAAGGGTACAATACCCAGACGTAAATTTTCTATCATCGAGTGATCCATCCCAATCTGCATCTGAGAAGCCTTCTATATTGAAGTGCCCATGTTTTTTTATATAGCAATCCTCTTCCTGGAGCACCTTTTAGGTATCGTAGTATTCTCTTCCCCTTTACAACCAACCGATCTTTTCCCTTTTGGGAGTGATGCCAATGTCCAGGTTTAATTTTTATATAATGCATGCGTTTCTTCATCCATAGCTGCCTTTCATCCTAGATTCTTCAGGGCCTCCTCATAGGATTGTGGAATGGAAACAGACGAAAGAGAAGCAAGAAATTGAACACACTCAGAAGATAAGAGATGAGAAGACATAAAATAGGCAATTGGATGAGACGTAGTACAAGAACGGCGTTCCTTTCATAACGCAATAGGCCTAGTATCAAGTTCAGGTGCAAACATAGGAGGAGGAGAAAGACTTACCTCAGGTGGTTCCGACAACTCCATAGGTAAGGGGATTGCTGGTGCTTCAAGGGTTTGAGTAATATCTCCAGTAAATAGCACGAGCGGGCATAGAGTGGTAGGAGGAAATGTAAATCCTGGAGGAGCCTCATGTAAGGAGTAGAAGGAAGTGTCTTCAAAGAAAGTCATATCCTGAGATACCAACAACCTCCGAAGGGTAGGATTATAAAAAATATATCCTTTCTAAGTTCGAGAAAACCCCCAAAAAATACACCTTAGAGACCGATGATCAAGTTTACACTTTTGTGGTAAAGTATCATGAGCAAAACATGTGCAACCAAACACTTTAAGAGTTGGAAGATGGGATCCAACCAACATGACCAAGGAAGGCCCTCTAAGAGTGATATAAGATGGGCTACACAACCAAGGAAGGCCCACAAGATGCGCCCAAACACATAAGAAGTAGGATCCACCATGATCACCACGAGTTGGCATCCTTATCACATAAGTTGGAAGATCAAGAAAGACTCACAAAGATAACCACAAGTTGGTTGGAAGATCAAGAAGGACTCGCAAAGATAACCACGAGCTGGCATATTTATCTTATGGTTACATCATAGAAGAGTTCTAGTTTGAATTATATTTGTCTTCTATTTATACTGAGGTATTTAATTATGCTATGGCTTATCCTTAAGTGTTAGAGTTTGGGTGTAATTAGGACAAGGTAGTTTTATTGTAATTGGACTCTACTACTTTCCTCTATTATAAGTAGAGGTTCGTGTACTCTGATTATAATAAGTTAATGAAGTCAATGAAGCATTTATCTTTTCCATAAATTCAACATGGTATCAGATCAGGTTCTGTGAGTTAATTTTTTCAACCCACAGAGATAATGAGATCCTATTCTCTAAACCCTAAACCCTAAGTCCAGGTTCGTATTTGTTTTCAATCCCAACACCAGTAGTTTGCTTTGGATTTTTTACCTCCATAATGAGCTTTTTATTTTAAAAAATATATATTGATAGAAATATATTCGAGTATAATTTCCAAGGAAATTTTATTTTTTCCAATCCGAGTTATCTACAAAGAGAAATCGATATTTGAATGTTCAAAGGTCAGATTGCAAAAGAGATTCGAGCAGCAGCAAAAAGCTTCAACTTCCAAGGTATTTTATGCTATCAAGAAATAGACTTTATATGAAGAAATATATATAAAAATAAATATATTTAACTTTATTCTCTTACTTATTCAACCAATTTTCAATCGGAGTTATCTACAGAGAGAAATCAATATTTGAAGGAGCGAAGGTCAAATTGAAAAAAAGGTTCAAGCACAGGCAGAAATCTTCAACTTCCGTGGTATTTTATGGTACCAAGAATGAGACTTTATATGGAGAATTACACATCAAAAGAAATATCTGTAAGTATATTTTCTTAACCATTCAACCCATTCTCAATCAGAGTTTTTTATAAGAAGATATAGATCTTGGAAGAGTCAATGGTCATCATCAAAAAAAGAAGAAATAGTACTTAGTTCGGCCAGATCACAGAGACCGAAATCTATCAGATTATTTATCTTCTGATAATTATATTTTATGAAGAGAAGTTATATTTGGATGAAATTTATTTAATTCTAGTTTTAGAAGGAGAAAATTTTATGTTAATCTGATCTATATTCAAAGATAAGTTCGCATTGGAAGAATCTAAGGTCATGCTGGTATTTTATTGCATTGAAAAATCCGAATTTAAGCCCATTGTTTTGTGTCACTTTTTAAGTTGATATATTAGGAAAATATCCCATTGTTCCCTAGTTTTGAGGGCTTATTTATACATCTCTATTATTTGGACTTATTGCTACATCTATGATACTTGGTTCAAGCTGGGATCACTGCCATTACCTCCCCAACTTGTCGGGGAGAAGTACAAGAAGAACAAGAAAGAGGTATTTTATTCCATATGTTGTGGATAAGTTTATGTGACCAAAATTTTCACGAAAGGAAGAGCACAAAAGATGAAGCTTTTGCATCTAATAAAAAATATTTATATCAGATTACGATTATTTCATGGGTCCTTCTACAAGATTTATTATTTTGGTTCGTGTTATATGTGTTGGAAGATGGTCGAGTTATATTTCAGTTGTAGCTATTATGTCTCTTTGGGGACATTATTATTGAAGAATAGGTGGCCTCGGTATCCTTTCTCATATCATCATTTATTTTGACGCCATAAAAAAATATCACGGTTGGAAAATCATGACCGAACTTGTTAAAAAAAAATATCACGGTTGGGAAACCATGACGGAGGATACCCTGTCAAAAAAAAAGAATATCACAGTTGGGAATCCAAGACGGAGGAACTTAATACCCTATCAAAAAATATCACGGTTGCGAAAACATGATGGGCCTTGTCAAAAAAAAATATGTCGGTTGGGAAACCATGACAGAGGAACTTATTATTACATCTATGTTATACCCCCCCAAATTGGCCAGCTGGGCCTCATGGAAGAAAGCACCAGTGTGAGGGGGAGTGTTGGAAGATGGGAGGACTGCCATTTTATACAAAAAGATTTTATACATCATTTGCAGCAAGTTGGGAGTTCATGATGTTCTCTCACCCCTAGCTTGAGGGGGAGGGTTGGAAGATGGGCTCCAGCCCACACGACCACGGAAGGTCCACATGTCTAAGAGTATTATAAGATGGGCCGCACGACCAAGGAAGGCCCACAAAATGGGCCCCAAGCACATAAAAAGTATGACCCACTTTGATCACCACGAGTTGGCATCCTTATCACATAAGTTGGAAAATCAAGGACTCACAAAGATAACCATAAGCCGGTTGGAAGATTAAGAAGCACTCACAAAAATAACCACGAGCTAGCATGTTTATCTTATGGTCATGTCATAGAAGAGTTCTAGTTTAAGTTATTTTTTTCTTCTATTTATATTGAGTTATTTAATTATGCTAAGGCTTATCCTTAAGTGTTAGAGTTTAAATGTAATTGGGACAAAGGTAGTTTTATTGTAATTGGACTCTACTACCTTCCTCTATTATAAATAGAGGTCCTTGTACTCTGATTATAATAAGTTAATGAAGTCAGTGAAGTATTTATCTTTTCCATAAATTCAACAAAGAGGAAGAGAAAAAGGATTTTCACCATGAAACAAAATAGAATACGGAGCTTGATTGCTAAGTACTGATGAAGGTAAACCTATTGATGAGAAAGTATGTTGTAAGAATAGCATGAGGCCAATAAAAGTAGGGTACCTTCATGGAGTAGAGGAGGCCCCGAGCAACTTCAAGGAGGTGACAAATCTTTCTTTCAGCTACATTTGGTTGAGGGGTATAGGAACATGATGTTTGATGAACAAGCACATTACCCTCACAAAATGATTTAAACTCATTACACAAATATTCTTTAGCATTATCAAATCTAAGGATTTGAATTTTCTTCCCAAATTGTGTCATTACCATTGCATGAAATTTTTTAAAAATAGAAATAATTTATGTTCGTTCTTGAAATAAAAACAACCAAGTCACTCAGGTAAAATCGTCAACAAAAGTAACAAAATATTGAACTTGAGAAATTTTAGAGACCTTTAAAGGTCACCATACATCAGAGTGTATTAATGCAAACGAAGCAGAACTGGTAGTTGTAAGGTGAGAAGAATATGTACTCCTAATATGTTTACTTAATTGACAAGCCTCACAATTGAAAGTAGAAAAATATTTAAGAAATGGAACTAAAGAACGAAGTGATGAGATAGATGAATGACCAAGCCGGTTGTACCAAAGTTGAGCCTCAGATGTAGTGGATGAAATAGCAGCTACTAGCAGAAGAGTAAAATAGTATAATCCCCCTTTTTCATGGCCGCCACCAATCACCTGTTTCGTAGTTTGATCCTGAAATGTACACGAAGATGGGGAGAAGGTGACAGAGCAATTCGATTGTTTGGTTAATTGACTAATGGAGAGCAAATTTAACGGAAATTGAGGAACAATCAACACATCTTGAAGAAGAATAGACGCGGTAAGAGAAGAGGAACCCTTGTCAAGCTCCTTGGCTTGGGAACCATTAGCAATAGTGACAAATTTATGAGGAAGACATGGAGATAATTAATAAAGCATGCATTTGTTACCTTACAAGTGTTCTGAAGCCCCGGAGTCAATGATTCAAGAGGAAGGGGTTGAAGAGGAAGAAAGCATACTTGAGGCAATGGTATTGGCAGTAGTAGGTCCTGGTGGAGTAGAGGACTCCAATAAGGATTTCAACTTTTGAATTGCAGCATAGTCTTCCGCAGTAATAGTCACATTCCTCGAAGGAAAATCAACCATTTCCTCCTTTTTCTCAACATTAACTGAGTCTCGATTTGTTGTGGCCCAATCAAGCTTGCCATGGAGTTTCTAGCATGAATCCACAAGGTGGTTCTGACCACCACAGTAAGTGCACAATTGAGGCTCAGTGCGAGAATGAGTCAGACCCGTTCAACCACCCCTATTGCAACCTCCTCTTGTATTTCTTTCGTGTCCTCGGGATTGGGATGATGTACCCCAATTACAAAAGAACATAGCTCAAGGAGCATCAATTGAAGGAGGAGATGGATCAGGAATCCATAACAATGTAGCATTGATGTCATCAAATGAGGGAAGAGCATAGGAACTAAGAAGCTGAGTCGAAGCTACCTGTAGATAAGGCTTAATATTGGTAAGGCAAATAGCTGATGTCAGAGCCTCTCATTGTTTTTCTTGAACAACAATGTCGGTAGAGTATGGATGAGCATTTTTCCATTCTTTGAGAAGGCCACGAAACCGGGCCAAAAACTCACGAATATTATCTCCTTGTTTGGTAGCTAGCATACTTTGGAAAACATCATATACTCTTTACAAGGAAGTGGTACTTGAATAGAGCTTAACACATGTGTCCTAAATACCCTTGGATGTTTCCAAGTGGACTACATCGTTAGCAACAAGCTCTTCCATGTTGTTAATAAGCCAACTGATAACTATGTTTTCATTTTAACCCACTTGTAGTATGCTTCATCTTCTTCATTAATCGGATGAGGGATTTTGATAACATGACTAAGAAGGTCACTAGTAATAAGAACCCTCCGTACCGATAGTGATCAGCTGACGTTATTGGAAAGACCTCTTAGTGGAATTGTAGTAATTCAAAGTATGTCACTCTTATTACTCATATGTCCACACTCCATGTTGACGCAAATCAAATGTTGAGGTTAATTTTCAAAGGGTTTCTTCAAATAACAATTACACAACATAATTAGAAGCACCTGTAGACCAAATTAGCCGCCAACGAAAAATAAGTAGATAATATTTTCACGAGAATAAGCACCAAATCATGGAAAAAATGTGTTTTTTTTCAAGTGATAACAAGAACCAACCACTACTCAACTTCTCTTATATTTATCTGACAAATAGAGATAAGATAATAGATGCAACTCTCATCCTTAATCCAAACTCAACCACAAAACCGAGATCAAATTTAGACAAGGCCTTTCTTGGCAAACCGAGGAGCATTTTCTTGGCAAAATAATTTCCAACTCATGGGAATACTTCAACAAAAAAATTCAATTGCTGAAGTTCAAAAGTAGAAAGAAACAATAGGAATAAGTAAATGCTAGAATTCTAACCAAATGATGGTCATCCAACAACATAACCCAATCCCATGAGTAACGTTAGATTACAGAATTGACAGCAACATATACTGGAATCCCATATCAATGATGTTTGATCCAAGTTACATAAAGGTAACTAAATCCAAATCATAAAAAACAGAAAAAATTAACTTTTGATCAATCATGTAATTTTTCTACAAGATGATCAAGACTATAACATCCTTTTAGTCATAAAAGATAGATCTTCACAATTTTTATGAAGATTATCCTGACTTGATGTGACTTAAGAATTCAAGAATAGAAAAAATAGAAACCGCAAAGAAGGAATATGAAAAAAAAATTTCCTATCTCTTCATGACAAAACTCCTTCTATAAACAACTTCTTGAATGGATGACATAACTACTTGAATAGGGATCCTAAACTCCAAGCTCTAATACCATGTAGAAGTTAGTATTCCATGAGAAGGACCCTAGGTTAACGTGGAAGAAGAAGGAGAGAAGAGAGAGGAGAGGAAGGAGAAGGATGTGAGAGAGGAGAGTTTCAATTAAGGGAAAGAGAGAATGTGTCAAGGGAGAAGAGAGGGTGGTTGGACGGTTTCTGAAAGAGAGGAGAATGCTTGAATGCCTTACTTCTTAGCCAAAACACTTATTTATAGTGTTACAATGCCCTTAGGGCTACAACTCAATAGATTATAAGACATAATCAAACAACTTATTTACATCTTTATGCCATCCTTATGAAACTTATCATAAATAACCACTTTGCCAATCCTTTGACATGTGGGCTACTAGCCTTGAGCTTGTGAGGTTAAGCCCATCTTCCAACATTAGGCATCTAGTTATATTCAGTTATTCAATTGTTCTATGATTTATCTTATAGGGTTTAACTTTGGGTGTAACTAAGACAAGGGTAGTTTAATTTTAATTGGATTCTACTTGTTTTCTCTATTATAATAGAGGCTCATTGTACTCAAATTAATATACATCAGTGAACATACCTCTTTTCCATAAATTCAACATGTTTTCAAAGAGAGTTCAATAAGTTGACTCGGTCAACCCACAATGATGATGTGATCCTTTTTTGGTTTATATTGATTTCTAGGGCCAACATATGATCACAAAAGATCTCAAAGGAAGGAGAGAAGAAAGGAAGTCCAGCTCTTGGGAGAGGGGAGAAAAATCCAAGGGAAAAAAGAGAAAAAGAGAGAGAGATGTAACGATGAAATCGAGATAAGAGGAAAAGGCTTGAATGCTCTACCTCAAGCCTTGAGGTTTTATTTAAAGTTGTGGGAATGTGTTTACAATGACGACAATGCCCTTAGGGCTACATTCTTCAAAACGAAAAAGACAAAAGAAGATATGCACTTGCTTGCATAATTATAATTCTATGACATCTCTATGAAAATTCTTCTTATTTACTAGTCATGCTACCCCTACACACTTGGGTGACTTTTAACAGTTTACAATCTCTAGTAGTTTAGGTTTGTATTTTCCTTTTTTCTTCCTTCCCTGTCTCATTACCCATTGTTTCCTTAGTGTTCTTACCTTCATACTAAAGTTTTCATTTTTCAAACTATATATTGCTGGAAATATATTTTAGTCTACTTTCAAATACAAAAGAAATTTTGAACTTGGAGATTTTTACAAAGTGAAATTGATATCAGAAGCAGTAGAGATCCGGTAAAAAGAGAGGTTTGAGTAGTAGCAAAAAGCTTCAATTTTTAAGTCATTGTTTGCCATCAAGAACGAGGCTTTATATGGAGATTTATATATCAAAAGAAATATCTATAAGTTTGTTTTCTTACTTGTCAAAGCAATTCTCAATCTAAGTTTTTAGAGGGAGATATCAATATCAGAAGAGTCAATGGTCATGTCGGCCAAAGAATAAAGAGTACTCAGTTCAGCTAGATTACATAGTCCAAAATCTATCAGATTATTTCTCTCAAAATATGTATATTTCATGAAAGGATATTATACTTTAATTAAATTTATCAAAGTCTAGTTTCATAAGGATCAACTTTCATGTTAATTTGATCTATATGGCGAGAGATATTCTTATTGATGTTGGCAAGGGTCATGCAACAAAATGAAACAAATCACGTGGTAATAACAGATTCAAGAATGAAGATTTTTATGTCAAATTAGATATCAATTAAATCTCTTTGAGTCTAGTTTCCTTATCAACATTTTTTTATGATTTTGAGCTATATTATGGGAGATATCAACATCAACAGCACTAAAAATCAGTTTACCAGAAATCTCTCCTTTTACTATTTTCTCTCCTATTACCTCTCTATGCATTGAAATGAATTGAATTTTCTTTTCTCATAGAGTCCTAGTTTTTTAGCCAAATTTATCTTCTAATCGGAGAGTTTTGGTCGGACTTAACTGATGTGCTCATTCAAGGAATCTTCCACACCAAAAGTTTGCTTATCTTCAAGTTTTGCGTAGCTTCTATGTCGTTTTCAAGTTTTTCATTTTTGTTACGTGTTTGCGTATCTTCCACATCATCGTCTCCAAAAAATTGTGTTTACCCCAAAAATTTTATACTTGGTCAAATTTATTAGGTTCTATTATTATAGTCTCCTAATTTTTTTTTTTTAAAAAAAGGTCTCATTCTTGATTCTTTTGGAAGTATGAATATTGCATAGTCGCTTCTTTTCGGTTAAAGTCGTTTTCCCCAATTATTTCTTCAGTTTATCATCTTGTTTTTTTATTACTTCATAGCAATGCCTAGACCCATTACCTACAAAGTATAGGAGTGTGCCCAATATCTAGCTTGAGTCAATTCTTTTTGTTCTACACCCAAGAGGTATTTTGTATTTGAGCTAACCCTAAAAAGTAAGTAATCTCTTTGTTGTACCCTAAAGTTGGTCATTTTTCCACCAATAAAATTGAGGGGAGTGTGTTTCAAATTATGACTATTTTGACTGGTGTACGAAGCGTTGTCATACGGCTAAGAGTGATTATATCTCCCATATTATGTTTTGTCCAAGATGGGTCTCCATGTCTTTTTTATTCCCAGCTTGAGAAGGAGAAGTGTAAGAGGAAGTACAAGAAAGAAGGTATTTTTGTTCCGCTATTGTGGTAATTTTTATGTGATGGATATTCAAGAAAGGGGGAGAACAAAAGATGAAGTTTTTGCATCTATGGAGAATTTTTCCAGTGAAAAATAAATTGAAGAACAAGTATATTTTTAATTGCAATCTAAAGTTTGACTCAAAGTATAAACTTTAGTTTGAGGGGGAGTGTTGAAGAGTAGGTATGGAAGGGTCTTAGATAACTCTCACTACAATAAGTCTCAAAAAACTAGAATTAATATGGTGGAGACTAAAATGAGTTTCATGGAAGGAGACCTCATAGAAGAGTCTCAGTTAAAGGTGTTTTAGTCAAATTAGTCTTCTATTTATATTCAGTTGTTCAATTGTTCTAAGACTTTGACTCTTTAACTTTGAGTGTGATTGGGACAAGGGTAGTTTAATTTTAATTGGATTCTAATTTTTTCCTCTATTATAAATAGAGCCTCATTGCACTCAAATTATAACAAGTCATGAAGCATATCGATTTTTCAGATATTCAACAACAAGCCATTAAATGATCATACATGCAATATACTTCCAATAGGAAATTTATTAGTCATCCAGTCCTTAGACATTGATCGATCAACTTAACTTGTCAGACCCAATGGAAGGATATTGATTGATCATACCATCGATCAAAAAGCTTTTTTTTTTACAAAAAAAGCAGTCAATATACTCGATTGATCAATCAATACTTTATAGTGGTCGATCAATGTCAAGTCAACTTTTTTCAAATGAGCAAATAATGGCTATTTTAGCTTGAGGATCTTATAAATACCCCCACCAAACATTCTTTTGAGAAGTTAATGAGCATTTATTGGCATACCTACTCATCTCAAAGCAATTTTTTTCTTGAAAATTTTTTCTAAGCCTATTTTTGAGAGAAAGAGGTCCTTGTTTTGCAAAATCATTCAATTCTTAAGTGTGCATTCGATTAAACGAGCTCCATATCATCTTCATTATGCATTAAAGTTGGAGGTTTGAGCAAACTAAGGGAGAAGGTTGTCTCTCCAAGTTCACAAATGGTGTAAGTTTTTTAACTTTTGAATCTAGATAGAAAGGCTTTCAAGAGTTAGAATATAGTCAATTTCATCGGAAATTTATTTGTAATCGTGTATTTGAGCATTTTGGATCTCTTTTACATAAATTCTAGCTAATAGAATTGAGGTTAATGGAATTTTCCAAATATGAGTTCTTGGGCAGTGAATACCAATAGGAGAACCCTGACAACAAAACATTTGGTATTACTTTTAGTGTCCCCCCCTGGCGTGAGAAACCACTTGGGCCAACAATTTCTTTGTAGACTTTAGGGGTTTTTTAAAGGGTTTGGCACCCATGTAAACAGGGTATTTGTGAGCCTTTATGATTTAAGACAAGGAAGAAGCACGCTTGGTTGTAAATAGGGGAAGCATCAAACCGAGCCGGTTCGTGAACAAAGCTCGAACTCGGCTATGTTCAGCTCGAGAAATCCCGAATTCGAGTTCAGGTTCAGGCTCGTTTAAGTAAATGAGTCGAGCTCGAGTGAACCACGGTTCGGTTCAGTGGCTCGCGAGCCGACTCGTTACTTAACGAGCAAATTCGGGGAATCAGTGAATATGGAGGCTTTCTGTCTTAGGGTTCGATTTTGACTCTCGACTTTCTGTCTTCGGGTTTCGATTTCGAGGAATCAGCGGCAAAATCAGAGGAACATCAAAAGGAAAATCAGGTCTGCAATCTGCCCCTTTAGGTTAGTTTTCGTTTTATTCGATTTCTTCCTCAATCTCTTCGTTCTTCATCGTCAATCGATTTTTTGTAACCGATGAACAAATTAAAGAGGTGAATAGAGTCTGTTGAAAAGTTACGAAAGAGAAGGAAGCTCATCTGCCCCTCTCTCCCCTTTCTCTCTCTAGGCTAGAGGTGCTTGCAGCGAGATGAGCCTATCGATGCCAGTGGTTTCTTCCTCTTCTTCCAACTACTAAAACCAAAGCCCTTGTTTTATAGCTTATGCGCTTACGTTTATCCTCCTTTCTGCTCCCATAAATACCACAAACCTGAATCGGTGAAGCAGCAACAGGTGGGAGAAAAAAACTCTCATTTTTTTATTTTTTTATTTTTTGCTGCTGCTTGTGAAATGGAGGTGAATGGGAATGGATCGATTGATGGTATCTGCCCTTCTGACGGATCTCTATCAGTTTGCAATGTCTAACGCTTACTGGAAAGCCAGAAAGCATCAGGATCAAGCCGTGTACGTAGCCTTTTATCCAAATGTTTGCTTCACGTAAAGTAGGCATTCATCGATTTCAATAGAACGCAGTGTCTGCTTGTGCGTGTTGTTCTTCTTAGAAAGATGTTTTGTCCGTCGAGTAAGTACTTAGCAGTAGCAGAAACAAGTAGCAGTCTTGCACAAACTTCTCAGTCAAGATGACAGAACTATATTTATTCTATCGTAATGACGTAGATTGAGTTATCTGGCTCGTCATGCTTCTCAAATGTCAGGAAGATTATACACATTATGAATTACAAAACCTAAACTCGTCTACACTGTTATCCAATGATTAGTTTTTTTGTGTTGGGTCAGGTCCAACACCCTGTTTAACCTAAACCAATGCTCACTCTTATTTGTATCTATCTCCACTACATAAGAAATAATAATGTAAAAAAAAAATTCTTCTTATGGATTTGAATATTCCTGGTTCCGTCTATAAGAGCTATATAAATCATGTGGGTGGCCTTTTCTAAACTATACACGATACATGTCATATATGTGTAGCTCATGAATCCTTCCAATTTTGAGAACTCGTTAATGGGAAGAAGACAAGCTTTCGAATTGCATCATACCAAGCAATGGAACTGTCTTGTAAAGATGAAGTGGAGGATACTATGTAAATGTGAAAATGGGTAGGAGAGAGAGTGGAGAATGATGAACTTTCCAGCTTTAATGGAAAAACACGGAGAATCCTTGCATTGGATCCAGATTCAGCTGCTTAGTATTATTGCTCTCAACGTCGGAAAACGAACTGTCGGAAAAGGTTGAGAAATTTAAGATCACAGCTGTTGTCAGTCCAAAGAATGACTGTTTCAGTCAACAACAGCGATCGGCGAGCTGAAACAGATGTGACCACGAGGTTTATGGGGGCCAGTCAGTAAATGCATTCAACGCAAGCTTGGAACCTTTATTCTAGTGACAAGCTCAGGTCACCTGCCTATCGAACGTCTGAACAATCATTACAATGAGGACCACGAATTTCGGCATCCAATTTTATACATTGTATATTGACATATTTAGATCATCATAAATATCACAATCACCGGTGATTGATAACCTTAGTCCATTGATCAATCTTCCCACCTACTAATCAATCAAGCAAATAGAACTTTTATGGAATGATCAACCATCTCTAGTTTTTTATCGATAACTTAGAACCTTGCTAGTAAAGTATTTTAAGTATGATCGATCAAAGAAAACTACACTGATCGATCATACTTGTATTATACAACCAGAGCGAATCTCGACTGATCGATCAGCCACTAGCAATGATCGATCAATCAAAGTACTGATTTTTAGAAAATGAGAAAATAACGGCTAGTTTGAATTGGGAAAGCTATAAATACCCCCACCAACAATGAATGAGCATTTATAGGCATATCTTCAACCCACAAACCTTTATCTTACAAATTCTCATAAAAAGTGTTTTATGTAGGAGTGGTTAGTCAACATTGAAGTTGAAGTTAGACTTCAAATTCAAGGCAATGATTTGATTCAACTTCAACTCTTTCTTAGGTGTTAGTATAAACGAGTTCAAGCGTACAAGAAAACATATTCCAGTGTTAGTGCCCCAAAATGAAAAATATGATGTAAACAAGAGAATGAGTAACTTTTTATAATATACTTAAATAAAAAATATAACCAAACATATAATTAACCAAAATAAACATGGTTACTACACTAATAAGTTATTTAATTTAGTATTAAAATATATTAATATAATAATTAATGAAATATTATATTATATTAATTAATGATTACAGTTTATTATAAAATAATATAATAATTACTTGTGACTGTAATAAATTATAAAAAAAGTAAAAATAACATAAGAAAATATAATTAATTAATTAATTAATTTTTTATAACATAAGATATATTTTAACATTAAAAATCACTAATTTAATACACTAGTAAAAATAAATATATATTAATTTATCAATAACACAATATATATTTTTATGTATTATTAATTAATAATTAAACCAAAATAATTGATCAAATGTTTACTTTAACAATATTTTAATTATGACTATTAAATCACTAATTTAATATAGTAATTACAAAATGAAGTGAATAAATAAAAATAATTATTTTATTAAGAACAGGAGATGGAATATTTTATAAAATAAATATAATGAATAAATAACGCTAGTTTAATTTTTCCTAACCAAATCACATCGTCGTCTTCCTCACGGCACCGATAATGGCAGGGAGACAACGACTGGCCAGCAAGCAATGGCGACAGAGGTGGAGCTCCGACGTTACGCCAGAGGCCCTACAACAGAGACGCTCCAACTAGATGTTTTTCAACGGAGCGGCAGCAAGCAACGACAACAGAGGCTCGGTGATGGCAGCTCTACGACGGAGGCCGAGAGGGATAAGAGAGGGAGGCTGAGAAGGAGAAGAGAGAGGGAGACGAGAGAGAGAGAAGGGAGAGGGAGTGCAAAGACGAGAGGAAGAAGAGAGCGGGAGAAAAAAAAAATTGCGGGAAGGCCGAGAGGGAGAAGAGAGTTGAGACAGATCCCAAAATTTCAACGTGTCCTAAACGATTCAAGTGGATGATTCAAAATTTTGGGCTGAATCATGATTCCACAATTTTAGCGTGAGATGATTACCTGCGTCTTTCAAATGATGTTAGTACTAGTGCACCACTAACAGCCTAATTGAATATCCTATGTAATGCGCATAAACTTCATTGTTGGCATAGAATCTAGCAGCAATATCTTGGGGAGATTGGCTTAGTGTAAAATTGTGTATTGAGCTACATGTGACCAAAGAGGTTAAGAACTTCTTTTGTAATTTTCTATCTATTATAGCTTAATAATGGAATTTTCCAAACAAGGGTTATTGGGCAGTGACTACCACTAAGAGAACATCGATAAATTTGTCCCTAGGGTGTGTGCGTGTTATTATTTCCTTTAAATTGCTTTTATGACTTTTTAATCACATGCAAGTTGTTTTTAATTTTTAATCACATGCAAGTTATTTTTAATTTGAATATCTCAATTCATCTCCCCTCCCCCCCCCCCCCCCCCCCCCCCCCCCACACACACACACATACACACCTCTTGAGAAGCAACCTAGGCCAACACAAGTGTTGTAGAAAATTATGTAAGACCTCCATATCATAATCTAGTTACCATCAAAATGCAAGGTCATTGCGGATGGTGATTCTAAGTAAATTATATTCGTTAGGTACAGGAAAAGCCAACTAAGGTGGCAAATTTTAAACCTAGCAAACTACAACATCTACATGATATATGTAACATAGAAAAGTGTTTTGCTTCATTATTTTGACAAGAATACAATATCACCATTTTATCACTAAAAATTAATAAAAATAAGAAGAAAATTGATATTAATCATTAATGGATGGGATAAGAAGTAAATATGAACTAAGGAGAAATAAAATTTATGTTATTCAAATAATTTTTTGATGGTTGAGTTAAACTTTGGGTGTACCTATAAGACTGAAGTCCATACTCCTTTTTTCGTTGTAAATAACTTGTATATAGTGGTTTGCTAGAAAAGAAGATCCGTGTATCTGTAAAGTTTGTTTGGAACCTAGAAGGGTTTAAAAGAGTTTTAAAATATCCAAAAAATAATTTTACTATATCTATATATATGATTTATCAAAATATTTTATTAGATTAATGAAAAACTATTTAAAACAAGATAAAAAATAAATGTTGTAAAACCGACTAACTACTAGGTTTATTTGAACCAAGATCAACTAGGCTTGATTATCAAGTACCTAATTGTCTAACATAATTGACATGTTGTTGACATTCTCTAGTATTTCTTTTTAAGATTTTTGTAAAAAAGAAACTATCGATACAGGAGGCAAGGTTCTTGATCAAGTGTTGGCTGACTCCTTTCTTGATTTTGATGATAACAAAACTTAATTGATCTAACAAGTACAATTCAAGCATTTTAGATACATTTCCTTCAAGAGACACAAAAATCAAAGGTCTAACCAATGAACCGACACAAGCTTGTAAAAAATCTCAAGCTCTATGAAATGTCAAAGTGTTATGGAAGAAACTCCCTTAGAAAGAAGAAATAAAGAGTTGAAGACTAGAGTTCAGGAAGTCTTGAAAAATGCCAAAACTCAGTCTAAGTAAGACAGCAACCCCAATCCTTCCAAAACTTGAGGTTCAATGTAAAGTTTGGATGTTCATAACATATTTGCGTTCAAACATGTTTTAATCAAAGCATACATATATTTCATACATGTTAGAATCACTAAGGATCACAAACATTCATGCTTTAAAAATCCACATAGTATATCAACACCGGATTGATCCAACAACATCTGCCAATGATCAATCAACCAGAAGTGTACAAGTCAAATATATAAAGCACAATCGATTAATCAAGGTCAATTGATCGATCATCCAGAACATGTCCAATTTGTGCTATAAAGCATAATTGATCAGCCCAATTGGATTGGCTGATAAATATTGTATAGGCAATGTAAAATCATGTTTTTAATCGATTAACCTCCTGAGATTAATTGATCATACAAAATATTACCAACCATGGGTATAAAGCATGATCAATCATACTATTAAGTTGAGGAGCCTACTTAACACCTTACACCTTACACAAATCGTTGTGTTGTGGATCGACTTTCATTGTAAGGTCGTCGTGGGGAGACCCCAAAAGGTCCACGATATATTGATTGTTGTTTTATTAAGGGTAGATTGGGGATTTCACTCTTGTATTATGGTTGCTTTAGTTTTCTCTTTATATTTGGGGTGCTGCTATTAAGATTTCATCATCATCGAGGAGAACCATTAGTTGTGGCTAAAAGAGGTTAGCGAAGTGATTTCTCTTTTAAACTATTTCATCATTACAACTGAACTGCAATGGCGGAAGACAGGACGTAGTCTCACCTTGAGGCAAACCTGTATAAATCTTGTGTCTTTCTTCATGCTTATTTTTGTTCTTCCACGATTATTATTATTACTCTCGTTAGTTTTGAATTAGAGTGTCTAATTCCTAACACATACCAATGTCATTGATCGATCATACTTGTCATGCAATGCCAGTAGAAATTCTGATTGATCAATCATACGATGTGTAATGATCAATCAACTTAAAATGTCAGACCCAACGTGAAGATATTGTTCGATCATACCATCAATCAATTAGTTATTTTTTGACATAAATATAATCATGACACACGGTTGATTGATCAATCAATATACATTGATCGATCAATATAAAGTCACTTTTTTTTTGCAAATAGGCAAAAAATGGCTAGCTTGACTTGGGGAACTTATAAATACCCTACCAGACGTCCATTTGAAAAGTGAATGACCTTTTATTGGCACACCTATTGTAATTCATTCTCAATTACTTCAAACTCCTTCCTAAGTCCTATTTTGATAAAGAAAGATTCTATTTTGCAAAACCATTCCATTCCTTCCTCAATTCCAGCTCCTTGCATACATTTTGATCAATCTCCTATTTATTCCGTTGTGCATCAAAGGTTGGCAGCTTGGATTTCTCAAGTAGAAGGTTATCTCTCCACAGTTTAAAGGGTGTAAAGTTTTACCTTCTTTTGTGAATTTTCATTTCTTGATAGGTTCATCTAGAACCTTATTTAATCTAAATAGAAAGGTTTGCTAGAGCTAGAATCTAACTAATTTCTTGGAGAGAGAGATTTGTTATCATGTATTTGGGCATACATGTGAAGTTCCACATAGCTATAGGTGCTCCTCCCTCATTTGGGAAGATAGTAAGGGAGGGAACCCCACATTCTCCCCCTTCTCTTTGTCATTAAGGAAGAGTAGGAGCTCATCCCCCACCAATAGATAGAAAGAGCGCAAAGGAGATGGATGAGAAGTATATGCTTGCAACTCCCCTTTTTGTTTGTTTGTTGGGGCGGGTCCTCACCCTTCCTCCACTCTGTAAATTATAATTAGATTAGTCCTTATAAAATATTGACCATGGAAGTAGAGTGTACACAATGATTTGGGAATGTCCCATGCATTAAATACACACGTGAGCACTATCTCTAGACAACTTGAAGTTGGAGACCTACCATTATGGAGTTTGAGAATAAAGCCTTGAGACCATCCTTACGTGGCATAATTAGAGCTATGTGGTTTTCCTTTGATAAGAGAATAAAAAATGGTAATTAACTCTTAATTTCTTAATACTCCCTATTTAGGATTTATTCGTCACACGAGGGCGTTACATCCACAGGTCACACCACGATGCGGGTGTAGATGTGGACGTTCCAGATCAAATTAATTGCGCCCGTGCCACAGTTTCGAAATCTCTCTTTCAATTGAACGAGACAAGCATGGAGACTTGGAAAGTAGACACGCACGGTGACAGCTGCCGTCGCCAAAAGACCGTCTTCTCCATCTCTTCCGAGGGTAAATTAGTCATCTGGTGAAGTTACAATAACGTGTTTTGTTCTTTTCTGGTTCCGGTCACAACTCCCAACGCTTTCACCCACTTGTGCCTTGTGGGAACAAATCTCCACCCTACGATCTGTCATGATCTCCTCTCTATTGATGATCTGGCATTTCCAAAAGGGGTCCCACCTTCCTCTCTATAAATCCCGTCTCTTGTGAGAGCCATTCTTCCCGTCTTCGCACTTCGGAGGCATCCAATTCCAAGTCCTTTTCCCTATGGAATCTCCGGCAGAATCTTCGGCGAACGGCGGCGAAGCCACCGTGGAGACGCTCTACGTTGCATTGATGCACGGCGAACTCGAGATGGTGGCTCGACTCCTGGCGCCTGATCTGGAGTGGTGGTTTCATGGTCCACCACATTGTCAGCACATGAAGCGACTGCTGACTGGAGCGTCGTCCCATCTGGACTTCCAATTCGTGCCACGTAGGATAACCGGCATTGGTGACCGGATGTTCGTGGAAGGCTGGGAAGGGGCCCACGTGTATTGGGTGCACGTGTGGACAGTGCAGGATGGCGTGATCACGCGGTTCAGGGAGTACTTCAATACATGGCTGACGGTTCGGGACGTGAGCCCTCTGGTGTGGGAAGCCAAAGCCAATCACGAGGGGCTTACTTTGTGGCGTAGTGGGCCCACGGAATATCCTAACCGTTCGTTTCCGGAGCTACTTCTGGCCATCTGATCTTTCTCTCCCGTTTCTCTCACGTGAAAATGACTAGTAAACACCAAATAAACGAGTCAGCTTAAGAGCTTCCACTACTTGTTTTAGTCCTTGAATCCTGAAAATAAAGAAAAGACTGCTTTGTGATGGCAATTTTGGTAAATATGCATTTGGCACACTCATCAGTCAAGTGACTCAAAGAAAGGTCTAAATGAGAGACTCAAGAAGGGGTGAATTGAGTATATTCAAGTTTTTTTCTTAAATAAATAGGTACTAAAATAGCTTGAATAAGTAAAAGGAATTAAGAATGTTTTCGTGGTTGAGCCAAAGTCGACTTAATTCATGCTCGAGATCCACTAGTGACCATGCGATCAAAGTGATTCCGAAAGAACCTATTTCTCCCTTTAACAAAGACACCAAACCTTTCGACAAAGGCACTCGAAAAATAGACCAAAATGGCATACACCTAAAGGTCGAGTTCAATCGAGCCGACTCGAACCAAATCTCCGGAGTAGATTTTCATTTATTTTTATTAAAGGCATACTAGTGTATGTGCTCCATAAGGAGTTTTTTACATGCTTAGGATTCTAGCAAGGAAAATTAATAGGAGACAAAGAGTTTTTTATATCAATATTCTCTTATTAGTTGTCATCGCACAATAACCCTTGTCTGGGAAAATCTCATTAATAGTTATATTAGCAAAAGTTTACATAAAAAAGATTTCAACTTTTTTTAAGCCACATGTTTGCACAAAATATACGAATACAAATCTCCAGCTAAATTCTAGCTCTAGTAAGCTCTCTTATCTAGATTTCTTGGCTCTATATTTGCCTAAATAGAAACGATAAAAATACAAAAATAAAGCAAGATATACACCTTTGAAATTTGGAGAGACATAGTTCTCCTTGAGATTTCCATGTCTCCAACCTTTGATGAACAAGAGAAGAAGTTTATGGAGTTTGAATTGCTAAATGCATAAAGAACTTGAGAGAGATTGGGATTTTTTTGTTGTTGTAAGTTTATAGCTCTTTTCTCTCAAAAATAGGTTTGTGAAGAAATTTCAAGTAAATAAAGTGGTTAAATGCTATAGATTGCCATTAAATACTCTCATTACTATTTACACAATGTTTGGAGGGCTATTTATAAGTTTCTCCATCAAATGAGCCATTTTTTTTATTTTCAAAAAACTAATTTTTTTTATCAATCATTAAAAAGGTATGGTCGATCAACCATATTTAATGACTATTTTTGTATTCCCCAGGTTTGTTGATCAACCAGGCCATCGATCAATCAAATTCTCAATTTGTCAAAAATGGTTGGTCGATCAATCAATCCAATTAGGTTCATCGATCATGCTTGATGGAGTTGCCTATGTAGAGTGTTGGATGACTGATCATTGTACAAGGTATGATTGATCATGTTTTATAGCTCAATATGGTAGAATTCTATATGATCAATCAATCGGTTATATTAATCGATTGCGCTTTATGTGTTTCAACCAGTTTGCATTTAGTATGATCGATCAAGCCCGTGTAGATCTATCGATCAAATTTTATGTCAGATTAGAAAAATTATATTTAAGCATGATGATGATGTATCTAAGGGTTTCTGGAAATTTAAAGCTTTATAATGTATCGATTAAATATAATTTTGAAAAATATGCCATAAACATCCAAAGTCTCTTATGTACCTTAAAATCGGAGTTTGATGTTATCTTCTTAAATGGCACACGATTGAGCTCGAGACATTTCTATATGGACTAGACTCTAGACTTCAAATCTTCATTTCTTCACTTATGGTTGCTTCTTCAAGATGACTTGACACACGATTGAGCTTGAGGTCTTGCATTGAGTTTTGTCAGTTCTTTGTGTAGATCTTGATTTTTGTGTCTCTTGAATTAATTGCATCTAAAATACTTGATTGCAAATATTAGAATACAATGATTAATTTTTTTTAATTATAAAAAAATAGATGGAGGTCAACCAAGGTAAACAATCTTCCCCTTTTTTTGTGATGAGAAAACCTAACTTGCATATAGCTAAAATAAGATATCCCATAAGTTTAGTTTTAATTGATCCCCCTAAATTTATGCAAAAAATATTGAATTTTGAATTTTTGTTCTTTCTCCCCCTTTTTGTTGTAAGTAAAAAAAAATTACAATTGTAAGAAGGATAATAAGGATTCTCCCCCTTTTCATCATAAGTCAAAAAGATTTGCAATTGTAAGAAGGATAATAAGGATAAACACAAAAGAATGTCTCAAACCATTTAATTCATAAGTGAAATGTGTACAAATATGAGCAAAAAAATGACCTTAAAAAGATTTACAAGTAGTATAAAAAATAGGTGAATCCTAGGGAAAATATTTAAGGACTAGCGCTCGACCGGCGGTGGTGGAGGCTGATGAGATAGAGAGAGGAAGTTGATCAATGACTGAACCAGGTTTTAAAGCTCCTGTTGTCTTGTCTAGAGTGCGACTTAGAATCCATATAAATATTTTACAATGGTAAATCCTTTAGAATAACTTATATCATGATTATATGTCAAATAGTATATTGACATATGACATGATCTATCATACCTGTGGTATGATCGATTATCTAAAATGTAGTTTAATATAACTTATAAAGAATGATCGATAATTGACTCAACATTATCGATCATAAAAAATGTTGCCATAAAGATGCTATAAAACATGACCAATCATCCAACGTTTCATGATCAATCATACAAAATTCTCCATAGCCAATTCTATAAAGCATAATCTATCAATGAGTTTTCTAAAAGGCTAAAAACTCATTGATTGATGTCATGATTGATCTATAGGCTTAGGGAACCTAAAAAATATAGTCGTTATATATGATTGATAAATCATACCTTTGAGTTGATCGATCAACACTTTTTGTAGTTTTTGGCTAACAGGGAAAAATGACTAGTTTGGTTGGGAAATAGGCCCCAAAACTCATAGAAGATCAAGAATTGAACATGAATTGGCATACCTAATCTCTAGAAGATTATTATTTTTTTCAAAATTCTATTTTACTCTTTAAATGAGAAAAACCCAAAATTTCTCAATTTTTTCTTTTTTCTACACTCTCTTAACAACCATATTCCCATGAAACTCCTATACATCACATATCTAGTGTTTAAAGTTTTGGAAGCTTGGATCTCACTTGGAGAAGGGCTATGTCTCCATAAGGAATATTGAAAGTTTGATTTTCTTTCGTATCTTTATACTTTCTTTTTAGAGGTTCTCTAATACTTAAAACTAGAACAATTGGCATTCTAGAGCCTGGAATCTAGAAAGGGATTGAATCTCTTGGGGAGAGATCAATTGTGTAATTGAGTTTCAATTTTAAGTCTCAATTCATCCCCATTCTTGAGAAGCCACAGGGTTAACACATTCTACCCTGAACACAAAAAAATTTGAAATGTGACTTCAATATAATAAAAGTGGTTGATTGGTGAAATCAAAATAATAAAGATCAACATGATTTGAATCCTTGGTGCGACGTGTTTGTTTTACCAGAAGAAAACAAAATAATATGAAAACAACCCTCTTTGACAATTAAATTTTTTTAGTTAAAAAATCCATATTAAAAAAAGTTTCATTTGATAGTTTTTATTGCATTTGTACCTTAATAGATTTAATATATTTATCTACAATAAAAATAAATAAAAATATAATTGAAAAAAAAAGAGATAAAATGTGAATGGTCAAAGACCATTTTAATATTTTTTATTTATTTCTATGCTTTTTTATTAATTATTTTCTTATGATTCCTCATTAATACAAAGATTCTTGGCCTAAGTGGGCGCTGTAAGGAGTGAATAAGGCAGCTGCCCCGTCAGAGTCACATCTGCGAGAATTATTTTGAAAGCGTCCACGCCTCGGTCCCACTGATAATGCACCCCGACAGGCTGCCAGGCCTCACCGTATTTCACAACAACTCAAACGTAATGGTCGGCACCACCGAGGATTTCTCTGGAGGCCTCCAATCGGTGAGAAGATAACACACACCACTTGCAATATCCAATTTAAAATAATTATTATAATTTTATTATTTTTTTATATTCATATATTTATTACTCTAATATAGGAGATAACCTTAATTAATAGAAGGACTAATATAACTCTAAACCACCTTTAACTGACTATGAAACCTCTTCTTTTGAGATTCTTATAAGACTCCACCATATTAATTATGGTTCTGTGAGGGTTTTTATTGTAAGACTCTTCCATATCTGTTCTTCAACACGCCCTTTCAAACTGAAGTTTATACAGACTTCGTGTCTTCAATTACTCCTACAATCACGCCAAAGTGGATTTTTGTTCTGATTCTACCAAAGAATTCCTCTAGCTGAAGACACAGCTCAATTAGAGAATTGGGGATAGGGATGGTAACAAGATTGATTCCTATTCACTTCATCCAATTGGGCACAATTACAGAAGATGAGTGTCAATGACTCCCTCTGGTTGTCTATTTCTTGTGGGGAAATGAGGCTCTCACCTACCTTTAGGGGGGAAGGAGGAAATGGACGTCCCCTCTTTAGGAAATAAGCACTTTTCACATCATTTAACAAAAAAGAAAAAGAAAAAAGGGAGGCCTAGAGAAGATAAAATGGAATTTGGAGTTCATAAGCTTTCTACATTCTCATCCCACTATAAAAACCACAGCATATTCTCATCTCATTCTCCATGCCCTTATCACCTTTCACTCACTCTTCTTCTTCAACGTAATTATCAATTCTCCTCATCTTTTTCCTGATCGGGTCCACCACCATCTGAGATGCTCATGTCGTTGCAAAAGATGGGACCCATTCTAGAGGTTATCGACATAGTGGGTGGGACCCACGAAGGAAAAGCTGATCCTTGCTTCTTACGTAAGGGATTATTAATCAATTCACTAAAATTATTAATTAATCTTTATCCGTTGGATGTAGTGAGGCTGTTCTGTGACTGTGAACCGTCCATCTTTGGTGGCCCACATAGTTCCTATACACATCAAATCATGACGTTCCAGTCGGAAACAAGCGACACAGAAAGAGGAAACCACTTTTTCGTGGAAAACCAAAAAGCTGAAACCGCTTAAGCAAAGAGAGAGAATTAGAAATCTCTCGGAAAGGAAGAAGGCACTTTTAAAATCTCTCTGATGTGATTTATTAATGCTGATAATAGCACTAGTTTCATATATGATAACAGACCCAGAAGAAAAATCCCAAACTGGAGATTTTCCCATCGTCCCTAAAACACACAATTCAGAAAAGCTTCTGCTAGAGGTTGCAGAGATACAAGAAAACCAAACCCAAATAACGCCTTACATTTCCTATCTAATTTCACCTCCTCCTGATGCAGTAGTTTCAGCCCATCAGTTTGGAGAAACCCCAAGGGCTAAAACTCACTTATTACTCAGATAGAGATATAAGAGTCTAATAGGAGAGGATATTTAGATAGCGAGGACAAGACCAGGCATAGAGGTGCCGGAGCTGTCGCTACTCTCCCAGAGAGTGTGGCGAAAGCAGCGAGAGGAAGAGGAAGAAGAAGCCTGCAGGCGAGTCACGGTTAGAGACGTGTTGAAGTACTCCCTGACCTGGGTAATTATCCCATTTGTGACGGTCCAGGCGTGAACCCAAAAGAGGGACCGGTAGCGGCCCTCGGCGATGACGGTCCGCCCAAAGGCCTGGACGGTAACAGGAACGAAATCGAAAGGGGGATCGCTGGATTGTGTGGCACCGGTGAGCAATCGCATCATATACTGGCAGGAAGGGGGACCATGGAACCACCACTCGATGTCTGGGGCGAGGAGGCGCTGCACCGTCTCGACGTCGCCGGAGCTCAGAGCTTCATACAGGGCGCAGACCACCCTTTTACACTCGGCTTCCTCCAGGCTGATCGTACCGTCGAGGTTAGCCAGTTCTGGTGGGATTAGCTCTGAATGAGACGAAAACTGCAAGAGAAACGAAGACAGGGGGGCTAAGAGATTGGAGGTAGAGCCGATGCCGCGAGGCCGCCTTAAATAGAAATTTTAAGTGAGACCCACGTCTTGTGTAGAGCCACCTTTTTTGACAGCGTCAGCGCTTGCTTTACCGGCACGGTCACTTGATCTGGATTCCGATCCGTTCAATTCTTAAGTCGGTGGTCCTGGGAGACTACCGAAGCTAGAAGGTGGAGGTCAATCAGAGCACTTGTTACAACCGCCACGTGTCACGAACGCGTATAGGCGAGGCACGTCATCGTAATCTACACGTTTTTCTTGTCGTATATGGAACGATCGTCTTATCGGGTGGGACCAGACACTGCATATTCCTCTCTGGCGCTCGGTCAGATTCTGCGGGAACCTGGATGTGGTTTGCGCGTGAATACGTGTCAGCTTAATTTACATGTGTACCATTATGATATATATATATATATTCTCGCGGCTAATGCCTTGTGATAGAGATATTGTTTGGATAGACGTGGAAAAAGCGTCCATTTCGGACTTTTCTTTAAGCTCATAGCTTCAACTTTCAAAACATTGAATATCCGCACCTCCTGACGTCCATAAAACGATTGTGGACTAGAGACTGGAAATTATCAGCGTGGGCTACCATTAATTCAATACGAATACACATGATGGGGGGTTAGTCAACTTAATGCATAAACATTAGCCCCATTACCCATTTCAGACGTCGTTAGTGGGGTACCTCGAACCTTTGTCGAATTTTGTTTTTTCAGTTTCTCTTTCTCACTCTTCCCTCTCGCGATCTTCGTCTTCTGTCATCTCTTCTTCCTTTAAAAATTTTTTCACCCTCTCGTCATTGCACCTAATCCTTCCCCCCAAGCATCGCCTTATCTACTACCTGTCATCGTCATCGTCGACTCTCATAGCCTCGCTCTTGCCTTGTCATGCCCCAACCATAGCAGCTGCTCCAAACCCTCCCCGTCGTAGTCACCCCTCTACCACCGCCTACTACCTGTTGCCGCCATCAGATCAGCCGGCTACTGCTCTCGTCAACGCTGCATAGAACCCCCCCAGATACCTAAGTTGAGGGAGAAAATTATTTCCCCCCTCGATGCCCCATCTCGCACAGCGTGTAAACTCGCATGTGTGATTTTTTTATATAAAAAAATACTTGCAAATCGTATTCTCAGTCGCTGCTTTTCCTTCGAATGATGCAATAATACGTAAAAATATAGTGTGTTCAAGTTAGCATTTGATCAATTTTCCTGTTTATATATTTATTTTTTGCAATTAATCATGTGCATAATTAATTGGCTCACGTAATTACTGTTTTAATGTACAATAAACTGCGATGATTAAATAATATAATATCTAATTTAATTAATTAGTATATTAATATATTTTAATTATACATTAAATCACTTATTCGTGTAGTAATCATGTTTGTTTTACCTAATTTGGGGTTTAAGTATTATATTTTAATTAAGTATACTATTACAAGTTACTCATTCTCTTGTTTTTTATATTTTTCTTATTTTGGCGCACTAACTCTAGAAACTGTTTTCTAGTGCACATGAACTCGTCCATACTAGCACCAAGTTCGAAGTTGAATTTTATGTAGATTAATGAAATAAATTTGAAGTATGAGATGAAGATGAAGTTCAAATTTTAAGTTCACAGTCCCCCGTCCCCCCCGATGTTTGTTAAATATTGAATTGAATCACACCTTTATAATTAATTAAGGGTGCTATTTATACAATTTAGAATGGAAAAGATAAGTTTTACATGAGAAGATAAATACAATATGGGATAACTCTAATGGGTTCTTATTGAATAACTGAAGGGATTATGTTTATCCCTTATCATGTTCCCTCAAGATAGGCTACTCTTAGAGAGTCTAATTTGTGTCTCGTAGCATCTGAAATTGTGAACTTGGTAATTTTGAGGGTTCTTGGAAACAAAAAGACGGGAAGAGCAGCGACACTAGTAATGGCTAGGGCGAATGGAATCAGATAGAACGCATTGTCCGATGAAGATATGTGGAAGAGCAGCAACATTGGTATCAGTTGGGGCAGATGGAATCGGAGATAACACATCGTCTGGTGAAGAGATGTGGACGAGCAACGATACTGGTAGTAGCTGGGGCGGACGAAATTAGAGCGAACGCATCGTTTGATTAAGAAATGTGGAATAACAACAACACTGGTAGCTGTTAAGGCGGACATAATTGAAGAGAACATATCATCCAATGAAGATATGTAGAAGAGCAGTGACACTAGTAACAGATGGGACAGACGGAATCGGAGATAACACATCATCTGATGAAGAGTTGTGGAAGAGCAGTGACACTGGTAACGGCTAGGGTGGATGAACTCGGAGATGACGCATCATTCAGAAAGAATTTATGTTTTCACACGTGTGAATTCATACACTGTGAAGGTACGTAGGACTGGGGGGAATAATTTTCCTCGAACTTAGGTCTCCCGTGCTTGTTCTGCTAAGACGATGCAGGGAGGAGTCCAGTGTGGCACTGACGAGGGTGGTTGCTGGTAGGCTACGACTTCAGCGAAGAGTTCACAAGAATTCTGGCAGGGATTGAGAGCGAAGGAGACAGAGAAGAGGGAGAGAAAGGTGTGGAAGGGGCGTAACTTCTTTGTTGGCGACAGGGAGCAGCGACGATGGTGACAATAGATGGCGGTTGGAGATTGTGGAGAAGGAGACGATGGTGGCTGATTATGTGTGCATGTATGTGCTGGCGAGCCATGCAGTGGAGCTGTCATTATGGAAGTGCGATGGGTGGAGGTCAGGCCCAGTGCGACGGTCTAAGAGGGCGACGACAATGGTGAGTCGGCAGTGAGGGATGCATTATCGATGGGAAGTCTGAAGGACGACGGAAGGTTTCGGGGAGTGGTGCCGAGGTGGGCCTGGGGTTTAGGGAGATTTTTTTATTTTTTCTTTAGGAATGGCAAAGGATAGTTAGTGGTCACTACCGGTGGTTCAATTTGAATTGTTGGAGGGTGTTGCAAAGAGGGAGTGATGGGCGGAGAGGCAAAGGACAAAAAAAGAAAAAAAAATCGGAGGATGGCAGATGCAAAAAGATCGATCTACTATCATACCAGAGGATGAATTGAACCACACCTAGGTAATTCATTTTTTCTTGTCACTTACAGTGCACACTAATAGGTTTTGGGTTATTCGCACTAGTTAAAGTACTTTTACTTTCACTTTGAGAGTGCACTAGAGTGTCAATGTACCTACCCATTAATCTAAAGCATGGTTTTTTTTTCATTCGTGAGAAAATATACCATTAACTTCACCTTAACCAATGTTGTGAAGGCAACCCAATAACTTCTACCATTAATAGTTAACATAACTTAATATTAGTTTGGAAACATGGAGTATGAGCTTAAGTCCATATAAATTACGCGCTCCAAATTTTCAATTTAACTGTCAAATTATAATTGAACAACTTTAAAGTTCATTTCTTTTTATTCTTTAGTGATGTATCACCTCATGCATTTATTTTGTTGTTCATTTGAGACCTTATCTTATTTTACTAATTTTAATGTTGAAATGGAGGTAGTAACACATTGTTGTAAGTCTAATAATGAAGTTCATTTAAGTCTAATATGCTTGTTATTACTGATATGTCACCACTGCCCAAAGGTCTATTCTATCTAGAGACGTCTTTTCGTTTGCACATTTGAGCACTTAAGTTGGTTGTTGCTTCAATTATGAGGGCGAGTCTAAAACTGCTAAAAGGGATGCCAATGTCTCCATTAAATTATTTATGTGTTTGGTGAAAGACAGACATTACCAAACAGTCCAAGAGCACGAAACATGTTGGAGTGAGTGGGTTTAAGTGCTTACTTTCGGTGCCTAATGAGCTCATTCCCAGCTTTCTTAAACAGGAATATCACACAGTTCCTAGCACACCAATGACATAATGTTAGAGATATGTCATTTTCTTCGGTTAATTTTATAAATGAAAACAATCGAACAAGAGAACCCTAGACAAAGTGCTTAAAATTGGTCTTTTGTGTAGGATTTGATCGAGGCGGATCCTAAAATGACTAGCTAATATAGGAAATCATTTTCACAACTAATAAATTCAAGATATTTGTACTCACTAATCCATGTAAGACTATTCTTAATACTTTTTTGGACGTATAGGCCCTCTTTTGTGGCTCCACATATGATATCATGTGAAGTTGAGTCTAATATCCATTCCAAAATGACTAACCAACTTATAAAACCTCTTTCATAACTAATAAACTCAAGATTTTTGTCTTCTTTCAATCAGGATCGGAAAAAACTCCAAAGACCAAAAAGATTCAGTTTCACAACAGCACAGAAAGACAATCCAAATGCACTTGGTGGAGAGCTTATTAATAGCAGCTCACGACAGAAATTTGAGAACCACAAGAAACGTCGATTTGTTTAACAAGAGTCGTTTTCGGCGAGGCCAGTAGGAGAAATATTGGTTGCCTAATCAAGCTATAATGTTGAGTTGAGTAGTGATAATTAGGTCTTAGATTTAATTAAGGAGCCAGAGAGAGGATGAAAGAAGCAACCGAAAGCGGTTTGGTTAGAAGCTGGAGAAATTAGAAATTGTACAAAAAGTGAGATGTGGGATCGATTATATTTAGTGGTCTAACCACAATTTCTTGATTTTTTTTATTTTACCTTTTTCTTTTGTTTTAAGTGCATCCCAACCCGGCCAAAGATGGCTGAGCCTGATTGTATGACCCATATTGCTGTAAAGTTCAAAATTTTCATACTAAAACTTGATATCTGAAAGTGCTTACAGCAATACTTTAATTAAGTTATTAAAATAACATATGGATTATGATTAAGCCCAAAATTATGTAAAAACATATATACTAAGCTAGGGGAGGGGGTACAAATTGTAATTTGGTTGACATTTATTTTTAAAAAGTCTAAGTGGCACCACCTTGAGAGTAAAAGTTGTAATTCGATTTTATTTTTTTTAAAAATCTAGAAACCGAAATTACCCTAAAGAACCAAGAGAAGAAGAGAAATAGAAGAAAAATAGCAAGAGAAGAGTCACCACGACAAAATAGAAAGCGGACGTGTCATCACCTCCAAGAAACAAGGGGCGTGGGTATGAGGGCAAAAAGGTAAAAAATGCCCCCTCAAGGGGTTGTTTAAGATAAGTCATACTTGCCTCTTCTTGATAAGATATGATTAGAAAGAATGTATCCTTAATTGACGTAATCTTTCAATTTTCTAGAATCTCTCATCGATAAATGTAATCTTTCGATTTTCTAGAATTTCTCCTTGAGTTATATAATCCTAATTGATTAAGGATTTTTCCAAATAATGCAACAACAAAAAAGTATAAACAGGGGTGTTGGATGAAGGAAGAAATCAATTAAGCCTTTTCAAAATCTCTCTTGCCTTTCTGTCCTCTCTCAAATTCATACCGTAGCACCTATCCTATATTTTTTCTCTCCTCTTCTCTCCTTCCGTTCTAGCTCTCTCTGTATCTCTCTTTCTTCGTCTACTTCTCTCTTCTTCCTTTTTCTCTTATACCAACCTTCTTAACTATTGATTTTCAGGACTCCATGAATTTAGCTCATGGAGAAAAAGAGAGAGTGACTCATTAAGAGAAAACAATAGGAAGAAAAGGTTATGGACTTGATCCCCCTAAAGCTCTATTTATAAATTAATGAAACTACTATATTATAATACTACCCTTGAACTTAGGGTTTAAGGTTTTAACCCAGGAACTTTAACTTAACTACATCAATGTCATCTCTATGATATGACTCTTTATTTACCATCCTGCCATCATTGTATGTGGGCCTATGGGCCTTGGGCTCGCCTTCTATATCTCTTGGATGCATGGGTCTTCCTTGGTTTTATGGGCTTGGGCCCATCGTCTAATACACTAGGATATGTGGGCCCTCCTTGGTCGTGTGGGCTTGGGCCTTATCTTCCAACATTAACCTCTCTTTTTCAACCCCTCCGTGAACTTTTAAGAAAAGATAAAGACATTTTACAAGTGGGTTCTTATTAGATTATTAACATCATATCATGCTTGTCTTCGGGGTATTGTTGTTTTCAAGATCCTCATTAGATAAATTTTGGTAAAAAAACATACTTGGTAACTAATTATGTAAATTGAGTAAACTTAAATGGTAGTTAAAGTTTCAATCATAACTGTTTGAATGGTTGGACACAATTCAAATGTCCAATAGATCAAAAGGCAGCTCAAAGCAAAAATCACATCAGGTGAACAATCTAACAACACTAGTTCAAATGATCAGCTCTAGAGAAAATTAAAAAGCTCCATTACGTCCAATGAGGAACAAGTATTGGGAGCGGGTCAATAGGTTTGTTAGTTTTGATGCTAATTTATGATTGTTTTGTAGTTTTTCTCTTTGTCTTGGGTGTGTTTACGATATTAATTTATATTCATTGTTCAAAATTTGTTTCACAATTAAAGAAGCATATACTATCATTCATACATTAAAGAACACAATTTTTTTATAGTAGTTCACAATCGTATTTCAAATTGTTAATCCACTCCCAACGACCTTTTAACTTAGAGTTACAAATTCACTAAACTTAGGTTTCCAAACAACACTTGCAACAAATTGTCTTCAAAACCAATTACATTAATGTTGCCCACATAGAGACTTACGCTACTCAATTGATCACATATAAAAATCCTAGAGGAGAGGGGAGATAAGATGCAAGTGTGATTTTACACACAAGGTCTAAAAACATTTTTAAAGAGAAGATATGGAAGAGTCTTACATGACTATCACTGTACAAAGTTTCATAGGCCCATAATTAAAATGGTGGAGTCTAATAGGAGTCTCATAGGAGGAGGTCTCACATAAGAGTTTCAGTTAAAGATATTTTAGTTATGGTAGTCTTCTATTTATGTTCAGTTATTCAATTATTCTAGGACTTATCTTTTACAATTTAATTTTCCATGTAATTGGGATGAGGGTAGTTTAATTGTAATTGAACTCTACTTGTTTCCTCTATTATAAATAGATGCTCCTTATATTCAAATTACATCAAGTCAGTGAAATTTTTCTCGTTTCAAAAAATTCAACATGGTATCAGAGTGGGTTTTGTGAGTTGACTCGGTCAACCCACAAAGATAATATGATCCTTTTTTGATCTATCATCTCTAGTAGTATAGGTTTGTATTCTATTTTTTTTCTTTCATGTCCCAGTATCCATTGTTTTCTTGGCTTTCACACCTCCATAGTGAACATTTCATATTTCAAATTATATATTGACGATAATATTTTAAAGTCTACTTTCAAACAAAAATTAAATTTTGGCAATCAGAGTTCTCTACAGAGAGAAATCAATATTTGAACATATAAAGGTCAGACTGCAAGAAAGATTCGAGCACCAGCAGAAAACTTCAAATTTTTAGGCATTTTATTCCATCAAGAACGAGAGTTTATATAGAGAATTATATGTCAAAATAAATATTTGTAAGTATATTTTCTTAACTATCCAACCAATTCTCAATATGAGTTTTCTACAGGGGATATTGATATCGGAAGAGTCGATGGTCATGTTAGCCAAAAAAAGGAAAGAGTACCCAGTTTGGCTAGATTAAAGAGTGAGAAATCTATTAGATTATTTATCTCAAAATAAGTATATTTTATGAAGAAAAATTATAGATGAATGAAAGGTATCAAAGTCTAGTTTCATAAGGAGAAATTTTAATATCAATTTGATCTATATTTAAGGAGATATTCGCATTGGAGTCGTCAAGGATTAAGTTACAAAATAAAGAAATAAAAGATTCAATAATGAAGTTTTTTAAGTCAAGTTAAGTATCATTTTAAAGCTCTTTGAGTCTAATTTCTTGAGAAAGATTTTTTTTTGTGATTTTAAACTATATTTTTGGAGATATTGATATTAAAAGTACCAAAGGTCTATTCTGCCAAAAATCTCTCTTTTTCCCCTATTTTCGCTCTTATTATATCTACATGCATTGACGTGAATTGAGTTTAATTTTCTCCTAAAATTCAAGTTTTTAGCAAATTATCTCTTCTAATAAGAGGGTTTTGGTCACACATGATCACTCCATGACGTGCTCATTCAAGGTATGCAATATCTTGCCTCAATTTTGTTCGTTACTTGGTTGAGTATCTTTTGCCAACCTGGCATTTCTATGCTCTCTGCTCATACTACTGCTTCTGTTTGGTCAACTTGCTCATTGCCATTGCTGCCATCATTGGACTAGAACCTGTTGTCATTTGCAGGCCTTTCCATTCCATCTTGATTGCAATCTAGGGTAACTTACTGCTATTACTGGTCATCCATCATTCTTTCAATCCATTTATCTTCTGAAGTGCAAAGTTGATCGGAAGCTTATCTTCGTAGTTGTCTCCTTCGTTGTTTTTGTCTCTATCTTCCTTGTAGCAAGTACCCAACTAGTTTAATCGTCACTTACCGATTGATTTGTTGCTGATTTGCTGGTAAAATCTTACTCAGGATAAGCTCGGCCATTGCTTTCGTAAACTTGCTCTGTATAGCCTGGTATCTTCCATAACTTCTGAAGATAGAATCGTATCTACTACTGTCAATCCAGGTATCTTCCTGGCTGTCAAAATCTTCCGAGTTCATAGTTGCTGCTTCTTCAGAAGATCTTACTATTGTTTTTAATCCTCTCTATGCTGGGTAATCATCCAAAAAATCACTCGATGTAGAAACAGGAGGGAAGCGGAGACAGAGAGGTGATCCAAACAAACGAATGACCATACTGGTGATTGTTGGTTTATTTAATCTACTGGGTTAACCCAGTGAACGAGTGACCATATTGGTTTGGTTCCGCTCGGGTTAACTCTAGTCATCTCATACTCGACTTGATCCTGACCCAGAATTTTTTAATTGATCCCCAGCCACACGTACTGGTCTGGTAATGGTATTGTGTTGTTGACTCTGCTCAGCCTAACTCAGATTGACTCATTATCTAGCGAGTACTAGTCTGGCTGACTTGGTACCTGATCAGGTCATCTCGGACTCATGAGTTGTCCTGACTCGGCTGACTTGCTTTCTGCCTCTTGTATATTAATCCCGATCCTGAGTTGGCCTGTCTTTCATATTGAGTTACATTGGTTTGACACCGACTCAACTCTTGACTCGGCGTGACTCATTTTTTACTCGGATTATTATCTTGGATTATAGTCAGCTTATTACTTCGTGCCCTGCTTCCTTATTCAAAGATGGACTCACTACAGATTATTTTACGTGTCCTTATTACTCTTAAGGACTTTCATTATTTACCGGTTATTCGCTGCTATACAACTTCATATTTGGTACATGTTACATGGGCATTGGCACATTTTCGTTGCTACAATTGTGTCTCTTTGATTGAAACATTATTATTGAGAAGAACTCCTCAATCGCTTGCCTTGGGTTCATTATTTGCTAATTGTTGTCGACATTGGTTCATTGGTTCATATGATGGAGATTTGCATTATTTAGGAAAATAAAACACATGGTGGCCCCAACATTTTATCTTCCTTTGATTCCCATTACTCTCTTATTATTTGACTGGCTTTCTCATATCGTCCTTTTTTTGACTTTCACATACCCCTTTGGCCAACCCTTTTGGAGCATTGCTTTGGTTGGTCCCTTTTTATATATATGGTTGTTTTAAATCATTTGAAACTTTTTATTTGTATCCTTGGGTTTTTTATCATCATCTTGAGGTCGGTTTCGATTTATCACCCATTTCTACCCTTTGAGAGTATGTGCCCGGTCTCGTACTTATCCTTGGGACGCCATGATGGAGGAGCTTATTACTACGTCTATTGTATTTGTTTCAAACTGGGATCACTGCCATTACTTCCTAGTTTGAGGGGGAGTGTTGGAAGATATTATGTAATTAGGGTATCATTGATGTAATTAGTTTATGTTTCTTGTCTCTTCTTCACTCTTACTAGGGTGAAGGATATAATTATAATATTATACTTTTATCATCTATATATATAGCTTAAGGGAGAGGGTTTGGACTAAGTCCATAACCTTATTTTTCCTCTTTTTTTCTCCTCAATGTGTGTTCTTATTTTTTCTCCATGTTGTAATCCATGGAGTTTTGAAAATCAATAGAGATTGATGGAACTTTGAATCCTAAAAGAGTGAAGAGAAAAGGAAGGATTTGGGCAAATTTTGAGTTTTTTCTCTTTAAAAGCATAAACTTGGTATGGGTATAAGCTCAACTCTTGATCCTCTATGAGTTTGAGGACTTATAAATAAGTTTTCCAACCAAAGTAGCCATTTTTGCCTGTTACCAAAAAGCTACAAAAAATGTTATTCTATCAACAAAAAGGTATGATCAATCAACCGTATATAATAGTTATATTTTTAGGTTCCCTAAGCCTATTGATTGATTAGGACATCAATCAAGGAGTTTTCAACCTGTTAGAAAACACATTGTGTTGACCATAGGTTGACTCCTTTAGTGCTTTTGATGATAACAAAACTTAATAGAGCTGACAATTTGCAAACCAAGTATTTCACATACTATATCTTCAAGAAACATACATCTCAAGATCTAAAGCCTCAAAACGATTGAGCCTACTCGAGACCTCAAACATCATTGAAAGACTACTCTTGAAGATGCACCCGGGATGAAGAAGACAATGTGAAGACTAGTCAATATGTAAGAGAGCCTCCAAACTCCTTTTCTTAAGGTACAATGCTAAAGATGGAGCTTTAGAACATAAATTGCATTTATATATGTTTTACAACATCATCCACATCTTTTCAAACTTGTTAGAGTATTCAACCATTCATATGCTTTAAAAGTCAACTTAGTTGAGTTGGCACTAGAATCGATCATCTAAAAGTGTATTGGCCAAACTTATAAAACATGATTGATCAACCTTAGTCGATTATCAATAATCCAGAACATGACCATTTCATGCAATAAAACATGATCAATCATCCTATTATCAATACCCCCACCAAACCACACATAGAGAAGTTAGTGAACATTTAATGGCAAATAGATAAGCCTTTACTCTCAAAATCTTTCAATTCTTTTCTAAATTGCTTTTGAGTGGAAGAGATTCAATATTTTCTACTCTTTCCCCCACCTATTATAGTCAAGCTCTCATAGTCTCATTATGCTTGAAAAAGGTGGATACTTGCAAGTTACATCTCTCAAGAGAAACTATTCTCTAAGTGAAAGGGTGCAAGTGAAATTTTTCTTTCTTTGTTTTATCAGGTGAAAGGTTCATCTAGAACATATTTAATCTATATAGAAACGGTCAACTTTTAAATGAGAAAGCAACTAGACTGGAGTTGGAGTTCCCTGACATAAATGTTAAATGATAAGGTGAATCGGTATCTTTCATAAGGAACGTGATATGAAACCATCCATGCAAGAAGATCGCCACAAATGGATACTTCAATTTAAATATTTGACCTGTGAAACCAAATCATATTAACCAAAATCTCTGGGCCCATAATCCGATACACAGTGGAATTATACAGCAAAATAAATAAATAATGATTTCATCTTGAAATACACATAGTACAGGAAAATTAATCCTCCAAGCTTCCTACTAATGCGGCTTATCATCCCTCTGAATCGATGCAGGAGCAGGTGGTTTCATTAGCTCATCTCTGAAAATACACTCTTCGAGCACTTTACCTAATCTGCCCGGACTCTGGGAATTTTCAACCATATACCTAGAAGGATTCAAGTTGTTCCTCACTGGGGAACTCAGGCTAGAGGTAGACAAAGGGGAACCAACTTCCCGAGGCAAAGGAGAGATAGGAGGATCAATAACAACGCCCATGTCCTTCCTGTAGAGTTTATCTTCTTCAATATCATAAAAATCAGCAGTTCTTACCTCCTGTGCAAGAGAACACATGCAACAACACAGCCATTGGGCACAATCTGTAACAGCTGGATATCCAAAACAGAAATCATTAGCAGGTAACTTGAATCTCTTCCTCATCTGAATCCTCCAAAATCCCCCATATAACAAGCCAAATGCACAGAGAACAATGCCTGTGAAACCAAGAGCTTCTCTTACTACCTCATTATTAATATTAACAGCCGCCAAGTTGAATATCCAAAATGGAGCCATGCAGACCAAAAGAAAAGTTGCGATATGAACATACATGTTTCCAAAACCTAGCCGCTCCATATTCCATCCAAAAACACAGAAGCCACAGAAAAGAGAAAGATAAGCAACTGATATATCATCCCAGAGGTCAAATAATCCACCTCTCCACTGAGGTTGGGTCTCTAACAACCTATGGTCATCGCTTGATACAAAAGAGTATCTCTTTTCAAATGATTTCACCCTAAGTTCAGCAGTTGAAGCTTGGTCTTGTCCTTCCTGGTTCGGCTCCGAGGAATATTCTTTCCCAAGAGGACTGAGAATACTATATAAACCAGCAATTGCTGGTGCTGAAATAGCAACAGCCACACAAAGACCAACCCCAACAGCCGGTCTTTCTGACCTCCTGTAACCCAAGTTAAGACCGCACAAAGCATACTGAGCAAAACAGTTTATATGGAGAAGGGAGACAACAACCATCATGTGGATCCATTCATGAGGTTTGTAAGTCCCATTTTTGCAATAGAGTTTTTGAAGTCTCAGAACATCGTCAGGTCTCCATTGGATTAAAAGTACAAGGTGATAGAACCGCTTTGGATGCTGATAAAGGCACATAAGAGTAAATAGAGCATTAAGGATTTGGTTGTTGACTTCAAACATAGAATCTCTCTGGGACTTTCTGGGCAAGGCATGATCTAACATTCCTGTCATCACTAAGAAGAGTATAGCACCTGAAACTGCAACACATGTGACCCAAAGAAATAGCACCATGTTCATTGGATCTTGAAACCATTTCTTACATATGTCCTTTAGAGATTCCCACTCAATTTTCTTAACAGATGTCTTCAGGCGTTCTCTTAGCCTTTGGCCAGTCGCAGTTGGTACTTGACGTGAAACTTCATCTCTTTCTTCTGCAAAACGCTGGAACTTGGCTGAATGAGAAGATATCAAACTGCTTGACTTGAACTTTCTAAAGCATGATGTTCCAGAGAAAAATCCTCTGAGAAATCCTTTCCTGCTGTCATTCTCACTCAGTAGTCCCTTCTGAGAGATATAAAGTGGGAGGTGACTCTTTGCAGTCAAATCATTTGAGGGGGCAACTGGCCCTGATTCTTCCAAAATTTCATCTGGGTTCTTCCCATTTCCAGTTAGAACCATTGCCTTGTTTATGTGATCAAAACTGAAAATTTCAGTGCAAGGATTAGACGTTTCCGGAAGTCCTCTTGTGACCATGAACCAGCTACAACTTTTTGAATTGAACTAGTGTTTAGGGACTCTTCATGACATGATAGAAAATTAAAAACCCTTCTTATTGATCACGGTAATACATGTCTCAGTAGGATTCAAAACACCGGATCACTGTTCAGTCATCTCAACCGAATGTCGTCTAATCGCAAAAAAAGAAGATGGAAAACTGTTCCAAAGAGAGTAGCAGAATGCTAATTAGCAAATTCAGAGGAAAAAAATATAAAAGAAAGCATGCAGCCACCTTAACCATGTGGTCCCAAAAGAATAAAAGAAACCAAAGAGAACCGACAAGCACTAGCTTCAGATAGAAAATTGATACATCCAACAAAACAAGAAGGTTATCCTGAGAAGCACGGGCAGAAAACCATATGCTATAATCTTCTCTTGAATGAAAAGTTTTTCAAAAAAGGATCATCCACCGAAAGATCCCTTAACCAAAGGGCATGTATTAGAAATATTGAGAGAGAGAGAGAGAGAGAGAGACGTGTTAAAGGGAAAAAATTCTACAAACGGCAAAATTTTCAGTCAAACAATCGTGACAGGAGCTCGATTCCAGAACACTTGTCTGAGGATACATCTACATCAACCATAAAATAAAACATTAAAACTATATTTATGAGTTTCATTAATGTGTTATTGCAAGAATGTTATACTGAAATCTAGAGATATATGACGAAGAAAGAAATGGAGAAAAGAGGAAGTCTCCGTTGTTTCAACTTATTTTGCCTGCAGATCATACACAGATTTCAGGCAAATGTTGAAAGACTATCAGAGAGATGAACGAATAATTCTTTAGCCGTCTCAGAAGGAAGGTACATAGTGCAAACAAGATATCTTAATGAAAGCGGTCTGGAAAAGGGTCCCTACATAGCAGAGAAATCTATATGAAAAAATTTCGGCCAATTCAGTTGAGAGTATCACGGAACAGTCAATGAAAAAGAGGACTCACTCGTAAACAATCATCTCCCCTAGAAGGATATTTATAAGAAAGGCACGATATTTAGCGATATCACCCAGGAATATTTTACATTAAAAAATTCAGAAAAAGGAAAAGGAAAAAACTACTCATGTCAGTTGGGATTTCGATCACAAAGCTTCAGAAATGAGAAGAACCTTTTTATCTCGCAGGCCCAGAAAAAGTAATATAAGTCCAGCCTGTTGTACAATTTCTGGAAGGATCTGTAATCCATATGATCAGTATAGCAAACGAATGGGTTCACCAATTTCAGTTTAGACCGACGACTCCAAAACTAGAGTTTAACTCGAAAAGAAAAACAAAATGCGTTAAGGTCGAAGAATAACAAAACACTTTAAGGTCGAAAATTAGAGTACAAAACCCTCACTAAAGTCGCTTAAAAAGAAAAGAAACACCGATTATACACAAAACCGTGTATGAACCCAATCTACGCTACGGATTTCAGTAAAACAACACCACCCTGTCAATCTATTACACAAAAGAACAATTGAAACTAACCCAACCTGCCTATAAAGAAAAAGAAGCCAAATCGAGATCACCATGATTGCCGAAAAGAGCACAACATTACCTCTCTTCAGGGAAGAAGTACATGAAAAGAATATGAGAAGAATCCAAGCCAGCCGTTATTTCCAAGAGCTTGTTCCTTTGGCCACAAAACATCCTTATGCCGTGTTCTTCTAAACTTCCAACACGTGATTTCTCAAAAAAAAGAAACTCGCAGCAGAAGAACAACGGAGAAATGACATCCTTCATCTCCAATTTTAAACTGGGAAGGTACGGAAAGGCTTACAAAAGAAGTTCAAAGGGAATAATGAAAGTGAAAGTGAAAATGAGACAGTTTTATTTAACTTTTTACTTAACAAAATAAGATAAATAATTTAAAATTATTAAAAATAGATATATTAAATTAATTAAATATAAAAAATAATATACCTAAATAAACACGGTTATTTTATAATATCTAGATACTTAATCAATTCTTACTTTTACAATATCTAAATTATCACTCTTAAATTAGTAATTTAATATATAATAAAATAATGAATATAAATAAATAAATAAATAGGATATTTTATTAATAAAATAAGATAGATTTTTTAGTCTAAATTAATACATTAATTTAAAAATAAAATAAAAATATTATTTTAATTAATTATAAAAAATTGAATACTTAAACAAAAATGTTTACTCTATATACTTGATCAAATTCTTACTTTTACGATATTTAATTATCACTCTTAAATTAATAATTTAATATAATATTAGTCATAAAATAATAAATAAAATAATAAGGTATTTTATTAATAAAAATATATGAGTATTTTCAATAAAATCTAACTGAATTAGTTTAGCATCAATGTCGAGTGAAATGACGAGTAAAAGTGAATTCACTGGTCTCATGGAGTGAATTAACTTTCACTCGTTTTTCACTTGTGAAAGTGAATTATCTATGTAATTCACTTTCACTCTCCACTTACACAATGTACTATCACTTTTGGAACCACTTTCTCTAGTGAAAATGAATTTACTTTCACTTACACAGTGCACTAACAAGTCAGAGAAAATTGCCTGATTTCCAATTTTAAGCATCTTTCCTTTGTCGGGTTTTTCGTGGAATGGGTTTATAAAATTATATAATTTCTAATAAGCTAATTGTAATAACTCCCTAATAAGGCCCCAATTCAGAGTCTAACTCAATAGATTCACTACCAACTTAAACTGAACCAAATGATTTCAAAGTATGAGGAGTAAGTTCATCACAAAAAATACCTAGCACAATCAATAAGTTTCAAAGTAATGGAGCAATGCATTTAGCTTTTTTCAAAACACCTGGTTTGGCTCTTTCTCTTAAATTTGAAAATCTAATACTATTTTGGAGGCATGGGAGAGCTTGAAAATATTTTAATTCATTATGGCAATGCTTAGTAAATAGTTTGGAGTGCAAATTAATTTAAATAAGGATCAATTTAACAATAAAAAACTAGCCATTTCTAGACCGTGTTTTCATAAAATGACTCTTTGTCCTTTTGCAAAGGTCGACCTCATTGATTCATAAAAATATTTCTAAAATCTTTAATATTACTGAATTAAGTTGAAAATCACAAGTGTAGGTCAAGTACAATTTTTGGCAAGTTACAATAGGCGAATCGAAGCTATGAAACTTCACCCACAACTTTTCTCAAACGAGCCATTTGGAAGGCTATGATCCAATCGAACAGTCTCCATAAGTTGCCTCTTTTCTTTTCTTCAGTTCCTCCAATGGATAGTGGAACTGTTATATCCCATAGTAAAGGAACATATTTGTGGAATAACATTCATTGTAACCATGTAAGAAAAAATTGTATACACATGGCAGCAATGGATTATTGCTCGTTTGACTCTGCCATTATCAACAATTACATCATCGTTAGTTTCATAGACAAAAACATGATTCTTGTACCTACTTTTATACTATCTACCAAAAGAATTAGGAGTACAACCCCAATTATCTTCTCTTATGGGAAGAAGTTCTCCTAAGGAAAATACAAGTACAACTATACAAAAAAATTACTCATTCTGACATGCCAACAAATTTCTGGCTAAAAGAGGTTTTCCTAGCTGGCAATACTTGTTAGGAATTAGACGCCCTAATTCAATACTAACAAGAGTAATAATAATCGCATAAGAAGAAATAATCAAACACGAAAAATACAAGATTTATATAAAGTTCGCCTCAAGGTGAGACTACGTCTTGTCCTCCGTCGTTGCAATAATTCACTATAATGATGAATTAGTTTATAAGAGAAATTGCACACACTCAAGTGTTTTTTTCTAACCTCTCTGCCGTAACTTAGGATCCTCGATGATAACCCTAATAATAGAGCTCTAAAATATAAAGAGAAAACTAGGGCAACCACAATACAAGTGTGAAATCTCCTAACTACCCTTAATAAAACAACAGTCAATATATCGTGAACCTTTCAGGTGCCGACTCTGCGTAAGGCATTAATTAGGCTACAACTTAATAGTACTTAGTTTGTCCCTTAATCCTCTGAAAATATATCAACACATGTGTGATCGAACTTAGTAAGTTCTACTTCAAGTCACAAATAAAACTACAAAACCATATAGAGAGTCCAAACTATATATATATATATATATATATATAATTTTCTTCTATTGGTTATGCTACATAATCAAATCCAAAACTTATGCATGTTTAACTCAGAAATCCTGCATACCTCAAACTACTAGCTAACCCCGTACATGTATATTTATGCATGCCTCACTCCATAAATACCATGAATATTGTTTAATAATAATAACATTGGTTTAATATGGAAGTTTGTAAAGACATTTAGCATAAACATGGATCTACTTCAATTTCAATTCTTCAATCGTAAAAATTTTACGTACTAGTAAATCTTTCAATAAGGATATCTCTTGTGTAAAACACAATCTTAATACATGTCCATGTTGAGTACTGGAACAAAGTCCTTACTCCTCAACATTGGTGAAACCCAACCTTTTCGAATTTCATATAGTTTAATTTTTTTCATACATTTGTACCCTTACTGACTTCTCAACGAAGGTCCTTATTTACTCATATAATAGTTGTTCTACTCACACACATACTTGCCTATTGGTTTCCAAATAAGGTGCTTATTCCTCATAGAGTAGTTGTTCTACACACACACACGTATACCCTTATTGGTTTCTCAATAAGGTGCTTATCTCTCGTGTAGTAGTTGTTCTACTCACACATACACATACCCTTATTGGTTTTCCAATAAGGTCCTTATCTCTCGTGTAATAGTTGTTCTAAACACACACACATACATACCCTTATTGGTTTCCCAATATGGTCCCTATTCCTCTCTGTAGATGAAGCATAACATTTTCCAAAGTTGGACTTAATAAGTTTAAAAACATCATAGTAGCTAGCCTACAACCCTCAATCAACTTCTCGAACAATGTCTTGATTCCCCACTTGGCGTCCCAAGTGAAATCCACATCTTCTCACCTTAATACAAGGCAAATTAACAGAATATTGTAGTTGCATACCTTAATATTTGGGATATAATCATGTACAATCACCTCCCGAGATACATGCTCACCATGCCCATTCCCATTTCTCTCTTTTGAAATAAATTTGTAGTTATCAATAATAACTAACTAGATACCTAGATTTGCATCTTGTGCAATAATAATAATTTTACACAACTGAATAATCGAATCTCAAGTAGGCTTATAAATACATGCAGAAGGTAGCTAACAGAAAGGGAAGAACATGATGTCAAAGTAAAACAAAACAATAACTTATAGTTACTCTTGCAAGACTAGTCACTTGATCCCACAATCTTTTTACTTGGTACTTATATAAAGAAAATATCTTCACCCTAAGATTTTTCAGCATTCACTTGGCCTTGTTTAGTCCATGGAAGGTCCACTTTTGATTGTCAATAAGAAAGTCAACAATAGGACTTGGTTGACTATCATTATGGTTGAGACATCACTTTTTAAGTAATGAACTCCCTTGGGATATTCTAAAACTAAAAGGGAACCCTTGCACCCTAACACCCTACTACCTATGTCGACGAATTTTCTAGGTTCTCTTAAGAAGGAAGTTTTGCTTGCAATATACTACTTTGGTATGATCAAACTGTCAAAGTGCTTCTAGTAAATTCTCCGACTCATTAGCCTATAAGAAAACATTTTGAAAACCTTGAACCCATTACACTGCTATAAAACGAAACAGGGATTCACAGAGTTTAACTATTCCCAATTTAAATCAAAACTATCAATTTCAAAAGTCAGATTCAATATACTTCTAATCCCGTTTAAACCAAATGCAATATTATCTTTAGAGCCTAATTAACCCTAATCTAAAATCAACCCATTGACTTTAGAGGTTCAATTTTGATACACACATACTTATGCATAATTTTGGGTGGAGACCCTCACGTGTAGGCATGTAGATAATTTGGGTGGAGGCCCACATACGAGTACTTACTCTGATATCATGTTAAATGGAGTCCAATGCCTATCCCAAAATGACTAGCTATCTTAGGAAACCTCTTTCCCAACTAATAAACTCAACATATTTGTTTTCACTAATCCATGTGGGACTATTCCTTAACACTCTCCCTCACGTGTAGGCCCTCTGGGCTCTTACATGTGGATAATTTGGGTGGAGGCCCACATACGAGTTCCTGCTCTGATAACATGTGAAGTTGGTTCCAAGGCTTATTCCAAAATGACTAGTCAACTTACAAAACTTCTTTTTCAACTAATAAACTCAAAATCTTTGTATTCACTCATCCATGTGGGTCTATGCCTTAACAGGAATGATTTTCTTTTCTCCCATTGTATTTTGTCCAAGTTAGGTTTCTATGTCATTTTTATCCCCAACTTGAGGGGGAGAAGTACAAGAAGAAGTACAAGAAAGAGGTATTTTATTCCATTTGTTGTCGTAATTTTTATGTGACCAAAATATTCAAGAAAGGGGGAGAATAAAAGATGAAGAATTTTGCATCTATGAAGGATTTTTTCAGCAAAAGAAGATCCATGACCAATTATCTTTTTCCTTGCAAATTGAAGTTATAAACTCCAACTTGAGGGAGAGTATGGAAGAGCATATATAGAAAAGTTTTACATGTCTCTCTCAACAAGAAGTCTCACAGAGCCAAAATTATTATGGTAGAGTCTTTCAAGAGTCATGGAAGGAGGTCTCACAGAAGAGTCTCAATTAAAGGTGTTTTAGTTATGTTAGTCTTCTATTCATGTTCAGTTGTTTAATTGTTCTAGGACTTGTTTTTAAGTATTTGGCTTTAGGTGTAACTGGGACAAAGGTAGTTTAATTATAATTGGATTCTACTTGTTTCCTCTATTATAAGTAGAGACTTATGTACTCAAATTATAATAACTTACTGAAATTTTTCTCTTTTCTAGAAATTCAACAAATAGGTGGTTGGAAGTTGAAGAGCTTCTTGGAAGGTGTGGAGGACTCACTTGTGGTTTGATTCATCTATCTAATATAGGGGAACATCTTGATTAAGTACACTGTAATGGGAGAGAGAAACCCCAGAATCTCCATCTCCCCAACTGGCATCATCCTCATGGAAATGACTATGAGATCGTGGGGAATAACAACCCTAGTCTTGTCCTTCACCTCTTTATTCTCATTTTTTGCCCACCCCTTTTCAGTTAATTTTTAACCATCAATTTCATTTTCATTTTCTCCCTTGGGGTCCTATTCCATGTTCTTTACATCCACCTTCATTTTCTCCATCTAATTTTGAGCCTGACTTTCTCCATCTTTAACTTCCTTGCTTGTCTTCTCCACAATCTTCTTAATCGCCACATCACTCATACTATGTATTATTGTACTTCCTCTTTTCCCTCCATCATCTTGTTCCTTATGGAGTTATTCTATGAGTTCTCCAATGGTTTCTCACACTTTGTCGTTCACAGCCCAATCCTTCTTTTCTGTCCCCAACTATCTCTTTTCCTTACACATTTGTTACTTATGCCTCCTCTTTCTTTTGTTAGGAATTAGAAGTCCTAATTACAAACTAACAAGAGTAATAATAATAAAAGCAGAAGAAGAAAAATATGCACGAAAAAAGACACAAGATTTATATAGATTCGCCTCAAGGTGAGATTGTGTCCTATCTTCCGTCGATGTAGTAATCACTATGCAAATGAAATAGTTAATAAGAGAAATCGCTTCTCTAATCTCTTTCAAGCGCAACTGACGATCCTCCTCGTTGATCTTACTTCGGGTGATAAAACTCTAACAACGGTGCCCCAAATAGAAAGAGAAAATTAGGGCAACCGGATTACAAGTGTGAAATCCCTAAAATACCCTTAATGAAACAACAATCAATATATCGTGGATCTGGCATTCCGAGTCAAAGTAAGGTATTAATTAGCCTCCACAACTTAACATCTTTGCCTCCTGTTCTCCCTTATCTTCCTCTTCTTCTACCTATTTTGCCTTTCTTTCTCTACATCAACTTCCTTTCCTCTTCATTCTCTTTTCATGTTCTCTTTTTTTCTCATTCTAATTTTCTATGGGAGGATCTTCCTTGGGCTGCCTGTGGGAGCAAGTGTATAATCACCTCCATCACCATCACTTTCGTTGTCTTCATCTTTTCTGCCTTCATCTTTCTCTCCACTCTGTTCCTCATTCTCGTTTTCTTGTTCTTCTTCTACACCTTATTCTTCTTCTACTTCCTTTTTGCTTTCACATTCATTTTCTCCTTTCTTCTCTTGAATCTCAACTTGAGGTGGCATTTTGGCCATTCTCGTTTCATTCTTCAAGTGTTCCTCCTATAAATCATTGAAGTCATGACTTGGTAGAGTCCCAAGTGTATTAACCTTCCATAGTAGCTCCCTCGACATGATATTGATTACCTTAAACTGGCTGGTGTTGAAAGATGTGTGAGCTATTGTAGGCCTCTCAATCCTCTTAGTGGGTCTCCCTTCTTCCTCCATTGAGGGAGGTGCAACTTCTCTTACCATTTATGTCTTTGGGTTTTAGTGGTCGAAGACCTTTTTATTAGAGGTCTTCTATTTCATGTGTCCTTCAATCCTAATGACTCTTGTCTTGTTTAAAAAATTTATCTATTTTCTCTATCCCATATTTTTGTACGTGGAACCCTTTTTCAGTAGATAATGGATGAGGATCTACCTTTGTGTGACCTACATATTGTCAGAGTGGTTCCGTCCACTCTTGTAGGCGGTAGCTTTCCGGACCTAACAGATAGGTCTGTGGGTGTATTGGCTACCCGCTATCATGGTATCAGAGCTGGGCACGCCATGTCCAGCGTTCGAATCCCGTGAGAGGCGGTTAAGAATGGGCGGGGTGGGTGTCAGAGTGATTCCGTCCACTCTTGTAGGCGATAGTTTTCCGCACCTAACAAATTGGTCTGTTGGGTGTATTGGCTAGCCGCTGTCACATATCTCTCTTTTGCCAACTATTGAAGATGAAGTTAATTACATGAACACAAGTTGATCTTTTCTCATCTCTTCCACATATATAAGAGTAATTTGTTTGCAAAGGACACATATTTTACCACCTTGCACATAAGGCCAAATGGAGGTCTTCTAGGTTCATTTTGAATGGTTTTCTCTCCATGGTGGTTTCTAAAAACCAAGACCCATCATTTCTCACCAAAATAAATTATAAACTTTGCGTCCAAAATAATTTCTTCTCCCTCAAATCTTGTGGGAATACTCCCATGGTTTAAGGGGCTCTCAACCCACAACATGAATATAAATTTGCATGAATTGTTCACTAATTTGGTAACCATTGTTGATCTAGGTTGACTTCCATCAATGATTGCAAATTAAGCATTTCAAATGCTATTATTTCAAGAGACACAATTTCAACGGTCTTTGTAAAGGAACTAACAAATTTATCTCAAGAGCTCAAGCTCAAAGAATTGCAAGACATCTTGAAGAAGCACCTATAAGAAGTTTGAAGACTTGAAGATTGGAGTCAAGTTAAGTAGAAACATCTTAAAAAATCTAGAAATGTTTGAGAAGAGTCATAAAACCTTCAATCCAAAGGAATATAAGAGTTTTGGAGCTTTAAGACAAAATCTTTCAAAATCGTGTTTAGTCGATGCTTACTAATGGTTAAAACTTGATAGAACACCTTAGGATAAATTTTATCACGCTTAGAAGCCATTTTAGAATGCTGGCAATTGGCATGATTAATCACACTTCTGATCATGATCGATCATCCAAAGTGTGGTTTGATAAGCAATATAAAACATGATCAATCAACCTAATTGGTTTGATCGATCATACAATATCTTGCCATAATGAGCTATAAAGCATGATAGTTCATCCAGACTAGATTGACCGATCATAATAAATCTAGGCATAATGAACTATAAAGCTTGATTGATCATACCAACTAGCTTGATCGATTGAACAGAAGTATATCATAAAGTCATATAGTGCATGATCGATCATACCGGTTTACATGATTGATCATACTGACTTTTGCATAACCAACGCTATAAAGCATTGTCGATTAATCATGTAGGATTGGATTGATTAATCAATCATGATTTGTTTGAAAGACACGGAAACCTGTTGATCGATGGTATGATCGATCAACAAGCCTAAGGAGTCATCTAAATATAGTTGCTACCTCGATTGATCGATCATAGCTTTCCAGTGATCAATCAATATGTCTGTCAACTTTTTGAAAATTGCTAGATAACAACTAGTTTGGTTGGGAAACTTATAAATAGTCCACCAAATGTCTCTTGCAAAATTGATTGAGCATTTACTTGCAAACCAAAAAGCATTCAACAACTATTTACTTGAAATTTCTACTCATACCCACTTTTGAGAGAAAAGAGCTTGATTTTGCAATTCCATTCCAAATCTCTAAAAATTTCCTTGCATCCTAGTTTACTCAAGCTCTATAAAATTCTATCTTGTCCTAATAAGGATTGGTGATTTGGATCTCACCAGGAGCATGCCGATTCTACCAACTCAAAGGTGTAAGTTTTCATTTTCTTTCGTACATCACCCTAAATCTCCTAAGAGGTTTTCTAGAACCTCAAATCTTGAAAAGGAAGGCCCACTAGAGCTAGAATCTAATTATATAACTCCTTGAGAGAGTTTATTATTGTGTAATCGGGTATTACACGTGGGTTAAAGAGAGATAGAATCTCTTTGAAATTGTAAGTTTCAGCTAATAGAGTAATTAGTGGAATTTTCTCTAGTAAGGGTTCTTGGCTAGTGATTACCAATATGGGAACATCGAGAACAAAAATTCTTTGTGTTATTTTGTGGTGAGTAATTGCTTATTTATTATTTACATTAATCTTCATTAAGCACCTAAATTTTATTTTATATATCTTAATTCACCTCCTCTTGAGAACCGCTTGGACCAACAACCACTATGGGCAAATAATTTTCCTAATATTTTTCCTATAGACTTTCCATCAACCAAAGGTTTTCTTCAATCAACTCTCTCCCAGTTGCTTTTCCCATGCTCACCTCTTTCCTTTTGATTAAATTATTGTTGTTAAATTCTAGGGCTTGAACTTAGAGATACTTCGGTTCAAAATAAGAAAAGTAAGAGGGAAGAAGGAGAAGAGAGGAGAAAAGAAGGCGAAGAAGCTTGTCTAGAAGAAGGTGGACTTGTGGAAGAAAATAGGAGAGAGAGCTTCACGTTAGGGTTTAGGGTCCAATTTGTTGTCATCAGGTGAACGTGTTCAGTTCGCATCTAATAATCCTTCAATTTTGAGGTGTTCTTGGTTTTTATATAACAATTCTTGGACAAACTTTTTTTTAAATACCTCAAAATCCTCTCAAGAGCCTACCAATGAGAGAATTGTGATTTGTACATAAACTGACTAATAATAGTTACTGCAAATAATATATCCAGTCTAGTAACTATCAAATAGATTAAATTTTCTAACTAATCTTTAAAATTTTCCAACATCTTCCTCATTACCAAACCCTGCACACAACTAGACATTTGGATCCACCAGGGTGTCAAGAGGCCTACAACCAAGCATTCCAGTTTCTTCATGTAAATTCAAATTATAAGGAAATGCCATGCTGAGACTGTAACAATTCAACTCCAAAATAATACTTCAATAAACTCAAATATTTTGTTTAAAAGAACTTACACAACCCCTTCCTTTAATTGGTGAATACTATCTTGTTGCTCTCACTTATGATATAGTATCATCCACACAAACAACCATAACCGCAACACCATTATTAGTACAAATCTCTTATAATAATAAAAAAAAACAAATGACCTTGCTGAATTTGTGAAACCATGCACATGGTGGTTGTTTGAGTCCATAGATTCACTTCTTTAGCTTATAGTCTTTCTCCCCCTCAAACACAAGTTGAATCACATAGACTTCCCCGAAAAGATAAGTATGAAGGAAAAAATTTGTTACATCAAGTTGATAGGGAGACCAATTGAAATTAGTGGCAAAAAAAGATAACAAGTCATACATAATTGAGTTTACCCACTAGAGAGAATTAAGTTAATTCTTTGGCAACCAACCTAGCTTTTAAGGCACGCAATATTGTTCTCAATATTATGTTTTACTAGAAAAAACCATCGACAACCTTTTTTTTATGATGTATGATGATTAAGAAGAAGAAAACTACTCTATGTAATCATGAATGGCATAGTTGTAACTCTTGCATACTTTCAGCACCAAGTATTTCATGATTGTATAAGAGTAGTTTAAACCCTTTGAAATATTTTCCTTCATTAAAAATAGAGGTAAGGGGAGGTTTCAAAGTGGTCGTGTTAGCCAACGCTCCTCCTTTGGCTTCCTATCCTCTTCCTACACGTCCATACTCACAACCCTAATCTCTCTTCTCATCTATTTCTTTCATCTCTATTCCTTCTTTTGTCTATTTCTTTTACATTTCCACCAGCTCTCTTTTTAGCATGAAACCCTAGAATTTATCATGGTATTAAAGTTGGGCTTCTAATGTTTCATTATGCTACTCAACATATAAAAAGAAAGGAGAGAAAAAAAGAATTCTCCTACAAGGGACATCAAATTCCAGCCACAATGGAAGCCAAAATAACTTCAAAATTCCAGCCATGATCATGGGAAGATGAGTACAACATGATTACTCTCTTCAATAAAAATTCAAAATTTTGTTTGAGTGCAATTGTAGGATATCCAACTCATGTGTCACATGTATTGTCTCCTTTGTAACTAGAGCTTTAATCTTCAAAAACTTTAGTTTTTTTTTTTCATTTGAACTACATACTTGACCAAATTCTGAATTTTTTGTCTTGAAATATTTCTTACAAAAATTCAAAAACTCCCCTGAATTCTTCCCTGATTTTTTTTTTGTCATGAGTTTATTAATAGCTTGTGGCAAATTATCTTCTTTGTGCACAAAAACCTAAATTAGGATTTCATGTTATTCTCACATTAAGCTCTCTTCATGTTTAAAAGTTGAGAAATTGATTTTTATTCTAAATTTTCATGCTCAATAAACATATTTTTTGGTTGCCATCATAAGTCTAGTCATGCATGTAACCTACAATGTCTTATGTAAGTTTCGTTTATGGTTTTATATTACCATGCATGTCACCCTTCACGAATGAATTGTAGATTAAGTTGTTGCACCCTAAGTCCATAAAGTCTAATTGATTGTGGCCATTTTCTTTGAATTTTCAATTATTCTCAAAGCTCTAAAAGATTTTACATTTAAAACGCAAGTCTTTTTCAAGCAGCTTGGCTGAAAACTCAAGTCACTTCTTTTTCTGAGTGTAGCAAACATGATTTCTTAAAGATCTCTACCATACCACTTAGAGGTTTGGCTAATTATTCTTCATGGTCATAGTTTATGAAACTTGTTTTGATTGCAAGAGATCTTGTTGGACATTTGACCCAACCAGCTCTACATATTGATGAAGAAGACCCCTCCTACCAAAATTGGTTAAAGGAGGACCCTACTATTATAAGTTGGCATATAAATAGCATGGAAGAATTTGTTGAAAATAATGTTGTTCATAAGGGTATAGCCAAATAAATTTAGGATACATGTGCTAAATTATATTCTAGTTCTCACAGTCTTCAAAAAATTTATGATAGTTTTCAGGCAATGTGTATGACCAAGCAAGGTGACAATCTTAGTGAATATTTTACTTAGTTTAGAGAAATTCTCCAAGAATGTATATTTTGTCATACGACACCCCTATAGATCTAAATATCAAATTATGTATGAAAATAAGTCATGATGTGGATGTTAGGAGATTTCAGGGTTTGGTTGTCAAGATTATCTATCTAATTGTCACAACACCTGATATCTCGTTTCTTGTTAGTGTTATTAGCTAGTTTATGCATCAAGCTCAACAATCTCGCTTGCTTTCATTGGAAAGAGTTCTTCATTATCTAAAGAAAAATATAGGACAAGGATTGCTCTATAATTGTCATGGACATACTACATTGAAGGTTTTTTAGATGTAGACTAGGTAGGTTAAATGGATAGCTCATGCATCAAGTGAAATGTTATGTCTTATTTTCGCTTAAATCATTTTTGATTGAGCTCAGATATCCTATTAATGGCCTTATCCAGCTACATTGTGACAATCAAATAATTATACATATTGCAACTAATCCAATTTTTCATGAACGAACAAAACACAATGAAATTGATTCTCATTTTATTCAAGTAAGCTACAAACTAGTGTCATATCCATGCATTATATTCCTTCCAAGAATAAACTTGCAGATGTGTTTACCAAGGCAATTGCAGCAAGCTCTCTCGAAATTACAAGTTCCAAACTCAGAATCTTTGATGTTCTACCACTAGCCAAGGGTCTTTATTTATAGTTTTTTAGAGGATTTTACATTGTCTATAATGCTCTTAGGGCTACAAGCTTTACGTGAGACAATACATAAATAGGCATGTTCTCCTTGACTAATTACACCCTTGGCAATCTTTATGAGATGACACCTTAATTACAATCTATCCACTCCTCTTGGATGTGTGGGCCTTCTCCATACTTGTGTGGGCTTGAACCCATTTTTTAAAAACAAAAACAAAGCTACGAGAAAAGAACAACACTTTGAGGAGAGTCGATGAATAGAAATAAATTTAGAAATTGGATGAAATGTGGAGGTCTTGTGTGGAACATAAGAATGAGGTTCTTTACGAATTGAATTAGGTCAAGTACCATATGGAGGTCCAAAAACAAAGAGAGAAGAGTTGGATGAATCACTAACCTTAGAATACGCAAACAAAATAGGTGAATGGTGGGCCAAAGGAGTAAGAGGATTTGGAATAGGTGGTCAATGTGAGGTGTTGGCTGGTCTAGTGGCTCAACTAAGTGAGAAGTACTTGCAAGAGATTCAAAACTGGAGAAGACTCAAAACCTAGAGCAATAGATGCTTTGGCCAAAAAAGGTTGATCCTCAAAGAACTTGACATCAGTAGAAATAAAAGTTGTATGAGGAAGAATGATAACAAACATATCTCAATAAGAAGATATTCACATTTTTCAATCAATTTCTCACATCAAATTCATCATTTTCAAGTTCAAAGAGTTTTCGACACTTCTATATTCACATTTAGCAATGATACATTCTTTTTTACTATTTTTATACCCGACATCTCTTTATGAACTTTTTACATATCTTTTCTTACATAGCAAACTTTTATCGGTTATTGTAATATTGCACTTTAGTATCATTTTAGCAGATTGTCACGAAGCTATGTCAAATGGCAAGTTGCATAGAATTTTAAAGTGAGCATGTAGCATGATTAAGTTTAGTTTATTTTACTATTTTAACTCTTTATGAATACATTATAGTCATTCTATCTTACAAAATTCTGATTCGAATAGCATTTCTGTTTGACAAGGGGAACGTTCAAAGGAGAACGGCATGCAAGGTTTTTAGTTGCATGTGTTCCTCGCAACGAATAGAGCAACTTGAGCGGTGCCTCTTTTGTGAAATGTTAATTGATTATCTTATGGTAGTTGATAAGAAATTAGTTTTTTTTATGTGAAAGATAAATTTAATCGGTGATCGGAGTGTTGATTGAAGGATCACCCGACACTGACGTGTATACTTCTGTTTCTGTTCGCGCTCTCTGCCGCCCGTCGCTAAAAAAACTCAAAAAAGCACAAAAATATTATCAACTTTTGTCGTCCTGGACGCTCTTCACCGCAACATGAACATATTTCTTGCGATTGAGGAAAAACCCGGCTTCAATTCTCCCAGCATCTTAATTTCCACGCGAAGGTACTGCTTCTTCCTCCCATGGCTTCTCTGCCTCGAACTCAGCTCGACAAGTTTGGCTCTCCTCGATCCTTCCGTCGGAGGGAAATCGGTTCTCTTCTTTCGCTGCGGCCGTCTTCTGTTTGTACTTCGATTTACTCGAGATCGAAGCTTAACCTAGGGAATTACCTATGTGAAGGTAGTTTGTCGGTTCGTTGTTCGACTGTCAACACGGTAGAGGAACGTGTCTTGGAGAAGACAGAGGAGGGGAGGCCTCTGAGAGTTGGTATAATATGTGGTGGACCCTCTGCTGAACGAGGGATTTCTCTGAATTCTGCAAGATCCGTGCTTGATCACATTGAGGTAGATACTGTTTACTAATTATGATGATGTTACTACTTTTTCTTCCCCCTTCGTTTCTGTGTCATTCGTTTTTCCTTTATATACATACATACATACATACATGCGTACATACATAAATTGTAAAAGTTCATATTTGAGTGAAGGAAGAGGAGAAAAATGAGAGAAAGAGGGAAAAAGAGAAAGAAATTTATGAAGAGCCTGAAAGGCTTCGTTGGTAACTATGCACGACTTCCCAGACTTCTGTTTTGAGTTACAAATTACAAAAATGCTCTTATACACTTAATAAACCTTAGTATCTCCCTAACTATATACATTCTATGTACATGAAAATTCAACCCAGATGTGATATGATTGCGGTGCGGTGCCTAAGTACACGATCTAATAGATCGTTGTATCGAGTAGTTGGATCATAGTCTCTTACCATAAAAATGGCTGCGTGTGCAGCAGCACCAACTATGAGAAACCCACCAATCCACATGTGACGTGTGAACAACGAAAGTTGTGTACCATAGTCAGTAGCTAAGTATGGATAGGGGGGCATGGAATACATATGGTGAGCTACAACAATGGTTGAAGAGCCTAACATAGCTAAGTTAAGAGATAATTGAGCATGCCATGACGTTGTTAGGATCTCATAGAGACCTTTATGACCCTGACCTGTAAATGGACCTTTATGAGCCTCTAAAATATCTTTCAGACCGTGACCAATGCCCCAGTTAGTCCTATACATGTGACCAGCTATCAGGAAAAGAATTGCAATAGCTAAATGATGGTGTGCAATATCGGTCAGCCATAGACCCCCTGTTACTGGGTCTAATCCTCCCCGAAAAGTAAGAAATTCCGCGTATTTTGACCAATTCAAGGTGAAAAATGGGGTTGCTCCCTCAGCAAAACTTGGATAAAGTTGAGCCAAAAGATCCCGATTCAAGATAAATTCATGAGGAAGTGGTATCTCCTTAGGATCTACCCCAACATCTAGAAATTGGTTAATCGGCAAAGATACATGTACTTGGTGTCCCGCCCAAGAAAGAGACCCCAGTCCTAGTAACCCCGCTAAGTGGTGATTTAACATGGATTCTACATCTTGGAACCAAGCCAATTTAGGAGCAGCTTTGTGATAATGGAACCAACCGGCAAAAAGCATTAACGCTGCAAATACCAATGCACCAATTGCGGTACAATAGCCTTGAAATAATTTAACATGCATACAAGATTATATCAAGAAAATTAACCTCTGAAGTGGTAAAATAACCAAAATACCTCTGGAAGGTAAAATAACAAAAATACCCCTGGAAGGTAAAATTACAAAAATACCCCTAGATATATTTTCTAACACTCCCCATCAAGCTGAAGCGTATATATCCAAGAGTCCCAACTTCTTGCAGAATGATATAAATTCTCACTTGCCAAGGGCCTTGGTGAATACATCTCCCAATCGATTTCCAGACCGAACAAATGGAGTCAATACCTCCTTTTTCATTATCGTATCTCGAATAAAGTGGCAATCCACTTCTATATGTTTATTCTCATGAAAAATTGGGTTACTTGCAATAAAAATCACAACCTGATTATCACAAAACATGTTCATCGAATCATCCTGATTGAAACCCAAGTCTCGTGAGACTGACCTAACCCACATCAACTCGCTCATTGTGTGAGTAATTGCTTTGTATACAGCTTATGCACTAGACCGGGCTACAACAATTTGCTTTTTATTTTGCTAACAAACCAAATTTCCTCATAGGAAGACACAATATCCAGAGGTTGATTTTTTGTCCAGTTTGGACCCTACATAGTCTGCATCAGAGAGCCTCTATCTTCATATGATTGTTAGGTCTAAAAAAAATACCTTTTCCTGGTGCTCCTTTCAAATGCTTCAAAATTCTTTGTGCAACTTCTAAGTGTACTTTCCGAGGACGTTCCATAAATTGGCTCACTACACTTATTGCAAAAGAAATGTCAGGTCTAGTAATTGTTGCATAAATTAATTTTCCCACTAACCTCCGATACTGTATTCTGTCATTTAATTTATCACTCTACTCATCATGGAGATCATGTCCCACTTCCCTTGGGGTATCAGCTGGCTTCGCTCCCAACAAACCATACTCTTGAAGCATTTTGTGACATACTTATGTTGTGTCATCACAACGCTTTCTTTACTTTTCGCCACTTCAATGCCTAAAATTATTTAAGCGGTCCCAAGTCTTTAGTTTGAAGATGTGCAGACAAATATGACTTGGTATCATCTATACCAAAAATATTACTCTCAGATAATATAATGTTATCTATTTAAATCCAAAAACACCACAATTCCAGAGGACCTCTTCATCACAAACAAGGAGTGATCACAATGACTTCTCGAGAACCCCATGGATACTACAACATGAATGAATTTTTCAAACCAAGCACGTGGACTCTGCTCCATCTCATAAATTGCTTTCTTAAGTCTACATACTTCATGTGTCTCCCCCTAAGCAACATATAATGGAGGTTGCTCTATATATACTTCTTCTTCCAGATCACCATATAAGAAGGCATATTTAATGGCCAGTTAATGTAGGGGCCACCTTTGATTCACTGCAACTGAGAGCAAAATACAGACAAATGAGCAACAGGCAAAAAGGTTTCAAACACATTAATACCAAAGGTTTGAGTATACCCCTTCACAACCAACCTTTATACCGCTCAATAGAACCGTCTGCATTATACTTGATAATATACACCCAGCAGTAGCCAATAACTTTGGCCCTAAATGGTAGTCACACAGTAGCCAAGTGTCCCGATCTATTAAAACATCCATAGCTTGCTTCCAATGAGGAGACGAGAAGGCCTCCTGCACTGAAGAAGGGATAGTGCAGGTAGAAATAGACAAAACAAAATTTTTACATGAGTCAGATAAGGAGCAAAAAGACACATACTGAGATAAAGGATACCCCGTACCTTTACCTTTCCTGACACCCTTCCTGCGTGCAATAGGAAGATGTAGATCAATTACCTCCAGGATCTTGAGCCAAAGTAGAGTAATGGTTTGGTGAGAGACTCGGTGGTGATATTTCTTTCCGGCGTTTATGTACATGTAATGGTTTCTCGATAGTGACAACTTGTGACGGTCCAACAGGCTCATCAACTGGTATAGTGATAACTAGTGCCGCTTTAGGTGAGACAACAAAATCAGAAGGTAAAGACACAGATGAAAAGAATGGTACATCCTCAAAGAAAGTAACGTCAACAGATACAAATGTTTTTCTAGTGGACGAGCAAAAATATTTGTAACCCTTCTGTGTGCGAGAGTACCCCAAAAATACACACTTAACTGCTCGGGGAGACAACTTATCCCTGGAAGACCCAAATACATGAGCAAAGCAGAGACATCCAAACACGTGGGGAGAAATAGCAAAAATAGCACGGACGACAAAAGAACTTGCATAGGAATTTTTTTCTTCTAATACAGACAAAGGCATTCTATTAACCAAGAAACAGGTTTTAAGAACAACATCACCCCAATAAGGCTTGGGCACATGCATATGTTTCATCATTGTCCTAGCTACCTCCAGTAAATGACAATTTTTATGTTCATCTACGCCATTTTGCTAAGGGGTAAAGACACGTGATGTCTGATGAATAATTCCCTGTTCTTGACAAAAAATTTGGAATTTATGACTCATGAACTCGAGGCCATTATCAGTATGCAAGATATATAACGAAGTAGCAAAACGATTTTTTTATTTCATTAAAAATAAGCTTGAATACATCAAAAGCCTCAAATTTTTCCTTAAGAAGGTAAATCCAAGTACATCTACTAAAATTATCGATAAAGAAAATAAAATACCTATGACCAAACTGACTAGCCACTAGACAAGGACCCCAGATGTCTGAGTGTACAATCTCAAATAGATTGCTGGTTTTATGAGACGAGATTGGAAACGAACTTCTGTGATACTTGCTCTGTTGACACGACTTGCACTGAAAAGAAGAACTAGACGAAAAGTCTGGAAAGACTTGAGTCAGTTTTGCTGCAAACGGATGATCTAGCCGCAAGTACCACTGTAAAGGAGAATCTGCGGTATGTAACGCCTGAATACCTATTCTGTTGATGGCTCTCTAGTTAGTATAATACATCTCTCTCATGAGTGGAACCAATCGTCTTCCTCATTGCGAGATCCTGAAAAACACAATGAGTAAGATAAAATGTGAGGGAACAACTCATTGACTTATCTAGCTGACTAACCGACAACAAATTTATAGGAAACTTGGGAAAAAAAGTGTTGACTGAGGAGACAAAAAGGAAGCAGGAGTAACAATGCCTACTCTTTGAACAAGAGAGGTAGAACCATCTGCAAGACTAACATGTTTGACACACAAAGACACTTTTAAATTGGAAAACAATGACAACATACCTGACATATGTCTAGAGGTTCCTAAGTCAAGAACCCAGGATGGTGACGAGTGAATATGATAAGCTGCCATAATTGAGTAAACACTGGTAGAACTAGGAACTAGGATGGAAGCATGGGCTACAAATGCTAAGGTCGGAGCAATAGAGATTTGGGCTATGCATTGAGCAATCTGCTATGGCTCTTGTATCAATTGCTGCATCTCATCTGAAGCACCCGGTGTAACCGACATAGAACAATCTAAACTCCCACTTCCACTATCAGGAATTGTAGAATTAGCCCATGTAGGCTTCCCAAACTTAACCCAACATTTGTCAAAATAATGATTATTTATGCACAATGAACTCTCTTCCTTTCTGACTTACCATCACCATGTCCTCTACCTCTACCTCTAGAGGAATCTCTAAGGGCTGATGTAGTGTTGGAAGCATTAAGAGCAATGACTGCCCATTATCTTACTTCCTTTACCTGTTCCAGGTACAATAGTCTTATCAGCCCTCATAATGCGATTAAAAGTGGTAGAGAGAATAGGTATTTCATCTGAAGCTAACACCTGGGCTTTAATAACATAAAATTCAGCACCTAAACCATCCAAATTTTTTGCAACAAGCAGCTGATTTTTCTGTTTTCGCAACTCATTTTCATTCGTAATAAATGGATGATATACATTGATCTCCTGCCATATGCCATGGAACACACTATAATATTCTTTAACAATTCAATTTCCTCTTTTCAACCCAAAAAAGTCTGTATACAGCTCATAAACTCGAGAGAGATTACTCTCCTGTGCATATAAAGATTCTAGAGACAACCACATAGCCTTTGCTGTCTCACAATTCATTACCTGATTTCTAAGAGTAGAATCAATACTATTGACAATCCAGGTCATAACCTGATTGTTCTATGCCTCCTAGCAATAATCTACTACTCTGATACTATGTAAAAATCTAGATTTGGGTGAAGGAAGAGGAGAAAATTGAGAGAAAAAGGAAAAAAGAGAAGAAGAAATTTCTGAAAAGCCTGAAAGGCTTCGTTGGGAACTGTGCATGAATTCTCAGACTTCTTAAATAGGTGTTTTGAGTTACAAATTACAAAAATGCCAATATACACTTATAACCCTTAATCTCCTTATATCTCCCTAACTATACATCCTATGTACTTGAAAATTTAACCACTGATATAATTTAACACGCAAAACAAGATTACATACAGAAAATTAACCACTGAAGTGGTAAAATGACCAAAATATCCCCGGATGTATTTTCTAACATAAATGTACACACACACACACACACACACACACACATATATATATATACACACACATCAAGAGCTGATCCAATATGAAAAGCCATTTGGTGTGAAACAAGTGAAATGCTATCTCAGCCATCCAATCATGATCAACGGCTATCTCAGCCGTCCGGTCACGATTGGACGGCTGAGATAGCCGTTTCGCACCAAATAGCTTTTCGTATTGGATCAGCCATGTATATACATATGTATATATTTATATATGTACATACATTGAAACGAGCCAAATTGAAGAAAGCGGCGAGCAAGCTTTTCTTCAACAAGGCATTATTTATTAACGCATGCTTCTGTTATGCTTTGTGAATGAGGTTCTCAGTTGAATTGGTACGTGGGAAAAAACATGGTTTCACCTCTTTACAGTACTCTTCGTTGTTTTACTGGTTTGGGTACTCCTGATTCAATTGGAATAAAATATTACTAATATTTAAAAGTAATTTTGAATGAAAGTTGACTAACACATGTTGTCATATCTGAATTTTTCAAGTGAGTCTCTAATCTTGCTTTCTGTATCTATTTGTAATTTCAAGAGGTAATTATCTTAAGGAAGAGTAGAGAAAAATAAAAATAGCAAGAAGGCTAAAGGAGAAGCTTTGTCGGCCCAAGATGGAGAGAATGTATGGAGACCCTGTCCTTTTTCATTTGCTTCTTGGGGAGATGATTTCCTTTCCTATATCTCACCTTGTAAATGATAGAGAATAGAATCTCTATAGTTTTAGCTCACAGTACCTGGAGCAAAACTAATTCAACACAAATATTTTAAATTAGCAAATGCTGAAAATTACGTATATTTCTGGAGGCTATTTTATGGAATAAGTTATTAATTTACTCTTTTGTGCTCTCCAAAGAATAATTCAGTCTTTTGCACTCTCCCAAGAAATTATCTCATGTAATAGTTGGTTTTTCCATGAAAATATACTTGCTTGTATTCTTGACATAATATTTGTTGAGGAGTAATACTGTATTTTTACTTGGCTGGCCTTTTTTTCAAAAAAACAAGTGTTTTTATGTCTTTGGGTAAGGTACTAGCTCCAAGATGGAAGAAAAGACACCCACCCAAGAGTTGGCTGAAGTCATTTGAGAAACCGTAACTGCAGAAACATAAATTGGTTATTCATTACAAATAGTAATACAGGTTGCTTCCCAGATAGCTTGATCATTTGACCCTCTTTCATTTCGATTCAAGAAAACTAAATATTTGCCTCTATTCTTTTCTAAGCTAAAATTATTTAGAGGATAGTTGCTCTCTCTCGTCCAGCTAGGTTAGAGACATCACCAAAATGATGTCAGTTCTCCATGCTCTAGATTGATATGATGCATTTGATTCTGTTCTATGTTTCATATGGTGTATTAGTATCATTTTGGAGCAGCCTTGCAGCTTCAGATTGCTAATATTCAGATTTATATTCCAGGGATTTGATTTGAATGTCTTCTGCTACTACATTGATTGCAATCTGAATGCTTATGCAATATCTTCTGCCCAGGTATAAGAACTATCCCATCTTTTCATCCACACAGCTAAGAATAAACTATTCATTCATGCTAGTCTAAATTGGGTTATAGAAGTTTCAAATTATTTTATTTGATGAGAACTAGTTCCTGAAATTATGTTTAAGAATTGTTCTGTCTGATATCTCTGACATAGAACAGACCAACTTATACACCTATTGAAATGATTTCTTCATTTGGAAAAATTATATCTAATCCAAACACAGTATGACAGAATTCTTGCTTAAGAATGAAAACAGATTGAGCTATTCTTTTGAGTAGTTTTGATCCTTCTTCATGTAAACATCAGAGGATTTTTTTATCTCACTTCTTGTTGGTAAGACTGATTATGGGAAGTGTGATCTGTTTGTGCCTCATGTTTCAAACCCAGATAATTTGAAACCACAAATAAAACTCAAAAACAACTTACACATTGTCTCTAGCAGTTGATAACCTTTTGAATCATTATATATTTTGGGCATGTCATATAAATGTTTGCACCACTTAGTTTTTGTTTTCCCTCCAATTTTGCAGCTATATTCGAACACACCTGCTGATTTTGATTTTAAACTGGAAAGGTCAGTAACCTACTTATGAATTTAATTTGTTTAGATGGATATGTTTTAAATGCTTCATACTGTTTACATCACTCTGCAGCCTTGCCCAAGGATTCGAATCTTTATCTGAATTTGTAGAGCACCTTGCTACCTCTGTGGATATAGTTTTCCCTGTGATTCATGGTCGATTTGGAGAAGATGGTGGTATCCAGGTTTGTCTCTACGATGGGTTTTCACAAAAAAATTGAACAAATTTGTGCAAATTTTTTGATAAAGAAACTAAATGTTTAAATTTGTGTGAAATTTTGATAATGAAACTAATTGATCAAGTGAAATTTTGATAGTGTATGCTTTTCTCTGCTTTGATCTGGTTCTAGGAACTGTTGGAAAAAGCAAATGTTCCATTTGTTGGTACAAGATCAAAGGAATGCCAACAAGCCTTTGATAAGGTAAGACCAGTCATATTTGTCAAGAAATGCTTAAATAGGCTTGCGTGGGGGCTTTTTACTCATTCGATCCTCAAATTTATAGCTTGGGTATGCAACAAAGATTGCAGTTTTTATAGTTAGCAATATCATTATCTTTGAATTTTTTATCTTTCAAGCAACCACAGATTTTTACACTGAGCTGTCTAAAAGTTCTTTATGCCGTTTGTATGCTTGTAAGACTCTTTTTTGAAGTCATTGTTCTATTCTTGTTTTGAAAAGGACACATGAATTGATTTGCACTTTTTTGGGAAATATTCCTATTCCAATTAGTGTAATGGCAACCTTTGGTACAGAAAATGGAATGAACTAATACTCTCATTAGCTTTCTTGCTAGTAGGATATGGTTGATGATATCCAGTATCTCGACATGTGTGAATTTGCATCAGTGTAGTTGCTTTGTCATCTGAATCTATCTTTTTTTCTTAAAATATTGGCAGTATGATGCTTCTGTGGAGCTTAGAAAACAAGGATTTGTAACGGTGCCAAGTTTCTTGCTACAGGTGAGCCAGTAACGTAATTTATGTATATCTTGAAAAATATGAGATTTGGGGGAGAAAATAAGAGAAACAAGCAAGGAGAGAGCAAACAAGGCTGCGTTGAAGTGTGTTCCTGAAAAGCATGTCCTTCCTGCTTTTATTTCAGGGTTTAAGTGAAACTTAAAAAAGGACAAAAATGCCCCTTGATACATAAACTTACATATCTCCTAAAATACGTCTCTAAATTGAATGAAAATTGAACCATAGATATATGAAAATATTGTCTATCTAGCAGACATAATAGAAGATAAAAACATAATATAGGAAATGACTAAAATAACCCTAAACTGATATTTTAACACTCCCCCTTAAGCTAGAGAGTAGATATCAAGCAACCCCAGCTTGTTACAAAAGGCAACATGTTCATGTCTTCCCAAAGGCTTGGTAAACATATCTCCCAACTAGTCTGAAGATTTGATATATGGAGTTACCGCCTTTCCTTGCATAACTTCATCTCTAATAAAATGACAATCAACCTCTATATGTTTAGTTCTCTCGTGGAACACAGGGTTGCTTTTAATGAAGATTACAACCTGATTATCACACTTCATAACCATAGGATCTAGTAAATGGAAACCAAATTCAAGAAGAACAGACTTAATCCACATAAGCTCATTACTTGTGTGAGCTATTGCTCGATATTCAGCCTTTGCACTAGACTTAGCCACAATTGTATGTTTCTTACTTTTTTAGCTTACCAGGATACCTCCAACAAAACAACAGTAGATTGATGTAGACCATCTATACATCTTACACTTAGGATAATCTGCATGAGAATATCCAAGTACATCAATCTTTCCATTCAAAGTATACAATAGACCTTTTCCAGTTGCACCCTTTCTATACTTTAAAATCCCCTTGGCAGCTTCTAAGTGCACTTTCTGAGGATTTTCCATGAACTAGCTCGCAACTCTCACAACAAAGGATATATTTGGCCTGATAACTGTAGCATAAATCAATTTACCTATCAAGCGTCAGTATTGAGTTCTGTCCTTGGGAGTAGGATGTTGTGTGATATGAAGATTATGGTTGACTTCCATGGGAGTGTCTACTGGTTTAGCACCTAACAAATTATATTCTTGGAGCATATCTAATATATATTTTCTCTAAGAGAGAACAATACCTCGTTTGCTATGAGCAACTTCAATGTCAATGAAGTACTTGAAGGAGCCCAAATCTTTTGTTTGAAAATGTGTTACCAAATACTGTGTAACTTTTGCAATGCCTTCAAGATCATCCTTAGATAGTATTATATCATCTACATAGACCACCAAAATAACCACATCAGTCTTCTTCTTGAGTATGAACATAGAATGATTGCAACGGTTCTTTTTTTTTTTTTTTTTGAAATGATGCTGATTTTTATTAAGAGAAAAGCTCAAAATAGCAATTTACAAAGGAGGGAAGCTTTCCCAAACAATGAGAGATTGCTGGGAAGTTCCGAATTTTGCCAATGTATCAGCCAAAGAGTTGGCTGATCTAGGAATGAGATTCCAATTACAATGAGTAGAAGATACAATGTCAACAATACTATCAGTGATGGGCCAGTGGCGCCAAGGGGGGAAGCTGTCTTTGGAACACCAACTAATAACTGTCTTCGAGTCACCTTCAATGATTAACTTGTCATGCAATCGATCCCTGAAGATGTGGAGGCCGAACAACAGAGCACTAACTTCAGCAGTATTAGAATCGGCAATGCCCACCGGACCAGCATAAGAAAGAATAGGGTCTCCATTGTGACCTATGAACACACCACCTGCTCCAGCCGGCCCAGGACATCCAATAGCACTACCATCAAAATTCAGCTTAATCCAGTCGCAAGGGAGAGGATCCCATATGGCCATACTCGTAGTTCTGCTGGGGCCAGACATATGAGCAATCAAATTCCAATTTTCCAGAAAGGAAACCCCCGATAGAGTGGCAAAATCCTTCCTTGTATGAAGCCAGCTCGAGATGAGGCCAATGACATGAGAAGCCGTATTGTCTGGGGTGCTAGCATTGGTGTTGAATCTCCGGTTGTTCCACTCGAGCCAAATGCACCATGGAACATGCACAAGACAGGCCGATAGTATTAATTTGCCTAGCCGAAGAAGGAGAGTCCCTCAAACCATCTCAAAGGTGCCAAAGAGGTCCTGATGTAGCCCCACTTGGAGCTCAATTTTCTGAAACATCTTCATCCAAACTTGCCATGAAAATCCATGGTGTAAGAGGACATGCTGGACTGTCTCTTCGCTCTCACCGCAAAGGGGACAAGAAAGATCGGGGGCGGTGAAGCCTCTTCGATGAAGGTTGTCTGAAGTAAGAATCTGTTCTTTGATGGCCAACCACACGAAAAATTTAATTTTGCTTGGCGCTGAGAGTTTCCAAGCCAGATTCGCCTTGTGCTCATGAATATTGTAGTGCTCATGCAATGGTTCTTGTAGAACCGAAATTGTGTTACTATAGTGCTAAACTTCTCAAACCATGTCCTTGGACTTTGTTTAAGTGCATAAATGGTCATTTTGTTGCTTACATTTCTTCCCTGTGTCCCCCTGACCAACATACTCAGGAGGTTACTACATATAAACTTTCTCTTGTAAATCATCATACAGGGAGGCATTTTTTACATCAAGTTGAAAGAGAGGCCAACCTCTATTAATTGCTACAAAGACTATGATACGTATTGAATTAAGTCGGGCCACAAGGGAGAATGTCTCAAACACATCAACACCGAAGGTCTGTGTATATCCCTTTGCCACCAGTCGTGCCTTGTGTTATTTAATAGAGCCATCAACATTATATTTTATGGTATAAACCCAATGACACCCCACAATAGCTGCCCTTGTCAGTAGATCACATAGACGCCAAGTTCCCTGAGACATCAAAGCACTCATTTCATCATCTATAGATCATTTTCATTTTGGTGAACACAAAACATCTTGCACTGAATGAGGTATAGTAGAAGTAGACAAGGACATAGGAAAGGATTTAAAGGACGGGGGAAAAAATTCAAGAGACAGATTTTGAGATCGGATGAGAAGCACGAGACCGTTTACCTTTCCATTGACTAATAGGCAAGTCCAAATCCGATATAAGGGGGATACAGGCAAAGAGGAAGATGACTGATGACGAGAAGAGAGCTCTATAGGTGTATTTGCTGGAAGCACTGCAAGAGCACAAGGATGGCGGTTGTAGACATGAAGAGGCGGAGAAGAACCTAATGAAGTTGGTACATCCAAAGTAGTGACAGGAACTAGACTGTTTGAAGAAGACACAAAAGAAACAGAAAGCTCACTAGATGATGCAAAATATGGAGTATGCTAAAAGAAAGTCACATTAGTTGATACATGTCTTCCGTCGAATAGGATCATAACATTTGTACCCTTTTTTTCGACAAGAGGAGCCTAGAAAGATATATTTGACAAATTGAGGTGAAAATTGATCAACTAAAGTTTGGCAAAACAAGTACAACCAAAAACACGAGGAACAACGTCAAATAGTTTACAATTCAGTTTTAAAACTTGGAGAGGAACTTGACCTTCAAAACAGAGGAAGACATGCGATTAATTAAGAAACAAGAAGTCAAAATTGCATCCCTCCCAAAATGACTTAGGAATGTTTATGTGTTTTAATAGTGTCCGAGTAACCTCAAAAAGATGTTTGTTTTTACGTTTAACCACCCTATTTTGTTGAGGGGTATAGGGACAAGATATCTAATGTAATGGGTAATACCATGTGAAGTACAAAACATTGAAACCTTATGATTAAGATATACCAATCCATTAACAATATGAAGCACATGAACACAAACACCAAATTAATTCTTTATTTGACTAATAAAATTCAGGAATACATCAAATACTTTGGATTTCTCCCATAGGAGATACACCCAAGTTACTCTATTGAAATCATCAACAAACGGCACAAAATACTTGAAACCGAATGGACTAGGAATCCGACATGGACCCCATATGTCAAAATGGACTAATTCAAACAATTTGGTGTATGACTAGAACTAACTGGGAAACTGGATCAATGATGCTTTCCCAGGTGACAAAACTCGTAATCAAATGAAATATCTGCTGGCAAAGAAGGAAAAAATTGACGTAGCTTAACTGGTGATGGATATCTTGTGTAGATGCCAGAAGTAGGAAGAATCTATAGTAATATGTGCTACAACTCGAGAAACAAATACATCATCTAGCATATAGAGCTCTCCCTTCTCATGTCCGGAACCAATCGTCCTCTTCGTCTACAACTCCTAGAAAACATAGGAAGTAAGATAAAATTTTACTGAACAATTTAAGGATTTAGTAATAAGCCTCACAGACAAAAGATTGACTAGAAAGTTGGGAACGGACAAAATTGAGTCTAAGGACATTTGTGGGGTAGTGGGAATAGTACCGTCCCCAATATTTTTTCAAAAATATGGTTTGACCTACCACAGTGAATGCATTTCCAATATCCCCTATCATTCTGATCACGACCACAGGTAGAGAAGGAGTGACCTCTACTTCTATTATTACCACCACAAAACTGACCATTAGGTTTACCGATAGAAGACTAGAGGTTAAGAACAACTGCATATGAGAGATTTCCACCTGAGTTATTTTTATTCACTATTGCGTCTTCATCCCGAAGAACTCCATTAAAAGCATGTCCTGGGGTGGTCACATCCTCATTGGCCAACAACTAGCTCGAATGATATCATACTCAGAAGCCAAATTATCTAGAAACAGGGTTACCTAAATCTGGTTCTCCTTCTTATCCTTCTTACGAATGTCCTTGACATTCACAATAAATGGATGAAATGTACTAAATTCTTGTAGTACCCCTCTCATCTTAATGAAGTAATCTATAACTGATTTACTTCCACGCTTCATAATTAAATGTCTTACATACAATTTATATTTTCAAGACAAATTACTTTTTTGAGATAAAATAGATGTCAAGGTTATCCACATTGCTTTAACGGTACTACAACTCAAAATCTGGTCATTGAATCATGACTCCATATTGTTAACCAACCAGATCATCACTAAATTGTCTTTTGCTACCCAATCTTCAATAATAGGTACAAGGGGATCATCTATTATGTATTTGGCCATCCTTCTAGCCCTCAAATACATCAAAACTGATCTTGACAAATTCACATAATTTTATCCTTTCAATTGGATCATAATTATCTGAATAGGATGAGAGAATTTCCCATCTGAGCTCTCAGTGGTCCTTGGACAACAACTTGTGTGCTGGATTCAGTCATTCAATACTATAAAACAACCACAATTTAATAGTAATAATGCATCAACAATCAAATAGAATCACTTTCCCTAAATTTGTTTGCCTGTGTAGTCAAGTGGGCCCCATAATTGAGTCAATTAGAGCAGACCTATAGTCAATGTAGTCAATTAGCAATGCATAGTACTCAAACTCAGCAACTAAGACCACAAATTGAAGAAGAACTAATCCAATTGCACGAAATTAGGATGATGCAGGCATCTGGGTTGATGACGTAGGCAAGGTTGAGTATGACGTACACAGGATTGAAGTAATTCTTCAAATTGAAATCATTGAATGACTCTAAATCCAAATAATCATTCTATTAGAAGTAGTAATCACCAACCAAGAGGTTATGGCAGGCAGAAAAAGGGAAAAATGATATTTTTACCCCAACATTCTAGAAATCTGAGAAGATTAAAAGAAGAGCCACAAAATTGGAAGAAATCTGCCCAAGATGTACGTTACTGCCCTGGTACCATGAATAATATGAGATTTGGGGAGAGAATGAGAGAAACAAGAGAGGAGAAGAGTAATCAAGGCTGCATTGAAGTACGTGCAGCACATCCTTCCCTCTTTTATTTCAGGGTTTAAGTGAAACTTACAAAAAGGACAAAAATGCCCCTTGATTCATAAACTTATGTATCTCCTAATGTACATTTCTAAATTGAATGAAAATTGAACCATAGGCATATGAAAATATTGTCTATCTAACATACATGATATAAGATAAAAACATAATATAGGAAATGACTAAAATATCCCTGAACTGATATTTTAACATATCTGATTTTTTTCTTCTTCTTCTTATTGGTATTAATCTACAGTGGGATGAAGTTCACAATATGCTGGACATTATAAAACCAATATGAAGATTTTACTTGTTCATGGTTTGGCTCAAAGTGTTCATATGACATTTCAATGTTCATGTTCTGCATAATTTATTGTCCAATTATTTGTGCTTTTGTACATTGAAATCTATATTGCCATATGCAGTTTAAGGGGCTAATGTCTCTAATCTATGTAGGCTTTAGAAATACTCCTTTCCCAACTAATTTTTTGGTTACCAAGCACTTTGTAATCCACAAAAATAGGAATACTTTTGGCCCCATAAAAATTAATTGAAATTGCTCCGAGGATGGTGTATACTATTTTGAGTTTCATAAACAAGAGGGGCCCAGGGACCAGTCTCAAGCTTAGAGAATAGACTTTGTCAGAAATGCTTACCGATACATAAAAATTTGATAGAAACTTCTAATAAATACACTTTCTGAGCAGAATGGCCATTATAACAATTATATTAGGCCAGACATGTACGCTGGGCATGATGCTTTCATGCTTAGAGCTTTAACCAGTTGTCTGCTGAAAAATATAAGAAATAGAACTAGGTCCATCAATCTTGCAAATTATCTACCAGCCACTGGTGTTCTTACTCCGGAGTTACCTTTTTTTTGGTTTAGAAAGTTTAACAAGATTGCCTATTTTGATGAAATTCTCATAGTTGACTGCTCTGATTATGTTCAACAGGTAATTTTTTCCGGGCTTTCAGATAATGAATTTTAAGGCTTCATTCTAGATGTCAAACTATTTGGTTTAATAAGTCTGGCTGATGGAATAGGAAAATAACATGGACAATTGCTTGCTATCAGAGTGGTTCTCGAGGAATCACTTAGACAGTCAGTCAGGAAAAGTCGTGGTATGTCTGATATTATGAGAAAACCAGTTGCTTATCTTCTTCAACAATTTTAAAATCCTGATATTATTTTACTAATGATGTTCTTGTGATTGTTGCTGTCATAATTATAATCACATTTTAGGTAAAACCAGCAAGGGCTGGATCAAGTATTGGGGTAATTGTTGCCTATGGAGTTGAAGATTCAATCAAGAAAGCAAATGATATAATTTCTGAGGTATCTTGGCTTCAATTAACTTAATAAGGGGATTAGCTCTTGTTTGAACGTTTCATTTTTTTTTAAATGGTTTGAACGTTTCATTTTGATTCTTAATTTTCATCCTTAACAGGGTATTGATGATAAAGTCCTTGTTGAAATTTTCCTCGATGGAGGGAGTGAATTTACTGCAATTGTTCTTGATGTTGGCTCTGGTTCTGAGTGCAATCCTGTAGTTCTCCTTCCAACTGAGGTGGGTGCAAATTTCATTTGTTCCCTGATCTTTTTTATGGTCTAGTTCATGTTCTTGTGCCTAAATTTATGAATATCCATTTTTCTAAACATGAAACAGAAGTCTATCAACAAATTTAGGGAAGATGCAAACTATCTCATGGTTTTTAAAACTTGTGGTTAAAAGTAGTCCTAGAGTAATCCACAACCTAGTGTAGGAACGTTGTTGGGCCTCTAAGGGCCTCTCAACTCTTCAAGTTCAAGCTTCTGAGTTTGGTGCCTTTCTTCACTTCTCTTAAGTACTCTTTTCTAACACGCTCAGAACATCTTTTTTCCTTTTTTTTGTGGAACTTTTTTATTGAAAAATATGACTCTTTAGGATTCAAACTGTCAAAGTTGGGTCCATATGGTCATCCCGGAATGACTAATTGAAGTTAAGAGGCCTTTTGCTTATTGATAGCTACAAGACTCTCCCTGAGATTTATCTATAAGAAATTATTCCCACTGACACTCCACCTCATGTTCAAGTGTATACAAATAAACAACATTCCTAAGACATGAATAACACAAATGGATTACAAACTAAACAGGCTATAAACTGCGTCCAACAAAATAGATGTCTTGCTTTGATGTATCAAAATTCATAAAAATGTTTCAAACTAACTGTAGTACTTCCGATGCCCACTTTCACGTAAGCAACATAGTTTACGAGTTAAAAATTCTCCCTAGAGGCAAAAGCAATTCTTGGCGCACTACTGACTTAAGTAATGAACTATACACAATTACAAAAAAACTCCTATGGAGGACACTTATGTATTTCAACACTCTACCTCAAGCTGGAGCATATATATATCAAACAACTCTATCTTGCTAAAAAGGACATCATATTCTTTCTTAGTCAAGGCTTTAGTGAAGTAGTCACCTAGTTGGTCTTCAAAAAGGCCATATGGACACTTGTAGTGGAATAGTTCTCTAGAGAACAAATGATGGTGTATGGTTAATCAAATAAACATGAGGTTAAGACTGTATCTCCCTAGCAGGACTTGGGAACATGCATTTGAACAGAAAATGTGTCTACTACCTCAAGTAAGTGCCTTTTTTTTCCTTATAGCAACCCCATTTTGTTAAAGGGTGTATACACATCAAGTTTGATGAATGATCCCATGCAATCCACTAAAAGAGGTCAACTTTTGAATAAGAAACTCAAGACTACTATCTATAAGAAAGATGCAAATGCAAGCACCAAATTGATTTTTAATTTCATTAAATCTTTTATAAATACATCGAAGACGTCTGATTTATCCCGAAAGAGATACACCCAAGTAACTTCGCTAAAATCATTTATAAAGGATACAAAATACTTAAAACTAAAGACGCTCAACACCTAGCATTGCCCCATTCATCAAAATGAACTAATTGACCAAGACTAGAACTTTGACTATGACTTGCTGAAAAACTAGCTATGGTGCTTCCGTAGTTGACATGATTCACATTCGATTGAGAGATCAAAAGACAAAGAAAGAAATGATTGACTTAGTGTTGGAAAGAATTGTCTTATACAGAAGAATGAGTAGAAAAATCTTGAGTTTATTAGTTGGGAAAAAAAGGTTTTCTAACTTGGCTAATCATTTTGGGATAAGCCTTGGACCCAACTCCTAACATGGTATCAGAGTAGATGCTTAGGCACCCCAGATTATCCACGTGCAGTAGGAGCCAGTAAAAAGGGTTCACATGTGAGGGACAATTTTGGAAAGAATTATCCCACATAGAAAATATGAGTGGAAAGATCTTGGGTTTATTAATTGGGAAAGAGGGTTCCCAACTTGGCTAGTCATTTTGGGATGGGCCTTGGACCCAACTTCTAACTTGTAGCTTAGTTGGTGATGGATGTCCCAAGCACAAGTGCCACAAATATGGTGAATTATGTTTTTTTGAAAGTGTCACCGCTTTTATAATGTACACATCATCTACAATGTAGAGCCACCTTTCTCACATTTGGTTCATCCTCTTCGTTTGAAAATCTTGTAAAACACAAGTAGGTTACTGAGCAATTCAAAGACGTAGTAAAAGTACGTAAGGTTCACTAAGAATTTTGGAACAAGCAAAACAAATGACAAGGACATGTGTGGTATGGTTTGGACAATATCCTCACCGCGAACTTGTGAAGTGGACCCATGCACCGAGGTTACAATTTTATAAGAGTGTGTAGGAGATATAGATGAAAACAAGGTGGGCATACCTGACATATGAGTGGGTGTTCCATAATCGATAACCTATGAGGGACAATGGAACACATTCAATGCAGTCATACCTAAGTTTACCATAGTGAAATTTGCAGTGGAAGAGGAGATATCTTATGATGTGGAAGTCATTTGACCCAGTTGTTGAAGTAATATTTGGATCTCTTCTTGTGTCCCAGTAGATGACATCATCTCATCTCACCTACATCCATGTCCACGTGCTACATTATCTCTATCACAACCTTGTCCACCCCCTCCGTGGCCTCTAGTAGTTTCAGACCTAGTGGGGATAGAATTAAGATTAACAGTTGTAGCTTCAGTTGTTTTAGTGTCCTTCTCATCTTTAGGAGAGTCATTGCACCTTTTGCTCGAATAACACAATTAAAAATCTTGTCTAGTGTGGTCACATCATCATTGTGCAACAATTGAGCCCAAAGTGTATCATACTCCGGCCTAAGTCCATCTAGGAAGCAAGCCACTTGAATATGATTCTTTTCTTTGTGGATCTCATATGCATTTGTGATAATGGGGTGAAATGCACTAATCTCTTGCAAGATGTCTGAGAACGATCACCCTCTTACATGCTGAAATATTTGGTATACAAATCATTGACTTTGAATAGATTACTCTCTCAAGATATAATAGATTCTCATTTAAAACAAAAAAGATATAATAGATTCAAGTGTAGTCCACATTGCCTTAAAAGTTTAACAACTCATAACCTAGTCACTAAACTTGGGTTGCATATTGTTAACAAGACAAATCTTTATTTGATCGTTTTCTCCCTCCCAGTCCTTAGTTATAGGGTCAAGAGGATAACAATTAAGGTGGTTAGCTTTTCTCTTGGCTTTCAAGGACACTGGGATAGATCTAAACCAGTTCAAATAATTTTTTCCATTTACTTTAATTGCGGTAATCTGAATAGAGCGGAAATCTTTACTTTCTTAACCGTCAGAAGGTTTAGTTGGAGTAATAACTTCTCTAGAATCAGCCATTCTCACCACAACTTAATAGGATGACAAGCAGTAAACAAGCACAATGTCTAAATAACAATGAACCAATCCAATCTATCCCTATGGATACAACCTGCAAAAATACTAGGTGGGCCCCACAACCAGAAATCTGACCTAGGGCATATACTAGAAATCCTAGAAACCTCACTCAATACTTCTGCCGCAATCTGAACCAATATAAAACCCAAAAATAGCCAATACGTCCAAATTACTATACTATGTGGGCAATATATGGACTCAAGATAAGTCTGTGTAGGCACAGGTCTACTCTCGACCAGAGAAAAGGTAGTAGAAAACCCTCTCGGGGCACAAATGCATAATTACTGCTCAATAGGTAGAACAAGCAATCAACCAGGAGGTCGTGCCATGAGAAAATAGGGAAGATCGGATCTTTAAGCACTCAACATAACAAATTTGTAGAAATCCTCGTAGTAGAAATCGCTGCCTTGAAAAGAGAAGATGGAGAATTGTGAGACTTTCCTAGCTTGAACTTTAAGGTTCTGATACCATGTGAAATGGTATAATTGGATAAGAAAGAGAGGAAGAAAGAAGAAAGAGAGAAGAGAGAGTGGAGAAAGCTGTTTTGATAGACCAACTGTCATTAGGGGTTGGAGTTGACCCAAATTCGCTTTCATATCTCTTAAGTGAAAACAATAAGAAAGGACAATAATGCCTTAGTACATGTGGCAGCTATTATATTGCAATACCAAGTTAAAAAACAAACTAGAAAATATCAGACTTATAGAAGACTACCCTATGACACTTCTTGACAAATAGCAGACATTAGTGTAAGCGTAAAATGACCAAAATACCCCCGATTCCATGTTTTGTGAAATGTACTAGGGTTTGATGCAGCAGAAGTATCTCCTTTTGGAGTTACTTCAGAGGGATGGATCACAGCTGATTCTCCTCTCAATAGGGCAGGTCAAGTTTCTTCAAATGAGGGAGAAGTGCTGCTGCCTGAAGTTGGGAGCTGTGAATCATACTCAGGCCCAAGGGTGTTATGTAAAATCACTTTTGAGGGTTTCTCTTTCTTTTTCCAGATCCTGTTCATCAAGAACAATCTGGTGATAATAATGTACTTCCTGCCATAAACTACTCACATCACCAATTGCATGAACTAGTGATTTATCACCCTTCTTTTTAGTAAACAATTTAATCTATAAATAAAAAATCCTGGAGTATTTCTTGCCTGAGAGACCTTTTCTCTAAAGTATCCCAGATTACTTTAGTTGTTTTATTATAGCTCACCTGGTTCACAATATTGGATTCCATACTACTTATTAAGCCATAAATGTGTAATTATCTCACTCCTACTCTTCAGTTTTTGGATGAGGGGTTGTAAAAAAACTTTAATTTTCCATTAAAACCAAGGAAAATATGAACAGCTTGAGCCCAAACGACATAGTTCTTCCTGTTTAATTTGATGGACGTGATTTCAGTAATGTTATTGCTTTCTCATCCACTTTTAGAGGCTTCATGTCAGTAGTTTCAGCCACAGTTTTAACACAAGCAGCAATATTTCTAGACAGCTGGAGTGAAATTCAGCACATACAACAACAGACAAAGAAGTTGGTCAATTGATGAATAGTTAACCTAAAATCTAGTCTGTACTAATTAGTGCAGACCTGGCCACCAACTTAGCTACAATAATAAACAACACAATATGCAAAAATAGGGCTACAGGTTCACCAGGGAGTCTATGCACTTACCTTGACATAATAAGAAACAGTATGCAGATTATTCACACCCTTTTAAGCCTACGAGAACTGCATATGGAGGGCAGACAGACAGTATCAATTTCCTAAGAGACTTTGAAGGCCGTTAGATCATTGACTTAAGGTACAAACACCACCATGAGTTAACCTGGATCTGCGGCAGAGAAACAAACACAATTCTCTCAGTCACAAACCAAATAGGAGTGAAAAAGGAGAAAGAAGGAAGAAGAAAAGATGGAATAACAACAGTTGGAAGGATCAATTAGAGCTCTGATACCATGTAATGCAGTTAAAAATCAAGCTTGAAGAGAATCAATAGAGAGAAGATGAAAAAAGCTTCCAGTCTTTCATTCCAGTCATGAAAATTGTTGAATTTATGGAAAGGATAGATACTTCAGTGACTTATTATAATCAGAGTACATGAACCTCTTTTTATAATATAGGAAAGTAGTAAAGTCCAATTACAATTAAACTACCTTTGTCCCAATTACGCCCAAACTCTTAACACTTAAAGATAAGTCCTAGCATAATTAAATAACCCAATATAAATAGAAGACTAACATGACTAAACCACCTTTAAACTGAAACTCTTCTGTGAGACCTGCTTCCTTAATAATTGTGGCTCTGTTAGACTTCTTATTGTGTAAGACTACCTCGTGTGATCATGGTGGGTGCCACCAGCTCGTGTGATCATGGTGGGTCCATATCTTATGGGCTTGGGCCCATCTTCCAACACTCTTAGATGTGTGGGCCTTCTTTAGTCGTGTGGGTTTGGGCCCATCTTCCAACACTCTTGGATATGTGGGGCTTCCTTGGTCGTGTGGGCTTGGGCCCATCTTCCAACAAAAATCAGTTCCAATCATGACCTAATCTCACTTAAGTACAATTCAATGGACAAAAATGCTCTCAAACACTTATAATAAAATAGAGAATAAAAGATCCCTCACTTGTGCTTAACTGAAGCACTTACTTTAATTACAGAATTACCCCCTTACTCTTACTATCTCTCAACATCTATAATTTTCTAGGAAAGTGTTTTCTCATAGAAAGTAGATTCCTAGGGTTTATGCGTTTCAAGGATATGGATGTAATTTTCATTATTTTTAAGTTATAAATAAGGAGAGAGGGGTCTATAAAGCCTAATATCTCTCAGATATTCCTCCTGCAAAATTCACATTGTTATATATATATGCTCTAGCTTAAGGGGGAGTATTAGATACTATGATGTCAGGGGAATCTAAGTAATTTCACTCTATTAATTGGTCCCTCTTTAATCTAGGAATTTCTCTTGTTTAAAGTAGGGGTTTCTGGACTGTTTTTAGAAGGTTTTCAGCCAGGGTGTCAGTTTTTAATCACGCATGTAAAGTAGTCTACCTTTGTTTTTACATTATTTTATTTATCAATATAAACATAAAGTTGTACTACCACAGCTTTCCCAATGACTGGAAAAGTGGAACCTAAGTCCCCATTCTACTTAACTCAAGAGTTATTTTAAGTCAAAAAAAAATTTATGTGATTAAATATGCCAACAAAGCTCTTCACTGTTTTATTTTTCCGTTTGAGGTAAGAACAGTGAAATTAGTACATATTGACATAAACTTGATGATTTGTCTCCGAAAACTCTTGATATTCAAATAGACAATGATGATCTTCCAGAAATCTTTTTAGTATGCATCTGAACTATTCAATGACCAGGTAGAGATGCAATTAAGTGACAGTAATGACAGCAAGGAGGATGAGATTTTCAACTACCGAAGAAAATATCTTCCAACGCAGCAGGTATTTCTGAGCAAGGTTACTTATATTGCCTTAATGTTAGCATGGATATGCATTGCCAAGGGACAAATTGTGTACATTGTCTTTCTAGCCACGTGTATTTTTTTCTTCTTTTTTGAGTTGTTGTCTGATGTATTTATGGTGACAAAACTGTCAACATTGTTTTCTAAAATCTACTCCTTTGCAGGTTACTTACCACACACCTCCACGTTTCCCAACTGATGTAATAGAATCTATACGGAAAGGAGCATCCCTGTTATTTCAACGGCTTGGTCTTCTTGACTTTGCTCGTATAGATGGTTGGTTCTTACCTTCTGCAAACTATCGATTGACTTCTGAAGAAAATAATAGTGTGTTTGGAATTACTAAATTGGGTACTATTGCCTTTACTGACATAAACCTGGTAAGCTTCAAATTTCTTAAACAATCTTTCCTCTGATCAAGACAATCAATTTGTATCTTTTCATGTCTTTGTTTACTGTTTCTAACTTATTTCATGTACAAAATTTTTATGTTGATTTTCTTCTTGAAATAGATAAGTGGCATGGAACAGACCAGCTTTTTATTTCAACAAGCTTCCAAGGTACATTTTTCTGCCTGAAATGATGGTTAGAAGAGAATAATCATGTAAAAATGGAACTACTCTTGTAACTAGGAATAAGTCTGGTTTAAAAACAATGAAACTGAATTTGCACTTCCATTATAACTCTTAATGAAATTCTCGCTATTAAAAAAAAAAAAAAACCTGAATTTGCACTTGGAACTATAGCAAACAATTTAAAGATACATTTACTATAGATTTGGGATCTAACCTTAGATGGGATTACAATTCATGACGATAAAATCCACTGAGGAAAAGAATAGAAAACTAATAATAATTGTAAAAAGGATTGCAACAGGATTGACGTCATCCGTCGACGTTTTCTCTAGAGAGGATCAGAGGACACCTTCTGATACCATTTGGTGAGTTGGAAGGATATTTGCATGCCTCGAAATCGGGGTGGTTTAGGCATTCGGCCTACGAAGGAGATGAACAATGCCCTTTTGCTCAAATGGATCTGGAACTTCAACATCAAGCATAACAGCCTATGGGGTGATATGGTCAGGTTCTATCTTCAACCTTCGGGTGCCTGGTGGAGGGAGGATGGCGCTACTCGGCTCCTATCCCCGATATGGAAATCAATTCAAAAACTCCTCCCAATATTCAGAGATGCAACTTCCTTTCACACAGGCAATGGAAGAACCCTCCTCTTTTGGTCGAATGAATGGTGTGGCCCCCGTCCCCTCTCCGAGGATTTCTCGGGGCTCTCTAGAGTGGTGAGGGACCTCTCTTGCTCAGTAGCTGATTCTTGGAGAGATCGCTCATGGAGTCTTACGTTTCGCCGGGGATTAAATGATGAGGAAACTACTGCTTTTTGCTCTCTCCTCTCCAGACTCAACAACACGACTATTCGTGTGCATGCAGTTGATAAACTGACATAGAAGCCCAACATTAATGGCCGATTCACGGTTACATCCGCCTACTCTCACATTAGAAAACAAGATTACAACATGCATGAGCACAAGGCAAACCTGGCATGGAAGCTCTCAGCACTTAATAAAATCAAATTCTTCGTGTGGACGGCCATCAAGGAACAGATCCTCACCTCTGACAACCTCCAGAAAAGAGGTTACACCACCTTCGATTGTACTTGTCCTCTTTGTGGTGTGTGTGATGAGACAATCTAGCATGTTCTCTTACATTGCGACTTTTCATGGCAAGTCTAGATGAAGATATTTCAGAAGATTAGTCTTCAAATGGGGCTACATCAGGACCTTTTTGGCACCTTTGAGATGGTTATGGGGATACACCTTCCTAAGCTGGGCAAAATAATTCTCTTGGCATGCCTTGCACATGTCCCATGGTGTATATGGCTAGAGCGAAATAACTAGAGATTCAACTCCAAGGCTAGCAACCCAGATAATGTAGCTTCTCAAGCAGTGAGCCTTATCTCGAGCTGGCTACATTCTAGGAAGGAGTTTGCTTCTCTATCGGGCGTCTCCCTTCGAGAAAATTGGGGTTTGATAGCGCACATGGCGGGCCCCCGTAGGAATCTGGTTATGGCTAACTGGGATCCTCCCTCTTACGACTGCATCAAACTCAATTTTGATGGCAGTGCTTTAGGTTGTCTTGGGCCAGCTAGAGCTGGTGGTGTTTTTAGAGACAGCAGTGGAGACCCTATTCTATCCTATACAGGGCCGGTGGATATTGCTGATTCAAATACTATTGAAGTGAGTGCACTTCTGTTCAGCCTCCAAATCTTTAAAGAGCAGCTCCATGGCAAGCTGATTATTGAAGGCGATTCAAATACTGTCATCAGCTGGTGTTTAAAAGAAAGCTCCCCTCCTTGGCGCCATTGGCCAATTACTGATTGTATTGTTGACATTGTTGACATTGTTGACATTGTTGACATTGTGTCATCCATTCATTGTAATTGGAACCTCGTTCCTAGATCAGCCAATTCTTAGGCTGATAAATTGGCAAAATTCGGAACCTCCCAGCAATCTCTCAGTGTTTGGGAAGGCTTCCCCTCGTGTAATCTGCTTGTCTGAGCTCTCTTAATAAAATTCAGCATCATTTAAAAAAAAAAATAATAATTGTAAAAAGTAAGACATTTATCCAGGAAATGCAACAGGGTTTTAGGTGTCTTCCTTATAAGATTCTCTCGTAGAAGTTTATTAGAACTGGAATTCTTGATTTTCTTAAAAATTAAATCAGAACTGAATCTCTTAAACAACAAGTTAGAATCTCATAAACAACAAATTAACTCAAATTCATTTTAAAACTACAACATGAATGATGGACCCACGTGGAAGACTGTGCTTCCTCCCCCCACGAGGGGCATTGGGAATTCCCCCCCTCCTTTCTGGCCCACTTCTTCGGGAGGAGATCATGCACCCACGGAGAAGCAGCAGCAGTAGCCTAGGCAGCACCAGCAAGCAGCGGATGAAGAAGACCCGAGTTGGCAAACCGTTGTCAGCCGAACGTCCAGATGAAGGATAAGGTAAGAAGACAATTCTGATTTCGATTTCAAAAATGGAAACGCAACCGTTTCACTCAGTCGAATGAGTGAGAAGATTGACGAAGTCATTTGCATCCCCACCAGATCTGGCCCGAAGAAATCCTTTATCTTTGTCCCAATCAAAGCGGCGGATGCCTTTGTGGCCATTTTCGACAAGATTCAGGCTGGTAAAACCGGCAGAGGTTTTGGGAGGTCCCTTTTCACGGGCGACCTGGAATTTGAACTCCACACCCAATATCATAGAGGCCAGCTTGAATGCGCCATCACTCAGTGCCAAGGATCTCTGATAATGGGTATGGTTTTCCTTCCACAAAACCCCATCTTTGGATTTCGCTGGAAATAAGTTTCGCGCAACCTTCCTTCAAATCCTTAAAATCCCAACCTTTCCCCCTCCTGCTAACCCCACTCAAAAAAATACTCAACCCCACCCACTCATACTCCCCCCCCACCCTACAGAGCCCGAAACCAAACGCCACCCTCCCATCCCTGCCCCCCTCAAATTCTCAAACACGAAAAACAATATTCCCTCACCCTCCCAAGCCAAGCTATGACTGAAGGAGTGCATCGATTGTCTTGGGTGGCAATCGCCTCTGTCCATCCAACCAGCAACTCTAGCCAGCAAATCAGACAATGGATTCATGGAAGAGAACCAACGATAGAGGTCCAAGCCACTACCCATAGTCAGGACAGACAGTGGCTTAACGTCTTCAACTCGGCTGAAGACCCAAAAAAAGTCCACAAATTGAAGAACGTAGTGGGATCCCCAATCCTAAACATGGAAGATTGGACCTCTGACCTCACATCCCCCATCTCAGGCCACTGGGTGGTTGTCCGTGGCATTCCAGTGGACCTATGATGCAGACACACCCTAGAGTGCCTCGCGAGCATATTTGGCGAACTCCTCTAGGCAGAAGAACAACCGACGTTCCTACACTGGGAGAAACTCATCCTGCGGCCAAAAACTTTGGTAAGTGGCACTCACTATGTGAATCTTATCTCCGGCAAAACCTCCACTTGGGTCATCCTGGAATTCGAAAGCTTGGTCGTCCTCCCCGCCATGGCCCCTGACTCGATAGGTAGGGGTGGCATCGAGCCGAGCCGAGCCGAGCCCAAACCTACCTATGTTCGAGTCGAGCTTGATTTAAATATTTCGAGCCGAGGTTCGAGCCGAACCTCGTCTCGAGCCTAAAATTGTTATCGAGCTCGAGCCCCAAAATTTTAACTGAGTTCGAGCCAAGCTCGAGCTTCAACATACATTAAAACTTTTCAAAAAATATATATCAAATAAATTGTATATAAAATTATGCATACATTTTACATAAAATTGGGCATGAGCTCTACATAAAATTGGGCATAACCTATATATATAATACATGTATAAGATTGGGCATGACCTCTACTTAAAATTGAGCATAATCTATGTATATAATACCTATATAAAATTCGGCATGACCTCTACTTAAAATTGGGCATAATCTATATACATAATACCTGCATAAACACTCCATAAAATTGTCTATACATTCCATAAACACTCCATGAAATTATTTATACACTCCATAAAATAGTCTAAACACTTCATACACTGCATAACATTACGAATAAACTCCATACAATAATCAAACACAACAAAATTAAATGAAATATCATTATCAATTTACAATCACCCAAATAAAAACTATAAATCCATAATAAATTTACAAACTATAGTTGTTTCTCTTTATGCTAAAAAATAATATACGACCCTTCATGAGCAAAATCTCCACCTATGACAAAAAACAAAAAAATAAAATTAGTTATTGTTAGATAAAAAAATACTCTTCCACTACTAGTTACTTATTGTCGTTAAAAATATTAAAATTACCATGATGAGAAAAACATGAAAAATCATGTAGCTGGTAGCATTATCTCTACACTCTTCTTCTCAGGCTGTAATCATAAAACAAAATTTTAATAAATAACACTAAAAAAATACTAAAAAATATCATAATAAATAATTAATCAAAGAAATTCACCTTTTGATTTTTCTTTACACCGTGAAGAGCCCGAACCCAATCATTGCCACAAATCAAAGCTTGAACTGTATTTGGTGCCAAGGAAGAACGATATGAGTCTATTACTAAATGTAGACTTTGAAACTACTGCAGATATGAAAATTACAAGGGGGGTAGTCAACAAACTTAAAATTTGAAGTTCATATTCATCTCTTGCTTCAAATTCATTTCATTCATCTACATGAAATGCAATTTCAAACTTGGTATTAATGTGGACAATTCATGTACACTGGAAAACAGTTTCCAGTGTTAGTGTCCGAAAATGAGAAAAATATAAAAAACAAGAAAATAAGTAACTTATAATAGTATACTTAATTAAAACATAATACTTAAACCCCAAATTAGGTAAAACAAACATGATTACAACACGAATCAGTAATTTAATGTATAATTAAAATTAATTAATATATTAATTAATTAAATTAAAAATTATATTATTTAATGATTGCAGTTTATTGTACATTAATACAATAATTACGTGAGCCAATTAACTATGCACATGATTAATTATAAAAATAAATAAATAAATAGGAAAATTTGATCAAATGCTAACTTTAACACACTATATTTTTACGTATTATTGCATCGTCCGGAGGAAAAGCAGTACTAGAGGCGGTTAGGGCTGAAAAAATTGCATCAACCAGAGGAAAAACAGGCTGAGAATAGGATTTGCAAGTTTTTTTTTTTTTTTTATAAAAAAATCACTCGTGCAAAACTCGCATGTGTGAACTGCATGTGCGAGTTTGCACGCTGTGCGGGACGGAACGTCGAATTTCCCCCCTCAACTTAGGTATTGGGGGGGTGTTTCGCGTTCCGACGAGGGGGGTTCTGTTTCGTTCCGGCGAGAGCGGTGGCCGGCTGATCTGACGGCGGCAACAGGCGGTGGTGACAACGACAGGAGAGGGTTCAGAGCAGCTGCTCTAGCTGGGGTACGACGAGGCGAGGGCGACGCTACGGGAGTCGACGGCGATGAGAGGCAGAGAAGGCGATGCGCGGGGGGAAGGATTAGGTGCGGCGGCGGCGGAAGGGGCATCGGGGGCAAGAGGGAGAAGGGAGATGGAGGCCAAGAGAGGGAGAAAAAAATTTCAGAGGAAGAAGAAGACCAAGAGAGCGAGAGTGCGGGAGAGAGACCGAAAAAAAAATTCGGGAGATGGCAGACCGCCAAAAATTTCCCAAAATCCCCCCAAATCCGCCGCTCGTTAAATTAACGAGCCGTCGAGCCGAATCTGGCTTTGGTCGAGCTCAACTCATTAATTTAAACGAGCTGATTTGGGATCTCGAGCTCGAGAGATACCGAGCCGAACTCGAGCCGCTCGTGAGCTGGCTCGGTTCGAAGCCACCCCTATCGATAGGTACCCAACCGAGTTCAACTCAGTCCGGGTTAACTCAATCAAATACTGAGTTAACTTTGAACCTATCCGACACTGAGTCACACCAGAACTAGGCAACCAGGGCGACACCAACAGAGCCCGCAGGGACAGTTGTACCAAACCAAAATTCAAAATTCAAAAACTCAAAAATCTCGAAACTACCAACTTCCGTACCTTCTGACCCGACCCAACCTACCACATCAACCATTTGTCCACGGCCCTCGGTCACATCAACCCCAACCTTGAACTTATCACCACCCTCGGTCAGACCGCCCGCCATCATACCATCAACCTCGGACAGACCACCCGCCATCATACCCCCAACATCGTTCCGACCGCCCTTACTGCCTCCATTTGTCAGACTACTCTCCATCTTGTCGCCCACCTCGGTCAGATTGCCTGTCACTATACTGCCCTCCTCAAGGAGCTCGCCCGGCACCATACCACCTGTCGTCATACCGCCACCTATAATATTGCCGCCTGTCAGTTGGACTGACAGCGCTTAGTCTCCAAAAAATCTACCCCTCACCCTTGAATCCCGTACCTCCTCAACCTGGATATCCAAACACGTTACCAACCCCGACTCTACCGCCTCCCTCAGTCAAGTCTCCCTACCTTACCCCATCACATGTCACTAACATCGTCCAAATCCAAGAAAACCCTCTAACCGCATCGCCCTCGAAATCCTCCCCACACTCCTGCTCTCTTGAATCCTACGTCACCAAATCCCAAACCAGTACCTCTCGAGCCCCGCCACTAACATTTACTCCCATACCTTCTCAGCCTCCGACTTCAGCCACCTCCTTCCCCACTCAGATATCTACCTTGAACACCGCCCTCTCTTCTTCCTCGAATCTTCCTTCCCCCGACAAATCGCACTCCCCTATGCTCTGCAAAGAACCTTTCCTCTCCAATCTTATCTATTGTTACGCACTTACCGAAAAACCAAATCTCCCCTCCCCTGCCATCACCTAATCAGAAACAAATCTTGAAATACTCACCCTTCTCCTGTGATTTAAATCTTCCGGAATCTTCAGACTCTAATCCTGTCAAAAGATGGGAGTTGACACTCATCACCCCTGCCTCCTTGAACCACCAAACCACCTACTCCCCAAAAAACCCTCTCAGTGCTACCATTCGGAACTCCCCCGCCCATCTGTCACCCACCAAAATAAATGACTGGTTTGTGTTTGGATCCTTCTACGACGTAGAAGATCAATGGGGCTCAAACCCCAAGGACTCTCCCAACCTCATTGATTGACACAGTTATTTTACCCCACCAAATAAAGGATTGTCAAACTGTTTAAATAGCCTCTACCCCCACATTCTTTGTTCAACCCCCTTGGCAACTATCAGACCTATGTTTCACAATCCAATGGAGGCCTCAAGTTCCAAAGGCAAAGCTCCCATCCCCCCTCTACTCTCACATACTCCCAAAAAACTCTGAAGAAGAAACCTCCCATCACCCCCTTTGCTCACACATATTCCAGAAAGAAGAACAAGAACAAAACAAAAAAAATAGCCCACCAAAACCAAACATTCCAGCAAGCCCTCCACCCACTTCTCTCCCGCAAAAATCAGATTATCTGGCCAACTTTTCTCAAATCGCTCAGACTGATGCCCAAATGGACTTCATCCAATTCGTCAAAGAGCAAGAGCAAGAGTTCCCTCCGCATGAATTCGAGGAAATAACAAAGTTAGCATAGGAATTCTGCAAATTTTTCCACTACAATCTCCAATGCCCAGAGGAGGATCCCAACACCCCCCCCCCGCCCCCCCCCCCCCCCCCCCCCCCCCCCCTCACACACACACACACACACACGTCCCTAAATGATTGTTCTTTCTTGGAACGTCAGAGGAATCGGCTCACGCTCGAAACGTGCAATCATCAAGGTGGCCCTTTTAGAATGTAAGCCAAACATTGTAATATTGGTTGAAACCAAACTACAATCTTTTGATAATTTTGTTGCTCTGGAACTTTGGTATGATTCTAACCCTGAATGGGCAAAAGTTGATGCGATTGGGCATTCTGGAAGTATTCTTGTTCTCTGGAACCCAAACTCTGTTGAAGCCACTCTCTCCCATCCTGGTCTTTTTTCTATTGGTATACGTTTTCGTGACCTCTCCTTGGGGACATCTTGGGCCCTAACTGGCATCTATGGACCAACCCGTCACAATAACCACGCCTCCTTTTGAGAAGAAATCCTCCTCCTCGTCCAACTCTGGGACCTTCCCTAGCTCCTGGCTGGGGATTTCAATGCCATCCTTCAATGTTCCAAAAAATGCCCTCCCGCCATTAGAACCACCTCCACTATGCGAGCCTTCTCGGATCTCATTAGTAGCCTCAAATTCTCCAAAATACCTCTCTCTAGAAAAAAAATCACATGGTCAAACGGCCAGAACCCCCTGGTCCTCTCCAAACTTGATAGATTCTTTGCCAACAATGAGTAGCTCCAAAATTTTCCCAACACCATTGGCCAAGTCCTCAATAAAATTGGTTCTGATCATTGGCCGATTCAAATCAACACTCACCTCCCTGCTTGGGGCTCATCTCCGTTTCAATTCGAGAACTCTTGGATCCTTACTGAATCCTTCAACTTCAATCTTGTTGGATGGTGGCAAGAACTCTCTCAGCACCCTAACCCAAGTTGGGCGCTCCCCCTATGGTCTCTCAATCAACGTGCTATTGTTGTTTCTCGGAAAAAAATTATCCGCCGCCCCTTATCTGAGTTGGATCTCCTCGAAGAGAAAAGGTCCCTTTCTTCCTCTGATTTATTTCTCAGAAACAATTTAAATCTTGATTTATCCAATCTTCTTCAAAATGATACCTTGTACTGGAAACAGCGAGCCAAATTTCGCTGGCTGGCCGAGGGGGATGGAAATACAAAAAAATTCCATGCTATTGCCTCGGCCAGAAAGAGGGTTAACCATATCACATCTCTCTGTCATGGGGACCAAGTGATCACGGATAGCCCCTCCATTGCTAACATTATTATGAAGTTCTTTACAGATCTTTATAACGCTCCAACCGTCCTACACTTTTCCAGCTTGATTATAAGCGTATTTCCTCTTCTGATGTGGACTTCTTGGAATGACCTTTCAGTACTGAGGAAATCAATCTGGCCTCTCTTGGCCTTCCGAAGGATAAAGGTCCTGGTCCTGATGGCTTCAATAGTGAGTTCTATCACAAATTTTGGGAGATTGTCAAAAATGATGTATATGTATTTGTTCAAAATTTTCATCAAGTTGGCATCACTCACAAAGCTGTGGGTGCTTCTTTCATTGCACTAATTCCAAAAAAAGCAAACCCTGTCGTGCCCCAAGACTGCCGACCTATCAGCCTCACCACAAGTTTTTACAAAATCATTGGTCGAATTCTTGCCAATCGACTCAGATCTCTTCTTCCCAAAATCATCAGCCCTAGTCAGTGTGCTTTTATCTGTGGTCGAAATATCCTTGATTCAGCCATGGCTGCACATGAACTCTTGGACTCCTTAAAAAAATCCAATATGCTCAGATTTGTCTTGAAACTCGATTTTGAAAAAGATTTTGATCGTGTGAAGTGGAAATTAATTGACCAGCTTTTTGACAAAATGGGTTTTGGGACACGCTGGAAATTTTGGATGAGAAGCTACATCTCCAATGTGTCATACTCTGTACTTGTTAATGGAAAACCTGCCGTTATTTTAACGCCACAAGAGGCATTCGGCAATGGAACCCTTTGTCTCCTTCCTCTTCACTCTCATTGCAAAACACTTGGCATCCATGGTCCGTCTTGCAAAAAATTCCGGTTGGCTGAGCCCCATCTCAGATGATCCCAGTCAAGATATTTCCCTACTTCAGTATGCTGATGACACCATTCTCTTTGGTGAAGGTATTGTAGAAGAAATCTCTCATATTAAAGCCCTGTTAAATTTATTTGAACTCTACACTGGTCAAAAAGTAAGTTGGACAAATTCTTCAATTACTGGCTTTAATATTGATCCTAATGAGTTAAATTCCATGGCTCGTTATCTGGGATGTAAAATTGCAACGCTTTCCTATACATATTTGGGCTTACCTTTGTCACCTACTCTGCCTTCCAAAAGCTCTTGGCATCCTATTATTGAGCGATTGGAAGGCCGCCTGGCGTCTTGGCGAGGAAGATTTTTTTCTAAGGTTGGTTTGTTCTTATTAAGTCTTGCCTGCATTCCAAAACAACAAAATAAGTCTTGCCTGCATGGTATCCCTTCTTATTTCCTCTCCCTATATCGAGGCCATGCTTCTGTCTGCAAAACAATTGAACTGCTCAAAAGGAGATTCCTGTGGGGAGGACTGAACGGCGAAAGGAAATATAGCCTTGTGAAATGGGCTGAGGTATGTAAATAAAAAATTCTTGGCGGACTCGGGATCTGTGATACTGCTACCACAAATTCTGCACTGTTATTTAAATGGATTTGGAAGTTTAACTTATATCCGGAATTGATTTGGAGGAAATTGGTTGCTGCTAAAGCAAATAAATTATTGGGTTGATGGATTGAGGGTGGGCGATGTAATTGGTTGTCCCCTGTGTGGAAAAAAATTGTAATATTGTTACCTGCTTTCAAAACGGCTGTAAAATGTTACTCTGGCACGGGAAATGTAACAAAATTTTGGTTAGACTGGTGGACAGGCACCCACTGCATCAGCATCAGCCACAACTTGGTTTCTAACTTGGCAAGAAATATTGAAGCATCCATCTTGGACCAGCAAACTGCATTGAAGGATGGAACTAAATCTTCGAAGATCACTTTCGGATTCTGAGGCCTTGGTGGCATCAGACCTCATCACCATTATTTCCTCGGTCAGACTCAGAAATGTGCCTGATACTCTTATTTGGACACCATGCACTCAACGTAATTTTTCAACTTCATCTACATACAATTTCTTGAGCTGTCCCAGCCTTCCACAAACCAAACATCCTTCTGCCATTGCATGGACCTTGCTTGCCCCTCCTCATGCTAAATTTTTCATCTGGTCCGCATGTAGGAATAAAATTCCCACATCAAATTCTCTAATCCGGAGAGAAACCCATGTCCCCAACCCTCTATGCCTCTTCTGCCAAACTTCCCCAGAAACAACCACCCATATCCTTTTACATTGCAACTATGCCCATTTTGTGTGGACCAGACTCCTCAACAAAATCGGTCTCCAATACTGTCTCTCTCAAAATCTCTCATCTACCATCCTCTCAGTTACTAATGCTAGCCTCCCAGAAATCGGAAAATTATTAGTCTCTTGTTGTGTTGGGCATTATGGAAACAAAGGAATAATCTCAAATTCAATCTAAAATCTATTCCTGGAAATACATTGGTTAAAAAAATTATTGGTCAAGTTACTGCGTGGATCCTTCTGCATAAGGAATTCAGAAATCTAAATGGATCTAACTTTCGTGAGAACTGGCGGATAATTGCTGCTATGTCTTATCTACCTCGCCCCCCAATTATCGCAATTTGGTCTCCTCCCCCAATGGGCCACTATAAATTGAATTTTGGCGGAAGCGCTTTTGGATGTCCTGGCCCAGCGGGTTTTGGTGGTGTTGTTCATGACGAAAATGGTACTCTTCTTTTTTCTTTTACTGGGCCAATTGGAATTTCAGATTCAACCACTACTGAACTTTCCGGGTTACTAAATGGACTACGGATCTTCAAAAGTCGTCTTACTAGGCCCCTTTGCATTGGAGGAGACTCAAAAAATCATCATCAATTGGTGCGCAAAGACAGTACGTCCTCCATGGCGGCATTGGGACATGTTTTATGATATATGTAATTTAACTTCTTGTTTAAATTGTAATTGGAAGTATATTCCTAGGTCAGGTAATCATTTAACTGATGTTCAGGCTAAATTAGGTGTTTCACTCCAACCCCTTGTTGTGGAGGAAGACCCTATTTAGCAAGGTATTGTAATCTTTCTCCCCCCTTTTAATAGCTTATACATCTTCTTTAAAAAAAAAAAAAAAAATACAACCTAGAATAGGAAAGTTCTAAGAACAAAAACATATAAAACTCATAGACGAAAAAGACACCTTTAAAAATAAGAAACTTAAGAAATTATTAGTTGGAGTAATCCCATGTAGGTTAAAATCAGGAAATTTCTATGGTTATTAGTTGGAACTTGAACTTTCGTCATTCTGCTGATACAAATAATCCTTGAAAAAAATACTATTTTTTCTCTTCTGCTATTTTGCTTGTGTTATATCTGTCTATAACTGAATCAATGAATCAATTAGTTCTTGTTCAAGAAATTACTAATAGAAAGAAAATAATATCTTTACGTAATTACATAAACTAGTGGGAAATGCTCAAAAATCTTATGTAATTACTTTGTATTAGAAAATTTCAAGGGGAAACTATATATTCCATTTTTTATACATTTTAAAACAAGTTATATAATATTTTATGTCAAAATGTAGTTTTTCTAACTAGGTATTGTTTAGTAATTTCTGTATAATTTTTTATTTTTTTAGTGGGTCCATTCAGCCAATTAAAGGCTTGACCAAATGGTATGTTTGGTTGGCTGACTCTACTTGGATTTTCTCTAGTGTCTGAGTTGGTTTCTGAGTTTGAGTTGTGCAGCCGTGATTAAAATGACTATCTCAGCAGTATGAAGTTTAAATACCCTTTATCTCCCATTAGAAGATTCAAGGTTCAGGTTTAAGAAACTAGAGAAAATCTTTAATCTAATCGGACACACAGATAGGACTTTTAGTCCTTATTAATGACCAAAAATATATTTTAAGCTATCAAAACTGTTGCTTCCAAGGCCCCAGTTATGCAAGAATGGATCCCCCCAAAGCACTGTTTCCTAAAGTTGAACTTTGACGGTTCTTCGCTGGGCAATCCCGGGATCGCAGGTTTTGGGGGAGTTATCTTTGACCCCTCTAGAAACCAGTTTTTCTCGTATGCTGGCCCGTTAGGCATTGCTGATTCCACGTCGGTTGAGCTTCAAGGTCTTCTTGATGGGCTTCGCGTTTTCAGAGACAATTGCAGTGGCCCTCTACATATTAAAGGAGACACTAATTGGTTGGTGCAAGTATGCTTCCTCTCCCCTGTGGCGTCATTGGGACTCTTTTAGGGAGATTCTTGAAATTGCTTCTCAATTTTCTTATATTTGGTCTCACATTCCGAGATCTGCCAATTCGGCAGCAGATGTGCTTTCTAGGATTGGAGCAAACCTACAATCTCTTGTTGTTAGGGATTTGCTCCTATAGCTTCTGTAATTTTCTCTGTTAATATATATATACATCTTTTTCAAAAAAAAAAAAAGCTATCAAAACTGTTAATCCATTTAATTTGATCTTCAATTAGTTGGAAAATTAAATTTAAAAATTTCATCTGATCAAAGGACTGTATGCTACACAATTTATGAGTGTCTTACTTCTTCTCATAATTTTGCGTTGTTTTACAAAATGTAGTACAAATATTATTAAAGAAAAGCATCCAACTCAAAAGCTTAAACATAGAATTAGATTAGAGGCCTAAACCAAGCTCTCATATTAGGTTGTGGATCACTCTAAATCTGGTGTGGGACTATTCTCAACACCCCATTCATGCGTGGGCCTTCATTTCAGCTTCAAACTCATGGATCATTTTATGTGGTGGCCCAGCTTTCATTGGAGTCCAGGACCTATTCAAATATCACGAGGAAAGATATCTAACTCAAAAGCCTAAGCTTAGAGTAGAAAGGTCCACCCAAGTTCCTATACAAATTTTTGGATCACCTAAATCTGATCTGAGATAATTCTCAGAAATAATATCACTGCCTTAGTTTTTTCCTTTTTTGGTTATATAGATGATTACTTTTACATGTGTTGATGTGCAGCCCGCCTGGATTTGGTCTTAGTCAATTCTTTTGTTATGTATCAGATCCTCAAACTTTTGAGGAACCAGGGTACTGGCCAACTAGGGTATCCTTTGACAAAGATAATAACTTCCATTATCATTCTGAGTTTTTTTAACTGATTAGCTGCTTAAATGGGTTGAGTAATTCAGATCTCTACCTGCTGAAGTACCCACAAAAGTTTGTTTTTTTTGAAAAAAAATTGCTTTCCTTGGTGGATGGGTATACTACATGTGAAGTACAAACATTCTGATAGTCCAACTGCAACTACCTCCATCATGATGATCCTCACCAGTTTGCATCCGAATCCTACAAGTAGGAGATGCACTCACTCTTGATGGTCAGTAAAAAACCATATTCATTGTGGTCAGTGAATATATTTATCCCTATATCTGTTGTTAGATACCCCTGATGTCTTTACTGCTTATCCTATCAGCAGTCAGTCTAATATACTGCTACCAAGGGATGCAAAGGTTCCAAAATACCTTGCTGTGAAAGTTTAGGGGCCATGATTGGAATCAAAATCACCATGTGTGTTAGGCAGAAGTTCCCCTTGCATAAATAAATTCAACACTATGTATCCAAAGATTTAAATATGTTGCTTTGTTTATCTATAAGCTAGTTTCCTGTCGACTGGTCCTTTGGAACCTTGTCTATATTTCACTGAATCTTTTCAATCATTATGTTATATTACTTGTGGATGGTACCACAATTTTATTGTGTATATGTATTTAAGCATAGGTTGGAAGGCTGTTACACAGCGCCTGTTCAATTTGCTTTAGGAAACTACTTCTCAATACCATCTTACAATAGACCTCTGTGTAGACAAATGTTTGACCTCCTTTGCGTTAAGTTCCATGCACAAATTGTCACTTGATCCCCATTTAAGAGTTATGTAAAGTTTGAGGATCAAAAAGGTATGAGAAGAGAGAGTCAGAGACGGAAGAGTGTAGGAGGCAGAGAGAATTGCCGTAGATTGGAGAAAGGAAGTTAGGGGTCGGGCTCAACCCCCATCTCTCCTTTACAAGATTCACATAAGCTAAAATAAGGTATAAAGGAATTCTTGCTATTCTCTAAAAAAGGTTCAAAGACAAATCTGCCCTGTTCCTTCAACTGATTAACTAATTCTAATTACATAACTGCCAACTATATGAAGAAACAAAAAGATAATAAGACCTGACTGAGAGGAATGTCTTACATTTTTATCCTCATAGCCAAATGACTAAAATATCCCAAACCATATTTTTCAACAAGTTTACTTCTCCGGGCCCATGGTTGTATATCATGTTATATAGCTAACTTCTTCAATTTTTTGTTATAGTTGCACTGCTTTTGTTCCTCATTCACCTTAAGCATTGCACTGCTTTTGTTCCTCGTTCCCCTTAAGCATTAAGTGCTACAACTGACTTACCACCACTAGATTAATACTAGTGCTTTCTCTTTCATCCATGAGAAATCAGCATACTTTTTCATATACCGTGTTCATCTCTGTCATCTTTTGGTCAACATGTCACTGATTTCATTCAACATTGGATCCATCATATTAATCAAATAAGTGAGATCCTCCACATGCCTTGATGGTCAGTTACTTCCAGAAGATTTTTTTCTTGCACCTTCAACCGTAGCTTTCCCACATTGGGCCTAGCTGGCCTTATTATAATTGTGACTCCATATGTACTTCAGTCATCTTTCAAATTGCTAATGTCTTTTTTATCTCTCAGTCCTGTGCTCTAGCTTCTGAGAAAGAGATGTACTTGGGTCTAGCTTATAACTAAAATATTCTTCTTCAAACATTTGCTTGGTTTTACCTTGAGGAACCTTTCTTCTTGATATAAACAATTCTTTTGGTTGAAATTTATATTCTTCTGTAAATAGGCACTTTCTATGTAACATCCTTTTGCGTATCTTTATTTCCATGCTACTCGACATTAGCTATGTTGCATTTATTCTAAGTTCAGTTCACCCATTTGGCAGGTTGGATTTTCTCATTGTAACATCTTACGAACAATTATTCAGCATGCCTGCTCGCGTTTTCATTCTCTTGCATGTAGTAATACAAGGGATGTTTTGCCAAGTGGATTGAAATCCAGACAAGAAACTAAAGCAGGTCCCAAAACCGGAACCACTCAAAAAGTTTTTGTCATATTTGGAGGAGAAACTTCAGAACGCCAAGTCTCGCTCATGAGTGGAACAAATGTTTGGCTCAACCTGCAAGCTTTTGATGATGTGAGCAAGTAACATTAAAATAAGCATTAAAAGTGGAGTTGGTGGCCCCCAGTAACTACTATTCTCATTTATAGCATCTGATTTGTGGTTTTGGTGACTCCAGCTTGACGTAACTCCATGCTTGCTTGCCCCCACAAATGGTTATGCTACTCTGCCCCAAACAAATGAGGAGCAAGATGTTCATTCCAGAACTGTTTGGTCTTTACCGTAAGTCCATTTTCAACAACATGCCCCATTGTCTTTAAAAATAATTAAGCCAAGTATGTGAGAACTTTGTAATGCTCTAAAATTTTGAAAATAGATGATATTTTTAGTCTATGCATGTAAATTATCCAAAAATCCTTTGTAGTTTTAACATGCATTACATCTTCCCTTTACTACTGTGTGAATTCAGCGAGCACTATTATAGGGTATCTGCATGCATCTGCTATCCTCAGTCAACTCTATGAAAATTCTCCCTTTTTGAGAAAATATAAATTTTCTGTGGTGATAGTATCATCTATCTTGGAACTTTTAACAGTATATTTTTGTGATAAGAGGCAGATTTCTTTTTAACTTGTCATATATCTTTCTATTAAAACTATGTGTGCTTTAATACAGGTACTCTCTTGTGCTTAGGCACACCGTTGAGGAGGTTCGAGCTGCATGCATTGAAGCAATGGAGCCAGTTAGGGCTGCTTTTACATCCCAGTTGCGGGACCAAGTGATGGTGGACCTCATTGAAGGGCTTGGCAAAAGTAAATGGTTCACAGGGTTTGACATATCTGATGATCTTCCTGTGAAATTTTCACTGGAACAGTGGATAAATCATGCTAAAGAGACTGAAGCCACAGTCTACATTGCAGGTCTTGTTGGAGACTAAGGTTTTTCTTTTTTAATAGTGAGAAATTCATTAAAAGGAAGAGAAGAACATACAAAAAGACAGACAAACTAGTGGAAAAATAAAAGATACATCAAGTGGAATCAACTAAAGTAAATGAATCGCCTACAACCAAATAAAACTGAGTAACTCCAGAATGGGCAAAATTATCAGCCTTGGAGTAAGCACTCCGTGGACCTAAGTATTCAAGACGAAAAGACACAATTTGAGCTGAAAAATGGAAGTTGGTGTTAATTATTGTACAGTTAAGTCACCATCAGTAGTTTTATCCAGAAGAGTCACTTTGAGCTCCATCTACTTGTTCTATTTCAATATTTCTCTGCTTTTTAATTTTTATTAATATTGTTGGTGGCTTGTGACAGTCCATGGTGGTATTGGTGAGGATGGGACACTTCAATCTTTGCTAGAGGCTGCAGGAGTTCCTTATACAGGTTGAATATTATGGTAACTTATTTCTGAGAAATTAACAACAATCTCCTTATTACTGCTTGGAGCACATCTTTTATGGCTTTGGTTATGCAGGCCCTGGTGTCACTGCTTCAAGAACTTGCATGGACAAAGTTGCAACTTCTCTCGCTCTTAATCATGTATGCTACAATTTGTCATGAACTCAGTATCCTTAGGAGAACCTTATATATAATAGCTTATTAAGCTTATTATTCCTTTTTTTCTTTATAATGTTGATTACACAAACACACTACACCCATTCCCCTAACACAAACAAGTACTCCACCACCCCCCCACCCCCCCCCCCCCCCCCCTCCAATCCAAATCGATCATTAGGTTATTATTACTATTATTATTTGCTTACATATGATCCTGTTGGTAGAATTACTGTAGTGCCTGGTGATCTATTTGTTTTACTATATCCATAGGGTTTTCAAACTCTCTTCTTTGGTTTCCATCTACTCCATGGTGACAATAGTTTTGTTCTTCTACATATAGATGATAGGTTTCTAACTATTAAGATGAATTTAGATGACTGACAAACAATTTTTGAAGTTTTCTGTCATGAATTACATGACAAATTTTTAGTTTATCATTCATGTGGATCATTCCAGCAATATGCTCCTTCTTGTAAGTTTTAACATATTGTTTGAGTGGACAGCTGACAAAGATGGGAGTTCTCACTATCAAGAAGGATGTGCGAAAAAAGGAGGAGCTACTAAATGCATCTCTATCAGATGTTTGGATAGACTTAACCACAAAGCTGCAGTCTGACACATTATGCATTAAACCTGCTCGGGATGGATGTTCTACTGGAGTTGCCAGATTATGGTATGTCAACTGATTCATTCTTTTGTAAATTTCATCATATAAACAGTTTATAAATAAATTATGGAGCATGTTGTTCTGCAGCTGTGTAGAGGACCTCTCAGTTTATGCAAGTGCATTGAGGAGATGCCTTCTACGCCTTCCTTCAAATTGTTTATCGAAGGTCAATTGCAAACTGTCTTTTCACTAGAGTCAAATATAAAAATGCTTTTTGTCCAGATGACAAATAACTTTCATTTAGTTCACTTCTTTTATGTTTTCTATAATTGTGTACGTGAGTATGTCATCTTCATTCATTTCATGATGATCTTGTCTGTGGTCCATGCATGATGTCTAATTGGTTATACTGAATTTCAACAAAATGTTTGAGAAAATGTTGTTATGCTAATGGACCTCGTGACCTGCTTAAAGGATTTAATTTTTCTTTTTACTTTCAGAATATCTCTTGCACATTATCTTTTCCAAGCAGAGTGCCATTAGTATTCAGTTTCATATCACCTTGTAATGCTGAAATCAGTACTTTATTTTATGAATTTTGAATGGCGGCATATTTCAGCACCAAATAACAGATGGTGTGCGTGGGCATGTGTGTGTGCACCTGTGATTGTGGGTGTGGGTGTGCGTGGGTGCGTACCTGCATGTGCGCGTATGTGTGCATGTGTGTGTGTGTGTGCGAGTGTGTGTGTGTGTGTGTGTGTGTGTGTATGATAGCCATTAGTATTCAGTTTCTAATATCACCTTGTAATGCTGAAATCAGTACTTTATTTTATGAATGTTGAATGATGGCATATTTCAGCACCAAATAACATTCAGTACGTAACATGTATGTGCTGATGTGTGTGTTCAAATTTGGGACTAGTTAAAGGATTGAAATTGATTTTGTGCCAACCATATAAATATTTAGAAGTTTGGAATGTTTAGAGATTAATTAACTACTAATGGAAGAGTTTGATATCTTTCCATGGGCTTGAAACTTTTGTGACTGCTATAAATTTTCTATTTCGTTTTGGTATTTGGAACTGATAATATCGTTCTAATATCTGTTTAATGTGATGGTCCTTAAAATTGCTTAGACACATGGAATGATTGAGATGCCAAATCCACCTCCAGAATTTTTGATCTTTGAACCTTTCATTGAAACGGATGAAATGAGTTTTTCATCAAATTCTCACAAACTCATGTGGAAAGGACACAGTAGATGGATCGAAGTGACAGCTGGTGTCATGGGAAGACGTGGGAAAATGCATTCACTAATTCCAAGCATTACAGTGAAGGAAAGTGGGGACATTTTATCTCTAGAAGAGAAATTCCAAGGTTAGTTATCTTGGTCACTATTTATTATATAGAAACAAAGGAAACAGAACATTTTCTTTTTGAAATTCTTGGAGGTCTCAGAAAGCATATTATTTCTTTTCATGTGGCTGAGTTATGTCATGACTTGTAATTTGTTGAGTAGATTTGTAGTTTTTGTACAGGTGGAACTGGAATAAATTTGACTCCACCTCCAACAACAATTATCAGGTATCGTTACATACATTCCCCTAGTATTGTGGGATTATATGACTTCACTGTAATTTAATGTCGATATTTTGTCTTCTTTTTCCTTTATTTGCATCTACATTAAGCATATTGCATTTCAATGCTCTATCCTTGGGCTTGCTTCCTTTGCTTGTGACAATATTGACTAAAAACGGAAGTGAAACTCTTTTTTTTATCTTTTTCTTTTTCTCAGTGAAGTGGCCCTACAGAAATGCAAAGAGCGGATTGAAATTATAGCAAATACATTGGAATTGGAAGGATTTTCACGTATTGATGCATTTGTTAATGCTGACAATGGGGAGGTACTTGCTTTGATAATCTCTATTTTGCTTCTAAGTTTTCAACCATAATTTGTGAATTACAAATTATTCATAAAATGTAGGGCCAGAGCATGCACATTGATTTTCTAGAGCAGATGCACAAGAAGTACTTGTGTTCTGAAAAGAATAACTATACTAAGAATCTGGCCTTCCTAGGATCTTGGTGGTTCAAACACAAATTCCATCTTGTATTAGCATTCACATTAGAAGATCTAAGCCTTTCTTTATGAGAAAAAATGAAAAATAGAAGAATGAGAGGAGGAAGAAGAAAAAGGAGAAAAAAAGATGCTGAAAGAGAGCGTTGAGAAGAGATCTCGTTGGGGTCAGAAATCGACCCCTCTTCCTTCCTATTAACTTAAGTGAGTTTGAAATATAATTACATATTTACTCCTCTTACACATAACTCATTATAACTTCCTTACCATGCCTCTAAACAACATAAAAACTGGACCATAGACACACCTGAGCATTCTAAATATGACAGTTCTCTCACTGAGATATACAACTCATATAAAATAACTAAAATGCCCTGTATACTACATTTAATACTCTTCATCAAGCTGGAGCATATATGTCTAAAAGCTCTAGCTTGTTACAAAATGCCCAAATATTTCACATCTACTCAACTCAAGGCTTTAGTAAAAATATCACCAACTTGATCACCAAATGAAACATAGGGGGTAACAACTTCTCTCCTCATTATTTCATCTTGAATAAAGTGGCAATCAACTTCTATATGTTTGGTCTTCTCGTGAAACACTAGACTGCCTGTAATAAAAATAGCTATCACAATACATGGTCATAGGTTCCACAACCCGCAGGTTTAACTCTTGAAGAACTAATCTCACCCACATTAACCCATTTACTGTAAGAGCCATAGCTCTATACTTAGCTTCTGCATTATAACGGGCTACCACATTTTGTTTTTTGCTCTTCCAACTTACTAAATTTCCCCTTAAAAATATACCATAGCTAGTAATGAATTTTTTATCAAGTTTAGAGCCAATATAGTTTGCATCTGAAAATGCTTCTATCTTCAAATGATTGTGAGATTCAAAAGACAACCCCTTTCCAAGTGACCCTTTTAAATACTTCCATATCCTTTGAGCAGCCTCTAAATGTACCTTGCATGGATGTTCCATGAATTGGCTTACTCGTAGAAAATGATATATCAAGACAAGTGACTGTGGCACAAATTAGTTTTCCAACTAATATTCAATACATTGTTTTGTCCTTGAGCTCATCGCTGCTTTCATCATAAAGATCATTGTTAACATCCATGGGTGTCTCTATAGATTTTGCACCTAACAAACTATACTCCTGTAACATATCTGTAACATACTTCTACTTTGTTAACACAATTCCTACCCTTGCTTCTAGCAATTTTTATTCCAAGTATTTTAATGAACCCAGATCTTTAGTCTGGAAATGTTTAGCAAAGTGCTCTTTTACTTCTTCAATGCCTTTCGTATCACTCCCTAATAGAACAATATCATCAACATAAATAAGTAGTACTATAATTCCCGACGATCGTTTGATAACAAAAGAGTGATCAAAGTGGCTCCTTGAGAACCCAAAAGACATTACTACTTGGTTGAACTTCTCTAACCATGTCCTAGGACTCTATTTAAGTTCATAAATTGTCTCTTAAAGTAGGAAATAGTTGGACCAACTTCGCTAGGGAAGGATGGCCTAATCGTATATACCATTGGAAGGGTGAAACTGCAGCATGAAAGGCAAGTGGAGAAAGTTGTGGTGAGCCTTCCAGGTTGATATTGTCTTCCTCTCTCACACATGGAACCAATCATCTTCCAAGTGATGAGATCCTGAAACACACAATAAGAGGGATAATAGGTCACTGAACAATTCGTGGACTTTGTAAGCTGACTAACCAATAAAAAATTAAGCAAAAATGTAGAAACAAACAATACAAATTTTAAGTGACATGAATGGAGTAGTTGCAATATTGCCCACTCCCTGAACAGAAGACACGGACCCATCAGTAAGTGTAACATGTTTAAAAACTGAGGAGTCCCTTAAATCAGTAAACAAGGATGACATTCCGGACATATGAGAGGAGGCTCCTTAGGAAGACATAGGACACATGTAAGGTGGACGTACCTGAACTTGCAAGGTTAGCCAAAGGAAGTGTAGGCTTTACAAATGCAAGGAGGAGGAAACTGAAGTCAACTGAGCAATGCACTGGGCAAGCTGTTGTAACTCATCAGGAGCACCTGGTAGAATACCTATCACAAATCTATTAGAGGACTTAGTGTTGCCATGAACCAAGGAGTTGGCCCATATGTGCTTGCCAAACTTACTCTAGAACTTACTGGAAAACTGATTTGTGTGTCCATAGTGAACACACTTTCTGTCACCTTTGCCATCACTTCGACCTCGTCCTCTAGTTGAATCATCCCAGCCTCTGCATCTAACACTTCCACCATGATCCCTAACAGATTCTGATTGACCAAGAGTATTAAGTGTAGTTGCATTAACACCTTTAACTTTACTTCCCTTGTATATAATTGTTGTCTCTGCATGCATAACTCTGTTAAAGGTTGTAGAAAGTTATGGAATGCTATTTGAGGCAACAACATTCAGAAATTCAAATATGAGCCAACAACATTCAGGTGTAACTTCAGCCATAAACTACCAAAAATGGCAAAAGATAGGGTGATGTCAGCCTTCTTGGAGGTGATGCAGACACCAGGCACAGTATTAGGTTGTGCACACTGTAGATGGGATAGTCTCAAGTCAAAAGACCCTCTTGGGGCAGTAATCAGACATAAAACTTCTCAATGGGCAGCAGGTTCCATCAACCCTAGGGTTATGGTAGAAAAAAAGACAAAAAACCAAACCTTGTCTCTTAGTCAATAGAAAATCTTGAAATCCCCATCTCTGAGAAGATGTTGTGTTTAGAGGAAGAAGTACTTCACGGACTTAAAATCACAACCTTACGGCTCTAATATTATAAGAATAAATGAAGAATAGAAGAATGGGAGAAGAGAGGAAGAAGAAAAAGGAGGAAAGAGATGCTAAAAGAGAGCATTGAGAAGAGCTCTCATTTGGGTAAACAATCGAACCCTCGTCCTTCTTATTAACTTAAGCGAGTTTGAGAGATTATTACACATAACTCTTTATAACTTCTAAACCATACCTCTAAACAACATAAAAATTGGACCATTGACATAACTAAACATTATGAACATGACTGTACTCTCACTGAAATATACAGATAATGTAAAATGACCAAACTGCCCTTGAATACTACATTTAACACTCTTTTTTTATGGTGGAAAGCTAAGCACACGTCCTCAATGAATCCCACTAATCATTATGAAATTCTAAATCTTCTCAAAAGTGCCACCATTTTATTTTCTTATGAAGAACACAAATACCTTATTTTTTCCAAAAAAAGTAGTAAATTCTGCATATTACATAAAGGGTTGCAACTAGGCATTTCATAAATCCAAACTCCCAAATAACTAATTTATTGTTTCAGAAATCAAGCTTTTTAGATGACTTCCTCAATGAATTGTTTTGTACTAATCAATTTTCGGGAAATATGGTCATACTAATCATATGCATATGGACTTGTCTTAATATTTTAAGTTTGCTTAGGAAGTAATGTAGGATCATAGAGCTTTAACACTCCACCAGGAAAAAAAGAGAAAAAAATAGGAATATAGGTTAATTTGGCAATACCTTTGCTACATTCAATGACTACCTCTCTCTCTCTCTCTCTCTGTTTTGAATGTTAACCTATGACTCTTATCTGAAAGTATATTTTGACAGGTTTTGATCATAGAGGTTAACACTGTACCAGGAATGACTCCTTCGACTGTCTTGATCCATCAGGTAATAAGAATCCTTGATTATAAAATATTAGCTATAGAAAATAGTGACTAATCTATTGCCCATATATTTCAGGCACTTGCTGAACAGCCACCCATGTATCCTCAACAGTTCTTCCGCAAACTGCTTGATTTGGCTGCAGAGAGGTCAGTAAGTTCGAGTTGATGGACAATATTTTATGACAAATCCATTATTGGAAGTGAATTTCGAACTGCCTCATAATTGCTGTAACTTGTGCTCTTTGTGACATTTAATTCTTTCAAAGTCGTGTTCAGTATTTTCTGTGCAAGGAAAAGGATGTCAACTATTTGAAACGAGGAAACATGATTTGCTTTTTGAAATTCCAGTCAGAGCCAATAATCGGAACAGTTATAGGTGAGAGGAAGAAGATGGTAAAGCCGGAGAGGAGAGGAGAGAGAGAGAGAGAGAGTAATAAGTGGGCTACGTTACTGCATGCCATCTCTACCAATTTTACAAAAGTAATGCCAAGTAAATTACAATCAACATATAAAGAAACCGTCCTATGACACGTACGAAAGCTAGTCTGAATCTTCACATTTGTATCAACCAAACTGTTCACATGGCAGATGAACAAGCATACTGATAAATATATACATATGCCACCAGCCACTAACTGCTCATAGATCACTCTCAGCAATCAAAGGACCCAGGAATGACTGTCAACACTTGAACATGTGAAGTATTGTCCCAAAATAAATTTGAATTTTTATGAATTAACTAAAGTTTTTAAATAAGATAGTTGGAATGATCTTTCCATTGCCTTTGCCCTAACCTTCTTTGTCTTCCAAACCATTTTTCCTTTGATTTTGTCAATTTCCTTGATTTCCAACCATCCAAATCGAAAAAGGGGTGACGTTTTTTTCAACCAAAGGCTTCTCTACTCCAACTCCGATTTTTTTCAAGATAGTGAAGACTAACTTTATGGCTAAGAAGGATACTCCTTTCAAATATTCAAATATTTGTGAAGAAATTCCAAATTGGAGAGAATCTTTCTAAACGAGACTGCAAAGGAATAAGTACTTCAAGAATATCATTCCAAAAACCATAGTAGAGCCTCGCAAGGTAGATTTGGAGTTTTGTAACAAAGAGATAAAGGGATTGAAAGACTTCTTCCATTCCTATATGGGACCCTTTGGAAAGTGTGGAGGCCATTTACCCGTTATTGGTAAAGGTCTTCTACACTAACCTAGAGGTAGAAGAGTTATCCCCTGGTACCTTGAAGCTCTCATCCTATTTAAAGATGACCACCATCTCCATCAACTCCAGTGATCTCACTGAGATATTGGGCACAACCACTATGGGGATCACGAGATATGTAAAAGAGAATTGGTTGATGAATCTCTACGATGATTGCCCCCCAAAACCTTGAAGATGCTATTCAGTTCATCTTTGGGCAACCACCTACGAAATGAGGATTAAGGACTCGCATATGAAACGAATCATTGTGGAGATTATCACCCACGTCCTAGGATGACCACCGTAGACATCTTCTGGATGTGGGCCATCACTCAGAGGACCACCTCAATTTTGGACACTTCATGGCTAACCGGATGATGGACGTCGCTTTGATTTCACTAGCTGATGGTTTACCATTTGCTCAACAGATCACCAACATCCTTCGCCATTCCAGAGTAGACCTCATCGATGAGGAAAGTGTGAATTTGATGAAGAAAATGTCAATCAGTGATATCAAGGTTAGCAAGTTCGGCTTTGTCAAATAGAGAGGCCAATGGGCTCAAAAGGAGACAATCGGCAAAGACGCACCTCAATAAGTCGACTTAGGAGATGAAATGAGTTTGGAACCATCTCAACCAGAGCAATACGAGTTTGTAAAGAGGAAGCCAGCTAAATGTGCATCCTCATCCTCAAATCGGTTCCAACAACTTGAAGAGGCAATTGATTAATTGAAGGCATCCCAAGCCACGATAGTGGCTACACAAGAAGAGCTCAAGATGTGGCCAGCTTAGGATCCAATCCAGGCTTGAGATCCTACTCAATCTCCTTATGTTTTCTACTTACATACGAGTATGTAATCATCTTTTTGTACAAATTTTGATTACATATGAAAGGCCATTGAGCTACTTTTTGTCTCACACTTCTAATTTTCAATATCTTTTTTAGCATGATAAAAACGGGGAGAAAAACAATACAAGGCACTAAAGCACTAAAATCGAAAACTAAAATTCGAAATTTTGATGTGCATAGATTAAGGGGGAGCTATTTCCCTAAATTGAAAATTTTACTTAGCTCAGTTTTTCAAAATTAGGCTTTGTCATCATAAAAAAGGGGAGGTTGTTGACTAAGCGGTGAGTCCCTTCTTTATTTTGATGTTAACAAAACATATTGATTTAATAATGGTAATTCTAGAATTTTAGATGCATTTCCTTAAAACACAAAATTCAAAGTCTATTGCAAAGAATCAGCAAAAGCTTAGGAATGACCTCGAGCTACACAACAATGTCAAAGTGTTCTTGAAGAAACACCCCTCAGAAAGAACAAGTAAAGAATTGAAGTCTAGAGTTTAGAAAATCATGAAAATCACAAAACTCAATCAATGTAAGAAAGCAGTCCCAAACCTTCAAAACTTGAGGTACAATGGAAACTTTTGGAGATTTAGGACATATTTGTATTTCTACATGTTTTACCAAACCATATATACATTTCACACGTGTTACAGTCACTTAGGATCATTTTTATTCATGCTTTGAAAATCTACTTAGTGAGCTAACACTTGATCGATAAAGTAGAAGTGTACATGCCAAAAATATAAAGCAAGATCCACCAATTAGGGTCGATCGTTCAATCAATTAGAACATGGCCAAACTTTGCTAAAGCATTATCCACCATTCCCAATGGGCTGATCAATCAATAGGGTCCAAGTAATGTAAACTCATGTTAATTGATAGATCAACCTCCCAACGTTGATCGATCTATCATACAAAACTTTGTCAACAGAAGACGAAAAGCATGATCGATCATATTGATCGATCATACCATTGATCAATAAATCATTTTTTTTACCAAACTAGAGCCATTACACAATTGATTGATAAAAAATTTATATAGATCGATCAATTTAAATTCAGCTTTTTGTAATCAGGCAAAATACAGCTATTTTGACTTGGAGAACTTATAAATACCCCCACCAAATGTCCTTTTGAGAAGTTAATGAGCCTTTATGGATGTAACTAATACATTCTACTCTCAAATGCTTGAAATTCCCTCCTAAGTCCTATTTTGAGAAAGAAAAAACCTATATTGCAAAATCATTTCATCCCTTTTCTATTCCACTCTTTGCATTCATATAGTAAAGCGCCTAATCATCACCATTGTGCATCAAAGGCTGAAGGCTTGGACATTTCAAGGAGAAGGTTGTCTGTCCTCAATTAATAAGGGTGTAAGTTTTTCTTGTTTTGTAATTTTTCAATTTCTTAATAGATTCATCTAGAACCTTGTGAATCTAAATAGAAAGGCCTGCTAGAACTAGAATATAACTAATCATAGGGGAGATTGTATTGTAATTGTGTATTTGAGAATACATGTGGCTTGAGAGAGAGTCATATTCTCTTTCTTGTAAATTTCAAGTTAATAGAGCTGATATTAGTGAAATTTCTCAAGTATGAGTTCTTGGGTGGTATTGCACACTTATTTTTCAATTTTAAAAAACTCAATTCCCAACCACACCTACCCACACCCAAACACACACACACACACACACACACACACCTCGCCAGAAACTTCATTTTGGAAAATTTGACTTAGTAATTTTATTTTTTGTTGAATCTCTAAAGGTTTTATTTGATAAAAAAAATTAAAAATGCTCTCTTGCGGTAAAACGATAATTTGATTAAAAAAAGAGCTTCTAATTTCATTTATTATTGTAGTTTTTGGATCCTGGATAAAAGTATTTCCTACTTTAGTACATACTATTTTTCATAAATTTAGTTTGATCTATTTTTCTATAGGCATTATTTCATTGGGAAAGGTGTTACAAGAGTTATATGTTGGTTAAATCCTTGACTAGTAAAAACAAATAGGGAGTACATACTTGTGTAAGCAAATGTTTTCTTTTGGAAGTTCATAATTAATCATGATATCAACACCATTGGCTGTTGTGAGGGTTTGAGATGTTTTCTCAAAATATTTAGTATAGACTATTCCCTCTCAAAAGTAGCATATATCTACACCACTATCCACTAATACTAGTAAATTACTTAAATAGAAATCTTAGGATATTAACAATTTAATTCAATGTACCATTTTTTATAGATAACTAGTTTTAGGAGACTGAAGTCTAGCTCTTTCTATACCACTTAATGTGAAGCAAAATCTTGATTCGCTTCTAATTCTTCTAACCTAAGGTTTATTACCATAATTTCATATTTTAAGTTATTTATTTCTCATTTCAGATCATCGATTCAAATAGGGACTTGCCCTTTTGCTTTTATCATTTCTTGAAATTTACTCATATTGTAAACATTTTGTACAATTTTTTTATGATTCAAAATCAAATAGACCATCTAAATTTCTTCTTTTTACCTCAAACTTTAGATTTTTTCCTAAAATAACATTGATATCCTTTTCTTGTGATTTTGTCTTCAATTTTCTTTTGCCGAAAAAAAAAATCTTCGTAGATGTAAAAAATTCATCTTTTGTGTTCCCTATTTCTTGAATATTTTGGTCACATAAAAATTACACAACGTGTGGAATAAAATACTTTTTTCTTATATTTCTTTTTCTATTTCTCCCCCTCAAGCTGGAAGGTATCAATGTAATCCCAGCTTGAAACAAAAACATAACTGTATTTATTATCTCCTCCATCAACATGTCCCGAGGATAAGAACTTAATCGCACACAGACTCTCAAAAAATAAGATGGGTGAAGTATGTACAAAAGAGGTCGAAACCAACCTCATAGAATTTCAAACAAAAGTAGTGATGATAATCACTAAAAGGGATAATACCTTTCACTCAAAGGATGACAATAAAAACCCACTTAAGGGTACTCATAATGGACTAAAAAAACCCATATTTATATAAAAAGAGAAACGAAGCGAAACAACACACAAGAGGTTGGCCCAAAGGTATATGCGAGAGTAAAAAAGGATGGTAGGAGAAAGGTAACCGATAAAATGTGGTATGTGGGGAATGTAACAAAGGAAAATAACCACCTCAATAATAATAAGGAGACTATAACGATAGAAAAATAACTTAAGAAGTTTGACCAAGTATGACCTCAAGAAAATTTCATGAGGGTGAGTAAAAATTTTCAGGGTTGATGATGAAAAAGATATACACAACCAAGTAACAAAAACACAAAAGTCGAAAACAACATTGACTATGGAAAGTCTGATAATTGCATAACTTAACTTATAAGTTTTTGTTTCCAAATTGATCAATCCATATGAGAAAAGTTTCTGATCAAATACTCGATGAATTCATATCTGGAATACTTTCCAAGAATCAAAACAAAAATTTCCAATGATAGACTTTCCTGAATTAACAACACTTTCCTAAATTAGACGTTCCAAAGAAAAGAGATTTTAAGGATCAAAGAGGCGTAAAAAAAGAAGATAGTGTTGAAGTCAGACCAAAACTCTCTGATTAGAAGACAAAATTGGCTAAAAACTCAGATTTTAGGAGAAAAGGAAAATTCTATTCACATCAATGTCTGGAGAGATAATAGGAGAGAAAATAGGGGGAAAAAAGAGAGATTTTCAGCATAAATGACCTTTGGTAATTTTGATATCAATATCTCCCAAAATATAGCTTTGAGTCACAAATGGTTTATTTTTAAAGAAACTAGACTCGAAGAGATTTAATTTCATACCCAATTTGATACACACAAAATCGTTCTAGAATCTTTTATGACCTCTTGATTCTCTTTGTTCTTTTGCTTGACCCTTGCCAGTTGTAATACGAATATCTCCTTAAATATAGATCATATTGACATGAAATATTCTCCTTATAAAACTATTATTCAATAAATTTAATCTAAATATAACTTATCATCATAAAATATACTTATTTAGAGATAAATAATTTGATATATTTTGAACTCTATAATTTGGTTGAATTGAGTACTCTTTCTTCTTTAGCCAGTATGACTATGTACTCTTCCAAGATTTATATTTCCTTGTAGAAAACTAAGATTGAGAATTGGTTGAATAGATAAAAAAAAATAGACTTAAAGATATTTCTTTTGATGTATAATTCTCCATATAAATTATTGTTCTTGATGGTATAAAATGGCTTGAAAGTTTAAGTTTTCTACTGTTGTTCGAACCACTCTTGCAGTCAGACCTTTGCTGCTTCAAATATCGATTTCTCTTCGCAAAAAACTCCTATTGACAAAATTATGTTTATTTGCAGACTCAAATATTATTCCATCAATATATAATTTGAATATGAAAAGGTCAATATAGAGGTTCAAATTCTATAAAAAAAATAAGTACTAGGACAGGAAAGAAAGAAAAAAGATTGAATACGAACTTAAACTACTAGAGATGATAGATTATAAAATGATCACATTATCTCTATGGATTGACCAAGTCAACTCACATAACCTACTTTACTACCATGTTAAATTTCTAGAAAAGAGAACAACTTTACTAACTTGTTATAATATGAGTACAAGAGCTCATATTTATAATAGAGGAAAGTATTAGACTCCAACTACAATTAAACTACATTTGTTTCAATTATATTCAAAGTCTAGCACTTAAAGATAAGTCTTAGCATAATTAAACAATCGAACATAAATTGAAGACTAACATAACTAAAACACTTTTTAACTAAAACTCTTCTGCGAGACCTCATTCCATAATAATTTTGGCTCTGTAACATTTCTTATTGCGAAATTAATATAAAACTCTTCCATATCTTCTCTTCAATACATTTCAAATTCTAAAGTAAGGATTTAATTGTTTATTTCTATTAGAGATTATTCCTACAAAATGCTTGATTATTGTATGAAGCGGGGAATAGACAACATTTTTTGTTAGAACAATTTGTCTTGTTTGGAAGTCAATATCTATTTTGACATCACCTAAAATTTTGGTCTTTTGTTGGGTGGAAAGATAATTATCCCAACAACCTTTTCGTGTGCCAATGAGTCCACAAATTAGGAATCTTTCTATATCTCAATGAGTATTTTTGTTTTGTTTACAAATAGTGGAATGCATGATCATCTTATGAGATGTACCAAATCTATTTCTTAGAATATCTGTCGAGAATCCATTCATTGATGGAGTTATTATCATTTTCTTCAACTACTACATCACTCGGAGTAGACTTTTCATAATAATATCTTTCAAATGGTCTAGATCTTTCTTTTATTTTGTTAAGATTTGACTTTTCTTTTTCTGTAAGGATATTAATTATGAGCCCCTTTACTTTTTCTTCTAATATTTGAACTATTTTTTCGTCATTGGATTTCCTAATTCGAATCCTTTGACATCAACTAGTGGTTGAATAATGGGTATGACTGTTGTTGTATCTTCATTAAGGGGATCTTTGATTTTTTAGTTGACCTTTTGGAGTTTTTCTTTTCTTACAAGGTGTTCACCCATTTTTTTTGGTATATTTTTGTATAACTATTTTGTTTTTTTGTACCACCTAACTCTTTTAGGTTGTTTGTACCTTTAAATAGGCTATAGATTCTACATCAGGGTCATCTAAGATTTTCAGAGTAGTAGCTAGAGGATAAACATAGAGATATATTCATCTTTGTTTATTTTCCAAATTGTTTGTAAGACAATAACATATTTTTTTCTTTCTTTGGTCATATAATTTATGAACCAAATAGGAAAATAAGGATTAAAACACGGTTCTCTTGTTTATTTTTTTCACAACTTAATTATATTTCTTCGTAAAATTTATTTTTATAAAATTCTAGTTGTTTTTTACTAAAAAAAATAAAATACCATTCCCTAAATGGCTTATATTAAAATTCTAGTTCTTTTTCTCTAGAAATTTTAAAATACTACTCCCTAAAAGGTTTATATTAAGGTTGATAGAAAAAATTCACTTAAAGTCTTCCTTTACATTGATCCTGGGTAGGAGAATTTTTCTTCTTTTCACTCCATTGTGTGTGAATGACTTGGTTATCTAGGTATACTTGAGACACTTCTTCCAATCCATGTTGGGTTTCATTTTCTTCAAATAGTCAGCTAAAGTTTTTTCTAGATGAAAGTCTAGAAGATGATCATACTAAAGCTATTTGTTTAGGTCAAGATTTTTTATTGACAAACATTTTTGTAACATCACCATCTGGGTTTTGAACTATTTGTTCAATTCGTTGGTTTGCAATATGTGGAGATGAGATTATTTTCTTAAATTTCCATTAGTCTACAAAATTTATTTCAACCCATTTAATCATCTTATTTACTATCATATTTCTTCTTAACCTTTGGGTTTAAAGTCGATAGGACTTTGGAATGTTTTTAAGCGATAGTTATAGTTTCTAAATCTAGTGGGAAATTAATACATTTGGTTACCAGTTTGAGATTAAGGCTTCGAGAATTATAAGGTCTATTTGTGACAAGTTCATGTTTACATAAACATTAAAGTGGAGTAATCAATGACATAGAGTACTCTGTGTTACTCCAATTAGGGATGATCTCTAATTGAGACATCTTCCATCTCTTAAACATGTTAAAATTGATTAAACTCTTGTAATGTTAGAGGTTTAAAGGTAATTTGTCCTAATCCTGTACGAATAAAGTGATATTTATCATTTGTTTTACATGAGAGAAGATTCTTCTGATTGATGAGCGTTATTTAGATTGATTGTTGTTCCATTGTTTAATAGCTATTGCTATAAAGGATTATATTAATCCTACATTGTAGATTTATTTAAGGTTTAACTAATGGAATTGTCCATTTGTTAAGTTTTTCTTCATCACAGGGATATTCTAATAGACCAAAAGAGTTTTACTTGCTATTATTTGACTGTCATCTTCATTGTTAAATGTTTCTTGCATATTGTAATCTGATATTATTTTTAAAATTATTTTTAATAATTATTTTCAACTTTAACTGAACTCCTAAGTGAATAAGCCATATGGAATAAAAGATTTGTATTTAGATGAAATAATATATAAAATAAAATATAAAAATAAAATGTTATACGATGGTATTTAGATGAAAAAGTATATAGAATAAGATATAAAAACTAAAATGTTTTATGAAATAGCTTATTTTATTCTATTTATGTTCTACTAGATTGTTCAAAACATTTGTAGTTATTGAGTGACCAATAGAGTGCATCTTGACTAAAACTATGTGGGTTCCCTAGTTCTATTTCTATGTTGAAACAAATTTCTAACATTTCCTAGAAAAGGCACTAATGACAATGTTGTTAGAATCCGACTGCACAAGTTGGTTCGACCTGGTTGAATCGAAATCAGACCCTTTTCTGGTTTTCACATAAAAAAAACGGTTTTTAACTTAAAATACGAATATTGGACTGGTTGGTCTGGTACAAACTTGAACGTATCGGTTAGTTGGTCCGACTTAACTATTTTCTCAATAAGAAACGGTAAAAAAAAAATTAATAGAGAGAGTACTCAAAGCCATGACCAAGTCCTACATAGAAAAAGGTAGTATTAACCAACTGAAGATTGATTCATATCCAACTTCAAGAAAATAATATATGTACAAAAAATAAGAAAGGTGGCCCAATTGGACCCGGTCTAAGTAGTGGTTGAATCTGGTTTAATCCAGTTGGACCAAAACTGGTACCAAGGTTTGATGACCGATTCGGTTTTAATCCGGTTCAAGATACGACTACTTGTAGTCAATTGCGTTGGAACTTTGAAAGTTGATATTAGTCGCTCACGTTAGGATTCCGTGCCTTGAACTTTTGTCATACTAACGTGCGCCATATGCTCCATGCTGCATCTTTTCTCCTGATTCGCATCTCCAGACCATTTTCATTTTTGGTATTTCTTTCTGCGGTCGTCAATAGAATAGAAATTTGCTGAAAGAGGAGAAAGGGGGAGTTTTAATGGCGGATCAGGCGTTGAAAGGGGAGGAGCTGGAGAAGAAGGCGGAGAAGAAACTTAATGGCTGGGGTTTGTTTGGATCCAAATACGAGGATGCTGCTGATTTTTACGACAAGGCTGCGAATTGCTACAAACTGGCCAAGAACTGTAATCATATCTATCTATCCAATTTCTCGTATTTTTGTTGGACTATATGTCATTTTATCTTATGTGGATTTGCTTTAAAGTTTTGCTTATGCCAATTTGCGTTTATGATATTATTTCATTCTATTTCACTTTTATTGTTTCTCACTTTCTATTTTCGTAAGAAAATATTTTTCTGGCTGGTCAAATTATCTGTTTCTTTTTTTATTGATCATTTCTTATTTCCCATGTTTCGGGTTAAGAGTTCTGAGGGCCGATGCAATGCAGTTTGTAATTTTTTTCTGTTTTCTATTTATTCTTTTCTTATGGATGTAACTTGTAAGATTTATTGGATGGAAAGCATGGAAATTTGGATTATGTCTGTTGTGATTTAATTATTTATTTTAACTCAGTTTCAATGTGATTGAGAAAGATAGGTGTATGGATGCTGCTATTAGGCGTGCGGGTGTATGCTAGATTGAGTATACTTAGTGCATTCAGGGCGGACCCTTATTTTAGCGTCTGATTATTCAAACTGATTTTACTAATATGTTTTGGAATACGTTTTTGTTTGCATTCTTGTTACATTTGAAAAAAGGAAACTTTTCTCACCCCTTATGTTAAGGTCTACTGGTTGGGTTTTTTACATGAGCTGTCAGTAGAAAATTTGTTTGAAGTTTAATTTATACATATATACATGTTTTTATCAGTTGCTGTTACAGTGTTTTTTTCTACTCTTATCTTGTTACATTCTGTTGTTGCCAACAACTTTGTTCTTAGTTAGATTGCATTGCTAGTATCATATACAGAGTGTGTAGGTGAATTTGCTCCAGATCTGCTGAAATTGGAACTAAATTAGCAGAAAATGGGGTAGTAATAATTGGAACTAAGGATGAGTGTGTAAATTTGATCTTTAAGGACAGATATGCACAATTTGTTTCAAAGATTTCCCTCTATATGACTCTTGGCAAATATACGTATTGATGGTCCAATTTTTAAGTTATGGACAATTATAGCTGTAACCACCCAAGCCTTTTTCCTTGCATCGTTTATTTGATAAATATGAGTGAAAGAAATGATCAACCACTTGGTTGTGCAGATTTGTTTATTTTAAAGAGTGCATCTTTTTTTTTATAAAAAGAGCATTTTAGATAGGTGGGGTGGATTAAGGGGGTTCCTGATTCTCATAATGTTATTTATGAAATGGCATGTTGTTCAGAAATAGAAGGTCATTCATGGAGAATAGTGAGCGAATGTTACTTGAAGAAGTGAAACACTTAAGAAAGTATAAGGAGTTCTTTATTCCAATGTCCAAATTTGCCCCCCATTACTTATAGCACTTTTGAGCAAGATGCAAGAATTAACATCGTCCATTCTCTGTGCCAGATTAAATAGATGGTTAAGTATATGCATCAAATCTAGTGCTAGAGGATTTGATTTGGGACTTAAGAGACATAATGGATAGGTTAGATGCAAGAGAAGTGGTGGTTTTTAGTGCGTGAGTGGTGGAAGTCTAAGGCTGCGATAGATAGAGAGGGAATTAGGATATTGGGACTTTTATGGTTGTAGGACGTGTTAGGGATATAGGTAAGGAAAAGTGAGTTGTAGAGGACAAGACTCCTCTATCCCTCTAACATACACACCTTATATCTCCATATATACAAGTCCAAAAATTATGAAAATTGGAGCATAGGCACTTCTAAACTTCCTGAAACTAGTGACAATCTTTTAGATACAATCAGAATATTTTGAAATGACCAAACTACCCTCCAGTACATTTAACAATAGTAACTTGAGATATGATTTGCTCCAAATTCAGTTTCTTATGCAGTGGGCATGATTTCTAGTTGGTTGCACACCAAGAAGGGATTTGCCTCTCTGGCAGGTATATCCCTTCACGGGAATTGGAGTCTGTTGGCTCATATAGCGGGTCCCCAAAAGATGCCAGCCATGGCTGTTTGGGAACTTCCCCCTAGCAACTGCATCAAGCTTAACTTTGACAGAAGTGTTTTGGAATGTCCTGAGCCGGCGGGTGCAGGAGGTGTCTTCAAGGACAGCAGTAGAGAGATCATTCTCTCTTTATGTGGGGCCGGTTGGTATTGCTGACTCCAACATTGCCGAAGTGAGTGCACTCCATTATGGGCTGCAAATTTTCAGAGACCATCTCCACGGGAAGCTGCTTATTGAAGGGGATTCCAAAGTCATCATCAGTTGGTGCTTCAGCTCAAGCTTCCCCCCTGGCGCCAATGGTCAATCATTACTTGTATTGCTGACATTGTGTCCACAATTTATTGTACATGGAATCACATTCCTAGATCAGCCAATTCCTTGGCTAATATGTTAGCTACATTTAGAACCTCCCAGCAATCTCTCATTGTTTGGGACGGTTTTCCTCCCTATAATCACGCTCTTCCAAACCTATTAATATAATTCAGCATCATTTCCAAAAAAAAAAAAAAAAAAAAAAAAAACTTGAGATAGGAGGTTGCCAACCTCCATTATTAAAGCTAGCTTCCTAAACCATCCCAAACTCGAGAATAGGGTTCTTGAGGGACTAGGACTGTAGAACTTGGAATCATGGGGACTCTTTAGGACTAGTGGAGACTGACTAGGATAGTTTGGGATTGAGATGGATTAGACTAGACTTGATAGAAGAAAACTAGACTCACTTGAGTGCTATAACACTTGTGTATCTTAGTAATTTACTTTATTCAACGAACACTAAGACACTTGAACTAAAGAATTCAGACTTGACTTTAGGACTCGAGACACTTACTAGGGCTATAGTCATACTGGACTTTGGACTAGAGTAATGGGGTTGGGCGGCTAGGCTATTAAGAGGGAACTAGGTCAATGATAATAATGGAAAGGATGGAAGGTAGTACCAAGGACTCTTATTGTTGCCAAGGGCCATCCTCCTTGGGGGAGCGCTTGAGCTGGCTACACTAATAGAAACCCTCATGATTAGAAGCTAGTTGTCTGGTGACGTTATATCATCGGTCAAGACGCCTTAGGTTGGCCTAAGTCGATAAAAAAAGTAATATCGATTGATAGATCATTATAAGTCTTGCAAAGCCCCCTACATATTGGACCAATGCTATAGTTTCTCCTATGTGGGATTAAGAGTTGGATGTCCCCTTTCTTGGGCACTAAGCATTCTCTGGATGCTCCTAGATTCTTTGTTGAGTTGGTGCCCCTTTTGGAGGTTCTCTTGGACAATTTTTCCCATGAACTGAGTTAGCACCCTTCTAGAGCAAAATATCCTTTACATATATTTCAGCACCAATATGTAGCAAGCTTCTTATTACATAGTACAATATTGCCCTTTTACATCATAACTTGTACATCATACACGTAATAGTTCTTATAAATAAAAGAGACATGATATAATAGGTCTTATAAATAAAAGAGACGTGATAGACTTAAGTGTTGAACATATAGGAAGAAGCAAGAATAAAAGATAGAAGACTAAAACACAACAACTTTCTCTATATTTTAGTGGGGGAAAGTGGAGGATAGGATGGAGGCCCCTACAACATAGAGGTTGGGTAGGACTGTGCCTCCTTTGAGTCAGTAGACCAAAGCAGGGTAGAGTCCTTCCTTTCTCTATATGTTACAAAGCAGTTAGGGAGGATGCCTTTCTTTTTATCGATAAGGGTGGTGAGGGCCCCTCTCCCATTGGCAAAAGGGGGCACCCAAGGCTTTTCCACTATTTGACAGGCAATAGGGCCAGGCTCCACTTCAACCAACCTGTCCAAATCGTTTTTGATAATGTTGTGCATAACTCAATAGGTTTTGAAATGTTTGATGATTAAAAGTTCTATGATGGTGATGTAACTTATTTTGCATGTCCATGGTTGTTTTAGAGTCTATAAATAAGGGGATTTAGTGGTGGGTGTATTGGTGTTATGTTGCACAAGGTTCGATACATTTTGGATTCGGGTTAAAACTGTTGAATTTCAAGGGCATTTTGTCATTACATAAGTGAATATTTTGAGTCATTAGAGTTGATTAAACTTGGTCTGTCTTTGTGATGTATATATATGAGACAAGGGTGTAGTTTTTCCTCTTACTATAAGCTGTAGTACATGTTAAATCATTGGGGTTTATTGGTTATTATGTAATTTCTCACTGAAGTGATATTTATAAAAGAAGTCAAGGGTCGTGGTTTGACCCCTGAGGAGGCTGCTATCTATTGCAGCTTTATCTTCCATTGCACTCTTCTTCTTCTATTTCTTCATTGATTTGACCATCTTTTTTTTGAGAAATGATGATTTTATTAACATAGGAACCAAAATACAAAATCAAGGGAGCAAAACCCTAACAACTAGGGATTGAAGGTTTGCACCCTGCTTAGCAAGTACATCAGCGGCCAAATTGGCAGATCTCGGAATGTGAGTCTAAATACAGCTAAAGTGTGAACCAGTATCCATAATCTCAAGGAAAACATCCTAGTAGTGCCACAGGGGGGGGGGAGGCATGATCTCACCAACCAATCACCACCTTGGAATCTCCTTCAATGTGAAGAGGGCCCCCACAGTTGTCACTAAAGTCGTGAAACCCATTAAGGAGACCATGAAGTTCAGTGGTTGTCGAATCCAAAATCCCCAAGGGGCTCGCATAGGTAAACAACTACTTACCAAAAGAGTTAGAGATAACTCCCCTCCCTGGATTACCAAACGAAGAGCCATCAAAATTAAGTTTGAGGTGCCCGGGCCGAGGCGGGGTCCATTCCCTCACAATAGGGGACTTTGATCGAGCATGTAATCGAGCCAAAAAATTCCAATTATCCTAAATAGTAGAGCCCACAAAAGGGGAGAAGGCCTTCTTGGTAAATAACCAAGAGGAAATGTGCCCAAAAATACTATCCGCAACTCTCTCCGGGGATTCAAATTTGGCCTTGAAACGTATGTGATTTTGTTCATTCCAAAGACCCCATGGAATGAAGACAGTACAAGCTGAAAGAATCAACTTTCCCAATCCTGGAAGAGCAGAACCAAGAAGCATCCCACTGGCAGGAATTAGATCTACTGGCAAACAAAATTGTAACCCGACCTTGCAAAGAATGGAGGGAATTTGCTGTAACATGAATCAGTTATGATGAATTAATACAATTCTTCTTCTCTTGTGCTATCTATTGCTAGCTAGAAAATAATGACATAAATCCAAGTTATTCTTTTGAACTTGAAACCTAGGAATACCCTAAAGTCGAGACGGAAGTGGCTGCATTGCTCATACTCACGGCCTTGTCTATAAACTTTATTTTGTAGCTTTGCAGCTTTACCCTCGTTTTCAGTTGTTGATCAACGTTTTTCCTTTCCGTTTCCATTAAGAAGCCATTCCAAAAGCTAGATAAGCTGCTCCATTCCTTGTTTGTGTTAGATATGCTGTATGTGAGAGTTGCCTGTGATCTGTTGCTGATTGTTGTGAGCGGACTCTAATACTTTGCCTGAAAAGATTTTTAAGTTTTATCATCCTTTTTACTGCAAATAATTTGTATCTGTTACACTAGACCACCAATGAGAAGACAGATCTGTATCTCCTTCCATTAAAATACATAACTGTTATCTCATATGCATATCATTGTTTTTAGGGGACAGAGCTGGAGCTGCATACATCCAACTGGCAAACTGTCATTTGAAGGTCTGTTTGTTGATCTGTTAGATACCATGCCTTTTTAATGTGTTTCCGTCTGAGGTTAAGCTATTGGTTTGTTATTTTCTAGTTAGAGAGCAAGCATGAAGCTGCCTCAGCCTATGTGGATGCCGCAAATTGTTATAAGAAAACCTCTTCTCAAGGTTCTCACTTGTTTTCCTATCCATGTCAGTTGCCCAATCTGCCTTGTATAATTTTAAGATTAGCTGCTCTTTGAAAATAATTCCTCTCTTTTCTGAGGCTAAATGATCTGCTATGTTGGCTTTCCAGAAGCCATATCGTGCTTGAATAATGCAGTGAATTTCTTTCTGGAGATTGGCAGATTGAACATGGCTGCAAGATACTGCAAGGTGAGGCTTCTTGTTGTTGGAAAATTTCAGGAAGACTTTTTATTTTTGTGTTGGTCTTGGAGTTCCTCAAACAATATTTGATATGTTTTCCCCCCTGCAGTGGATAACCATAATATATGCCTGCTTTTAATTTCTTATACTATCAACATCTGTACAATTGTTGGTTAACTGTATGGACCCTGCAATTGACCTATGCAGGAAATTGGGGATCTCTATGAGCAAGAGCAAAACTTTGAACATGCTATGACTTTCCTCGAACGAGCAGCTGATCTTTTCCAAAGTGAAGAAGTGACCACATCAGCAAACCAATGCAAGCAGAAAATAGCTCAGTTTGCTGCTCAGCTGGAACAGTATTGCGCTATTTCCTAGTAGTCTTTTTCATTTGTAGTAGTAGTGTTTTCCAATTAATATTGAGAAATGATTTTGAAGTTCCCGGAAGAAAGTAGAAGATTAATTATTTGGCTTTTTCTCTTTTTGTTCTTTTCAGATACCCAAAGGCAGTTGAGCTTTTTGAAGAAATTGCTCGACATTCTATGAACAATAATCTTCTTAAGTACAGTGTCAAAGGGATTCTTCTCAATGCTGGACTATGCCAACTCTGCAGAGGCGATATTGTTGCCATTACTAATGCTTTAGAAAAATATCAGGTCTAAATTCATCCCTTGTTGCGTTTGTTGCGTAATATTTATATGAAATATGACTGTTCCATTTCATTTTATAGGATCTTGATCCAACATTTTCAGGCACACGGGAATACAAGTTTCTTTCTGTAAGTTTTATTTTCCCTGAACTGGTCTTTTCCTGATATTTTTTATTGAAAGTTTTGAAAGATGAATTAGAAATATTCGGTAAATTTTGTGAAGATTGTGTGGAGGTTGATGGTATGTGTGGTTTGACTTAGTTTACAAGTAATCATATAAGTTGCTTATTGTTAATTTTCTCTTAAAAAATTGTTCTATTAACTTACAGTTATTGCTTTATGAACAGGATTTAGCCGCTGCAATTGATGAGGAAGACATCACAAAGTTCACTGACGTTGTGAAGGAATTTGACAGTATGACCAGGCTGGTATGTTTTCTATGTGCTGAACTTGGGCGAAAATAATTCACACTTTGTAGGGACTTCTGCTGTTAATTTTATGACCGACTTGTTTTACCACCATTCGTTGATCTGACCTGACCCTCCTTTACTGGGTGTATGTCTACCAGTTAAGTACTTGACTGCTGGAGATATTTGTTTTGCTCTCTTGCACTGAACTTCAGTTGAAGTTGCTTGATCCAGAAACATAGGAAGCTACCTGGATATTTTTCCGTATGTCTTTTACTTCACGAGTTGTAAATAGTTCACATATCCTAAACAGGCCCCTTTTATGTTTATAAGATTACCTCTGCCTTGTTCATCGAATGCATACTATTAAACAGAAATTCAGTAAAGAAAAGAAACTAAAGAGAAAATGAGATTGGGAGAGAAAGTTGTGTGGACTATCCTATTCTGCACGAGAATCAACACTTCTCAATACATAGCTCCAGATAGAGTTTACATCAATTGAAGCACATTGACATTGACACAATCCAAATGCCATGATGACCAGTCCCTCTTTGCCTGAGGCGCAATTTGTAGCTTTCTAGGTTGACAACCTGAGTTAGAGAGCCAAGACAAAATCCCAATTCCTTTCAGTAGAGCTCCAGCTTCCCCAGAGAACCATGATGGAAACCTATAATGTGGCTTGCATCATCTTTTCTGCAGATCTTCCATAACTAAGTCTTTTATGCAGTGCTTCTGTAGCTAGCAGTCTGAATCTACGAATATACGACCTCATGAATCCATGATCATCTTCGATTATTTTCAGTTGCTAGCATGCAGAGCTCCATACGTTACTCTACTGTTCAATATCTCATTTCAATGGATGTTGACAATTTGTGACACCAGGATGCTTGGAAAACCACACTTCTGTTGCGTGCGAAGACTACACTGAAAGCAAAAGAGGACGAAGAGGATGATCTTACATAAATTCATTCATGTGTGATTAGAAGGGGTTGTTTCTTGTGTTTTGTTGATGAATGGCTTTGTCGTACTTTGTGGAGTCTATTTGGTTCGAGGTGCATGAATAGATCGGTACTCTCTTTTGTTCCTCCATGAAGACTTCAATTCAAGCAAGAAGATATTGGGTTCTTGTTTGCTTATTATCAAAGAAATAAATTGAAATTATAAAAGATAATAGACACATATTGCAAAAAGGTTTTTATGTGGTCCATCCAACTGACCTAATTCATTAACAACTTGCTCGACATTTGATAGAATGCAAATTTTGTAATAAGAATGGTAGGGCAAATGGGTTGATTTGTAAGTATGGAAAGCCATGAAAGATAAGGGGAAACTAGAATTAGTAAGTGTTTGAGTCCAAAGCAGGACCAAGGGGTGCCACTTATTGGGTCCTAGTTAAAATAGAGAAAGCTATAGAGTCTTAGCCAAAATTGCTTATAAGAGTCCTCGTTAATGTAGAAGTTTCCTTTTGAATGTAATTGCAAAGGATAAGGAGTCTTTGAAATTTTAAGAGTCTATAATGTTGGTCATGGTGGTGTCTCAAAATGAGGGTGAATTTAGATACAAAATAAAAAAAAAGTATTATGGTGTAATTAACAATAAATAGATTGACAAAATAGAAGGTAACATACACAACCACAAAGAGGTAAAGATTTTTTGTTATTGATTTTTCTTAGTAGTAATCACCATCCAAGAATCCTTTCTCGGGAAAAAAATTCACTACCTTGTTGTAGTAACAAAGTTAGAAACAGATTTCAACTTTCTTTATGCCAAGTATAATACCTAATTAATTTATCTCGATCTCTCTCTAAGAGATTCACATACAAACTAGATTTCACGTCTAGTGGGCATTCCCTTCCTAGATTAAAAGCTCTAGATTCAAGACTTCAGAATGCCAATGTTTCTAGCTTTCAAAGTACTAGAGAACATTTAAGATAAAAAAAAGTTAAAGTACAAAAGAGAAAAACAAAACTTACAATTTTCTTTTGGAGACAGTTATTTTCCTAATGAGATCCGAACTTCACATCTTTAAACATGTGGAAGGAAGTACGTGGACTTGATGGAACTAGGAATATTGAGAAATATGCAAAGAATTTGAAGAATATACAAAATTTTGAATTTTTCTCGTGTACAAGGGTAAAGTTAGAATTTTAAGCATAATTTTTTTTTTAGGTTTGATATGCCATTATTGAGCTCAATGAATGCTCCTCTATGAGTTTAGAAGCCTATCTATAAGTTTCCAACCATAATAGCCATTTTGAACCATTATCCAAAAAGCTACATAAGAGGTTGATCGATCATACCTTTTCATTCATCAATCAATTGACCTCCAACTACTATATTTTGAAGCTTCTATTACCTTATAATCAATTTAAGCATCGATGAAAGTCAATTTTAAGCTTTTGTGGAGGTTTGATCTAGTTCTTCGATTGATTGATAATGCCTGATAGAGGTTGATGGATTATACTCTATAACTTTTACCTTAGCATCCTGGTTGATTGATCATGCCTACAAAAGTTGATCAATTAAACTTTTAAACTGACATGTTGGCATTCTAGTTAATCGATCATGCCTATAGAGGTTGATTGATCAAGCATATATAATGACGGTTTATTACCTACATATGATCGATCAAGCCATACATTTAGGAACTAGATGGCTAATTTCTTTATATTGCTAGAGCTTTTTAGAATTTTCTAATTTTCCTAGGGTTTTCAAATCTTTAAGCTTCTTCTTTGTGTAAGTTCTTCTTCACAGAAATAATCTTCAATGAGTTTTTGCTTCATGTCTTGAGTTGTGTTGAATTTTGTTAAACATAAAACTTTATCGACTTGTTGTAATTTGACTACAATGAACTTTTATTTATAATAGACGAAACAAGTAAAAATCCAATTATAATTAAACTACCCTTGTCTCAATTGTACCTAAAGTTAAACACTAAAAGATAAATCTTAGAAAAATTAAACAACTAAACATAAATAGAATATTAATATAACTAAAACGCCTTTAATTGAGACTCTTTTTGTAATATCTCCTTTTGTGAGACTCTTATAAGACTCCACCGTTTTAATTCTGACTCTATGAAACTTCTTACTATGAGAGTTATGTAAGACTCTTTCATATTTGCTCTTCAACACTCTCCCTCAAGTTGAGGTTTATAACTCTAGCTTGCAATGAAAAGGATTCTTAATCTTCAATTTTATTTTGTTGAAAAAAATTCTTCATAGATAAAAAAAAACTTCCTTTTTTGTGTTCTCCCTTTTTTGAATATTTTGGTCACATAAAAATTACCACAACATGGGAACAAAATACCCCTTTCTTGTACTTCTTCTTCTATTTCTCCCCCTAAAACTAGGGATAAAAAGGACATAGAGACCCAGCTTGGTTAAAACACATTATGGGAGAAGAAAATTACT